>NW_027175412.1:1286481-1929722 GCF_028021215.1 Eschrichtius robustus
TAGAAAGGGAACATGGAGCAAAGTGATTTCAGGGGCCATGAAAATTTGTGAATACTTAGGCCATGGAGTATTCAGATGAATGTCGTCAAGGGTCATTGTGACAAAAAGTGTCCTGGAATATTGTGATGACACGGTTCATGGAGCATTGCGATGACTAGGGTCATGGCGAAATGTGAAGACAGGTGTCATGGGGCACTGTGATGATAGTGGTCCTCTAGAATTGTGAAGAATGATATCATGGAGAACTGGGATGACAGGGGCCATGGAGCATTGTGATGACAGGGGTCATGGGGCATTGTGATGACACGGCCATGGAACATTATGATGACAAGAATTCTGGAGCATTGTGATAAAATGGGCATGGACCACTGAGATTAGAGGGGCCAAGGAGCATTCTGATGACAACGGCATGGAGCATTGTGATGACAAGGGTCATCGAGCTTTGTGATGACAGTGGTCATGAAGCATTGTAATGAATGTGGTCATGCATCATTGTGATGACAATTGTCGTGGAGCATTGTGATGACAGGGGTCATAGAGCAATGTGATGACACGGTTATGGAATATTGTGATGACCAGAATTTCTGTACCACAGTGATGAAAAGGGAATGGAGCATTGTGATTACAGGTGTCATGGAGCATTGTGATGACAGTGGTCATCTAGAATTGTGAAGAAAGATATCATGGAGCACTAGGATGACAGGGGCCATGGAGCATTGTGATGACAGGCGTCATGGGACATTGTGTTGACAGTGGTCATTTAGCATTGTTAGAAAGGGAATATTAAGCAATTTGATTTCAGGGGCCATGAAACATTGTGAATACATAGGCCATGGAGTATTCAGATGAATGTGGTCAAGGATCATTGTGACGAAAAGTGTCCTGGAATATTGTGATGACACGGTTCATGGAGCATTGCGATGACAAGGGCCATGGCGAAATATGAAGACAGGTGTCATGGGGCATTGTGATGACAGTGGTCCTCTAGAATTGTTAAGAAAGATATCATGGAGCACTGGGATGACAGGGGCCATGGAGCATTGTGATGACAGGGGTCATGGGGCATTGTGATGACACGGCCATGGAACATTATGATGACAAGAATTCTGGAGCATTGTGATAAAATGGGCATGGACCATTGTGATTATAGGGGCCAGGGAGCATTGTGATGACAACGGCATGGAGCATTGTGATGACAAGGGTCATCGAGCATTGTGATGACAGTGGTCATGAAGCATTGTGATGAATGTGGTCATGGATCATTGTGAAGACAAGTGTCGTGGAGCATTGTGATGACAGGGGTCATAAAGCATTGTGATGACACGGTTATTGAATATTGTGATGACCAGAATTCTGTAGCACTGTGATGAAAAGGGAATGGAGCATTGTGATTACAGGGGTCATGGAGCATTGTGTTGACAATTGTTCTAGAACATTGTGATGACAGGGATCATGGAGCATAGTGATGAAAGGGGCCATGGAGCATTTTGATGACAGGCGTCATGGGACATTGTGTTGACAGTGGTCATGGAGCATTGTTAGAAACGGAACATGGAGAATTTGATTTCACGGGCCATGAACAATTGTGAATACATAGGCCATGGAGTATTCAGATGAATGTGGTCAAGGATCATTGTGACGAAAAGTGTCCTGGAATATTGTGATGACACGGTTCATGGAGCAATGCGATGACAAGGGCCATGGCGAAATGTGAAGACAGGTGTCATGCGGCATTGTGATGACAGTGGTCATCTAGAATTGTGAAGAAAGATATCATGGAGCACTGGGATGACAGGGGCCATGGAGCATTGTGATGACAGGGGTCATGGGGCATTGTGATGACACGGCCATGGAACATTATGATGACAAGAATTCTGGAGCATTGTGATAAAATGGTCATGGACCATTGTGATTAGAGGGGCCAAGGAGCATTCTGAGGACAACGGCATGGAGCATTGTGATGAATGTTGTCATGGATCATTGTGATGACAAGTGTCGTGGAGCATTGTGATGACAGGGGTCATAGAGCATTGTGATGACACGGTTATGGAATATTGTGATGACCAGAATTCTGTAGCACTGTGATGAAAAGGGAATGGAGCTTTGTGATTACAGGGGTCATGGAGCATTGTGATGACAATTGTTCTAGAACATTGTGATGACAGGGATCATGGAGCATAGTGATGAAAGGAGCCATGGAGCATTGTGATGATAGGCGTCATGGGACATTGTGTTGACAGTGGGCATGGAGCATTATTAGAAAGAGAACATGCAGCAATTTAATTTCAGGGGCCATGAAAAATTGTGAATACATAGGCCATGGAGTATTCAGATGGATGTGGTCAAGGATCATTGTGACGAAAAGTGTCCTGGAATATTGTGATGACACGGTTCATGGAACATTGCGATGACAAGGGCCATGGCGAAATGTGAAGACAAGTGTCATGGGGCATTGTGATGACAGTGGTCCTCTAGAATTGTGAAGAATGATATCATGGAGCACTGGGATGACAGGGGTCATGGGGCATTGTGATGACACGGCCATGGAACATTATGATGACAAGAATTCTGGAGCATTGTGATAAAATGGGCATGGGCCATTGTGATTAGAGGGGCCAAGGAGCATTCTGATGACAACGGCATGGAGCGTTGTGATGACAAGTGTCATCGAGCATTGTGATGACAGTGGTCATGAAGCATTGTGATGAATGTGGTCATGGATCATTGTGATGACAAGTGTCGTGGAGCATTGTGATGACAGGGGTCATAGAGCATTGTGATGACACGGTTATGGAATATTGTGATGACCAGAATTCTGTAGCAGTGTGTTGAAAAGGGAATGGAGCATTGTGATTACAGTGGTCATGGAGCATTGCGATGACAATTGTTCTAGAACATTGTGATGACAGGGATCATGGAGCACAGTGATGAAAGGGGCCATGGAGCATTGTGATGATAGGCTTCATGGGACATTGTGTTGACAGTGGTCATGGAGCATTGTTAGAAAGAGAACATGGAGCAATTTAATTTCAGGGGCCATGAAAAATTTTGAATACATAGGCCATGGAGTATTCAGATGAATATGGTCAAGGATCATTGTGACAAAATGTCCTGGAATATGGTGATGACACGGTACATGGAGCATTGCGATGACAAGGGCCATGGCGAAATGTGAAGACAGGTGTCATGGGGCATTGTGATGACAGTGGTCATCTAGAATTGTGAAGAAAGGTATCATGGAGCACTGGGATGACAGCGGCCATGGAGCATTGTAATGACAGGGGTCATGGGGCATTGTGATGACACGGCAATGGAACATTATGATGATAAGAATTCTGGAGCATTGTGATTAAAAGGGCATGAACCATTGTGATTAGAGGGGCCAAGGAGCATTCTGATGAAAATGGCATGGAGCATTGTGATGACAAGTGTCATCTAGCATTGTGATGACAGTGGTCATGAAGCATTGTGATGAATGTGGTCATGGATCATTGTGATGACAAGTGTCGTGGAGCATTGTGATGACAGGGGTCATAGAGCATTGTGATGACACGGTTATGGAATATTGTGATGACCATTATTCTGTAGCACTGTGATGAAAAGGGAATGGATCATTGTGATTACAGGGGTCATGGAGCATTGTGATGACAATTGTTCTAGAACATTGTGATGACAGGGATCATGGAGCATAGTGATGAAAGGGGCCATGGAGCATTGTGATGATAGGCGTCATGGGACATTGTGTTGACAGTGGTCATGGGCATTGTTAGAAAGAGAACATGGAGCAATTTAATTTCAGGGGCCATGAAACATTGTGAATACATAGGCCATGGAGTATTCAGATGAATGTGGTCAAGGATCATTGTGACGAAAATTGTCCTGGAATATTGTGATGACACGGTTCATGGAGCATTGCGATGACAAGGGCCATGGCGAAATATGAAGACAGGTGTCATGGGGCATTGTGATGACAGTGGTCCTCTAGGATTGTGAAGAAAGATATCATGGAGCACTGGGATGACAGGGGCCATGGAGCATTGTGATGACAGGGGTCATGGGGCATTGTGATGACACGGCCATGGAACATTATGATGACAAGAATTCTGGAGCATTGTGATGAAAAGGGAATGGAGCATTGTGATTACAGGGGTCATGGAGCATTTTGATGACAATAGTTTAGAGCATTGTGAAGACAGCGATCATGGAGCATAGTGATGAAAGGGGCCATGGAGCATTGTGATGACAGGCGTCATGGGACAATGTGTTGACAGTGGTCATGGAGCATTGTTAGAAAGGGAACATGGAGCAATTTGATTTCAGGGGCCATGAAAAATTGTGAATACATAGGCTATGGAGTATTCAGATGAATGTGGTCAAGGATCATTGTGACGAAAAGTGTCCTGGAATATTGTGATGACACGGTTCATGGAGCATTGCGATGACAAGGGCCATGGCGAAATGTGAAAACAGGTGTCATGGGGCATTGTGATGACAGTGGTCATCTAGAATTGTGAAGGAAGGTATCATGGAGCACTGGGATGACAGGGGCCATGGAGCATTGTGATGACAGGGGTCATGGGGCATTGTGGTGACACGGCCATGGAACATTATGATGACAAGAATTCTGGAGCATTGTGATAAAAAGGGCATGGACCATTGTGATTAGAGGGGCCAAGGAGCATTCTGATGAAAACGGCATGGAGCATTGTGATGACAAGGGTCATGGAGCATTGTGATGACAGTGGTCATGAAGCATTGTGATGAATGTGGTCATGGATCATTGTGATGACAAGTGTCGTGGAGCATTGTGATGACAGGGGTCATAGAGCATTGTGATGACACGGTTATGGAATATTGTGATGACCAGAATTCTGTAGCACTGTGATGAAAAGGGAATGGAGCATTGTGATTACAGGGGTCATGGAGCATTGTGATGACAATTGTTCTAGAACATTGTGATGACAGGGATCATGGAGCATAGTGATGAAAGGAGCCATGGAGCATTGTGATGATAGGCGTCATGGGACATAGTGTTGACAGTGGTCATGGAGCATTGTTAGAAAGAGAACATGGAGCAATTTAATTTCAGGGGCCATGAAAAATTGTGAATACATAGGCCATGGAGTATTCAGATGGATGTGGTCAAGGATCATTGTGACGAAAAGTGTCCTGGAATATTGTGATGACACGGTTCATGGAGCATTGCGATGACAAGGGCCATGGCGAAATGTGAAGACAAGTGTCATGGGGCATTGTGATGACAGTGGTCCTCTAGAATTGTGAAGAAAGATATCATGGAGCACTGGGATGACAGGGGCCATGGAGCATTGTGATGACAGGGGTCATGGGGCATTGTGATGACACGGCCATGGAACATTATGATGACAAGAATTCTGGAGCATTGAGATAAAATGGGCATGGACCATTGTGATTAGAGGGGCCAAGGAGCATTCTGATGACAACGGCATGGAGCGTTGTGATGACAAGTGTCATCGAGCATTGTGATGACAGTGGTCATGAAGCATTGTGATGAATGTGGTCATGGATCATTGTGATGACAAGTGTCGTGGAGCATTGTGATGACAGGGGTCATAGAGCATTGTGATGACACGGTTATGGAATATTGTGATGACCAGAATTCTGTAGCACTGTGATGAAAAGGGAATGGAGCATTGTGATTACAGGGGTCATGGAGCATTTTGATGACAATAGTTTAGAGCATTGTTAAGACAGCGATCATGGAGCATAGTGATGAAAGTGGCCATGGAGCATTGTGATGACAGGCGTCATGGGACAATATGTTGACAGTGGTCATGGAGCATTGTTAGAAAGGGAACATGGAGCAATTTGATTTCAGGGGCCATGAAAAATTGTGAATAAATAGGCTATGGAGTATTCAGATGAATGTGGTCAAGGATCATTGTGACGAAAAGTGTCCTGGAATATTGTGATGACACGGTTCATGGAGCATTGCGATGACAAGGGCCATGGCGAAATGTGAAGACAGGTGTCATGGGGCATTGTGATGACAGTGGTCATCTAGAATTGTGAAGAAAGATATCATGGAGCACTGGGATGACAGGGGCCATGGAGCATTGTGATGACAGGGGTCATGGGGCATTGTGATGACACGGCCATGGAACATTATGATGACAAGAATTCTAGAGCATTGTGATAAAAAGGGCATGGGCCATTGTGATTAGAGGGGCCAAGGAGCATTCTGATGAAAACGGCATGGAGCATTGTGATGACAAGGGTCATGGAGCATTGTGATGACAGTGGTCATGAAGCATTGTGATGAATGTGGTCATGGATCATTGTGATGACAAGTGTCGTGCAGCATTGTGATGACAGGGGTCATAGAGCATTGTGATGACACGGTTATGGAATATTGTGATGACCAGAATTCTGTAGCACTGTGATGAAAAGGGAATGGAGCATTGTGATTACAGGGGTCATGGAGCATTGTGATGACAATTGTTCCAGAACATTGTGATGACAGGGATCATGGAGCATAGTGATGAAAGGAGCCATGGAGCATTGTGATGATAGGCGTCATGGGACATTGTGTTGACAGTGGTCATGGAGCATTGTTAGAAAGAGAACATGGAGCAATTTAATTTCAGGGGCATGAAAAATTGTGAATACATAGGCCATGGAGTATTCAGATGGATGTGGTCAAGGATCATTGTGACGAAAAGTGTCCTGGAATATTGTGATGACACGGTTCATGGAGCATTGCGATGACAAGGGCCATGGCGAAATGTGAAGACAAGTGTCATGGGGCATTGTGATGACAGTGGTCCTCTAGAATTGTGAAGAAAGATATCATGGAGCACTGGGATGACAGGGGCCATGGAGCATTGTGAGGACAGGGGTCATGGGGCATTGTGATGACACGGCCATGGAACATTATGATGACAAGTATTCTGGAGCATTGTGAAAAAATGGGCATGGACCATTGTGATTAGAGGGGCCAAGGAGCATTCTGATGACAACGGCATGGAGCGTTGTGATGACAAGTGTCATCGAGCATTGTGATGACAGTGGTCATGAAGCATTGTGATGAATGTGGTCATGGATCATTGTGATGACAAGTGTCGTGGAGCATTGTGATGACAGGGGTCATAGAGCATTGTGATGACACGGTCATGGAATATTGTGATGACGAGAATTCTGTAGCACTGTGATGAAAAGGGAATGGAGCATTGTGATTACAGGGGTCATGGAGCATTTTGATGACAATAGTTTAGAGCATTGTGAAGACAGCGATCATGGAGCATAGTGATGAAAGGGGCCATGGAGCATTGTGATGACAGGCGTCATGGGACAATGTGTTGACAGTGGTCATGGAGCATTGTTAGAAAGGGAACATGGAGCAATTTGATTTCAGGGGCCATAAAAATTGTGAATACATAGGCTATGGAGTATTCAGATGAATGTGGTCAAGGATCATTGTGACGAAAAGTGTCCTGGAATATTGTGATGACACGGTTCATGGAGCATTGCGATGACAAGGGCCATGGCGAAATGTGAAGACAGGTGTCATGGGGCATTGTGATGACAGTGGTCATCTAGAATTGTGAAGGAAGGTATCATGGAGCACTGGGATGACAGGGGCCATGGAGCATTGTGATGACAGGGGTCATGGGGCATTGTGATGACACGGCCATGGAACATTATGATGACAAGAATTCTGGAGCATTGTGATAAAAAGGGCATGGACCATTGTGATTAGAGGGGCCAAGGAGCATTCTGATGAAAACGGCATGGAGCATTGTGATGACAAGGGTCATGGAGCATTGTGATGACAGTGGTCATGAAGCATTGTGATGAATGTGGTCATGGATCATTGTGATGACAAGTGTCGTGGAGCATTGTGATGAGAGGGGTCATAGAGCATTGTGATGACAAGGTTATGGAATATTTTGATGACCAGAATTCTGTAGCACTGTGATGAAAAGGGAATGGAGCATTGTGATTACAGGGGTCATGGAGCTTTGCGATGACAATTGTTCTAGAACATTGTGATAACAGGGATCATGGAGCATAGTGATGAAAGGGGCCATGGAGCATTGTGATGATAGGCTTCATGGGACATTGTGTTGACAGTGGTCATGGAGCATTGTTAGAAAGAGAACATGGAGCAATTTAATTTCAGGGGCCATGAAAAATTGTGAATACATAGGCCATGGAGTATTCAGATGAATATGTTCAAGGATCATTGTGACGAAAAGTGTCCTGGAATATTGTGATGACACGGTACATGGAGCATTGCGATGACAAGGGCCATGGCGAAATGTGAAGACAGGTGTCATGGAGCATTGTGATGACAGTGGTCATCTAGAATTGTGAAGAAAGATATCATGGAGCACTGGGATGACAGGGGCCATGGAGCATTGTGATGACAGGGGTCATGGGGCATTGTGATGACACGGCCATGGAACATTATGATGACAAGAATTCTGGAGCATTGTGATAAAAAGGGCATGGACCATTGTGATTAGAGGGGCCAAGGAGCATTCTGATGACAACGGCATGGAGCATTGTGATGAATGTTGTCATGGATCATTGTGATGACAACTGTCGTGGAGCATTTTGATGACAGGGGTTATAGAGCAGTGTGATGACAAGGTTATGGAATATTGTGATGACCAGAATTCTGTAGCACTGTGATGAAAAGGGAATGGAGCATTGTGATTACAGGGGTCATGGAGCATTGCGATGACAATTGTTCTAGAACATTGTGATGACAGGGATCATGGAGCATAGTGATGAAAGGGGCCATGGAGCATTGTGATGATAGGCTTCATGGGACATTGTGTTGACAGTGGTCATGGAGCATTGTTAGAAAGAGAACATGGAGCAATTTAATTTCAGGGGCCAAGAAAAATTGTGAATACATATGCCATGGAGTATTCAGATGAATATGGTCAAGGATCATTGTGACGAAAAGTGTCCTGGAATATTGTGATGACACGGTACATGGAGCATTGCGATGACAAGGGCCATGGCGAAATGTGAAGACAGGTGTCATGGGGCATTGTGATGACAGTGGTCATCTAGAATTGTGAAGAAAGATATCATGGAGCACTGGGATGACAGGGGCCATGGAGCATTGTAATGACAGTGGTCATGGGGCATTGTGATGACACGGCTATGGAACATTATGATGATAAGAATTCTGGAGCATTGTGATTAAAAGGGCATGGACCATGGTGATTAGAGGGGCCAAGGAGAATTCTGATGAAAATAGCATGAAGCATTGTGATGACAAGTGTCATCTAGCATTGTGATGACCGTGGTCATGAAGCATTGTGATGAATGTGGTCATGGATCATTGTGATGACAAGTGTCGTGGAGCATTGTGATGACAGGGGTCATAGAGCATTGTGATGACACGGTTATGGAATATTGTGATGACCAGAATTCTGTAGCACTGTGATGAAAAGGGAATGGAGCATTGTGATTACAGGGGTTATGAAGCATTGTGATGACAATTATTCTAGAACATTGTGAAGACAGCGATCATGGAGCATAGTGATGAAAGGGGCCATGGAGCATTGTGATGATAGGCGTCATGGGACATTGTGTTGACAGTGGTCATGGGCATTGTTAGAAAGAGAACATGGAGCAATTTAATTTCAGGGGCCATGAAACATTGTGAATACATAGGCCATGGAGTATTCAGATGAATGTGGTCAAGGATCATTGTGACGAAAAGTGTCCTGGAATATTGTGATGACACGGTTCATGGAGAATTGGGATGACAAGGGCCATGGCGAAATGTGAAGACAAGGGTCATGGGGCATTGTGATGACAGTGGTCCTCTAGAATTGTGAAGAAAGATATCATGGAGCACTGGGATGACAGGGGCCATGGAGCATTGTGATGACAGGGGTCATGGGGCATTGTGATGACACGGCCATGGAACATTATGATGACAAGAATTCTGGAGCATTGTGATAAAATGGGCATGGACCATTGTGATTAGAGGGGCCAAGGAGCATTCTGATGACAACGGCATGGAGCGTTGTGATGACAAGTGTCATCGAGCATTGTGATGACAGTGGTCATGAAGCATTGTGATGAATGTGGTCATGGATCATTGTGATGACAAGTGTCGTGGAGCATTGTGATGACAGGGGTCATAGAGCATTGTGATGACACGGTTATGGAATATTGTGATGACCAGAATTCTGTAGCACTGTGATGAAAAGGGAATGGAGCATTGTGATTACAGAGGTCATGGAGCATTTTGATGACAATAGTTTAGAGCATTGTGAAGACAGCGATCATGGAGCATAGTGATGAAAGGGGCCATGGAGCATTGTGATGACAGGCGTCATGGGACAATGTGTTGACAGTGGTCATGGAGCATTGTTAGAAAGTGAACATGGAGCAATTTGATTTCAGGGGCCATGAAAAATTGTGAATACATAGGCTATGGAGTATTCAGATGAATGTGGTCAAGGATTATTGTGACGAAAAGTGTCCTGGAATATTGTGATGACACGGTTCATGGAGCATTGCGATGACAAGGGCCATGGCGAAATGTGAAGACAGGTGTCATGGGGCATTGTGATGACAGTGGTCATCTAGAATTGTGAAGGAAGGTATCATGGAGCACTGGGATGACAGGGGCCATGGAGCATTGTGATGACAGGGGTCATGGGGCATTGTGATGACACGGCCATGGAACATTATCATGACAAGAATTCTGGAGCATTGTGATAAAAAGGGCATGGACCATTGTGATTAGAGGGGCCAAGGAGCATTCTGATGAAAACGGCATGGAGCATTGTGATGACAAGGGTCATCGAGCATTGTGATGACAGTGGTCATGAAGCATTGTGATGAATGTGGTCATGGATCATTGTGATGACAAGTGTCGTGGAGCATTGTGATGACAGGGGTCATAGAGCATTGTGATGACAAGGTTATGGAATATTTTGATGACCAGAATTCTGTAGCACTGTGATGAAAGGGAATGGAGCATTGTGATTACAGGGGTCATGGAGCTTTGCGATGACAATTGTTCTAGAACATTGTGATGACAGGGATCATGGAGCATAGTGATGAAAGGGGCCATGGAGCATTGTGATGATAGGCTTCATGGGACATTGTGTTGACAGTGGTCATGGAGCATTGTTAGAAAGAGAACATGGAGCAATTTAATTTCAGGGGCCATGAAAAATTGTGAATACATAGGTCATGGAGTATTCAGATGAATATGTTCAAGGATCATTGTGACGAAAAGTGTCCTGGAATATTGTGATGACAAGGTACATGGAGCATTGCGATGACAAGGGCCATGGCGAAATGTGAAGACAGGTGTCATGGAGCATTGTGATGACAGTGGTCATCTAGAATTGTGAAGAAAGATATCATGGAGCACTAGGATGACAGGGGCCATGGAGCATTGTGATGACAGGCGTCATGGGACATTGTGTTGACAGTGGTCATTTAGCATTGTTAGAAAGGGAATATTAAGCAATTTGATTTCAGGGGCCATGAAACATTGTGAATACATAGGCCATGGAGTATTCAGATGAATGTGGTCAAGGATCATTGTGACGAAAAGTGTCCTGGAATATTGTGATGACACGGTTCATGGAGCAATGCGATGACAAGGGCCATGGCGAAATGTGAAGACAGGTGTCATGCGGCATTGTGATGACAGTGGTCATCTAGAATTGTGAAGAAAGATATCATGGAGCACTGGGATGACAGGGGCCATGGAGCATTGTGATGACAGGGGTCATGGGGCATTGTGATGACACGGCCATGGAACATTATGATGACAAGAATTCTGGAGCATTGTGATAAAATGGTCATGGACCATTGTGATTAGAGGGGCCAAGGAGCATTCTGAGGACAACGGCATGGAGCATTGTGATGAATGTTGTCATGGATCATTGTGATGACAAGTGTCGTGGAGCATTGTGATGACAGGGGTCATAGAGCATTGTGATGACACGGTTATGGAATATTGTGATGACCAGAATTCTGTAGCACTGTGATGAAAAGGGAATGGAGCTTTGTGATTACAGGGGTCATGGAGCATTGTGATGACAATTGTTCTAGAACATTGTGATGACAGGGATCATGGAGCATAGTGATGAAAGGAGCCATGGAGCATTGTGATGATAGGCGTCATGGGACATTGTGTTGACAGTGGGCATGGAGCATTATTAGAAAGAGAACATGCAGCAATTTAATTTCAGGGGCCATGAAAAATTGTGAATACATAGGCCATGGAGTATTCAGATGGATGTGGTCAAGGATCATTGTGACGAAAAGTGTCCTGGAATATTGTGATGACACGGTTCATGGAACATTGCGATGACAAGGGCCATGGCGAAATGTGAAGACAAGTGTCATGGGGCATTGTGATGACAGTGGTCCTCTAGAATTGTGAAGAAAGATATCATGGAGCACTGGGATGACAGGGGTCATGGGGCATTGTGATGACACGGCCATGGAACATTATGATGACAAGAATTCTGGAGCATTGTGATAAAATGGGCATGGGCCATTGTGATTAGAGGGGCCAAGGAGCATTCTGATGAAAACGGCATGGAGCGTTGTGATGACAAGTGTCATCGAGCATTGTGATGACAGTGGTCATGAAGCATTGTGATGAATGTGGTCATGGATCATTGTGATGACAAGTGTCGTGGAGCATTGTGATGACAGGGGTCATAGAGCATTGTGATGACACGGTTATGGAATATTGTGATGACCAGAATTCTGTAGCAGTGTGTTGAAAAGGGAATGGAGCATTGTGATTACAGTGGTCATGGAGCATTGCGATGAAAATTGTTCTAGAACATTGTGATGACAGGGATCATGGAGCACAGTGATGAAAGGGGCCATGGAGCATTGTGATGATAGGCTTCATGGGACATTGTGTTGACAGTGGTCATGGAGCATTGTTAGAAAGAGAACATGGAGCAATTTAATTTCAGGGGCCATGAAAAATTGTGAATACATAGGCCATGGAGTATTCAGATGAATATGGTCAAGGATCATTGTGACAAAATGTCCTGGAATATGGTGATGACACGGTACATGGAGCATTGCGATGACAAGGGCCATGGCGAAATGTGAAGACAGGTGTCATGGGGCATTGTGATGACAGTGGTCATCTAGAATTGTGAAGAAAGGTATCATGGAGCACTGGGATGACAGCGGCCATGGAGCATTGTAATGACAGGGGTCATGGGGCATTGTGATGACACGGCAATGGAACATTATGATGATAAGAATTCTGGAGCATTGTGATTAAAAGGGCATGAACCATTGTGATTAGAGGGGCCAAGGAGCATTCTGATGAAAATGGCATGGAGCATTGTGATGACAAGTGTCATCTAGCATTGTGATGACAGTGGTCATGAAGCATTGTGATGAATGTGGTCATGGATCATTGTGATGACAAGTGTCGTGGAGCATTGTGATGACAGGGGTCATAGAGCATTGTGATGACACGGTTATGGAATATTGTGATGACCATTATTCTGTAGCACTGTGATGAAAAGGGAATGGATCATTGTCATTACAGGGGTCATGGAGCATTGTGATGACAATTGTTCTAGAACATTGTGATGACAGGGATCATGGAGCATAGTGATGAAAGGGGCCATGGAGCATTGTGATGATAGGCGTCATGGGACATTGTGTTGACAGTGGTCATGGGCATTGTTAGAAAGAGAACATGGAGCAATTTAATTTCAGGGGCCATGAAACATTGTGAATACATAGGCCATGGAGTATTCAGATGAATGTGGTCAAGGATCATTGTGACGAAAAGTGTCCTGGAATATTGTGATGACACGGTTCATGGAGCATTGCGATGACAAGGGCCATGGCGAAATATGAAGACAGGTGTCATGGGGCATTGTGATGACAGTGGTCCTCTAGGATTGTGAAGAAAGATATCATGGAGCACTGGGATGACAGGGGCCATGGAGCATTGTGATGACAGGGGTCATGGGGCATTGTGATGACACGGCCATGGAACATTATGATGACAAGAATTCTGGAGCATTGAGATAAAATGGGCATGGACCATTGTGATTAGAGGGGCCAAGGAGCATTCTGATGACAACGGCATGGAGCGTTGTGATGACAAGTGTCATCGAGCATTGTGATGACAGTGGTCATGAAGCATTGTGATGAATGTGGTCATGGATCATTGTGATGACAAGTGTCGTGGAGCATTGTGATGACAGGGGTCATAGAGCATTGTGATGACACGGTTATGGAATATTGTGATGACCAGAATTCTGTAGCACTGTGATGAAAAGGGAATGGAGCATTGTGATTACAGGGGTCATGGAGCATTTTGATGACAATAGTTTAGAGCATTGTTAAGACAGCGATCATGGAGCATAGTGATGAAAGTGGCCATGGAGCATTGTGATGACAGGCGTCATGGGACAATGTGTTGACAGTGGTCATGGAGCATTGTTAGAAAGGGAACATGGAGCAATTTGATTTCAGGGGCCATGAAAAATTGTGAATAAATAGGCTATGGAGTATTCAGATGAATGTGGTCAAGGATCATTGTGACGAAAAGTGTCCTGGAATATTGTGATGACACGGTTCATGGAGCATTGCGATGACAAGGGCCATGGCGAAATGTGAAGACAGGTGTCATGGGGCATTGTGATGACAGTGGTCATCTAGAATTGTGAAGAAAGATATCATGGAGCACTGGGATGACAGGGGCCATGGAGCATTGTGATGACAGGGGTCATGGGGCATTGTGATGACACGGCCATGGAACATTATGATGACAAGAATTCTAGAGCATTGTGATAAAAAGGGCATGGGCCATTGTGATTAGAGGGGCCAAGGAGCATTCTGATGAAAACGGCATGGAGCATTGTGATGACAAGGGTCATGGAGCATTGTGATGACAGTGGTCATGAAGCATTGTGATGAATGTGGTCATGGATCATTGTGATGACAAGTGTCGTGCAGCATTGTGATGACAGGGGTCATAGAGCATTGTGATGACACGGTTATGGAATATTGTGATGACCAGAATTCTGTAGCACTGTGATGAAAAGGGAATGGAGCATTGTGATTACAGGGGTCATGGAGCATTGTGATGACAATTGTTCCAGAACATTGTGATGACAGGGATCATGGAGCATAGTGATGAAAGGAGCCATGGAGCATTGTGATGATAGGCGTCATGGGACATTGTGTTGACAGTGGTCATGGAGCATTGTTAGAAAGAGAACATGGAGCAATTTAATTTCAGGGGCATGAAAAACTGTGAATACATAGGCCATGGAGTATTCAGATGGATGTGGTCAAGGATCATTGTGACGAAAAGTGTCCTGGAATATTGTGATGACACGGTTCATGGAGCATTGCGATGACAAGGGCCATGGCGAAATGTGAAGACAAGTGTCATGGGGCATTGTGATGACAGTGGTCCTCTAGAATTGTGAAGAAAGATATCATGGAGCACTGGGATGACAGGGGCCATGGAGCATTGTGAGGACAGGGGTCATGGGGCATTGTGATGAAACGGCCATGGAACATTATGATGACAAGAATTCTGGAGCATTGTGATAAAATGGGCATGGACCATTGTGATTAGAGGGGCCAAGGAGCATTCTGATGACAACGGCATGGAGCGTTGTGATGACAAGTGTCATCGAGCATTGTGATGACAGTGGTCATGAAGCATTGTGATGAATGTGGTCATGGATCATTGTGATGACAAGTGTCGTGGAGCATTGTGATGACAGGGGTCATAGAGCATTGTGATGACACGGTCATGGAATATTGTGATGACGAGAATTCTGTAGCACTGTGATGAAAAGGGAATGGAGCATTGTGATTACAGGGGTCATGGAGCATTTTGATGACAATAGTTTAGAGCATTGTGAAGACAGCGATCATGGAGCATAGTGATGAAAGGGGCCATGGAGCATTGTGATGACAGGCGTCATGGGACAATGTGTTGACAGTGGTCATGGAGCATTGTTAGAAAGGGAACATGGAGCAATTTGATTTCAGGGGCCATGAAAAATTGTGAATACATAGGCTATGGAGTATTCAGATGAATGTGGTCAAGGATCATTGTGACGAAAAGTGTCCTGGAATATTGTGATGACACGGTTCATGGAGCATTGCGATGACAAGGGCCATGGCGAAATGTGAAGACAGGTGTCATGGGGCATTGTGATGACAGTGGTCATCTAGAATTGTGAAGGATGGTATCATGGAGCACTGGGATGACAGGGGCCATGGAGCATTGTGATGACAAGGGTCATGGGGCATTGTGATGACACGGCCATGGAACATTATGATGACAAGAATTCTGGAGCATTGTGATAAAAAGGGCATGGACCATTGTGATGAGAGGGGCCAAGGAGCATTCTGATGACAACGGCATGGAGCATTGTGATGACAAGGGTCATGGAGCATTGTGATGACAGTGGTCATGAAACATTGTGATGAATGTGGTCATGGATCATTGTGATGACAAGTGTCGTGGAGAATTGTGATGACAGGGCTCATAGAGCATTGTGATGACACGGTTATGGAATATTGTGATGATCAGAATTCTGTAGCACTGTGATGAAAAGGGAATGGAGTACTGTGATTACAGGGGTCATGGAGCATTGTGATGAGAATTGTTCTAGAACATTGTGATGACAGGGATCATGGAGCATAGTGATGAAAGGGGCAGTGGAGCATTGTGTTGACAGGCGTCATGGGACATTGTGTTGACAGTGGTCATGGAGCATTGTTAGAAAGGGAACATGTAGCAATTTGATTTCAGGGGCCATGAAAAATTGCGAATACATACGCCATGGAGTATTCAGATGAATGTGGTCAAGGATCATTGTGACGAAAAATGTCCAGGAATATTGTGATGACACGGTTCATGGAGCATTGCGATGACAAGGGCCATGGCGAAATGTGAAGACAGGTGTCATGCGGCATTGTGATGACAGTGGTCATCTAGAATTGTGAAGAAAGATATCATGGAGCACTGGGATGACAGGGGCCATGGAGCATTGTGATGACAGGGGTCATGGGGCATTGTGATGACACGGCCATGGAACATTATGATGACAAGAATTCTGGAGCATTGTGATAAAAAGGTCATGGACCATTGTGATTAGAGGGGCCAAGGAGCATTCTGATGACAACGGCATGGAGCATTGTGATGAATGTTGTCATGGATCATTGTGATGACAACTGTCGTGGAGCATTGTGATGACAGGGGTTATAGAGCAGTGTGATGACAAGGTTATGGAATATTGTGATGACCAGAATTCTGTAGCACTGTGATGAAAAGGGAATGGAGCATTGTGATTACAGGGGTCATGGAGCATTGCGATGACAATTGTTCTAGAACATTGTGATGACAGGGATCATGGAGCATAGTGATGAAAGGGGCCATGGAGCATTGTGATGATAGGCTTCATGGGACATTGTGTTGACAGTGGTCATGGAGCATTGTTAGAAAGAGAACATGGAGCAATTTAATTTCAGGGGCCAAGAAAAATTGTGAATACATATGCCATGGAGTATTCAGATGAATATGGTCAAGGATCATTGTGAGGAAAAGTGTCCTGGAATATTGTGATGACACGGTATATGGAGCATTGCGATGACAAGGGCCATGGCGAAATGTGAAGACAGGTGTCATGGGGCATTGTGATGACAGTGGTCATCTAGAATTGTGAAGAAAGATATCATGGAGCACTGGGATGACAGGGGCCATGGAGCATTGTAATGACAGGGGTCATGGGGCATTGTGATGACACGGCTATGGAACATTATGATGATAAGAATTCTGGAGCATTGTGATTAAAAGGGCATGGACCATTGTGATTAGAGGGGCCAAGGAGCATTCTGATGAAAATAGCATGAAGCATTGTGATGACAAGTGTCATCTAGCATTGTCATGACAGTGGTCATGAAGCATTGTGATGAATGTGGTCATGGATCATTGTGATGACAAGTGTCGTGGAGCATTGTGATGACAGGGGTCATAGAGGATTGTGATGACACGGTTATGGAATATTGTGATGACCAGAATTCTGTAGCACTGTGATGAAAAGGGAATGGAGCATTGTGATTACAGGGGTCATGAAGCATTGTGATGACAATTATTCTAGAACATTGTGAAGACAGCGATCATGGAGCATAGTGATGAAAGGGGCCATGGAGCATTGTGATGATAGGCGTCATGGGACATTGTGTTGACAGTGGTCTTGGGCATTGTTAGAAAGAGAACATGGAGCAATTTAATTTCAGGGGCCATGAAACATTGTGAATACATAGGCCATGGAGTATTCAGATGAATGTGGTCAAGGATCATTGTGACGAAAAGTGTCCTGGAATATTGTGATGACACGGTTCATGGAGCATTGCGATGACAAGGGCCATGGTGAAATATGAAGACAGGTGTCATGGGGCATTGTGATGACAGTGGTCCTCTAGAATTGTGAAGAAAGATATCATGGAGCACTGGGATGACAGGGGCCATGGAGCATTGTGATGACAGGGTTCATGGGGCATTGTGATGACACGGCCATGGAACATTATGATGACAAGAATCCTGGAGCATTGTGATAAAAAGGGCATGGACCATAGTGATTAGAGGGGCCAAGGAGCATTCTGAAGAAAACGGCATGGAGCATTGTGATGACAAGGATCATGGAGCATTGTGATGACAGGGGTCATAGAGCATTGTGATGACACGGTCATGGAATATTGTGATGACAAGAATTCTGTAGCACTGTGATGAAAAGGGAATGGAGCATTGTGATTACAGGGGTCATGGAGCATTTTGATGACAATAGTTTAGAGCATTGTGAAGACAGCGATCATGGAGCATAGTGATGAAAGGGGCCATGGAGCATTGTGATGACAGGCGTCATGGGACAATGTGTTGACAGTGGTCATGGAGCATTGTTAGAAAGGGAACATGAAGCAATTTGATTTCAGGGGCCATGAAAAATTGTGAATACATAGGCTATGGAGTATTCAGATGAATGTGGTCAAGGATCATTGTGACGAAAAGTGTCCTGGAATATTGTGATGACACGGTTCATGGAGCATTGTGATGACAAGGGCCATGGCGAAATGTGAAGACAGGTGTCATGGGGCATTGTGATGACAGTGGTCATCTAGAATTGTGAAGGAAGGTATCATGGAGCACTGGGATGACAGGGGCCATGGAGCATTGTGATGACAGGGGTCATGGGGCATTGTGATGACACGGCCATGGAACATTATGATGACAAGAATTCTGGAGCATTGTGATAAAAAGGGCATGGACCATTGTGATTAGAGGGGCCAAGGAGCATTCTGATGAAAACGGCATGGAGCATTGTGATGACAAGGGTCATGGAGCATTGTGATGACAGTGGTCATGAAGCATTGTGATGAATGTGGTCATGGATCATTGTGATGACAAGTGTCGTGGAGCATTGTGATGACAGGGGTCATAGAGCATTGTGATGACAAGGTTATGGAATATTTTGATGACCAGAATTCTGTAGCACTGTGATGAAAAGGGAATGGAGCATTGTGATTACAGGGGTCATGGAGCTTTGCGATGACAATTGTTCTAGAACATTGTGATGACAGGGATCATGGAGCATAGTGATGAAAGGGGCCATGGAGCATTGTGATGATAGGCTTCATGGGACATTGTGTTGACAGTGGTCATGGAGCATTGTTAGAAAGAGAACATGGAGCAATTTAATTTCAGGGGCCATGAAAAATTGTGAATACATAGGCCATGGAGTATTCAGATGAATATGTTCAAGGATCATTGTGACGAAAAGTGTCCTGGAATATTGTGATGACACGGTACATGGAGCATTGCGATGAGAAGGGCCATGGCGAAATGTGAAGACAGGTGTCATGGAGCATTGTGATGACAGTGGTCATCTAGAATTGTGAAGAAAGATATCATGGAGCACTGGGATGACAGGGGCCATGGAGCATTGTGATGACAGGGGTCATGGGGCATTGTGATGACACGGCCATGGAACATTATGATGACAAGAATTCTGGAGCATTGTGATAAAAAGGGCATGGACCATTGTGATTAGAGGGGCCAAGGAGCATTCTGATGACAACGGCATGGAGCATTGTGATGAATGTTGTCATGGATCATTGTGATGACAACTGTCGTGGAGCATTGTGATGACAGGGGTTATAGAGCAGTGTGATGACAAGGTTATGGAATATTGTGATGACCAGAATTCTGTAGCACTGTGATGAAAAGGTAATGGAGCATTGTGATTACAGGGGTCATGGAGCATTGCGATGACAATTGTTCTAGAACATTGTGATGACAGGGATCATGGAGCATAGTGATGAAAGGGGCCATGGAGCATTGTGATGATAGGCTTCATGGGACATTGTGTTGACAGTGGTCATGGAGCATTGTTAGAAAGAGAACATGGAGCAATTTAATTTCAGGGGCCAAGAAAAATTGTGAATACATATGCCATGGAGTATTCAGATGAATATGGTCAAGGATCATTGTGACGAAAAGTGTCCTGGAATATTGTGATGACACGGTACATGGAGCATTGCGATGACAAGGGCCATGGCGAAATGTGAAGACAGGTGTCATGGGGCATTGTGATGACAGTGGTCATCTAGAATTGTGAAGAAAGATATCATGGAGCACTGGGATGACAGGGGCCATGGAGCATTGTAATGACAGTGGTCATGGGGCATTGTGATGACACGGCTATGGAACATTATGATGATAAGAATTCTGGAGCATTGTGATTAAAAGGGCATGGACCATTGTGATTAGAGGGGCCAAGGAGAATTCTGATGAAAATAGCATGAAGCATTGTGATGACAAGTGTCATCTAGCATTGTGATGACCGTGGTCATGAAGCATTGTGATGAATGTGGTCATGGATCATTGTGATGACAAGTGTCGTGGAGCATTGTGATGAGAGGGGTCATAGAGCATTGTGATGACACGGTTATGGAATATTGTGATGACCAGAATTCTGTAGCACTGTGATGAAAAGGGAATGGAGCATTGTGATTACAGGGGTCATGAAGCATTGTGATGACAATTATTCTAGAACATTGTGAAGACAGCGATCATGGAGCATAGTGATGAAAGTGGCCATGGAGCATTGTGATGATAGTCGTCATGGGACATTGTGTTGACAGTGGTCATGGGCATTGTTAGAAAGAGAACATGGAGCAATTTAATTTCAGGGGCCATGAAACATTGTGAATACATAGGCCATGGAGTATTCAGATGAATGTGGTCAAGGATTATTGTGACGAAAAGTGTCCTGGAATATTGTGATGACACGGTTCATGGAGCATTGCGATGACAAGGGCCATGGCGAAATGTGAAGACAGGTGTCATGGGGCATTGTGATGACAGTGGTCATCTAGAATTGTGAAGGAAGGTATCATGGAGCACTGGGATGACAGGGGCCATGGAGCATTGTGATGACAGGGGTCATGGGGCATTGTGATGACACGGCCATGGAACATTATGATGACAAGAATTCTGGAGCATTGTGATAAAAAGGGCATGGACCATTGTGATTAGAGGGGCCAAGGAGCATTCTGATGAAAACGGCATGGAGCATTGTGATGACAAGGGTCATGGAGCATTGTGATGAAAGTGGTCATGAAGCATTGTGATGAATGTGGTCATGGATCATTGTGATGACAAGTGTCGTGGAGCATTGTGATGACAGGGGTCATAGAGCATTGTGATGACAAGGTTATGGAATATTTTGATGACCAGAATTCTGTAGCACTGTGATGAAAAGGGAATGGAGCATTGTGATTACAGGGGTCATGGAGCTTTGCGATGACAATTGTTCTAGAACATTGTGATGACAGGGATCATGGAGCATAGTGATGAAAGGGGCCATGGAGCATTGTGATGATAGGCTTCATGGGACATTGTGTTGACAGTGGTCATGGAGCATTGTTAGAAAGAGAACATGGAGCAATTTAATTTCAGGGGCCATGAAAAATTGTGAATACATAGGCCATGGAGTATTCAGATGAATATGTTCAAGGATCATTGTGACGAAAAGTGTCCTGGAATATTGTGATGACACGGTACATGGAGCATTGCGATGACAAGGGCCATGGCGAAATGTGAAGACAGGTGTCATGGAGCATTGTGATGACAGTGGTCATCTAGAATTGTGAAGAAAGATATCATGGAGCACTAGGATGACAGGGGCCATGGAGCATTGTGATGACAGGCGTCATGGGACATTGTGTTGACAGTGGTCATTTAGCATTGTTAGAAAGGGAATATTAAGCAATTTGATTTCAGGGGCCATGAAACATTGTGAATACATAGGCCATGGAGTATTCAGATGAATGTGGTCAAGGATCATTGTGACGAAAAGTGTCCTGGAATATTGTGATGACACGGTTCATGGAGCATTGCGATGACAAGGGCCATGGCGAAATATGAAGACAGGTGTCATGGGGCATTGTGATGACAGTGGTCCTCTAGAATTGTGAAGAAAGATATCATGGAGCACTGGGATGACAGGGGCCATGGAGCATTGTGATGACAGGGGTCATGGGGCATTGTGATGACACGGCCATGGAACATTATGATGACAATAATTCTGGAGCATTGTGATAAAAAGGTCATGGACCATTGTGATTAGAGGGTCCAAGGAGCATTCTGATGACAACGGCATGGAGCATTGTGATGAATGTTGTCATGGACCATTGTGATGACAAGTGTCGTGGAGCATTGTGATGACAGGGGTCATAGAGCATTGTGATGACACGGTTATGTATATTGTGATGACCAGAATTCTGTAGCACTGTGATGAAAAGGGAATGGAGCATTGTGATTACAGTGGTCATGGAGCATTGCGATGACAATTGTTCTAGAACATTGTGATGACAGGGATCATGGAGCACAGTGATGAAAGGGGCCATGGAGCATTGTGATGACAGGCCTCATGGGACATTGTGTTGACAGTGGTCATGGAGCATTGTTAGAAAGAGAACATGGAGCAATTTAATTTCAGGGGCCATGAAAAATTGTGAATACATAGGCCATGGAGTATTCAGATGAATGTGGTCAAGGATCATTGTGAGGAAAAGTGTCCTGGAATATAGTGATGACACGGTACATGGAGCATTGCGATGACAAGGGCCATGGCGAAATGTGAAGACAGGTGTCATGGGGCATTGTGATGACAGTGGTCATCTAGAATTGTGAAGAAAGATATCATGGAGCACTGGGATGACAGGGGCCATGGAACATTGTGATGAGAGGGGTCATGGGGCATTGTGATGACACGGCCATGGAACATTATGATGACAAGAATTCTGGAGCATTGTGATAAAATGGGCATGGACCATTGTGATTAGAGGGGCCAAGGAACATTCTGATGACAACGGCATGGAGCGTTGTGATGACAAGTGTCATCGAGCATTGTGATGACAGTGGTCATGAAGCATTGTGATGAATATGGTCATGGATCATTGTGATGACAAGTGTCGTGGAGCATTGTGATGACAGGGGTCATAGAGCATTGTGATGACACGGTTATGGAATATTGTGATGACCAGAATTCTGTAGCACTGTGATGAAAAGGGAATGGAGCATTGTGATTACAGGGGTCATGGAGCATTTTGATGACAATAGTTTAGAGCATTGTGAAGACAGCGATCATGGAGCATAGTGGTGAAAGGGGCCATGGAGCATTGTGATGACAGGCGTCATGGGACAATGTGTTGAGAGTGGTCATGGAGCATTGTTAGAAAGGGAACATGGAGCAATTTGATTTCAGGGGCCATGAAAAATTGTGAATACATAGGCTATGGAGTATTCAGATGAATGTGGTCAAGGATCATTGTGACGAAAATTGTCCTGGAATATTGTGATGACACGGTTCATGGAGCATTGCGATGACAAGGGCCATGGCGAAATGTGAAGACAGGTGTCATGGGGCATTGTGATGACAGTGGTCATCTAGAATTGTGAAGGAAGGTATCATGGAGCACTGGGATGACAGGGGCCATGGAGCATTGTGATGACAGGGGTCATGGGGCATTGTGATGACACGGCCATGGAACATTATGATGACAAGAATTCTGGAGCATTGTGATAAAAAGGGCATGGACCATTGTGATTAGAGGGGCCAAGGAGCATTCTGATGACAACGGCATGGAGCATTGTGATGACAAGGGTCATCGAGCATTGTGATGACAAGTGTCGTGGAGCATTGTGATGACAGGGCTCATAGAGCATTGTGAAGACACGGTTATGGTATATTGTGATGACCAGAATTCT
Source organism: Eschrichtius robustus (assembly GCF_028021215.1). Taxonomy (NCBI): domain Eukaryota; kingdom Metazoa; phylum Chordata; class Mammalia; order Artiodactyla; family Eschrichtiidae; genus Eschrichtius; species Eschrichtius robustus. Next base: position 1,310,810 of record NW_027175412.1, read on the forward strand.
GTAGCACTGTGATGAAAGGGAATGGAGCATTGTGATTACAGGTGTCATGGAGCATTGTGATGACAATGGTTCTAGAACATTGTGATGACAGGGATCATGGAGCACTGCGATGACAAGGGCCCTGGTGAAATGTGAAGACAGGTGTCATGGGACATTGTGATGAAGTGGTCATCTAGAATTGTGAAGAAAGATATCATGGAGCACTGGGATGACAGGGGCCATGGAGCATTGTGATGACAGGCGTCATGGTACATTGTGTTGACAGTGGTCATGGAACATTGTTAGAAAGGGAACATTAAGCAATTTGATTTCAGGGGCCATGAACAATTGTGAATACATAGGCCATGGAGTATTCAGATGAATGTTGTCAAGGATCATTGTGACGAAAAGTGTACTGGAATATTGTGATGACACGGTTCATGGAGCATTGCGATGACAAGGGCCATGGCGAAATGTGAAGACAGGTGTCATGGGGCTTTGTGATGACAGTGGTCATCTAGAATTGTGAAGAAAGATATCATGGAGCACTGGGATGACAGGTGCCATGGAGCATTGTGATGACAAGGGTCATGGGGCATTGTGATGACACGGCCATGGAACATTATGATGACAAGAATTCTGGAGCATTGTGATAAAAAGGGCATGGACCATTGTGATTAGAGGGGCCAAGGAGCATTCTGATGACAACGGCATGGAGCATTGTGATGACAAGGGTCATGGAGCATTGTGATGACAGTGGTCATGAAGCATTGTGATGAATGTGGTCATGGATCATTGTGATGACAAGTGTCGTGGAGAATTGTGATGACAGGGCTCATAGAGCATTGTGATGACACGGTTATGGAATATTGTGATGATCAGAATTCTGTAGCACTGTGATGAAAAGGGAATGGAGTACTGTGATTACAGGGGTCATGGAGCATTGTGATGAGAATTGTTCTAGAACATTGTGATGACAGGGATCATGGAGCATAGTGATGAAAGGGGCAGTGGAGCATTGTGTTGACAGGCGTCATGGGACATTGTGTTGACAGTGGTCATGGAGCATTGTTAGAAAGGGAACATGTAGCAATTTGATTTCAGGGGCCATGAAAAATTGCGAATACATACGCCATGGAGTATTCAGATGAATGTGGTCAAGGATCATTGTGACGAAAAATGTCCAGGAATATTGTGATGACACGGTTCATGGAGCATTGCGATGACAAGGGCCATGGCGAAATGTGAAGACAGGTGTCATGCGGCATTGTGATGACAGTGGTCATCTAGAATTGTGAAGAAAGATATCATGGAGCACTGGGATGACAGGGGCCATGGAGCATTGTGATGACAGGGGTCATGGGGCATTGTGATGACACGGCCATGGAACATTATGATGACAAGAATTCTGGAGCATTGTGATAAAAAGGTCATGGACCATTGTGATTAGAGGGGCCAAGGAGCATTCTGATGACAACGGCATGGAGCATTGTGATGAATGTTGTCATGGATCATTGTGATGACAACTGTCGTGGAGCATTGTGATGACAGGGGTTATAGAGCAGTGTGATGACAAGGTTATGGAATATTGTGATGACCAGAATTCTGTAGCACTGTGATGAAAAGGGAATGGAGCATTGTGATTACAGGGGTCATGGAGCATTGCGATGACAATTGTTCTAGAACATTGTGATGACAGGGATCATGGAGCACAGTGATGAAAGGGGCCATGGAGCATTGTGATGATAGGCTTCATGGGACATTGTGTTGACAGTGGTCATGGAGCATTGTTAGAAAGAGAACATGGAGCAATTTAATTTCAGGGGCCAAGAAAAATTGTGAATACATATGCCATGGAGTATTCAGATGAATATGGTCAAGGATCATTGTGAGGAAAAGTGTCCTGGAATATTGTGATGACACGGTACATGGAGCATTGCGATGACAAGGGCCATGGCGAAATGTGAAGACAGGTGTCATGGGGCATTGTGATGACAGTGGTCATCTAGAATTGTGAAGAAAGATATCATGGAGCACTGGGATGACAGGGGCCATGGAGCATTGTAATGACAGGGGTCATGGGGCATTGTGATGACACGGCTATGGAACATTATGATGATAAGAATTCTGGAGCATTGTGATTAAAAGGGCATGGACCATTGTGATTAGAGGGGCCAAGGAGCATTCTGATGAAAATAGCATGAAGCATTGTGATGACAAGTGTCATCTAGCATTGTCATGACAGTGGTCATGAAGCATTGTGATGAATGTGGTCATGGATCATTGTGATGACAAGTGTCGTGGAGCATTGTGATGACAGGGGTCATAGAGGATTGTGATGACACGGTTATGGAATATTGTGATGACCAGAATTCTGTAGCACTGTGATGAAAAGGGAATGGAGCATTGTGATTACAGGGGTCATGAAGCATTGTGATGACAATTATTCTAGAACATTGTGAAGACAGCGATCATGGAGCATAGTGATGAAAGGGGCCATGGAGCATTGTGATGATAGGCGTCATGGGACATTGTGTTGACAGTGGTCATGGGCATTGTTAGAAAGAGAACATGGAGCAATTTAATTTCAGGGGCCATGAAACATTGTGAATACATAGGCCATGGAGTATTCAGATGAATGTGGTCAAGGATCATTGTGACGACAAGTGTCCTGGAATATTGTGATGACACGGTTCATGGAGCATTGCGATGACAAGGGCCATGGTGAAATATGAAGACAGGTGTCATGGGGCATTGTGATGACAGTGGTCCTCTAGAATTGTGAAGAAAGATATCATGGAGCACTGGGATGACAGGGGCCATGGAGCATTGTGATGACAGGGTTCATGGGGCATTGTGATGACACGGCCATGGAACATTATGATGACAAGTATCCTGGAGCATTGTGATAAAAAGGGCATGGACCATAGTGATTAGAGGGGCCAAGGAGCATTCTGAAGAAAACGGCATGGAGCATTGTGATGACAAGGATCATGGAGCATTGTGATGACAGGGGTCATAGAGCATTGTGATGACACGGTCATGGAATATTGTGATGACAAGAATTCTGTAGCACTGTGATGAAAAGGGAATGGAGCATTGTGATTACAGGGGTCATGGAGCATTTTGATGACAATAGTTTAGAGCATTGTGAAGACAGCGATCATGGAGCATAGTGATGAAAGGGGCCATGGAGCATTGTGATGACAGGCGTCATGGGACAATGTGTTGACAGTGGTCATGGAGCATTGTTAGAAAGGGAACATGAAGCAATTTGATTTCAGGGGCCATGAAAAATTGTGAATACATAGGCTATGGAGTATTCAGATGAATGTGGTCAAGGATCATTGTGACGAAAAGTGTACTGGAATATTGTGATGGCACGGTTCATGGAGCATTGTGATGACAAGGGCCATGGCGAAATGTGAAGACAGGTGTCATGGGGCATTGTGATGACAGTGGTCATCTAGAATTGTGAAGGAAGGTATCATGGAGCACTGGGATGACAGGGGCCATGGAGCATTGTGATGACAGGGGTCATGGGGCATTGTGATGACACGGCCATGGAACATTATGATGACAAGAATTCTGGAGCATTGTGATAAAAAGGGCATGGACCATTGTGATTAGAGGGGCCAAGGAGCATTCTGATGAAAACGGCATGGAGCATTGTGATGACAAGGGTCATGGAGCATTGTGATGACAGTGGTCATGAAGCATTGTGATGAATGTGGTCATGGATCATTGTGATGACAAGTGTCGTGGAGCATTGTGATGACAGGGGTCATAGAGCATTGTGATGACAAGGTTATGGAATATTTTGATGACCAGAATTCTGTAGCACTGTGATGAAAAGGGAATGGAGCATTGTGATTACAGGGGTCATGGAGCTTTGCGATGACAATTGTTCTAGAACATTGTGATGACAGGGATCATGGAGCATAGTGATGAAAGGGGCCATGGAGCATTGTGATGATAGGCTTCATGGGACATTGTGTTGACAGTGGTCATGGAGCATTGTTAGAAAGAGAACATGGAGCAATTTAATTTCAGGGGCCATGAAAAATTGTGAATACATAGGCCATGGAGTATTCAGATGAATATGTTCAAGGATCATTGTGACGAAAAGTGTCCTGGAATATTGTGATGACACGGTACATGGAGCATTGCGATGAGAAGGGCCATGGCGAAATGTGAAGACAGGTGTCATGGAGCATTGTGATGACAGTGGTCATCTAGAATTGTGAAGAAAGATATCATGGAGCACTGGGATGACAGGGGCCATGGAGCATTGTGATGACAGGCGTCATGGGACATTGTGTTGACAGTGGTCATGGAGCATTGTTAGAAAGGGAATATTAAGCAATTTGATTTCAGGGGCCATGAAACATTGTGAATACATAGGCCATGGAGTATTCAGATGAATGTGGTCAAGGATCATTGTGACGAAAAGTGTCCTGGAATATTGTGATGACACGGTTCATGGAGCATTGCGATGACAAGGGCCATGGCGAAATATGAAGACAGGTGTCATGGCGCATTGTGATGACAGTGGTCCTCTAGAATTGTGAAGAAAGATATCATGGAGCACTGGGATGACAGGGGCCATGGAGCATTGTGATGACAGGGGTCATGGGGCATTGTGATGACACGGCCATGGAACATTATGATGACAAGAATTCTGGAGCATTGTGATAAAAAGGTCATGGACCATTGTGATTAGAGGGGCCAAGGAGCATTCTGATGACAACGGCATGGAGCATTGTGATGAATGTTGTCATGGATCACTGTGATGACAAGTGTCGTGGAGCATTGTGATGACAGGGGTCATAGAGCATTGTGATGACACGGTTATGGAATATTGTGATGACCAGAATTCTGTAGCACTGTGATGAAAAGGGAATGGAGCATTGTGATTACATTGGTCATGGAGCATTGCGATGACAATTTTTCTAGAACATTGTGATGACAGGGATCATGGAGCACAGTGATGAAAGGGGCCATGGAGCATTGTGATGATAGGCTTCATGGGACATTGTGTTGACAGTGGTCATGGAGCATTGTTAGAAAGAGAACATGGAGCAATTTAATTTCAGGGGCCAAGAAAAATTGTGAATACATATGCCATGGAGTATTCAGATGAATATGGTCAAGGATCATTGTGAGGAAAAGTGTCCTGGAATATTGTGATGACACGGTACATGGAGCATTGCGATGACAAGGGCCATGGCGAAATGTGAAGACAGGTGTCATGGGGCATTGTGATGACAGTGGTCATCTAGAATTGTGAAGAAAGATATCATGGAGCACTGGGATGACAGGGGCCATGGAGCATTGTAATGACAGGGGTCATGGGGCATTGTGATGACACGGCTATGGAACATTATGATGATAAGAATTCTGGAGCATTGTGATTAAAAGGGCATGGACCATTGTGATTAGAGGGGCCAAGGAGCATTCTGATGAAAATAGCATGAAGCATTGTGATGACAAGTGTCATCTAGCATTGTCATGACAGTGGTCATGAAGCATTGTGATGAATGTGGTCATGGATCATTGTGATGACAAGTGTCGTGGAGCATTGTGATGACAGGGGTCATAGAGGATTGTGATGACACGGTTATGGAATATTGTGATGACCAGAATTCTGTAGCACTGTGATGAAAAGGGAATGGAGCATTGTGATTACAGGGGTCATGAAGCATTGTGATGACAATTATTCTAGAACATTGTGAAGACAGCGATCATGGAGCATAGTGATGAAAGGGGCCATGGAGCATTGTGATGATAGGCGTCATGGGACATTGTGTTGACAGTGGTCATGGGCATTGTTAGAAAGAGAACATGGAGCAATTTAATTTCAGGGGCCATGAAACATTGTGAATACATAGGCCATGGAGTATTCAGATGAATGTGGTCAAGGATCATTGTGACGACAAGTGTCCTGGAATATTGTGATGACACGGTTCATGGAGCATTGCGATGACAAGGGCCATGGTGAAATATGAAGACAGGTGTCATGGGGCATTGTGATGACAGTGGTCCTCTAGAATTGTGAAGAAAGATATCATGGAGCACTGGGATGACAGGGGCCATGGAGCATTGTGATGACAGGGTTCATGGGGCATTGTGATGACACGGCCATGGAACATTATGATGACAAGAATCCTGGAGCATTGTGATAAAAAGGGCATGGACCATAGTGATTAGAGGGGCCAAGGAGCATTCTGAAGAAAACGGCATGGAGCATTGTGATGACAAGGATCATGGAGCATTGTGATGACAGGGGTCATAGAGCATTGTGATGACACGGTCATGGAATATTGTGATGACAAGAATTCTGTAGCACTGTGATGAAAAGGGAATGGAGCATTGTGATTACAGGGGTCATGGAGCATTTTGATGACAATAGTTTAGAGCATTGTGAAGACAGCGATCATGGAGCATAGTGATGAAAGGGGCCATGGAGCATTGTGATGACAGGCGTCATGGGACAATGTGTTGACAGTGGTCATGGAGCATTGTTAGAAAGGGAACATGAAGCAATTTGATTTCAGGGGCCATGAAAAATTGTGAATACATAGGCTATGGAGTATTCAGATGAATGTGGTCAAGGATCATTGTGACGAAAAGTGTACTGGAATATTGTGATGACACGGTTCATGGAGCATTGTGATGACAAGGGCCATGGCGAAATGTGAAGACAGGTGTCATGGGGCATTGTGATGACAGTGGTCATCTAGAATTGTGAAGGAAGGTATCATGGAGCACTGGGATGACAGGGGCCATGGAGCATTGTGATGACAGGGGTCATGGGGCATTGTGATGACACGGCCATGGAACATTATGATGACAAGAATTCTGGAGCATTGTGATAAAAAGGGCATGGACCATTGTGATTAGAGGGGCCAAGGAGCATTCTGATGAAAACGGCATGGAGCATTGTGATGACAAGGGTCATGGAGCATTGTGATGACAGTGGTCATGAAGCATTGTGATGAATGTGGTCATGGATCATTGTGATGACAAGTGTCGTGGAGCATTGTGATGACAGGGGTCATAGAGCATTGTGATGACAAGGTTATGGAATATTTTGATGACCAGAATTCTGTAGCACTGTGATGAAAAGGGAATGGAGCATTGTGATTACAGGGGTCATGGAGCTTTGCGATGACAATTGTTCTAGAACATTGTGATGACAGGGATCATGGAGCATAGTGATGAAAGGGGCCATGGAGCATTGTGATGATAGGCTTCATGGGACATTGTGTTGACAGTGGTCATGGAGCATTGTTAGAAAGAGAACATGGAGCAATTTAATTTCAGGGGCCATGAAAAATTGTGAATACATAGGCCATGGAGTATTCAGATGAATATGTTCAAGGATCATTGTGACGAAAAGTGTCCTGGAATATTGTGATGACACGGTACATGGAGCATTGCGATGAGAAGGGCCATGGCGAAATGTGAAGACAGGTGTCATGGAGCATTGTGATGACAGTGGTCATCTAGAATTGTGAAGAAAGATATCATGGAGCACTGGGATGACAGGGGCCATGGAGCATTGTGATGACAGGCGTCATGGGACATTGTGTTGACAGTGGTCATGGAGCATTGTTAGAAAGGGAATATTAAGCAATTTGATTTCAGGGGCCATGAAACATTGTGAATACATAGGCCATGGAGTATTCAGATGAATGTGGTCAAGGATCATTGTGACGAAAAGTGTCCTGGAATATTGTGATGACACGGTTCATGGAGCATTGCGATGACAAGGGCCATGGCGAAATATGAAGACAGGTGTCATGGCGCATTGTGATGACAGTGGTCCTCTAGAATTGTGAAGAAAGATATCATGGAGCACTGGGATGACAGGGGCCATGGAGCATTGTGATGACAGGGGTCATGGGGCATTGTGATGACACGGCCATGGAACATTATGATGACAAGAATTCTGGAGCATTGTGATAAAAAGGTCATGGACCATTGTGATTAGAGGGGCCAAGGAGCATTCTGATGACAACGGCATGGAGCATTGTGATGAATGTTGTCATGGATCACTGTGATGACAAGTGTCGTGGAGCATTGTGATGACAGGGGTCATAGAGCATTGTGATGACACGGTTATGGAATATTGTGATGACCAGAATTCTGTAGCACTGTGATGAAAAGGGAATGGAGCATTGTGATTACATTGGTCATGGAGCATTGCGATGACAATTTTTCTAGAACATTGTGATGACAGGGATCATGGAGCACAGTGATGAAAGGGGCCATGGAGCATTGTGATGACAGGCCTCATGGGACATTGTGTTGACAGTGGTCATGGAGCATTGTTAGAAAGAGAACATGGAGCAATTTAATTTCAGGGGCCATGAAAAATTGTGAATACATAGGCCATGGAGTATTCAGATGAATGTGGTCAAGGATCATTGTGACGAAAAGTGTCCTGGAATATTGTGATGACACGGTACATGGAGCATTGCGATGACAAGGGCCATGGCGAAATGTGAAGACAGGTGTCATGGGGCATTGTGATGACAGTGGTCATCTAGAATTGTGAAGAAAGATATCATGGAGCACTGGGATGACAGGGGCCATGGAGCATTGTGATGACAGGGGTCATGGGGCATTGTGATGACACGGCCATGGAACATTATGATGACAAGAATTCTGGAGCATTGTGATAAAATGGGCATGGACCATTGTGATTAGAGGGGCCAAGGAGCATCCTGATGACAACGGCATGGAGCGTTGTGATGACAAGTGTCATCGAGCATTGTGATGACAGTGGTCATGAAGCATTGTGATGAATATGGTCATGGATCATTGTGATGACAAGTGTCGTGGAGCATTGTGATGACAGGGGTCATAGAGCATTGTGATGACACGGTTATGGAATATTGTGATGACCAGAATTCTGTAGCACTGTGATGAAAAGGGAATGGAGCATTGTGATTACAGGGGTCATGGAGCATTTTGATGACAATAGTTTAGAGCATTGTGAAGACAGCGATCATGGAGCATAGTGGTGAAAGGGGCCGTGGAGCATTGTGATGACAGGCGTCATGGGACAATGTGTTGAGAGTGGTCATGGAGCATTGTTAGAAAGGGAACATGGAGCAATTTGATTTCAGGGGCCATGAAAAATTGTGAATACATAGGCCATGGAGTATTCAGATGAATGTGGTCAAGGATCATTGTGACGAAAATTGTCCTGGAATATTGTGATGACACGGTTCATGGAGCATTGCGATGACAAGGGCCATGGCGAAATGTGAAGACAGGTGTCATGGGGCATTGTGATGACAGTGGTCATCTAGAATTATGAAGGAAGGTATCATGGAGCACTGGGATGACAGGGGCCATGGAGCATTGTGATGACAGTGGTCATGGGGCATTGTGATGACACGGCCATGGAACATTATGATGACAAGAATTCTGGAGCATTGTGATAAAAAGGGCATGGACCATTGTGATTAGAGGGGCCAAGGAGCATTCTGATGACAACGGCATGGAGCACTGTGATGACAAGGGTCATCGAGCATTGTGATGACAAGTGTCGTGGAGCATTGTGATGACAGGGCTCATAGAGCATTGTGATGACACGGTTATGGTATATTGTGATGACCAGAATTCTGTAGCACTGTGATGAAAGGGAATGGAGCATTGTGATTACAGGGGTCATGGAGCATTGTGATGACAATGGTTCTAGAACATTGTGATGACAGGGATCATGGAGCATTGCGATGACAAGGGCCCTGGTGAAATGTGAAGACAGGTGTCATGGGGCATTGTGATGAAGTGGTCATCTAGAATTGTGAAGAAAGATATCATTGAGCACTGGGATGACAGGGGCAATGGAGCATTGTGATGACAGGCGTCATGGGACATTGTGTTGACATTGGTCATGGAGCATTGTTAGAAAGGGAACATTAAGAAATTTGATTTCAGGGGCCATGAACAATTGTGAATACATAGGCCATGGAGTATTCAGATGAATGTTGTCAAGGATCATTGTGACGAAAAGTGTACTGGAATATTGTGATGACACGGTTCATGGAGCATTGCGATGACAAGGGCCATGGCGAAATGTGAAGACAGGTGTCATGGGGCTTTGTGATGACAGTGGTCATCTAGGATTGTGAAGAAAGATATCATGGAGCACTGGGATGACAGGGGCCATGGAGCATTGTGATGACAAGGATCATGGGGCATTGTGATGACACGGCCATGGAACATTATGATGACAATAATTCTGGAACATTGTGATAAAAAGGGCATGGACCATTGTGATGAGAGGGGCCAAGGAGCATTCTGATGACAACGGCATGGAGCATTGTGATGACAAGGGTCATCGAGCATTGTGATGACAGTGGTCATGAAGCATTGTGATGAATGTGGTCATGGATCATTGTGATGACAAGTGTCGTGGAGAATTGTGATGACAGGGCTCATAGAGCATTGTGATGACACGGTTAAGGAATATTGTGATGACCAGAATTCTGTAGCACTGTGATGAAAAGGGAATGGAGTACTGTGATTACAGGGGTCATGGAGCATTGTGATGAGAATTGTTCTAGAACATTGTGATGACAGGGATCATGGAGCATAGTGATGAAAGGGGCAGTGGAGCATTGTGTTGACAGGCGTGATGGGACATTGTGTTGACAGTGGTCATGGAGCATTGTTAGAAAGGGAACATGGAGCAATTTGATTTCAGGGGCCATGAGAAATTGCGAATACATACGCCATGGAGTATTCAGATGAATGTGGTCAAGGATCATTGTGACGAAAAATGTCCTGGAATATTGTGATGACACGGTTCATGGAGCATTGCGATGACAAGGGCCATGGCGAAATGTGAAGACAGGTGTCATGCGGCATTGTGATGACAGTGGTCATCTAGAATTGTGAAGAAAGATATCATGGAGCACTGGGATGACAGGGGCCATGGAGCATTGTGATGACAGGGGTCATGGGGCATTGTGATGACACGGCCATGGAACATTATGATGACAAGAATTCTGGAGCATTGTGATAAAAAGGTCATGGACCATTGTGATTAGAGGGGCCAAGGAGCATTCTGATGACAACGGCATGGAGCATTGTGATGAATGTTGTCATGGATCATTGTGATGACAACTGTCGTGGAGCATTGTGATGACAGGGGTTATAGAGCAGTGTGATGACAAGGTTATGGAATATTGTGATGACCAGAATTCTGTAGCACAGTGATGAAAAGGGAATGGAGCATTGTGATTACAGGTGTCATGGAGCATTGCGATGACAATTGTTCTAGAACATTGTGATGACAGGGATCATGGAGCATAGTGATGAAAGGGGCCATGGAGCATTGTGATGATAGGCTTCATGGGACATTGTGTTGACAGTGGTCATGGAGCATTGTTAGAAAGAGAACATGGAGCAATTTAATTTCAGGGGCCAAGAAAAATTGTGAATACATATGCCATGGAGTATTCACATGAATATGGTCAAGGATCATTGTGACGAAAAGTGTCCTGGAATATTGTGATGACACGGTACATGGAGCATTGCGATGACAAGGGCCATGGCGAAATGTGAAGACAGGTGTCATGGGGCATTGTGATGACAGTGGTCATCTAGAATTGTGAAGAAAGATATTATGGAGCACTGGGATGACAGGGGCCATGGAGCATTGTAATGACAGGGGTCATGGGGCATTGTGATGACACGGCTATGGAACATTATGATGATAAGAATTCTGGAGCATTGTGATTAAAAGGGCATGGACCATTGTGATTAGAGGGGCCAAGGAGCATTCTGATGAAAATAGCATGAAGCATTGTGATGACAAGTGTCATCTAGCATTGTGATGACAGTGGTCATGAAGCATTGTGATGAATGTGGTCATGGATCATTGTGATGACAAGTGTCGTGGAGCATTGTGATGACAGGGGTCATAGAGCATTGTGATGACACGGTTATGGAATATTGTGATGACCAGAATTCTGTAGCACTGTGATGAAAAGGGAATGGAGCATTGTGATTACAGGGGTCATGAAGCATTGTGATGACAATTATTCTAGAACATTGTGAAGACAGCGATCATGGAGCATAGTGATGAAAGGGGCCATGGAGCATTGTGATGATAGGCGTCATGGGACATTGTGTTGACAGTGGTCATGGGCATTGTTAGAAAGAGAACATGGAGCAATTTAATTTCAGGGGCCATGAAACATTGTGAATACATAGGCCATGGAGTATTCAGATGAATGTGGTCAAGGATCATTGTGACGAAAAGTGTCCTGGAATATTGTGATGACACGGTTCATGGAGCATTGCGATGACAAGGGCCATGGTGAAATATGAAGACAGGTGTCATGGGGCATTGTGATGACAGTGGTCCTCTAGAATTGTGAAGAAAGATATCATGGAACACTGGGATGACAGGGGCCATGGAGCATTGTGATGACAGGGTTCATGGTGCATTGTGATGACACGGCCATGGAACATTATGATGACAAGAATTCTGGAGCATTGTGATAAAAAGGGCATGGACCATAGTGATTAGAGGGGCCAAGGAGCATTCTGAAGAAAACGGCATGGAGCATTGTGATGACAAGGGTCATGGAGCATTGTGATGACAGTGGTCATGAAGCATTGTGATGAATGTGGTCATGGATCATTGTGATGACAACTGTCGTGGACCATTGTGATGACAGGGGTCATAGAGCATTGTGATGACACGGTTATGGAATATTGTGATGACCAGAATTCTGTAGCACTGTGATGAAAAGGGAATGGAGCATTGTGATTACAGTGGTCATGGAGCATTGCGATGACAATTGTTCTAGAACATTGTGATGACAGGGATCATGGAGCACAGTGATGAAAGGGGCCATGGAGCATTGTGATGACAGGCCTCATGGGACATTGTGTTGACAGTGGTCATGGAGCATTGTTAGAAAGAGAACATGGAGAAATTTAATTTCAGGGGCCATGAAAAATTGTGAATACTTAGGCCATGGAGTATTCAGATGAATGTGGTCAAGGATCATTGTGACGAAAAGTGTACTGGAATATTGTGATGACACGGTTCATGGAGCATTGCGATGACAAGGGACATGGCGAAATGTGAAGACAGGTGTCATGGGGCATTGTGAGGACAGTGGTCATCTAGAATTTGAAGAAAGATATCATGGAGCACTGGGATGACAGGGGCCATGGAACATTGTGATGACAGGGGTCATGGGGCATTGTGATGACACAGCCATGGAACATTATGATGACAAGAATTCTGGAGCATTGTGATAAAAAGGGCATGGACCATTGTGATTAGAGGGGCCAAGGAGCATTCTGATGACAACGGCATGGAGCATTGTGATGACAAGTGTCATCGAGCATTGTGATGACAGTGGTAATGAAGCATTGTGATGAATGTGGTCATGGATCATTGTGATGACAAGTGTCGTGGAGCATTGTGATGACAGGGGTCATAGAGCATTGTGATGACACGGTTATGGAATATTGTGATGACCAGAATTCTTTAGCACTGTGATGAAAAGGGAATGGAGCATTGTTATTACAGGGGTCATGCAGCATTTTGATGACAATTGTTCTAGAACATTGTGAAGACTGGGATCATGGAGCATAGTGATGAAAGGGGCCATGGAACATTGTGATGACAGGCGTCATGGGACAATGTGTTGACAGTGGTCATGGAGCATTGTAAGAAAGGGAACATGGAGCAAATTGATTTCAGGGGCCATGAAAAATTGTGAATACATAGGCCATGGAGGTTTCAGATGAATGTGGTCAAGTATCATTGTGACGAAAAGTGTCCTGGAAGATTGTGATACACGGTTCATGGAGCATTGCGATGACAAGAGTCATGGCGAAATGTGAAGACAGGTGTCATGGGGCATTGTGATGACAATGGTCCTCTATAATTGTGAAGAAAGATATCATGGAGCACTGGGATGACAGGGGTCATGGGGCATTGTGATGACACGACCATGGAACATAATGATGACAAGAATTCTGGAGCATTGTGATAAAAAGGGCATAGACCATTGTGATTAGAGGGGCCAAGGAGCATTCTGATGACAACGGCATGGAGCATTGTGATGACAAGTGTCATCGAGCATTGTGATGACAGTGGTCATGAAGCATTGTGATGACAAGAGTCATCGAGCATCGTGATGACAAGTGTCGTTTAGCATTGTGATGACAGGGCTCATAGAGCATTGTGATGACACGGTTATGGTATACTGTGATGACCAGAATTCTGTAGCACTGTGATGAAGGGGAATGGAGCATTGTGATTACAGGGGTCATGGAGCATTCTGATGACAATGGTTCTAGATCATTGTGATGACAGGGATCATGGAGCATTGCGATGACAAGGGCCCTGGTGAAATGTGAAGACAGGTGTCATGGGGCATTGTGATGACAGTGGTCATCTAGAATTGTGAAGAAAGATATCATGGAGCACTGGGATGACAGGGGCCATGGAGCATTGTGATGACAGGCGTCATGGGACATTGTGTTGACAGTGGTCATGGAGAATTGTTAGAAAGGGAACATTAAGCAATTTGATTTCAGGGGCCATGAACAATTGTGAATACATAGGCCATGGAGTATCCAGATGAATGTTGTCAAGGATCATTGTGACGAAATGTGTACTGGAATATTGTGATGACACGGTTCATGGAGCATTGCGATGACAAGGGCCATGGCGAAATGTGAAGACAGGTGTCATGGGGCTTTGTAATGACAGTGGTCATCTAGAATTGTGAAGAAAGATATCATGGAGCACTGGGATGACAGGGGCCATGGAGCATTGTGATGACAGGGGTCATGGGGCATTGTGATGACACGGCCATGGAACATTATGATGACAAGAATTCTGGAGCATTGTGATAAAAAGGTCATGGACCATTGTGATTAGAGGGGCCAAGGAGCATTCTGATGACAACGGCATGGAGCATTGTGATGAATGTTGTCATGGATCATTGTGATGACAAGTGTCGTGGAGCATTGTGATGACAGGGGTCATAGAGCATTGTGATGACACGGTTATGGAATATTGTGATGACCAGAATTCTGTAGCACTGTGATGAAAAGGGAATGGAGCATTGTGATTACAGGGGTCATGGAGCATTGTGATGACAATTGTTCTAGAACATTGTGATGACAGGGATCATGGAGCATAGTGATGAAAGGAGCCATGGAGCATTGTGATGATAGGCGTCATGGGACATTGTGTTGACAGTGGTCATGGAGCATTGTTAGAAAGAGAACATGGAGCAATTTAATTTCAGGGGCCATGAAAAATTGTGAATACATAGGCCATGGAGTATTCAGATGGATGTGGTCAAGGATCATTGTGACGAAAAGTGTCCTGGAATATTGTGATGACACGGTTCATGGAGCATTGCGATGACAAGGGCCATGGCGAAATGTGAAGACAAGTGTCATGGGGCATTGTGATGACAGTGGTCCTCTAGAATTGTGAAGAAAGATATCATGGAGCACTGGGATGACAGGGGCCATGGAGCATTGTGATGACAGGGGTCATGGGGCATTGTGATGACACGGCCATGGAACATTATGATGACAAGAATTCTGGAGCATTGTGATAAAATGGGCATGGACCATTGTGATTAGAGGGGCCAAGGAGCATTCTGATGACAACGGCATGGAGCGTTGTGATGACAATTGTCATCAAGCATTGTGATGACAGTGGTCATGAAGCACTGTGATGAATATGGTCATGGATCATTGTGATTACAAGTGTCGTGGAGCATTGTGATGACAGGGGTCATAGAGCATTGTGATGACACGGTTATGGAATATTGTGATGACCAGAATTCTGTAGCACTGTGATGAAAAGGGAATGGAGCATTGTGATTACAGGGGTCATGGAGCATTTTGATGACAATAGTTTAGAGCATTGTGAAGACAGCGATCATGGAGCATAGTGATGAAAGGGGCCATGGAGCATTGTGATGACAGGCGTCATGGGACATTGTGTTGAGAGTGGTCATGGAGCATTGTTAGAAAGGGAACATGGAGCAATTTGATTTCAGGGGCCATGAAAAATTGTTAATACATAGGCTATGGAGTATTCAGATGAATGTGGTCAAGGATCATTGTGACGAAATGTGTCCTGGAATATTGTGATGACACGGTTCATGGAGCATTGCGATGACAAGGGCCATGGCGAAATGTGAAGACAGGTGTCATGGGGCATTGTGATGACAGTGGTCATCTAGAATTGTGAAGGAAGGTATCATGGAGCACTGGGATGACAGGGGCCATGGAGCATTGTGATGACAGGGGTCATGGGGCATTGTGATGGCACGGCCATGGAACATTATGATGACAAGAATTCTGGAGCATTTTGATAAAAAGGGCATGGACCATTGTGATTAGAGGGGCCAAGGAGCATTCTGATGAAAACGGCATGGAGCATTGTGATGACAAGGGTCATGGAGCATTATGATGACAGTGGTCATGAAGCATTGTGATGAATGTGGTCATGGATCATTGTGATGACAACTGTCGTGGACCATTGTGATGACAGGGGTCATAGAGCATTGTGATGACACGGTTATGGAATATTGTGATGACCAGAATTCTGTAGCACTGTGATGAAAAGGGAATGGAGCATTGTGATTAGAGTGGTCATGGAGCATTGCGATGACAATTGTTCTAGAACATTGTGATGACAGGGATAATGGAGCACAGTGATGAAAGGGGCCATGGAGCATTGTGATGACAGGCCTCATGGGACATTGTGTTGACAGTGGTCATGGAGCATTGTTAGAAAGAGAACATGGAGCAATTTAATTTCAGGGGCCATGAAAAATTGTGAATACATAGGCCATGGAGTATTCAGATGAATGTGGTCAAGGATCATTGTGACGAAAAGTGTTCTGGAATATTGTGATGACACGGTTCATGGAGCATTGCGATGACAAGGGCCATGGCGAAATGTGAAGACAGGTGTCATGGGGCATTTTGATGACAGTGGTCATCTAGAATTGTGAAGAAAGATATCATGGAGCACAGGGATGACAGGGGCAATGGAACATTGTGATGACAGGGGTCATGGGGCATTGTGATGACACAGCCATGGAACATTATGATGACAACAATTCTGGAGCATTGTGATGAAAAGGGCATGGACCATTGTGATTAGAGGGGCCCAGGAGCATTCTGATGACAACGGCATGGAGCATTGTGATGACAAGTGTCATCGAGCATTGTGATGACAGTGGTCATGAAGCATTGTGATGAATGTGGTCATGGATCATTGTGATGACAAGTGTCGTGGAGCATTGTGATGACAGGGGTCATAGAGCATTGTGATGACACGGTTATGGAATATTGTGATGACCAGAATTCTGTAGCACTGTGATGAAAAGGGAATGGAGCATTGTGATTACAGGGGTCATGGAGCATTTTGATGACAATTGTTCTAGAACATTGTGAAGACAGGGATCATGGAGCATAGTGATGAAAGGGGCCATGGAACATTGTGATGACAGGCGTCATGGGACAATGTGTTGACAGTGGTCATGGAGCATTGTAAGAAAGGGAACATGGAGCAAATTGATTTCAGGGGCCATGAAAAATTGTGAATACATAGGCCATGGAGTTTTCAGATGAATGTGGTCAAGTATCATTGTGACGAAAAGTGTCCTGGAAGATTGTGATACACGGTTCATGGAGCATTGCGATGACAAGAGTCATGGCGAAATGTGAAGACAGGTGTCATGGGGCATTGTGATGACAATGGTCCTCTATAATTGTGAAGAAAGATATCATGGAGCACTGGGATGACAGGGGTCATGGGGCAATGTGATGACACGGCCATGGAACATTATGATGACAAGAATTCTGGAGCATTGTGATAAAAAGGGCATAGACCATTGTGATTAGAGGGGCCAAGGAGCATTCTGATGACAACGGCATGGAGCATTGTGATGACAAGGGTCATCGAGCATTGTGATGACAAGTGTCGTGGAGCATTGTGATGACAGGGCTCATAGAGCATTGTGATGACACGGTTATGGTATATTGTGATGACCAGAATTCTGTAGCACTGTGATGAAAGGGAATAGAGCATTGTGATTACAGGGGTCATGGAGCATTGTGATGAGAATTGTTCTAGAACATTGTGATGACAGGGATCATGGAGCATAGTGATGAAAGGGGCAGTGGAGCATTGTGTTGACAGGCGTGATGGGACATTGTGTTGACAGTGGTCATGGAGAATTGTTAGAAAGGGAACATGGAGCAATTTGATTTCAGGGGCCATGAAAAATTGCGAATACATACGCCATGGAGTATTCAGATGAATGTGGTCAAGGATCATTGTGACGAAAAATGTCCTGGAATATTGTGATGACACGGTTCATGGAGCATTGCGATGACAAGGGCCATGGCGAAATGTGAAGACAGGTGTCATGCGGCATTGTGATGACAGTGGTCATCTAGAATTGTGAAGAAAGATATCATGGAGCACTGGGATGACAGGGGCCATGGAGCATTGTGATGACAGGGGTCATGGGGCATTGTGATGACACGGCCATGGAACATTATGATGACAAGAATTCTGGAGCATTGTGATAAAAAGGTCATGGACCATTGTGATTAGAGGGGCCAAGGAGCATTCTGATGACAACGGCATGGAGCATTGTGATGAATGTTGTCATGGATCATTGTGATGACAACTGTCGTGGAGCATTGTGATGACAGGGGTTATAGAGCAGTGTGATGACAAGGTTATGGAATATTGTGATGACCAGAATTCTGTAGCACAGTGATGAAAAGGGAATGGAGCATTGTGATTACAGGTGTCATGGAGCATTGCGATGACAATTGTTCTAGAACATTGTGATGACAGGGATCATGGAGCATAGTGATGAAAGGGGCCATGGAGCATTGTGATGATAGGCTTCATGGGACATTGTGTTGACAGTGGTCATGGAGCATTGTTAGAAAGAGAACATGGAGCAATTTAATTTCAGGGGCCAAGAAAAATTGTGAATACATATGCCATGGAGTATTCACATGAATATGGTCAAGGATCATTGTGACGAAAAGTGTCCTGGAATATTGTGATGACACGGTACATGGAGCATTGCGATGACAAGGGCCATGGCGAAATGTGAAGACAGGTGTCATGGGGCATTGTGATGACAGTGGTCATCTAGAATTGTGAAGAAAGATATTATGGAGCACTGGGATGACAGGGGCCATGGAGCATTGTAATGACAGGGGTCATGGGGCATTGTGATGACACGGCTATGGAACATTATGATGATAAGAATTCTGGAGCATTGTGATTAAAAGGGCATGGACCATTGTGATTAGAGGGGCCAAGGAGCATTCTGATGAAAATAGCATGAAGCATTGTGATGACAAGTGTCATCTAGCATTGTGATGACAGTGGTCATGAAGCATTGTGATGAATGTGGTCATGGATCATTGTGATGACAAGTGTCGTGGAGCATTGTGATGACAGGGGTCATACAGCATTGTGATGACACGGTTATGGAATATTGTGATGACCAGAATTCTGTAGCACTGTGATGAAAAGGGAATGGAGCATTGTGATTACAGGGGTCATGAAGCATTGTGATGACAATTATTCTAGAACATTGTGAAGACAGCGATCATGGAGCATAGTGATGAAAGGGGCCATGGAGCATTGTGATGATAGGCGTCATGGGACATTGTGTTGACAGTGGTCATGGGCATTGTTAGAAAGAGAACATGGAGCAATTTAATTTCAGGGGCCATGAAACATTGTGAATACATAGGCCATGGAGTATTCAGATGAATGTGGTCAATGATCATTGTGACGAAAAGTGTCCTGGAATATTGTGATGACACGGTTCATGGAGCATTGCGATGACAAGGGCCATGGTGAAATATGAAGACAGTTGTCATGGGGCATTGTGATGACAGTGGTCCTCTAGAATTGTGAAGAAAGATATCATGGAGCACTGGGATGACAGGGGCCATGGAGCATTGTGATGACAGGGTTCATGGTGCATTGTGATGACACGGCCATGGAACATTATGATGACAAGAATTCTGGAGCATTGTGATAAAAAGGGCATGGACCATAGTGATTAGAGGGGCCAAGGAGCATTCTGAAGAAAACGGCATGGAGCATTGTGATGACAAGGGTCATGGAGCATTGTGATGACAGTGGTCATGAAGCATTGTGATGAATGTGGTCATGGATCATTGTGATGACAACTGTCGTGGACCATTGTGATGACAGGGGTCATAGAGCATTGTGATGACACGGTTATGGAATATTGTGATGACCAGAATTCTGTAGCACTGTGATGAAAAGGGAATGGAGCATTGTGATTACAGTGGTCATGGAGCATTGCGATGACAATTGTTCTAGAACATTGTGATGACAGGGATCATGGAGCACAGTGATGAAAGGGGCCATGGAGCATTGTGATGACAGGCCTCATGGGACATTGTGTTGACAGTGGTCATGGAGCATTGTTAGAAAGAGAACATGGAGAAATTTAATTTCAGGGGCCATGAAAAATTGTGAATACTTAGGCCATGGAGTATTCAGATGAATGTGGTCAAGGATCATTGTGACGAAAAGTGTCCTGGAATATTGTGATGACACGGTTCATGGAGCATTGCGATGACAAGGGCCATGGCGAAATGTGAAGACAGGTGTCATGGGGCATTGTGAGGACAGTGGTCATCTAGAATTTGAAGAAAGATATCATGGAGCACTGGGATGACAGGGGCCATGGAACATTGTGATGACAGGGGTCATGGGGCATTGTGATGACACAGCCATGGAACATTATGATGACAAGAATTCTGGAGCATTGTGATAAAAAGGGCATGGACCATTGTGATTAGAGGGGCCAAGGAGCATTCTGATGACAACGGCATGGAGCATTGTGATGACAAGTGTCATCGAGCATTGTGATGACAGTGGTAATGAAGCATTGTGATGAATGTGGTCATGGATCATTGTGATGACAAGTGTCGTGGAGCATTGTGATGACAGGGGTCATAGAGCATTGTGATGACACGGTTATGGAATATTGTGATGACCAGAATTCTTTAGCACTGTGATGAAAAGGGAATGGAGCATTGTTATTACAGGGGTCATGCAGCATTTTGATGACAATTGTTCTAGAACATTGTGAAGACAGGGATCATGGAGCATAGTGATGAAAGGGGCCATGGAACATTGTGATGACAGGCGTCATGGGACAATGTGTTGACAGTGGTCATGGAGCATTGTAAGAAAGGGAACATGGAGCAAATTGATTTCAGGGGCCTTGAAAAATTGTGAATACATAGGCCATGGAGGTTTCAGATGAATGTGGTCAAGTATCATTGTGACGAAAAGTGTCCTGGAAGATTGTGATACACGGTTCATGGAGCATTGCGATGACAAGAGTCATGGCGAAATGTGAAGACAGGTGTCATGGGGCATTGTGATGACAATGGTCCTCTATAATTGTGAAGAAAGATATCATGGAGCACTGGGATGACAGGGGTCATGGGGCATTGTGATGACACGGCCATGGAACATAATGATGACAAGAATTCTGGAGCATTGTGATAAAAAGGGCATAGACCATTGTGATTAGAGGGGCCAAGGAGCATTCTGATGACAACGGCATGGAGCATTGTGATGACAAGTGTTATCGAGCATTGTGATGACAGTGGTCATGAAGCATTGTGATGACAAGAGTCATCGAGCATCGTGATGACAAGTGTCGTTTAGCATTGTGATGACAGGGCTCATAGAGCATTGTGATGACACGGTTATGGTATACTGTGATGACCAGAATTCTGTAGCACTGTGATGAAGGGGAATGGAGCATTGTGATTACAGGGGTCATGGAGCATTCTGATGACAATGGTTCTAGATCATTGTGATGACAGGGATCATGGAGCATTGCGATGACAAGGGCCCTGGTGAAATGTGAAGACAGGTGTCATGGGGCATTGTGATGACAGTGGTCATCTAGAATTGTGAAGAAAGATATCATGGAGCACTGGGATGACAGGGGCCATGGAGCATTGTGATGACAGGCGTCATGGGACATTGTGTTGACAGTGGTCATGGAGCATTGTTAGAAAGGGAACATTAAGCAATTTGATTTCAGGGGCCATGAACAATTGTGAATACATAGGCCATGGAGTATCCAGATGAATGTTGTCAAGGATCATTGTGACGAAATGTGTACTGGAATATTGTGATGACACGGTTCATGGAGCATTGCGATGACAAGGGCCATGGCGAAATGTGAAGACAGGTGTCATGGGGCTTTGTAATGACAGTGGTCATCTAGAATTGTGAAGAAAGATATCATGGAGCACTGGGATGAAAGGGGCCATGGAGCATTGTGATGACAGGGGTCATGGGGCATTGTGATGACACGGCCATGGAACATTATGATGACAAGAATTCTGGAGCATTGTGATAAAAAGGGCATGGACCATTGTGATTAGAGGGGCCAAGGAGCATTCTGATGACAACGGCATGGAGCATTGTGATGAATGTTGTCATGGATCATTGTGATGACAAGTGTCGTGGAGCATTGTGATGACAGGGGTCATAGAGCATTGTGATGACACGGTTATGGAATATTTTGATGACCAGAATTCTGTAGCACTGTGATGAAAAGGGAATGGAGCATTGTGATTACAGGGGTCATGGAGCATTGTGATGACAATTGTTCTAGAACATTGTGATGACAGGGATCATGGAGCATAGTGATGAAAGGAGCCATGGAGCATTGTGATGATAGGCGTCATGGGACATTGTGTTGACAGTGGTCATGGAGCATTGTTAGAAAGAGAACATGGAGCAATTTAATTTCAGGGGCCATGAAAAATTGTGAATACATAGGCCATGGAGTATTCAGATGGATGTGGTCAAGGATCATTGTGACGAAGAGTGTCCTGGAATATTGTGATGACACGGTTCATGGAGCATTGCGATGACAAGGGCCATGGCGAAATGTGAAGACAAGTGTCATGGGGCATTGTGATGACAGTGGTCCTCTAGAATTGTGAAGAAAGATATCATGGAGCACTGGGATGACAGGGGCCATGGAGCATTGTGATGACAGGGGTCATGGGGCATTGTGATGACACGGCCATGGAACATTATGATGACAAGAATTCTGGAGCATTGTGATAAAATGGGCATGGACCATTGTGATTAGAGGGGCCAAGGAGCATTCTGATGACAACGGCATGGAGCGTTGTGATGACAATTGTCATCAAGCATTGTGATGACAGTGGTCATGAAGCACTGTGATGAATATGGTCATGGATCATTGTGATTACAAGTGTCGTGGAGCATTGTGATGACAGGGGTCATAGAGCATTGTGATGACACGGTTATGGAATATTGTGATGACCAGAATTCTGTAGCACTGTGATGAAAAGGGAATGGAGCATTGTGATTACAGGGGTCATGGAGCATTTTGATGACAATAGTTTAGAGCATTGTGAAGACAGCGATCATGGAGCATAGTGATGAAAGGGGCCATGGAGCATTGTGATGACAGGCGTCATGGGACATTGTGTTGAGAGTGGTCATGGAGCATTGTTAGAAAGGGAACATGGAGCAATTTGATTTCAGGGGCCATGAAAAATTGTTAATACATAGGCTATGGAGTATTCAGATGAATGTGGTCAAGGATCATTGTGACGAAATGTGTCCTGGAATATTGTGATGACACGGTTCATGGAGCATTGCGATGACAAGGGCCATGGCGAAATGTGAAGACAGGTGTCATGGGGCATTGTGATGACAGTGGTCATCTAGAATTGTGAAGGAAGGTATCATGGAGCACTGGGATGACAGGGGCCATGGAGCATTGTGATGACAGGGGTCATGGGGCATTGTGATGGCACGGCCATGGAACATTATGATGACAAGAATTCTGGAGCATTTTGATAAAAAGGGCATGGACCATTGTGATTAGAGGGGCCAAGGAGCATTCTGATGAAAACGGCATGGAGCATTGTGATGACAAGGGTCATGGAGCATTATGATGACAGTGGTCATGAAGCATTGTGATGAATGTGGTCATGGATCATTGTGATGACAACTGTCGTGGACCATTGTGATGACAGGGGTCATAGAGCATTGTGATGACACGGTTATGGAATATTGTGATGACCAGAATTCTGTAGCACTGTGATGAAAAGGGAATGGAGCATTGTGATTAGAGTGGTCATGGAGCATTGCGATGACAATTGTTCTAGAACATTGTGATGACAGGGATAATGGAGCACAGTGATGAAAGGGGCCATGGAGCATTGTGATGACAGGCCTCATGGGACATTGTGTTGACAGTGGTCATTGGGCATTGTTAGAAAGAGAACATGGAGCAATTTAATTTCAGGGGCCATGAAAAATTGTGAATACATAGGCCATGGAGTATTCAGATGAATGTGGTCAAGGATCATTGTGACGAAAAGTGTTCTGGAATATTGTGATGACACGGTTCATGGAGCATTGCGATGACAAGGGCCATGGCGAAATGTGAAGACAGGTGTCATGGGGCATTTTGATGACAGTGGTCATCTAGAATTGTGAAGAAAGATATCATGGAGCACAGGGATGACAGGGGCAATGGAACATTGTGATGACAGGGGTCATGGGGCATTGTGATGACACAGCCATGGAACATTATGATGACAACAATTCTGGAGCATTGTGATGAAAAGGGCATGGACCATTGTGATTAGAGGGGCCCAGGAGCATTCTGATGACAACGGCATGGAGCATTGTGATGACAAGTGTCATCGAGCATTGTGATGACAGTGGTCATGAAGCATTGTGATGAATGTGGTCATGGATCATTGTGATGACAAGTGTCGTGGAGCATTGTGATGACAGGGGTCATAGAGCATTGTGATGACACGGTTATGGAATATTGTGATGACCAGAATTCTGTAGCACTGTGATGAAAAGGGAATGGAGCATTGTGATTACAGGGGTCATGGAGCATTTTGATGACAATTGTTCTAGAACATTGTGAAGACAGGGATCATGGAGCATAGTGATGAAAGGGGCCATGGAACATTGTGATGACAGGCGTCATGGGACAATGTGTTGACAGTGGTCATGGAGCATTGTAAGAAAGGGAACATGGAGCAAATTGATTTCAGGGGCCATGAAAAATTGTGAATACATAGGCCATGGAGTTTTCAGATGAATGTGGTCAAGTATCATTGTGACGAAAAGTGTCCTGGAAGATTGTGATACACGGTTCATGGAGCATTGCGATGACAAGAGTCATGGCGAAATGTGAAGACAGGTGTCATGGGGCATTGTGATGACAATGGTCCTCTATAATTGTGAAGAAAGATATCATGGAGCACTGGGATGACAGGGGTCATGGGGCAATGTGATGACACGGCCATGGAACATTATGATGACAAGAATTCTGGAGCATTGTGATAAAAAGGGCATAGACCATTGTGATTAGAGGGGCCAAGGAGCATTCTGATGACAACGGCATGGAGCATTGTGATGACAAGGGTCATCGAGCATTGTGATGACAAGTGTCGTGGAGCATTGTGATGACAGGGCTCATAGAGCATTGTGATGACACGGTTATGGTATATTGTGATGACCAGAATTCTGTAGCACTGTGATGAAAGGGAATAGAGCATTGTGATTACAGGGGTCATGGAGCATTGTGATGAGAATTGTTCTAGAACATTGTGATGACAGGGATCATGGAGCATAGTGATGAAAGGGGCAGTGGAGCATTGTGTTGACAGGCGTGATGGGACATTGTGTTGACAGTGGTCATGGAGAATTGTTAGAAAGGGAACATGGAGCAATTTGATTTCAGGGGCCATGAAAAATTGCGAATACATACGCCATGGAGTATTCAGATGAATGTGGTCAAGGATCATTGTGACGAAAAATGTCCTGGAATATTGTGATGACACGGTTCATGGAGCATTGCGATGACAAGGGCCATGGCGAAATGTGAAGACAGGTGTCATGCGGCATTGTGATGACAGTGGTCATCTAGAATTGTGAAGAAAGATATCATGGAGCACTGGGATGACAGGGGCCATGGAGCATTGTGATGACAGGGGTCATGGGGCATTGTGATGACACGGCCATGGAACATTATGATGACAAGAATTCTGGAGCATTGTGATAAAAAGGTCATGGACCATTGTGATTAGAGGGGCCAAGGAGCATTCTGATGACAACGGCATGGAGCATTGTGATGAATGTTGTCATGGATCATTGTGATGACAACTGTCGTGGAGCATTGTGATGACAGGGGTTATAGAGCAGTGTGATGACAAGGTTATGGAATATTGTGATGACCAGAATTCTGTAGCACAGTGATGAAAAGGGAATGGAGCATTGTGATTACAGGTGTCATGGAGCATTGCGATGACAATTGTTCTAGAACATTGTGATGACAGGGATCATGGAGCATAGTGATGAAAGGGGCCATGGAGCATTGTGATGATAGGCTTCATGGGACATTGTGTTGACAGTGGTCATGGAGCATTGTTAGAAAGAGAACATGGAGCAATTTAATTTCAGGGGCCAAGAAAAATTGTGAATACATATGCCATGGAGTATTCACATGAATATGGTCAAGGATCATTGTGACGAAAAGTGTCCTGGAATATTGTGATGACACGGTACATGGAGCATTGCGATGACAAGGGCCATGGCGAAATGTGAAGACAGGTGTCATGGGGCATTGTGATGACAGTGGTCATCTAGAATTGTGAAGAAAGATATTATGGAGCACTGGGATGACAGGGGCCATGGAGCATTGTAATGACAGGGGTCATGGGGCATTGTGATGACACGGCTATGGAACATTATGATGATAAGAATTCTGGAGCATTGTGATTAAAAGGGCATGGACCATTGTGATTAGAGGGGCCAAGGAGCATTCTGATGAAAATAGCATGAAGCATTGTGATGACAAGTGTCATCTAGCATTGTGATGACAGTGGTCATGAAGCATTGTGATGAATGTGGTCATGGATCATTGTGATGACAAGTGTCGTGGAGCATTGTGATGACAGGGGTCATACAGCATTGTGATGACACGGTTATGGAATATTGTGATGACCAGAATTCTGTAGCACTGTGATGAAAAGGGAATGGAGCATTGTGATTACAGGGGTCATGAAGCATTGTGATGACAATTATTCTAGAACATTGTGAAGACAGCGATCATGGAGCATAGTGATGAAAGGGGCCATGGAGCATTGTGATGATAGGCGTCATGGGACATTGTGTTGACAGTGGTCATGGGCATTGTTAGAAAGAGAACATGGAGCAATTTAATTTCAGGGGCCATGAAACATTGTGAATACATAGGCCATGGAGTATTCAGATGAATGTGGTCAATGATCATTGTGACGAAAAGTGTCCTGGAATATTGTGATGACACGGTTCATGGAGCATTGCGATGACAAGGGCCATGGTGAAATATGAAGACAGTTGTCATGGGGCATTGTGATGACAGTGGTCCTCTAGAATTGTGAAGAAAGATATCATGGAGCACTGGGATGACAGGGGCCATGGAGCATTGTGATGACAGGGTTCATGGTGCATTGTGATGACACGGCCATGGAACATTATGATGACAAGAATTCTGGAGCATTGTGATAAAAAGGGCATGGACCATAGTGATTAGAGGGGCCAAGGAGCATTCTGAAGAAAACGGCATGGAGCATTGTGATGACAAGGGTCATGGAGCATTGTGATGACAGTGGTCATGAAGCATTGTGATGAATGTGGTCATGGATCATTGTGATGACAACTGTCGTGGACCATTGTGATGACAGGGGTCATAGAGCATTGTGATGACACGGTTATGGAATATTGTGATGACCAGAATTCTGTAGCACTGTGATGAAAAGGGAATGGAGCATTGTGATTACAGTGGTCATGGAGCATTGCGATGACAATTGTTCTAGAACATTGTGATGACAGGGATCATGGAGCACAGTGATGAAAGGGGCCATGGAGCATTGTGATGACAGGCCTCATGGGACATTGTGTTGACAGTGGTCATGGAGCATTGTTAGAAAGAGAACATGGAGAAATTTAATTTCAGGGGCCATGAAAAATTGTGAATACTTAGGCCATGGAGTATTCAGATGAATGTGGTCAAGGATCATTGTGACGAAAAGTGTCCTGGAATATTGTGATGACACGGTTCATGGAGCATTGCGATGACAAGGGCCATGGCGAAATGTGAAGACAGGTGTCATGGGGCATTGTGAGGACAGTGGTCATCTAGAATTTGAAGAAAGATATCATGGAGCACTGGGATGACAGGGGCCATGGAACATTGTGATGACAGGGGTCATGGGGCATTGTGATGACACAGCCATGGAACATTATGATGACAAGAATTCTGGAGCATTGTGATAAAAAGGGCATGGACCATTGTGATTAGAGGGGCCAAGGAGCATTCTGATGACAACGGCATGGAGCATTGTGATGACAAGTGTCATCGAGCATTGTGATGACAGTGGTAATGAAGCATTGTGATGAATGTGGTCATGGATCATTGTGATGACAAGTGTCGTGGAGCATTGTGATGACAGGGGTCATAGAGCATTGTGATGACACGGTTATGGAATATTGTGATGACCAGAATTCTTTAGCACTGTGATGAAAAGGGAATGGAGCATTGTTATTACAGGGGTCATGCAGCATTTTGATGACAATTGTTCTAGAACATTGTGAAGACAGGGATCATGGAGCATAGTGATGAAAGGGGCCATGGAACATTGTGATGACAGGCGTCATGGGACAATGTGTTGACAGTGGTCATGGAGCATTGTAAGAAAGGGAACATGGAGCAAATTGATTTCAGGGGCCTTGAAAAATTGTGAATACATAGGCCATGGAGGTTTCAGATGAATGTGGTCAAGTATCATTGTGACGAAAAGTGTCCTGGAAGATTGTGATACACGGTTCATGGAGCATTGCGATGACAAGAGTCATGGCGAAATGTGAAGACAGGTGTCATGGGGCATTGTGATGACAATGGTCCTCTATAATTGTGAAGAAAGATATCATGGAGCACTGGGATGACAGGGGTCATGGGGCATTGTGATGACACGGCCATGGAACATAATGATGACAAGAATTCTGGAGCATTGTGATAAAAAGGGCATAGACCATTGTGATTAGAGGGGCCAAGGAGCATTCTGATGACAACGGCATGGAGCATTGTGATGACAAGTGTTATCGAGCATTGTGATGACAGTGGTCATGAAGCATTGTGATGACAAGAGTCATCGAGCATCGTGATGACAAGTGTCGTTTAGCATTGTGATGACAGGGCTCATAGAGCATTGTGATGACACGGTTATGGTATACTGTGATGACCAGAATTCTGTAGCACTGTGATGAAGGGGAATGGAGCATTGTGATTACAGGGGTCATGGAGCATTCTGATGACAATGGTTCTAGATCATTGTGATGACAGGGATCATGGAGCATTGCGATGACAAGGGCCCTGGTGAAATGTGAAGACAGGTGTCATGGGGCATTGTGATGACAGTGGTCATCTAGAATTGTGAAGAAAGATATCATGGAGCACTGGGATGACAGGGGCCATGGAGCATTGTGATGACAGGCGTCATGGGACATTGTGTTGACAGTGGTCATGGAGCATTGTTAGAAAGGGAACATTAAGCAATTTGATTTCAGGGGCCATGAACAATTGTGAATACATAGGCCATGGAGTATCCAGATGAATGTTGTCAAGGATCATTGTGACGAAATGTGTACTGGAATATTGTGATGACACGGTTCATGGAGCATTGCGATGACAAGGGCCATGGCGAAATGTGAAGACAGGTGTCATGGGGCTTTGTAATGACAGTGGTCATCTAGAATTGTGAAGAAAGATATCATGGAGCACTGGGATGAAAGGGGCCATGGAGCATTGTGATGACAGGGGTCATGGGGCATTGTGATGACACGGCCATGGAACATTATGATGACAAGAATTCTGGAGCATTGTGATAAAAAGGGCATGGACCATTGTGATTAGAGGGGCCAAGGAGCATTCTGATGACAACGGCATGGAGCATTGTGATGAATGTTGTCATGGATCATTGTGATGACAAGTGTCGTGGAGCATTGTGATGACAGGGGTCATAGAGCATTGTGATGACACGGTTATGGAATATTTTGATGACCAGAATTCTGTAGCACTGTGATGAAAAGGGAATGGAGCATTGTGATTACAGGGGTCATGGAGCATTGTGATGACAATTGTTCTAGAACATTGTGATGACAGGGATCATGGAGCATAGTGATGAAAGGAGCCATGGAGCATTGTGATGATAGGCGTCATGGGACATTGTGTTGACAGTGGTCATGGAGCATTGTTAGAAAGAGAACATGGAGCAATTTAATTTCAGGGGCCATGAAAAATTGTGAATACATAGGCCATGGAGTATTCAGATGGATGTGGTCAAGGATCATTGTGACGAAGAGTGTCCTGGAATATTGTGATGACACGGTTCATGGAGCATTGCGATGACAAGGGCCATGGCGAAATGTGAAGACAAGTGTCATGGGGCATTGTGATGACAGTGGTCCTCTAGAATTGTGAAGAAAGATATCATGGAGCACTGGGATGACAGGGGCCATGGAGCATTGTGATGACAGGGGTCATGGGGCATTGTGATGACACGGCCATGGAACATTATGATGACAAGAATTCTGGAGCATTGTGATAAAATGGGCATGGACCATTGTGATTAGAGGGGCCAAGGAGCATTCTGATGACAACGGCATGGAGCGTTGTGATGACAATTGTCATCGAGCATTGTGATGACAGTGGTCATGAAGCACTGTGATGAATATGGTCATGGATCATTGTGATTACAAGTGTCGTGGAGCATTGTGATGACAGGGGTCATAGAGCATTGTGATGACACGGTTATGGAATATTGTGATGACCAGAATTCTGTAGCACTGTGATGAAAAGGGAATGGAGCATTGTGATTACAGGGGTCATGGAGCATTTTGATGACAATAGTTTAGAGCATTGTGAAGACAGCGATCATGGAGCATAGTGATGAAAGGGGCCATGGAGCATTGTGATGACAGGCGTCATGGGACATTGTGTTGAGAGTGGTCATGGAGCATTGTTAGAAAGGGAACATGGAGCAATTTGATTTCAGGGGCCATGAAAAATTGTTAATACATAGGCTATGGAGTATTCAGATGAATGTGGTCAAGGATCATTGTGACGAAATGTGTCCTGGAATATTGTGATGACACGGTTCATGGAGCATTGCGATGACAAGGGCCATGGCGAAATGTGAAGACAGGTGTCATGGGGCATTGTGATGACAGTGGTCATCTAGAATTGTGAAGGAAGGTATCATGGAGCACTGGGATGACAGGGGCCATGGAGCATTGTGATGACAGGGGTCATGGGGCATTGTGATGGCACGGCCATGGAACATTATGATGACAAGAATTCTGGAGCATTTTGATAAAAAGGGCATGGACCATTGTGATTAGAGGGGCCAAGGAGCATTCTGATGAAAACGGCATGGAGCATTGTGATGACAAGGGTCATGGAGCATTATGATGACAGTGGTCATGAAGCATTGTGATGAATGTGGTCATGGATCATTGTGATGACAACTGTCGTGGACCATTGTGATGACAGGGGTCATAGAGCATTGTGATGACACGGTTATGGAATATTGTGATGACCAGAATTCTGTAGCACTGTGATGAAAAGGGAATGGAGCATTGTGATTAGAGTGGTCATGGAGCATTGCGATGACAATTGTTCTAGAACATTGTGATGACAGGGATAATGGAGCACAGTGATGAAAGGGGCCATGGAGCATTGTGATGACAGGCCTCATGGGACATTGTGTTGACAGTGGTCATGGAGCATTGTTAGAAAGAGAACATGGAGCAATTTAATTTCAGGGGCCATGAAAAATTGTGAATACATAGGCCATGGAGTATTCAGATGAATGTGGTCAAGGATCATTGTGACGAAAAGTGTTCTGGAATATTGTGATGACACGGTTCATGGAGCATTGCGATGACAAGGGCCATGGCGAAATGTGAAGACAGGTGTCATGGGGCATTTTGATGACAGTGGTCATCTAGAATTGTGAAGAAAGATATCATGGAGCACAGGGATGACAGGGGCAATGGAACATTGTGATGACAGGGGTCATGGGGCATTGTGATGACACAGCCATGGAACATTATGATGACAACAATTCTGGAGCATTGTGATGAAAAGGGCATGGACCATTGTGATTAGAGGGGCTAAGGAGCATTCTGATGACAACGGCATGGAGCATTGTGATGACAAGTGTCATCGAGCATTGTGATGACAGTGGTCATGAAGCATTGTGATGAATGTGGTCATGGATCATTGTGATGACAAGTGTCGTGGAGCATTGTGATGACAGGGGTCATAGAGCATTGTGATGACACGGTTATGGAATATTGTGATGACCAGAATTCTGTAGCACTGTGATGAAAAGGGAATGGAGCATTGTGATTACAGGGGTCATGGAGCATTTTGATGACAATTGTTCTAGAACATTGTGAAGACAGGGATCATGGAGCATAGTGATGAAAGGGGCCATGGAACATTGTGATGACAGGCGTCATGGGACAATGTGTTGACAGTGGTCATGGAGCATTGTAAGAAAGGGAACATGGAGCAAATTGATTTCAGGGGCCATGAAAAATTGTGAATACATAGGCCATGGAGTTTTCAGATGAATGTGGTCAAGTATCATTGTGACGAAAAGTGTCCTGGAAGATTGTGATACACGGTTCATGGAGCATTGCGATGACAAGAGTCATGGCGAAATGTGAAGACAGGTGTCATGGGGCATTGTGATGACAATGGTCCTCTATAATTGTGAAGAAAGATATCATGGAGCACTGGGATGACAGGGGTCATGGGGCAATGTGATGACACGGCCATGGAACATTTTGATGACAAGAATTCTGGAGCATTGTGATAAAAAGGGCATAGACCATTGTGATTAGAGGGGCCAAGGAGCATTCTGATGACAACGGCATGGAGCATTGTGATGACAAGGGTCATCGAGCATTGTGATGACAAGTGTCGTGGAGCATTGTGATGACAGGGCTCATAGAGCATTGTGATGACACGGTTATGGTATACTGTGATGACCAGAATTCTGTAGCACTGTGATGAAAGGGAATGGAGCATTGTGATTACAGGGGTCATGGAGCATTGTGATGAGAATTGTTCTAGAACATTGTGATGACAGGGATCATGGAGCATAGTGATGAAAGGGGCAGTGGAGCATTGTGTTGACAGGCGTCATGGGACATTGTGTTGACAGTGGTCATGGAGCATTGTTAGAAAGGGAACATGGAGCAATTTAATTTCAGGGGCCATGAAAAATTTTGAATACATAGGCCATGGAGTATTCAGATGAATGTCGTCAAGGATCATTGTGACGAAAAGTGTCCTGGAATATTGTGATGACACGGTTCATGGAGCATTGCGATGACAAG
The DNA here is from genome assembly GCF_028021215.1 of Eschrichtius robustus. NCBI lineage: Eukaryota > Metazoa > Chordata > Mammalia > Artiodactyla > Eschrichtiidae > Eschrichtius > Eschrichtius robustus. The sequence continues at coordinate 1,344,387 of NW_027175412.1, forward strand.
GGCCATGGCGAAATGTGAAGACAAGTGTCATGGGGCATTGTGAAGACAATGGTCATTTAGAATTGTGAAGAAAGATATCATGGAGCACTGGGATGACAGGGGCCATGGAGCATTGTGATGACAGGGGTCTTGGGGCATTGTGATGACACGGCCATGGAACATTATGATGACAAGAATTCTGGAGCATTGTGATAAAAAGGGCATGGACCATTGTGATTAGAGGGGCCAAGGAGCATTCTGATGACAACGGCATGGAGCATTGTGATGACCAGGGTCATCGAGCATTGTGGTGACAGTGGTCATGAAGCATTGTGATGACAGTGGTCATGGATCATTGTGATGACAAGTGTCGTGGAGCATTGTGATGACAGGGGTCATAGAGAATTGTGATGACACGGTTATGGAATATTTTGATGACCAGAATTCTGTAGCACTGTGATGAAAAGGGAATGGAGCATTGTGATTACAGGGGTCATGAAGCATTGTGATGACAATTGTTCTAGAACATTGTGAAGACAGGGATCATGGAGCATAGTGATGAAAGGGGCCATGGAGCATTGTGATGACAGGCGTCATGGGACAATGTGTTGACAGTGGTCATGGGGCATTGCTAGAAAGGGAACATGGAGCAATTTGATTTCAGGGGCCATGAAAAATTGTGAATACATAGGCCATGGAGTATTCAGATGAATGTGGTAAAGGATCATTGTGACGACAAGTGTCCTGGAATATTGTGATGACACGGTTCATGGAGCATTGCGATGACATGTGCCATGGAGAAATGTGAAGACAGGTGTCATGGGTCTTTGTGATGACAGTGGTCATCTAGAATTGTGAAGAAAGATATCATGGGGCATTGTGATGACACGGCCATGGAACATTATGATGACAAGAATTCTGGAGCATTGTGATAAATCGGGCATGGACCATTGTGATTAGAGGGGCCAAGGAGCATTCTGATGACAACGGCATGGAGCATTGAGATGACAAGGGTCATCGAGCATTGTGATGACAGTGGTCATGAAGCATTGTGATGAATGTGGTCATGGATCATTGTGATGACAAGTGTCGTGGAGCATTGTGATGACAGGGGTCATAGAGCATTGTGATGACACGGTTATGGAATATTGTGATGACCAGAATTCTGTAGCACTGTGATGAAAAGGGAATGGAGCATTGTCATTACAGGGGTCATGGAGCATTGTGATGACAATTGTTCTAGAACATTGTGATGAAAGGGATCATGGAGCATAGTGATGAAAGGGGCCATGGAGCATTGTGTTGACAGGCGTCATGGGACAATGTGTTGACAGTGTCATGGAGCATTGCTAGAAAGGGAACATGGAGCAATTTGATTTCAGCGGCCCTGAAAAATTGTGAATACATAGGCCATGGAGTATTCAGATGAATGTCGTCAAGGATCATTGTGACGAAATGTGTCCTGGAATATTGTGATGACACGGTTCATGGAGCATTGCGATGACATGGGCCATGGCAAAATGTGAAGAGAGGTGTCATGGGGCATTGTGATGACAGTGGTCATCTAGAATTGTGAAGAAAGATATCATGGAGCACTGGGATGACAGGGGCCATGGAGCATTGTGATGGCACGGGTCATGGGGCATTGTGATGACACGGCCATGGAACATTATGATGACTAGAATTCTGGAGCATTGTGATAAAAAGGGCATGGACCATTGTGATTAAAGGGGCCAAGGAGCATTCTGATGACAACTGCATGGAGCATTGTGATGACAAGTGTCATCGAGCATTGTGAGGACAGTGGTCATGAAGCATTGTGATGAATTTGGTCATGGATCATTGTGATGACAAGTGTCGTGGAGCATTGTGATGACAGGGATCATAGAGCATTGTGATGACACGGTTATGGAATATTGTGATGACCAGAATTCTGTAGCACTGTGATGAAAAGGGAATGGAGCATTGTGATTACAGGGGTCATGGAGCATTGTGATGACAATTGTTCTAGAACATTGTGATGACAGGGATCATGGAGCATAGTGATGAAAGGGGCCATGGAGAATTGTGATGACAGGCGTCATGGGACATTGTGTTGACAGTGGTCATGGAGCATTGTTAGAAAGGGAACATGGAGCATTTTGATTTCAGGGGCCATGAATAATTGTGAATACGTAGGCCATGGCGTATTCAGATGAATATGGTCAAGGATCATTGTGACGAAAAGTGTCCTGGAATATTGTGATGACACGGTTCATGGAGCATTGCGATGACAAGGGCCATGGAGAAATGTGAAGACAGGTGTCAAGGGACATTGTGATGACAGTGGTCATCTAGAATTGTGAAGAAAGATATCATGGAGCACTGGGATGACAGGGGCCATGGAGCATTGTGATGACAGGGGTCATGGGGCATTGTGATGACACGGCCATGGAACATTAGGATGACAAGAATTCTGGAGCATTGTGATAAAAAGGGCATGGATCTTTGTGATTAGAGGGGCCAAGGAGCATTCTGATGACAACGGCATGGAGCATTGTGATGACAAGGTCATCGAACATTGTGATGACAGTGGTCATGAAGCATTGTGATGAATGTGGTCATGGATCATTGTGATGACAAGTGTCGGGGAGCATTGTGATGACAGGGGTCTTAGAGCATTGTGATGACACGGTTATGTAATATTGTGATGACCAGAATTCTGTAGCACTGTGATGAAAAGGGAATGGAGCATTGTGATTACAGGGGTCATGGAGCATTGTGATAACAATTGTTCTAGAACATTGTGAAGACAGGGATCATGGAGCATAGTGATGAAAGGGGCCATGGAGCATTGTGATGACAGGCGTCATTGGACAATGTGTTGACAGTGGTCATGGAGCATTGTTAGAAAGGGAACATGGAGCAATTTGATTTCAGGGGCCATGAAAAATTGTGAATACATAGGCCATGGAGTATTCAGATGAATGTGGTCAAGGATCATTGTGACGAAAAGTGTCCTGGAATATTGTGATGACACGGTTCATGGAGAATTGCGATGAAAAGGGCCATGGAGAAATGTGAAGAAAGGTGTCATGGGGCATTGTGATGACAGTGGTCATCTAGAATTGTGAAGAAAGATATCATGGAGCACTGGGATGACAGGGGCCATGGAGCATTGTGATGACAGGGGTCATGGGGCATTGTGATGACACGGCCATGGAACATTATGATGACAAGAATTCTGGAGCATTGTGATAAAAAGGGCATGGACCATTGTGATTAGAGGGGCCAAGGAGCATTCTGATGAAAACGGCATGGAGCATTGTGATGACAAGGGTCATGGAGCATTGTGATGACAGTGGTCATGAAGCATTGTGATGAATGTGGTCATGGATCATTGTGATGACAAGTGTCGTGGAGCATTGTGATGACAGGGGTCATAGAGCATTGTGATGACACGGTTATGGAATATTGTGATGACCAGAATTCTGTAGCACTGTGATGAAAAGGGAATGGAGCATTGTGATTACAGGGGTCATGGAGCATTGTGATGACAATTGTTCTAGAACATTGTGATGACAGGGATCATGGAGCATAGTGATGAAAGGAGCCATGGAGCATTGTGATGATAGGCGTCATGGGACATTGTGTTGACAGTGGTCATGGAGCATTGTTAGAAAGAGAACATGGAGCAATTTAATTTCAGGGGCCATGAAAAATTGTGAATACATAGGCCATGGAGTATTCAGATGGATGTGGTCAAGGATCATTGTGACGAAAAGTGTCCTGGAATATTGTGATGACACGGTTCATGGAGAATTGGGATGACAAGGGCCATGGCGAAATGTGAAGACAAGTGTCATGGGGCATTGTGATGACAGTGGTCCTCTAGAATTGTGAAGAAAGATATCATGGAGCACTGGGATGACAGGGGCCATGGAGCATTGTGATGACAGGGGTCATGGGGCATTGTGATGACACGGCCATGGAACATTATGATGACAAGAATTCTGGAGCATTGTGATAAAATGGGCATGGACCATTGTGATTAGAGGGGCCATGGAGCATTCTGATGACAACGGCATGGAGCGTTGTGATGACAAGTGTCATCGAGCATTGTGATGACAGTGGTCATGAAGCATTGTGATGAATGTGGTCATGGATCATTGTGATGACAAGTGTCGTGGAGCATTGTGATGACAGGGGTCATGGGGCATTGTGATGACACGGCCATGGAACATTATGATGACAAGAATTCTGGAGCATTGTGATAAAAAGGTCATGGACCATTGTGATTAGAGGGGCCAAGGAGCATTCTGATGACAACGGCATGGAGCATTGTGATGAATGTTGTCATGGATCATTGTGATGACAAGTGTCGTGGAGCATTGTGATGACAGGGGTCATAGAGTATTGTGATGACACGGTTATGGAATATTGTGATGACCAGAATTCTGTAGCACTGTGATGAAAAGGGAATGGAGCATTGTGATTACAGTGGTCATGGAGCATTGCGATGACAATTGTTCTAGAACATTGTGATGACAGGGATCATGGAGCACAGTGATGAAAGGGGCCATGGAGCATTGTGATGACAGGCCTCATGGGACATTGTGTTGACAGTGGTCATGGAGCATTGTTAGAAAGAGAACATGGAGCAATTTAATTTCAGGGGCCATGAAAAATTGTGAATACATAGGCCATGGAGTATTCAGATGAATGTGGTCAAGGATCATTGTGACGAAAAGTGTCCTGGAATATTGTGATGACACGGTACATGGAGCATTGCGATGACAAGGGCCATGGCGAAATGTGAAGACAGGTGTCATGGGGCATTGTGATGACAGTGGTCATCTAGAATTGTGAAGGAAGGTATCATGGAGCACTGGGATGACAGGGGCCATGGAGCATTGTGATGACAGGGGTCATGGGGCATTGTGATGACACGGCCATGGAACATTATGATGACAAGAATTCTGGAGCATTGTGATAAAATGGGCATGGACCATTGTGATTAGAGGGGCCAAGGAGCATTCTGATGACAACGGCATGGAGCGTTGTGATGACAATTGTCATCGAGCATTGTGATGACAGTGGTCATGAAGCACTGTGATGAATATGGTCATGGATCATTGTGATTACAAGTGTCGTGGAGCATTGTGATGACAGGGGTCATAGAGCATTGTGATGACACGGTTATGGAATATTGTGATGACCAGAATTCTGTAGCACTGTGATGAAAAGGGAATGGAGCATTGTGATTACAGGGGTCATGGAGCATTTTGATGACAATAGTTTAGAGCATTGTGAAGACAGCGATCATGGAGCATAGTGATGAAAGGGGCCATGGAGCATTGTGATGACAGGCGTCATGGGACATTGTGTTGAGAGTGGTCATGGAGCATTGTTAGAAAGGGAACATGGAGCAATTTGATTTCAGGGGCCATGAAAAATTGTTAATACATAGGCTATGGAGTATTCAGATGAATGTGGTCAAGGATCATTGTGACGAAATGTGTCCTGGAATATTGTGATGACACGGTTCATGGAGCATTGCGATGACAAGGGCCATGGCGAAATGTGAAGACAGGTGTCATGGGGCATTGTGATGACAGTGGTCATCTAGAATTGTGAAGGAAGGTATCATGGAGCACTGGGATGACAGGGGCCATGGAGCATTGTGATGACAGGGGTCATGGGGCATTGTGATGGCACGGCCATGGAACATTATGATGACAAGAATTCTGGAGCATTTTGATAAAAAGGGCATGGACCATTGTGATTAGAGGGGCCAAGGAGCATTCTGATGAAAACGGCATGGAGCATTGTGATGACAAGGGTCATGGAGCATTATGATGACAGTGGTCATGAAGCATTGTGATGAATGTGGTCATGGATCATTGTGATGACAACTGTCGTGGACCATTGTGATGACAGGGGTCATAGAGCATTGTGATGACACGGTTATGGAATATTGTGATGACCAGAATTCTGTAGCACTGTGATGAAAAGGGAATGGAGCATTGTGATTAGAGTGGTCATGGAGCATTGCGATGACAATTGTTCTAGAACATTGTGATGACAGGGATAATGGAGCACAGTGATGAAAGGGGCCATGGAGCATTGTGATGACAGGCCTCATGGGACATTGTGTTGACAGTGGTCATGGAGCATTGTTAGAAAGAGAACATGGAGCAATTTAATTTCAGGGGCCATGAAAAATTGTGAATACATAGGCCATGGAGTATTCAGATGAATGTGGTCAAGGATCATTGTGACGAAAAGTGTTCTGGAATATTGTGATGACACGGTTCATGGAGCATTGCGATGACAAGGGCCATGGCGAAATGTGAAGACATGTGTCATGGGGCATTTTGATGACAGTGGTCATCTAGAATTGTGAAGAAAGATATCATGGAGCACAGGGATGACAGGGGCCATGGAACATTGTGATGACAGGGGTCATGGGGCATTGTGATGACACAGCCATGGAACATTATGATGACAACAATTCTGGAGCATTGTGATGAAAAGGGCATGGACCATTGTGATTAGAGGGGCCCAGGAGCATTCTGATGACAACGGCATGGAGCATTGTGATGACAAGTGTCATCGAGCATTGTGATGACAGTGGTCATGAAGCATTGTGATGAATGTGGTCATGGATCATTGTGATGACAAGTGTCGTGGAGCATTGTGATGACAGGGGTCATAGAGCATTGTGATGACACGGTTATGGAATATTGTGATGACCAGAATTCTGTAGCACTGTGATGAAAAGGGAATGGAGCATTGTGATTACAGGGGTCATGGAGCATTTTGATGACAATTGTTCTAGAACATTGTGAAGACAGGGATCATGGAGCATAGTGATGAAAGGGGCCATGGAACATTGTGATGACAGGCGTCATGGGACAATGTGTTGACAGTGGTCATGGAGCATTGTAAGAAAGGGAACATGGAGCAAATTGATTTCAGGGGCCATGAAAAATTGTGAATACATAGGCCATGGAGTTTTCAGATGAATGTGGTCAAGTATCATTGTGACGAAAAGTGTCCTGGAAGATTGTGATACACGGTTCATGGAGCATTGCGATGACAAGAGTCATGGCGAAATGTGAAGACAGGTGTCATGGGGCATTGTGATGACAATGGTCCTCTATAATTGTGAAGAAAGATATCATGGAGCACTGGGATGACAGGGGTCATGGGGCAATGTGATGACACGGCCATGGAACATTATGATAACAAGAATTCTGGAGCATTGTGATAAAAAGGGCATAGACCATTGTGATTAGAGGGGCCAAGGAGCATTCTGATGACAACGGCATGGAGCATTGTGATGACAAGGGTCATCGAGCATTGTGATGACAAGTGTCGTGGAGCATTGTGATGACACGGCTCATAGAGCATTGTGATGACACGGTTATGGTATATTGTGATGACCAGAATTCTGTAGCACTGTGATGAAAGGGAATGGAGCATTGTGATTACAGGGGTCATGGAGCATTGTGATGAGAATTGTTCTAGAACATTGTGATGACAGGGATCATGGAGCATAGTGATGAAAGGGGCAGTGGAGCATTGTGTTGACAGGCGTCATGGGACATTGTGTTGACAGTGGTCATGGAGCATTGTTAGAAAGGGAACATGGAGCAATTTAATTTCAGGGGCCATGAAAAATTTTGAATACATAGGCCATGGAGTATTCAGATGAATGTCGTCAAGGATCATTGTGACGAAAAGTGTCCTGGAATATTGTGATGACACGGTTCATGGAGCATTGCGATGACAAGGGCCATGGCGAAATGTGAAGACAAGTGTCATGGGGCATTGTGAAGACAATGGTCATTTAGAATTGTGAAGAAAGATATCATGGAGCACTGGGATGACAGGGGCCATGGAGCATTGTGATGACAGGGGTCTTGGGGCATTGTGATGACACGGCCATGGAACATTATGATGACAAGAATTCTGGAGCATTGTGATAAAAAGGGCATGGACCATTGTGATTAGAGGGGCCAAGGAGCATTCTGATGACAACGGCATGGAGCATTGTGATGACCAGGGTCATCGAGCATTGTGGTGACAGTGGTCATGAAGCATTGTGATGACAGTGGTCATGGATCATTGTGATGACAAGTGTCGTGGAGCATTGTGATGACAGGGGTCATAGAGAATTGTGATGACACGGTTATGGAATATTTTGATGACCAGAATTCTGTAGCACTGTGATGAAAAGGGAATGGATCATTGTGATTACAGGGGTCATGAAGCATTGTGATGACAATTGTTCTAGAACATTGTGAAGACAGGGATCATGGAGCATAGTGATGAAAGGGGCCATGGAGCATTGTGATGACAGGCGTCATGGGACAATGTGTTGACAGTGGTCATGGGGCATTGCTAGAAAGGGAACATGGAGCAATTTGATTTCAGGGGCCATGAAAAATTGTGAATACATAGGCCATGGAGTATTCAGATGAATGTGGTAAAGGATCATTGTGACGACAAGTGTCCTGGAATATTGTGATGACACGGTTCATGGAGCATTGCGATGACATGTGCCATGGAGAAATGTGAAGACAGGTGTCATGGGTCTTTGTGATGACAGTGGTCATCTAGAATTGTGAAGAAAGATATCATGGGGCATTGTGATGACACGGCCATGGAACATTATGATGACAAGAATTCTGGAGCATTGTGATAAATCGGGCATGGACCATTGTGATTAGAGGGGCCAAGGAGCATTCTGATGACAACGGCATGGAGCATTGAGATGACAAGGGTCATCGAGCATTGTGATGACAGTGGTCATGAAGCATTGTGATGAATGTGGTCATGGATCATTGTGATGACAAGTGTCGTGGAGCATTGTGATGACAGGGGTCATAGAGCATTGTGATGACACGGTTATGGAATATTGTGATGACCAGAATTCTGTAGCACTGTGATGAAAAGGGAATGGAGCATTGTAATTACAGGGGTCATGGAGCATTGTGATGACAATTGTTCTAGAACATTGTGATGAAAGGGATCATGGAGCATAGTGATGAAAGGGGCCATGGAGCATTGTGTTGACAGGCGTCATGGGACAATGTGTTGACAGTGTCATGGAGCATTGTTAGAAAGGGAACATGGAGCAATTTGATTTCAGCGGCCCTGAAAAATTGTGAATACATAGGCCATGGAGTATTCAGATGAATGTCGTCAAGGATCATTGTGACGAAATGTGTCCTGGAATATTGTGATGACACGGTTCATGGAGCATTGCGATGACATGGGCCATGGCAAAATGTGAAGAGAGGTGTCATGGGGCATTGTGATGACAGTGGTCATCTAGAATTGTGAAGAAAGATATCATGGAGCACTGGGATGACAGGGGCCATGGAGCATTGTGATGGCACGGGTCATGGGGCATTGTGATGACACGGCCATGGAACATTATGATGACTAGAATTCTGGAGCATTGTGATAAAAAGGGCATGGACCATTGTGATTAAAGGGGCCAAGGAGCATTCTGATGACAACGGCATGGAGCATTGTGATGACAAGTGTCATCGAGCATTGTGAGGACAGTGGTCATGAAGCATTGTGATGAATGTGGTCATGGATCATTGTGATGACAAGTGTCGTGGAGCATTGTGATGACAGGGATCATAGAGCATTGTGATGACACGGTTATGGAATATTGTGATGACCAGAATTCTGTAGCACTGTGATGAAAAGGGAATGGAGCATTGTGATTACAGGGGTCATGGAGCATTGTGATGACAATTGTTCTAGAACATTGTGATGACAGGGATCATGGAGCATAGTGATGAAAGGGGCCATGGACAATTGTGATGACAGGCGTCATGGGACATTGTTTTGACAGTGGTCATGGAGCATTGTTAGAAAGGGAACATGGAGCATTTTGATTTCAGGGGCCATGAATAATTGTGAATACGTAGGCCATGGCGTATTCAGATGAATATGGTCAAGGATCATTGTGACGAAAAGTGTCCTGGAATATTGTGATGACACGGTTCATGGAGCATTGCGATGACAAGGGCCATGGAGAAATGTGAAGACAGGTGTCATGGGACATTGTGATGACAGTGGTCATCTAGAAATGTGAAGAAAGATATCATGGAGCACTGGGATGACAGGGGCCATGGAGCATTGTGATGACAGGGGTCATGGGGCATTGTGATGACACGGCCATGGAACATTAGGATGACAAGAATTCTGGAGCATTGTGATAAAAAGGGCATGGATCTTTGTGATTAGAGGGGCCAAGGAGCATTCTGATGACAACGGCATGGAGCATTGTGATGACAAGGTCATCGAACATTGTGATGACAGTGGTCATGAAGCATTGTGATGAATGTGGTCATGGATCATTGTGATGACAAGTGTCGGGGAGCATTGTGATGACAGGGGTCTTAGAGCATTGTGATGACACGGTTATGGAATATTGTGATGACCAGAATTCTGTAGCACTGTGATGAAAAGGGAATGGAGCATTGTGATTACAGGGGTCATGGAGCATTGTGATGACAATTGTTCTAGGACATTGTGATGACAGGGATCATGGAGCATAGTGATGAAAGGAGCCATGGAGCATTGTGATGATAGGCGTCATGGGACATTGTGTTGACAGTGGTCATGGAGCATTGTTAGAAAGAGAACATGGAGCAATTTAATTTCAGGGGCCATGAAAAATTGTGAATACATAGGCCATGGAGTATTCAGATGGATGTGGTCAAGGATCATTGTGACGAAAAGTGTCCTGGAATATTGTGATGACACGGTTCATGGAGAATTGGGATGACAAGGGCCATGGCGAAATGTGAAGACAAGTGTCATGGGGCATTGTGATGACAGTGGTCCTCTAAAATTGTGAAGAAAGATATCATGGAGCACTGGGATGACAGGGGCCATGGAGCATTGTGATGACAGGGGTCATGGGGCATTGTGATGACACGGCCATGGAACATTATGATGACAAGAATTCTGGAGCATTGTGATAAAATGGGCATGGACCATTGTGATTAGAGGGGCCAAGGAGCAATCTGATGACAACGGCATGGAGCGTTGTGATGACAAGTGTCATCGAGCATTGTGATGACAGTGGTCATGAAGTATTGTGATGAATGTGGTCATGGATCATTGTGATGACAAGTGTCGTGGAGCATTGTGATGACAGGGGTCATGGGGCATTGTGATGACACGGCCATGGAACATTATGATGACAAGAATTCTGGAGCATTGTGATAAAAAGGTCATGGACCATTGTGATTAGAGGGGCCAAGGAACATTCTGATGACAACGGCATGGAGCATTGTGATGAATGTTGTCATGGATCATTGTGATGACAAGTGTCGTGGAGCATTGTGATGACAGGGGTCATAGAGCATTGTGATGACACGGTTATGGAATATTGTGATGACCAGAATTCTGTAGCACTGTGATGAAAAGGGAATGGAGCATTGTGATTACAGTGGTCATGGAGCATTGCGATGACAATTGTTCTAGAACATTGTGATGACAGGGATCATGGAGCACAGTGATGAAAGGGGCCATGGAGCATTGTGATGACAGGCCTCATGGGACATTGTGTTGACAGTGGTCATGGAGCATTGTTAGAAAGAGAACATGGAGCAATTTAATTTCAGGGGCCATGAAAAATTGTGAATACATAGGCCATGGAGTATTCAGATGAATGTGGTCAAGGATCATTGTGACGAAAAGTGTCCTGGAATATTGTGATGACACGGTACATGGAGCATTGCGATGACAAGGGCCATGGCGAAATGTGAAGACAGGTGTCATGGGGCATTGTGATGACAGTGGTCATCTAGAATTGTGGAGAAAGATATCATGGAGCACTGGGATGACAGGGGCCATGGAGCATTGTGATGAGAGGGGTCATGGGGCATTGTGATGACACGGCCATGGAACATTATGATGACAAGAATTCTGGAGCATTGTGATAAAATGGGCATGGACCATTGTGATTAGAGGGGCCAAGGAACATTCTGATGACAACGGCATGGAGCGTTGTGATGACAAGTGTCATCGAGCATTGTGATGACAGTGGTCATGATGCATTGTGATGAATATGGTCATGGATCATTGTGATGACAAGTGTCGTGGAGCATTGTGATGACAGGGGTCATAGAGCATTGTGATGACACGGTTATGGAATATTGTGATGACCAGAATTCTGTAGCACTGTGATGAAAAGGGAATGGAGCATTGTGATTACAGGGGTCATGGAGCATTTTGATGACAATAGTTTAGAGCATTGTGAAGACAGCGATCATGGAGCATAGTGGTGAAAGGGGCCATGGAGCATTGTGATGACAGGCGTCATGGGACAATGTGTTGAGAGTGGTCATGGAGCATTGTTAGAAAGGGAACATGGAGCAATTTGATTTCAGGGGCCATGAAAAATTGTGAATACATAGGCTATGGAGTATTCAGATGAATGTGGTCAAGGATCATTGTGACGAAAATTGTCCTGGAATATTGTGATGACACGGTTCATGGAGCATTGCGATGACAAGGGCCATGGCGAAATGTGAAGACAGGTGTCATGGGGCATTGTGATGACAGTGGTCATCTAGAATTGTGAAGGAAGGTATCATGGAGCACTGGGATGACAGGGGCCATGGAGCATTGTGATGACAGGGGTCATGGGGCATTGTGATGACACGGCCATGGAACATTATGATGACAAGAATTCTGGAGCATTGTGATAAAAAGGGCATGGACCATTGTGATTAGAGTGGCCAAGGAGCATTCTGATGACAACGGCATGGAGCATTGTGATGACAAGTGTCATCGAGCATTGTGATGAAAAGTGTCGTGGAGCATTGTGATGACAGGGCTCATAGAGCATTGTGATGACACGGTTATGGTATATTGTGATGACCAGAATTCTGTAGCACTGTGATGAAAGGGAATGGAGAATTGTGATTACAGGGGACATGGAGCATTGTGATGACAATAGTTCTAGAACATTGTGATGACAGGGATCATGGAGCACTGCGATGACAAGGGCACTGGTGAAATGTGAAGACAGGTGTCATGGGACATTGTGATGAAGTGGTCATCTAGAATTGTGAAGAAAGATATCATGGAGCACTGGGATGACAGGGGCCATGGAGCATTGTGATGACAGGCGTCATGGGACATTGTGTTGACAGTGGTCATGGAACATTGTTAGAAAGGGAACATTAAGCAATTTGATTTCAGGGGCCATGAACAATTGTGAATACATAGGCCATGGAGTATTCAGATGAATGTTGTCAAGGATCATTGTGACGAAAATTGTACTGGAATATTGTGATGACACGGTTCATGGAGCATTGCGATGACAAGGGCCATGGCGAAATGTGAAGACAGGTGTCATGGGGCTTTGTGATGACAGTGGTCATCTAGAATTGTGAAGAAAGATATCATGGAGCACTGGGATGACAGGGGCCATGGAGCATTGTGATGACAAGGGTCATGGGGCATTGTGATGACACGGCCATGGAACATTATGATGACAAGAATTCTGGAGCATTGTGATAAAAAGGGCATGGACCATTGTGATTAGAGGGGCCAAGGAGTATTCTGATGACAACGGCATGGAGCATTGTGATGATAAGGGTCATCGAGCATTGTGATGACAGGGGTCATGAAGCATTGTGATGAATGTGGTCATGGATCATTGTGATGACAAGTGTCGTGGAGAATTGTGATGACAGGGCTCATAGAGCATTGTGATGACACGGTTATGGAATATTGTGATGATCAGAATTCTGTAGCACTGTGATGAAAAGGGAATGGAGTACTGTGATTACAGGGGTCATGGAGCATTGTGATGAGAATTGTTCTAGAACATTGTGATGACAGGGATCATGGAGCATAGTGATGAAAGGGGCAGTGGAGCATTGTGTTGACAGGCGTGATGGGACATTGTGTTGACAGTGGTCATGCAGCATTGTTAGAAAGGGAACATGGAGCAATTTGATTTCAGGGGCCATGAAAAATTGCGAATACATACGCCATGGAGTATTCAGATGAATGTGGTCAAGGATCATTGTGACGAAAAATGTCCTGGAATATTGTGATGACACGGTTCATGGAGCATTGCGATGACAAGGGCCATGGCGAAATGTGAAGACAGGTGTCATGCGGCATTGTGATGACAGTGGTCATCTAGAATTGTGAAGAAAGATATCATGGAGCACTGGGATGACAGGGGCCATGGAGCATTGTGATGACAGGGGTCATGGGGCATTGTGATGACACGGCCATGGAACATTATGATGACAAGAATTCTGGAGCATTGTGATAAAAAGGTCATGGACCGTTGTGATTAGAGGGGCCAAGGAGCATTCTGATGACAACGGCATGGAGCATTGTGATGAATGTTGTCATGGATCATTGTGATGACAACTGTCGTGGAGCATTGTGATGACAGGGGTTATAGAGCAGTGTGATGACAAGGTTATGGAATATTTTGATGACCAGAATTCTGTAGCACTGTGATGAAAAGGGAATGGAGCATTGTGATTACAGGGGTCATGGAGCATTGCGATGACAATTGTTCTAGAACATTGTGATGACAGGGATCATGGAGCACAGTGATGAAAGGGGCCATGGAGCATTGTGATGACAGGCCTCATGGGACATTGTGTTGACAGTGGTCATGGAGCATTGTTAGAAAGAGAACATGGAGAAATTTAATTTCAGGGGCCATGAAAAATTGTGAATACTTAGGCCATGGAGTATTCAGATGAATGTGGTCAAGGATCATTGTGACGAAAAGTGTCCTGGAATATTGTGATGACACGGTTCATGGAGCATTGCGATGACAAGGGCCATGGCGAAATGTGAAGACAGGTGTCATGGGGCATTGTGAGGACAGTGGTCATCTAGAATTTGAAGAAAGATATCATGGAGCACTGGGATGACAGGGGCCATGGAACATTGTGATGACAGGGGTCATGGGGCATTGTGATGACACAGCCATGGAACATTATGATGACAAGAATTCTGGAGCATTGTGATTAAAAGGGCATGGACCATTGTGATTAGAGGGGCCAAGGAGCATTCTGATGACAACGGCATGGAGCATTGTGATGACAAGTGTCATCGAGCATTGTGATGACAGTGGTAATGAAGCATTGTGATGAATGTGGTCATGGATCATTGTGATGACAAGTGTCGTGGAGCATTGTGATGACAGGGGTCATAGAGCATTGTGATGACACGGTTATGGAATATTGTGATGACCAGAATTCTATAGCACTGTGATGAAAAGGGAATGGAGCATTGTTATTACAGGGGTCATGCAGCATTTTGATGACAATTGTTCTAGAACATTGTGAAGACAGGGATCATGGAGCATAGTGATGAAAGGGGCCATGGAACATTGTGATGACAGGCGTCATGGGACAATGTGTTGACAGTGGTCATGGAGCATTGTAAGAAAGGGAACATGGAGCCAATTGATTTCAGGGGCCATGAAAAATTGTGAATACATAGGCCATGGAGGTTTCAGATGAATGTGGTCAAGTATCATTGTGACGAAAAGTGTCCTGGAAGATTGTGATACACGGTTCATGGAGCATTGCGATGACAAGAGTCATGGCGAAATGTGAAGACAGGTGTCATGGGGCATTGTGATGACAATGGTCCTCTATAATTGTGAAGAAAGATATCATGGAGCACTGGGATGACAGGGGTCATGGGGCATTGTTATGACACGGCCATGGAACATAATGATGACAAGAATTCTGGAGCATTGTGATAAAAAGGGCATAGACCATTGTGATTAGAGGGGCCAAGGAGCATTCTGATGACAACGGCATGGAGCATTGTGATGACAAGTGTCATCGAGCATTGTGATGACAGTGGTCATGAAGCATTGTGATGACAAGAGTCATCGAGCATCGTGATGACAAGTGTCGTTTAGCATTGTGATGACAGGGCTCATAGAGCATTGTGATGACACGGTTATGGTATACTGTGATGACCAGAATTCTGTAGCACTGTGATGAAGGGGAATGGAGCATTGTGATTACAGGTGTCATGGAGCATTCTGATGACAATGGTTCTAGATCATTGTGATGACAGGGATCATGGAGCATTGCGATGACAAGGGCCCTGGTGAAATGTGAAGACAGGTGTCATGGGGCATTGTGATGACAGTGGTCATCTAGAATTGTGAAGAAAGATATCATGGAGCACTGGGATGACAGGGGCCATGGAGCATTGTGATGACAGGCGTCATGGGACATTGTGTTGACAGTGGTCATGGAGCATTGTTAGAAAGGGAACATTAAGCAATTTGATTTCAGGGGCCATGAACAATTGTGAATACATAGGCCATGGAGTATCCAGGTGAATGTTGTCAAGGATCATTGTGACGAAATGTGTACTGGAATATTGTGATGACACGGTTCATGGAGCATTGCGATGACAAGGGCCATGGCGAAATGTGAAGACAGGTGTCATGGGGCTTTGTAATGACAGTGGTCATCTAGAATTGTGAAGAAAGATATCATGGAGCACTGGGATGACAGGGGCCATGGAGCATTGTGATGACAGGGGTCATGTGGCATTGTAATGACACGGCCATGGAACATTATGATGACAAGAATTCTGGAGCATTGTGATAAAAAGGTCATGGACCATTGTGATTAGAGGGGCCAAGGAGCATTCTGATGACAACGGCATGGAGCATTGTGATGAATGTTGTCATGGATCATTGTGATGACAAGTGTCGTGGAGCATTGTGATGACAGGGGTCATAGAGCATTGTGATGACACGGTTATGGAATATTGTGATGACCAGAATTCTGTAGCACTGTGATGAAAAGGGAATGGAGCATTGTGATTAGAGTGGTCATGGAGCATTGCGATGACAATTGTTCTAGAACATTGTGATGACAGGGATAATGGAGCACAGTGATGAAAGGGGCCATGGAGCATTGTGATGACAGGCCTCATGGGACATTGTGTTGACAGTGGTCATGGAGCATTGTTAGAAAGAGAACATGGAGCAATTTAATTTCAGGGGCCATGAAAAATTGTGAATACATAGGCCATGGAGTATTCAGATGAATGTGGTCAAGGATCATTGTGACGAAAAGTGTTCTGGAATATTGTGATGACACGGTTCATGGAGCATTGCGATGACAAGGGCCATGGCGAAATGTGAAGACAGGTGTCATGGGGCATTTTGATGACAGTGGTCATCTAGAATTGTGAAGAAAGATATCATGGAGCACAGGGATGACAGGGGCCATGGAACATTGTGATGACAGGGGTCATGGGGCATTGTGATGACACAGCCATGGAACATTATGATGACAACAATTCTGGAGCATTGTGATGAAAAGGGCATGGACCATTGTGATTAGAGGGGCCCAGGAGCATTCTGATGACAACGGCATGGAGCATTGTGATGACAAGTGTCATCGAGCATTGTGATGACAGTGGTCATGAAGCATTGTGATGAATGTGGTCATGGATCATTGTGATGACAAGTGTCGTGGAGCATTGTGATGACAGGGGTCATAGAGCATTGTGATGACACGGTTATGGAATATTGTGATGACCAGAATTCTGTAGCACTGTGATGAAAAGGGAATGGAGCATTGTGATTACAGGGGTCATGGAGCATTTTGATGACAATTGTTCTAGAACATTGTGAAGACAGGGATCATGGAGCATAGTGATGAAAGGGGCCATGGAACATTGTGATGACAGGCGTCATGGGACAATGTGTTGACAGTGGTCATGGAGCATTGTAAGAAAGGGAACATGGAGCAAATTGATTTCAGGGGCCATGAAAAATTGTGAATACATAGGCCATGGAGTTTTCAGATGAATGTGGTCAAGTATCATTGTGACGAAAAGTGTCCTGGAAGATTGTGATACACGGTTCATGGAGCATTGCGATGACAAGAGTCATGGCGAAATGTGAAGACAGGTGTCATGGGGCATTGTGATGACAATGGTCCTCTATAATTGTGAAGAAAGATATCATGGAGCACTGGGATGACAGGGGTCATGGGGCAATGTGATGACACGGCCATGGAACATTATGATGACAAGAATTCTGGAGCATTGTGATAAAAAGGGCATAGACCATTGTGATTAGAGGGGCCAAGGAGCATTCTGATGACAACGGCATGGAGCATTGTGATGACAAGGGTCATCGAGCATTGTGATGACAAGTGTCGTGGAGCATTGTGATGACAGGGCTCATAGAGCATTGTGATGACACGGTTATGGTATATTGTGATGACCAGAATTCTGTAGCACTGTGATGAAAGGGAATGGAGCATTGTGATTACAGGGGTCATGGAACATTGTGATGAGAATTGTTCTAGAACATTGTGATGACAGGGATCATGGAGCATAGTGATGAAAGGGGCAGTGGAGCATTGTGTTGACAGGCGTCATGGGACATTGTGTTGACAGTGGTCATGGAGCATTGTTAGAAAGGGAACATGGAGCAATTTAATTTCAGGGGCCATGAAAAATTTTGAATACATAGGCCATGGAGTATTCAGATGAATGTCGTCAAGGATCATTGTGACGAAAAGTGTCCTGGAATATTGTGATGACACGGTTCATGGAGCATTGCGATGACAAGGGCCATGGCGAAATGTGAAGACAAGTGTCATGGGGCATTGTGAAGACAATGGTCATTTAGAATTGTGAAGAAAGATATCATGGAGCACTGGGATGACAGGGGCCATGGATCATTGTGATGACAGGGGTCTTGGGGCATTGTGATGACACGGCCATGGAACATTATGATGACAAGAATTCTGGAGCATTGTGATAAAAAGGGCATGGACCATTGTGATTAGAGGGGCCAAGGAGCATTCTGATGACAACGGCATGGAGCATTGTGATGACCAGGGTCATCGAGCATTGTGGTGACAGTGGTCATGAAGCATTGTGATGACAGTGGTCATGGATCATTGTGATGACAAGTGTCGTGGAGCATTGTGATGACAGGGGTCATAGAGAATTGTGATGACACGGTTATGGAATATTTTGATGACCAGAATTCTGTAGCACTGTGATGAAAAGGGAATGGAGCATTGTGATTACAGGGGTCATGAAGCATTGTGATGACAATTGTTCTAGAACATTGTGAAGACAGGGATCATGGAGCATAGTGATGAAAGGGGCCATGGAGCATTGTGATGACAGGCGTCATGGGACAATGTGTTGACAGTGGTCATGGGGCATTGCTAGAAAGGGAACATGGAGCAATTTGATTTCAGGGGCCATGAAAAATTGTGAATACATAGGCCATGGAGTATTCAGATGAATGTGGTAAAGGATCATTGTGACGACAAGTGTCCTGGAATATTGTGATGACACGGTTCATGGAGCATTGCGATGACATGTGCCATGGAGAAATGTGAAGACAGGTGTCATGGGGCTTTGTGATGACAGTGGTCATCTAGAATTGTGAAGAAAGATATCATGGGGCATTGTGATGACACGGCCATGGAACATTATGATGACAAGAATTCTGGAGCATTGTGATAAAAAGGGCATGGATCTTTGTGATTAGAGGGGCCAAGGAGCATTCTAATGACAACGGCATGGAGCATTGTGATGACAAGGTCATCGAACATTGTGATGACAGTGGTCATGAAGCATTGTGATGAATGTGGTCATGGATCATTGTGATGACAAGTGTCGGGGAGCATTGTGATGACAGGGGTCTTAGAGCATTGTGATGACACGGTTATGTAATATTGTGATGACCAGAATTCTGTAGCACTGTGATGAAAAGGGAATGGAGCATTGTGATTACAGGGGTCATGGAGCATTGTGATAACAATTGTTCTAGAACATTGTGAAGACAGGGATCATGGAGCATAGTGATGAAAGGGGCCATGGAGCATTGTGATGACAGGCGTCATTGGACAATGTGTTGACAGTGGTCATGGAGCATTGTTAGAAAGGGAACATGGAGCAATTTGATTTCAGGGGCCATGAAAAATTGTGAATACATAGGCCATGGAGTATTCAGATGAATGTGGTCAAGGATCATTGTGACGAAAAGTGTCCTGGAATATTGTGATGACACGGTTCATGGAGAATTGCGATGAAAAGGGCCTTGGAGAAATGTGAAGAAAGGTGTCATGGGGCATTGTGATGACAGTGGTCATCTAGAATTGTGAAGAAAGATATCATGGAGCACTGGGATGACAGGGGCCATGGAGCATTGTGATGACAGGGGTCATGGGGCATTGTGATGACACGGCCATGGAACATTATGATGACAAGAATTCTGGAGCATTGTGATAAAAAGGGCATGGACCATTGTGATTAGAGGGGCCAAGGAGCATTCTGATGAAAACGGCATGGAGCATTGTGATAACAAGGGTCATGGAGCATTGTGATGACAGTGGTCATGAAGCATTGTGATGAATGTGGTCATGGATCATTGTGATGACAAGTGTCGTGGAGCATTGTGATGACAGGGGTCATAGAGCATTGTGATGACACGGTTATGGAATATTGTGATGACCAGAATTATGTAGCACTGTGATGAAAAGGGAATGGAGCATTGTGATTACAGGGGTCATGGAGCATTGTGATGACAATTGTTCTAGAACATTGTGATGAAAGGGATCATGGAGCATAGTGATGAAAGGAGCCATGGAGCATTGTGATGATAGGCGTCATGGGACATTGTGTTGACAGTGGTCATGGAGCATTGTTAGAAAGAGAACATGGAGCAATTTAATTTCAGGGGCCATGAAAAATTGTGAATACATAGGCCATGGAGTATTCAGATGGATGTGGTCAAGGATCATTGTGACGAAAAGTGTCCTGGAATATTGTGATGACACGGTTCATGGAGAATTGGGATGACAAGGGCCATGGCGAAATGTGAAGACAAGTGTCATGGGGCATTGTGATGACAGTGCTCCTCTAGAATTGTGAAGAAAGATATCATGGAGCACTGGGATGACAGGGGCCATGGAGCATTGTGATGACAGGGGTCATGGGGCATTGTGATGACACGGCCATGGAACATTATGATGACAAGAATTCTGGAGCATTGTGATAAAATGGGCATGGACCATTGTGATTAGAGGGGCCAAGGAGCATTCTGATGACAACGGCATGGAGCGTTGTGATGACAAGTGTCATCGAGCATTGTGATGACAGTGGTCATGAAGCATTGTGATGAATGTGGTCATGGATCATTGTGATGACAAGTGTCGTGGAGCATTGTGATGACAGGGGTCATGGGGCATTGTGATGACACGGCCATGGAACATTATGATGACAAGAATTCTGGAGCATTGTGATAAAAAGGTCATGGACCATTGTGATTAGAGGGGCCAAGGAGCATTCTGATGACAACGGCATGGAGCATTGTGATGAATGTTGTCATGGATCATTGTGATGACAAGTGTCGTGGAGCATTGTGATGACAGGGGTCATAGAGCATTGTGATGACACGGTTATGGAATATTGTGATGACCAGAATTCTGTAGCACTGTGATGAAAAGGGAATGGAGCATTGTGATTACATTGGTCATGGAGCATTGCGATGACAATTGTTCTAGAACATTGTGATGACAGGGATCATGGAGCACAGTGATGAAAGGGGCCATGGAGCATTGTGATGACAGGCCTCATGGGACATTGTGTTGACAGTGGTCATGGAACATTGTTAGAAAGAGAACATGGAGCAATTTAATTTCAGGGGCCATGAAAAATTGTGAATACATAGGCCATGGAGTATTCAGATGAATGTGGTCAAGGATCATTGTGACGAAAAGTGTCCTGGAATATTGTGATGACACGGTACATGGAGCATTGCGATGACAAGGGCCATGGCGAAATGTGAAGACAGGTGTCATGGGGCATTGTGATGACAGTGGTCATCTAGAATTGTGAAGAAAGATATCATGGAGCACTGGGATGACAGGGGCCATGGAGCATTGTGATGAGAGGGGTCATGGGGCATTGTGATGACACGGCCATGGAACATTATGATGACAAGAATTCTGGAGCATTGTGATAAAATGGGCATGGACCATTGTGATTAGAGGGGCCAAGGAACATTCTGATGACAACGGCATGGAGCGTTGTGATGACAAGTGTCATCGAGCATTGTGATGACAGTGGTCATGAAGCATTGTGATCAATATGGTCATGGATCATTGTGATGACAAGTGTCGTGGAGCATTGTGATGACAGGGGTCATAGAGCATTGTGATGACACGGTTATGGAATATTGTGATGACCAGAATTATGTAGCACTGTGATGAAAAGGGAATGGAGCATTGTGATTACAGGGGTCATGGAGCATTTTGATGACAATAGTTTAGAGCATTGTGAAGACAGCGATCATGGAGCATAGTTGTGAAAGGGGCCATGGAGCATTGTGATGACAGGCGTCATGGGACAATGTGTTGAGAGTGGTCATGGAGCATTGTTAGAAAGGGAACATGGAGCAATTTGATTTCAGGGGCCATGAAAAATTGTGAATACATAGGCTATGGAGTATTCAGATGAATGTGGTCAAGGATCATTGTGACGAAAATTGTCCTGGAATATTGTGATGACACGGTTCATGGAGCATTGCGATGACAAGGGCCATGGCGAAATGTGAAGACAGGTGTCATGGGGCATTGTGATGACAGTGGTCATCTAGAATTGTGAAGGAAGGTATCATGGAGCACTGGGATGACAGGGGCCATGGAGCATTGTGATGACAGGGGTCATGGGGCATTGTGATGACACGGCCATGGAATATTATGATGACAAGAATTCTGGAGCATTGTGATAAAAAGGGCATGGACCATTGTGATTAGAGTGGCCAAGGAGCATTCTGATGACAACGGCATGGAGCATTGTGATGACAAGGGTCATCGAGCATTGTGATGACAAGTGTCGTGGAGCATTGTGATGACAGGGCTCATAGAGCATTGTGATGACACGGTTATGGTATATTGTGATGACCAGAATTCTGTAGCACTGTGATGAAAGGGAATGGAGCATTGTGATTACAGGGGTCATGGAGCATTGTGATGACAATAGTTCTAGAACATTGTGATGACAGGGATCATGGAGCACTGCGATGACAAGGGCCCTGGTGAAATGTGAAGACAGGTGTCATGGGACATTGTGATGAAGTGGTCATCTAGAATTGTGAAGAAAGATATCATGGAGCACTGGGATGACAGGGGCCATGGAGCATTGTGATGACAGGCGTCATGGGACATTGTGTTGACAGTGGTCATGGAACATTGTTAGAAAGGGAACATTAAGCAATTTGATTTCAGGGGCCATGAACAATTGTGAATACATAGGCCATGGAGTATTCAGATGAATGTTGTCAAGGATCATTGTGACGAAAAGTGTACTGGAATATTGTGATGACACGGTTCATGGAGCATTGCGATGACAAGGGCCATGGCGAAATGTGAAGACAGGTGTCATGGGGCTTTGTGATGACAGTGGTCATCTAGAATTGTGAAGAAAGATATCATGGAGCACTGGGATGAAAGGGGCCATGGAGCATTGTGATGACAAGGGTCATGGGGCATTGTGATGACACGGCCATGGAACATTATGATGACAAGAATTCTGGAGCATTGTGATAAAAAGGGCATGGACCATTGTGATTAGAGGGGCCAAGGAGCATTCTGATGACAACGGCATGGAGCATTGTGATGACAAGGGTCATCGAGCATTGTGATGACAGGGGTCATGAAGCATTGTGATGAATGTGGTCATGGATAATTGTGATGACAAGTGTCGTGGAGAATTGTGATGACAGGGCTCATAGAGCATTGTGATGACACGGTTATGGAATATTGTGATGATCAGAATTCTGTAGCACTGTGATGAAAAGGGAATGGAGTACTGTGATTACAGGGGTCATGGAGCATTGTGATGAGAATTGTTCTAGAACATTGTGATGACAGGGATCATGGAGCATAGTGATGAAAGGGGCAGTGGAGCATTGTGTTGACAGGCGTGATGGGACATTGTGTTGACAGTGGTCATGGAGCATTGTTAGAAAGGGAACATGGAGCAATTTGATTTCAGGGGCCATGAAAAATTGCGAATACATACGCCATGGAGTATTCAGATGAATGTGGTCAAGGATCATTGTGACGAAAAATGTCCTGGAATATTGTGATGACACGGTTCATGGAGCATTGCGATGACAAGGGCCATGGCGAAATGTGAAGACAGGTGTCATGCGGCATTGTGATGACAGTGGTCATCTAGAATTGTGAAGAAAGATATCATGGAGCACTGGGATGACAGGGGCCATGGAGCATTGTGATGACAGGGGTCATGGGGCATTGTGATGACACGGCCATGGAACATTATGATGACAAGAATTCTGGAGCATTGTGATAAAAAGGTCATGGACCATTGTGATTAGAGGGGCCAAGGAGCATTCTGATGACAACGGCATGGAGCATTGTGATGAATGTTGTCATGGATCATTGTGATGACAACTGTCGTGGAGCATTGTGATGACAGGGGTTATAGAGCAGTGTGATGAGAAGGTTATGGAATATTGTGATGACCAGAATTCTGTAGCACAGTGATGAAAAGGGAATGGAGCATTGTGATTACAGGTGTCATGGAGCATTGCGATGACAATTGTTCTAGAACATTGTGATGACAGGGATCATGGAGCATAGTGATGAAAGGGGCCATGGAGCATTGTGATGATAGGCTTCATGGGACATTGTGTTGACAGTGGTCATGGAGCATTGTTAGAAAGAGAACATGGAGCAATTTAATTTCAGGGGCCAAGAAAAATTGTGAATACATATGCCATGGAGTATTCACATGAATATGGTCAAGGATCATTGTGACGAAAAGTGTCCTGGAATATTGTGATGACACGGTACATGGAGCATTGCGATGACAAGGGCCATGGCGAAATGTGAAGACAGGTGTCATGGGGCATTGTGATGACAGTGGTCATCTAGAATTGTGAAGAAAGATATCATGGAGCACTGGGATGACAGGGGCCATGGAGCATTGTAATGACAGGGGTCATGGGGCATTGTGATGACACGGCTATGGAACATTATGATGATAAGAATTCTGGAGCATTGTGATTAAAAGGGCATGGACCATTGTGATTAGAGGGGCCAAGGAGCATTCTGATGAAAATAGCATGAAGCATTGTGATGACAAGTGTCATCTAGCATTGTGATGACAGTGGTCATGAAGCATTGTGATGAATGTGGTCATGGATCATTGTGATGACAAGTGTCGTGGAGCATTGTGATGACAGGGGTCATAGAGCATTGTGATGACACGGTTATGGAATATTGTGATGACCAGAATTCTGTAGCACTGTGATGAAAAGGGAATGGAGCATTGTGATTACAGTGGTCATGGAGCATTGCGATGACAATTGTTCTAGAACATTGTGATGACAGGGATCATGGAGCACAGTGATGAAAGGGGCCATGGAGCATTGTGATGACAGGCCTCATGGGACATTGTGTTTACAGTGGTCATGGAGCATTGTTAGAAAGAGAACATGGAGCAATTTAATTTCAGGGGCCATGAAAAATTGTGAATACATAGGCCATGGAGTATTCAGATGAATGTGGTCAAGGATCATTGTGACGAAAAGTGTCCTGGAATATTGTGATGACACGGTACATGGAGCATTGCGATGACAAGGGCCATGGCGAAATGTGAAGACAGGTGTCATGGGGCATTGTGATGACAGTGGTCATCTAGAATTGTGAAGAAAGATATCATGGAGCACTGGGATGACAGGGGCCATGGAGCATTGTGATGAGAGGGGTCATGGGGCATTGTGATGACACGGCCATGGAACATTATGATGACAAGAATTCTGGAGCATTGTGATAAAATGGGCATGGACCATTGTGATTAGAGGGGCCAAGGAACATTCTGATGACAACGGCATGGAGCGTTGTGATGACAAGTGTCATCGAGCATTGTGATGACAGTGGTCATGAAGCATTGTGATCAATATGGTCATGGATCATTGTGATGACAAGTGTCGTGGAGCATTGTGATGACAGGGGTCATAGAGCATTGTGATGACACGGTTATGGAATATTGTGATGACCAGAATTCTGTAGCACTGTGATGAAAAGGGAATGGAGCATTGTGATTACAGGGGTCATGGAGCATTTTGATGACAATAGTTTAGAGCATTGTGAAGACAGCGATCATGGAGCATAGTGGTGAAAGGGGCCATGGAGCATTGTGATGACAGGCGTCATGGGACAATGTGTTGAGAGTGGTCATGGAGCATTGTTAGAAAGGGAACATGGAGCAATTTGATTTCAGGGGCCATGAAAAATTGTGAATACATAGGCTATGGAGTATTCAGATGAATGTGGTCAAGGATCATTGTGACGAAAATTGTCCTGGAATATTGTGATGACACGGTTCATGGAGCATTGCGATGACAAGGGCCATGGCGAAATGTGAAGACAGGTGTCATGGGGCATTGTGATGACAGTGGTCATCTAGAATTGTGAAGGAAGGTATCATGGAGCACTGGGATGACAGGGGCCATGGAGCATTGTGATGACAGGGGTCATGGGGCATTGTGATGACACGGCCATGGAACATTATGATGACAAGAATTCTGGAGCATTGTGATAAAAAGGGCATGGACCATTGTGATTAGAGTGGCCAAGGAGCATTCTGATGACAACGGCATGGAGCATTGTGATGACAAGGGTCATCGAGCATTGTGATGACAAGTGTCGTGGAGCATTGTGATGACAGGGCTCATAGAGCATTGTGATGACACGGTTATGGTATATTGTGATGACCAGAATTCTGTAGCACTGTGATGAAAGGGAATGGAGCATTGTGATTACAGGGGTCATGGAGCATTGTGATGACAATAGTTCTAGAACATTGTGATGACAGGGATCATGGAGCACTGCGATTACAAGGGCCCTGGTGAAATGTGAAGACAGGTGTCATGGGACATTGTGATGAAGTGGTCATCTAGAATTGTGAAGAAAGATATCATGGAGCACTGGGATGACAGGGGCCATGGAGCATTGTGATGACAGGCGTCATGGGACATTGTGTTGACAGTGGTCATGGAACATTGTTAGAAAGGGAACATTAAGCAATTTGATTTCAGGGGCCATGAACAATTGTGAATACATAGGCCATGGAGTATTCAGATGAATGTTGTCAAGGATCATTGTGACGAAAAGTGTACTGGAATATTGTGATGACACGGTTCATGGAGCATTGCGATGACAAGGGCCATGGCGAAATGTGAAGACAGGTGTCATGGGGCTTTGTGATGACAGTGGTCATCTAGAATTGTGAAGAAAGATATCATGGAGCACTGGGATGAAAGGGGCCATGGAGCATTGTGATGACAAGGGTCATGGGGCATTGTGATGACACGGCCATGGAACATTATGATGACAAGAATTCTGGAGCATTGTGATAAAAAGGGCATGGACCATTGTGATTAGAGGGGCCAAGGAGCATTCTGATGACAACGGCATGGAGCATTGTGATGACAAGGGTCATCGAGCATTGTGATGACAGGGGTCATGAAGCATTGTGATGAATGTGGTCATGGATAATTGTGATGACAAGTGTCGTGGAGAATTGTGATGACAGGGCTCATAGAGCATTGTGATGACACGGTTATGGAATATTGTGATGATCAGAATTCTGTAGCACTGTGATGAAAAGGGAATGGAGTACTGTGATTACAGGGGTCATGGAGCATTGTGATGAGAATTGTTCTAGAACATTGTGATGACAGGGATCATGGAGCATAGTGATGAAAGGGGCAGTGGAGCATTGTGTTGACAGGCGTGATGGGACATTGTTTTGACAGTGGTCATGGAGCATTGTTAGAAAGGGAACATGGAGCAATTTGATTTCAGGGGCCATGAAAAATTGCGAATACATACGCCATGGAGTATTCAGATGAATGTGGTCAAGGATCATTGTGACGAAAAATGTCCTGGAATATTGTGATGACACGGTTCATGGAGCATTGCGATGACAAGGGCCATGGCGAAATGTGAAGACAGGTGTCATGCGGCATTGTGATGACAGTGGTCATCTAGAATTGTGAAGAAAGATATCATGGAGCACTGGGATGACAGGGGCCATGGAGCATTGTGATGACAGGGGTCATGGGGCATTGTGATGACACGGCCATGGAACATTATGATGACAAGAATTCTGGAGCATTGTGATAAAAAGGTCATGGACCATTGTGATTAGAGGGGCCAAGGAGCATTCTGATGACAACGGCATGGAGCATTGTGATGAATGTTGTCATGGATCATTGTGATGACAACTGTCGTGGAGCATTGTGATGACAGGGGTTATAGAGCAGTGTGATGAGAAGGTTATGGAATATTGTGATGACCAGAATTCTGTAGCACAGTGATGAAAAGGGAATGGAGCATTGTGATTACAGGTGTCATGGAGCATTGCGATGACAATTGTTCTAGAACATTGTGATGACAGGGATCATGGAGCATAGTGATGAAAGGGGCCATGGAGCATTGTGATGATAGGCTTCATGGGACATTGTGTTGACAGTGGTCATGGAGCATTGTTAGAAAGAGAACATGGAGCAATTTAATTTCAGGGGCCAAGAAAAATTGTGAATACATATGCCATGGAGTATTCACATGAATATGGTCAAGGATCATTGTGACGAAAAGTGTCCTGGAATATTGTGATGACACGGTACATGGAGCATTGCGATGACAAGGGCCATGGCGAAATGTGAAGACAGGTGTCATGGGGCATTGTGATGACAGTGGTCATCTAGAATTGTGAAGAAAGATATCATGGAGCACTGGGATGACAGGGGCCATGGAGCATTGTAATGACAGGGGTCATGGGGCATTGTGATGACACGGCTATGGAACATTATGATGATAAGAATTCTGGAGCATTGTGATTAAAAGGGCATGGACCATTGTGATTAGAGGGGCCAAGGAGCATTCTGATGAAAATAGCATGAAGCATTGTGATGACAAGTGTCATCTAGCATTGTGATGACAGTGGTCATGAAGCATTGTGATGAATGTGGTCATGGATCATTGTGATGACAAGTGTCGTGGAGCATTGTGATGACAGGGGTCATAGAGCATTGTGATGACACGGTTATGGAATATTGTGATGACCAGAATTCTGTAGCACTGTGATGAAAAGGGAATGGAGCATTGTGATTACAGTGGTCATGGAGCATTGCGATGACAATTGTTCTAGAACATTGTGATGACAGGGATCATGGAGCACAGTGATGAAAGGGGCCATGGAGCATTGTGATGACAGGCCTCATGGGACATTGTGTTTACAGTGGTCATGGAGCATTGTTAGAAAGAGAACATGGAGCAATTTAATTTCAGGGGCCATGAAAAATTGTGAATACATAGGCCATGGAGTATTCAGATGAATGTGGTCAAGGATCATTGTGACGAAAAGTGTCCTGGAATATTGTGATGACACGGTACATGGAGCATTGCGATGACAAGGGCCATGGCGAAATGTGAAGACAGGTGTCATGGGGCATTGTGATGACAGTGGTCATCTAGAATTGTGAAGAAAGATATCATGGAGCACTGGGATGACAGGGGCCATGGAGCATTGTGATGAGAGGGGTCATGGGGCATTGTGATGACACGGCCATGGAACATTATGATGACAAGAATTCTGGAGCATTGTGATAAAATGGGCATGGACCATTGTGATTAGAGGGGCCAAGGAACATTCTGATGACAACGGCATGGAGCGTTGTGATGACAAGTGTCATCGAGCATTGTGATGACAGTGGTCATGAAGCATTGTGATCAATATGGTCATGGATCATTGTGATGACAAGTGTCGTGGAGCATTGTGATGACAGGGGTCATAGAGCATTGTGATGACACGGTTATGGAATATTGTGATGACCAGAATTCTGTAGCACTGTGATGAAAAGGGAATGGAGCATTGTGATTACAGGGGTCATGGAGCATTTTGATGACAATAGTTTAGAGCATTGTGAAGACAGCGATCATGGAGCATAGTGGTGAAAGGGGCCATGGAGCATTGTGATGACAGGCGTCATGGGACAATGTGTTGAGAGTGGTCATGGAGCATTGTTAGAAAGGGAACATGGAGCAATTTGATTTCAGGGGCCATGAAAAATTGTGAATACATAGGCTATGGAGTATTCAGATGAATGTGGTCAAGGATCATTGTGACGAAAATTGTCCTGGAATATTGTGATGACACGGTTCATGGAGCATTGCGATGACAAGGGCCATGGCGAAATGTGAAGACAGGTGTCATGGGGCATTGTGATGACAGTGGTCATCTAGAATTGTGAAGGAAGGTATCATGGAGCACTGGGATGACAGGGGCCATGGAGCATTGTGATGACAGGGGTCATGGGGCATTGTGATGACACGGCCATGGAACATTATGATGACAAGAATTCTGGAGCATTGTGATAAAAAGGGCATGGACCATTGTGATTAGAGTGGCCAAGGAGCATTCTGATGACAACGGCATGGAGCATTGTGATGACAAGGGTCATCGAGCATTGTGATGACAAGTGTCGTGGAGCATTGTGATGACAGGGCTCATAGAGCATTGTGATGACACGGTTATGGTATATTGTGATGACCAGAATTCTGTAGCACTGTGATGAAAGGGAATGGAGCATTGTGATTACAGGGGTCATGGAGCATTGTGATGAAAATAGTTCTAGAACATTGTGATGACAGGGATCATGGAGCACTGCGATGACAAGGGCCCTGGTGAAATGTGAAGACAGGTGTCATGGGACATTGTGATGAAGTGGTCATCTAGAATTGTGAAGAAAGATATCATGGAGCACTGGGATGACAGGGGCCATGGAGCATTGTGATGACAGGCGTCATGGGACATTGTGTTGACAGTGGTCATGGAACATTGTTAGAAAGGGAACATTAAGCAATTTGATTTCAGGGGCCATGAACAATTGTGAATACATAGGCCATGGAGTATTCAGATGAATGTTGTCAAGGATCATTGTGACGAAAAGTGGACTGGAATATTGTGATGACACGGTTCATGGAGCATTGCGATGACAAGGGCCATGGCGAAATGTGAAGACAGGTGTCATGGGGCTTTGTGATGACAGTGGTCATCTAGAATTGTGAAGAAAGATATCATGGAGCACTGGGATGACAGGGGCCATGGAGCATTGTGATGACAAGGGTCATGGGGCATTGTGATGACACGGCCATGGAACATTATGATGACAAGAATTCTGGAGCATTGTGATAAAAAGGGCATGGACCATTGTGATTAGAGGGGCCAAGGAGCATTCTGATGACAACGGCATGGAGCATTGTGATGACAAGGGTCATCGAGCATTGTGATGACAGTGGTCATGAAGCATTGTGATGAATTTGGTCATGGATCATTGTGATGACAAGTGTCGTGGAGAATTGTGATGACAGGGCTCATAGAGCATTGTGATGACACGGTTATGGAATATTGTGATGATCAGAATTCTGTAGCACTGTGATGAAAAGGGAATGGAGTACTGTGATTACAGGGGTCATGGAGCATTGTGATGAGAATTGTTCTAGAACATTGTGATGACAGGGATCATGGAGCATAGTGATGAAAGGGGCAGTGGAGCATTGTGTTGACAGGCGTCATGGGACATTGTGTTGACAGTGGTCATGGAGCATTTTTAGAAAGGGAACATGTAGCAATTTGATTTCAGGGGCCATGAAAAATTGCGAATACATACGCCATGGAGTATTCAGATGAATGTGGTCAAGGATCATTGTGACGAAAAATGTCCAGGAATATTGTGATGACACGGTTCATGGAGCATTGCGATGACAAGGGCCATGGCGAAATGTGAAGACAGGTGTCATGCGGCATTGTGATGACAGTGGTCATCTAGAATTGTAAAGAAAGATATCATGGAGCACTGGGATGACAGGGGCCATGGAGCATTGTGATGACAGGGGTCATGGGGCATTGTGATGACACGGCCATGGAACATTATGATGACAAGAATTCTGGAGCATTGTGATAAAAAGTCATGGACCATTGTGATTAGAGGGGCCAAGGAGCATTCTGATGACAACGGCATGGAGCATTGTGATGAATGTTGTCATGGATCATTGTGATGACAACTGTCGTGGAGCATTGTGATGACAAGGGTTATAGAGCAGTGTGATGACAAGGTTATGGAATATTGTGATGACCAGAATTCTGTAGCACTCTGATGAAAAGGGAATGGAGCATTGTGATTACAGGGGTCATGGAGCATTGCGATGACAATTGTTCTAGAACATTGTGATGACAGGGATCATGGAGCATAGTGATGAAAGGGGCCATGGAGCATTGTGATGATAGGCTTCATGGGACATTGTGTTGACAGTGGTCATGGAGCATTGTTAGAAAGAGAACATGGAGCAATTTAATTTCAGGGGCCAAGAAAAATTGTGAATACATATGCCATGGAGTATTCAGATGAATATGGTCAAGGATCATTGTGAGGAAAAGTGTCCTGGAATATTGTGATGACACGGTACATGGAGCATTGCGATGACAAGGGCCATGGCGAAATGTGAAGACAGGTGTCATGGGGCATTGTGATGACAGTGGTCATCTAGAATTGTGAAGAAAGATATCATGGAGCACTGGGATGACAGGGGCCATGGAGCATTGTAATGACAGGGGTCATGGGGCATTGTGATGACACGGCTATGGAACATTATGATGATAAGAATTCTGGAGCATTGTGATTAAAAGGGCATGGACCATTGTGATTAGAGGGGCCAAGGAGCATTCTGATGAAAATAGCATGAAGCATTGTGATGACAAGTGTCATCTAGCATTGTGATGACAGTGGTCATGAAGCATTGTGATGAATGTGGTCATGGATCATTGTGATGACAAGTGTCGTGGAGCATTGTGATGACAGGGGTCATAGAGCATTGTGATGACACGGTTATGGAATATTGTGATGACCAGAATTCTGTAGCACTGTGATGAAAAGGGAATGGAGCATTGTGATTACAGGGGTCATGAAGCATTGTGATGAAAATTATTCTAGAACATTGTGAAGACAGCGATCATGGAGCATAGTGATGAAAGGGGCCATGGAGCATTGTGATGATAGGCGTCATGGGACATTGTGTTGACAGTGGTCATGGGCATTGTTAGAAAGAGAACATGGAGCAATTTAATTTCAGGGGCCATGAAAAATTGTGAATACATAGGCCATGGAATATTCAGATGAATGTGGTCAAGGATCATTGTGACGAAAAGTGTCCTGGAATATTGTGATGACACGGTTCATGGAGCATTGCGATGACAAGGGCCATGGTGAAATATGAAGACATGTGTCATGGGGCATTGTGATGACAGTGGTCCTCTAGAATTGTGAAGAAAGATATCATGGAGCACTGGGATGACAGGGGCCATGGAGCATTGTGATGACAGGGTTCATGGGGCATTGTGATGACACGGCCATGGAACATTATGATGACAAGAATTCTGGAGCATTGTGATAAAAAGGGCATGGACCATAGTGATTAGAGGGGCCAAGGAGCATTCTGAAGAAAACGGCATGGAGCATTGTGATGACAAGGATCATGGAGCATTGTGATGACAGTGGTCATGAAGCATTGTGATGAATGTGGTCATGGATCATTGTGATGACAACTGTCGTGGACCATTGTGATGACAGGGGTCATAGAGCATTGTGATGACACGGTTATGGAATATTGTGATGACCAGAATTCTGTAGCACTGTGATGAAAAGGGAATGGAGCATTGTGATTACAGGGGTCATGGAGCATTGTGATGACAATTGTTCTAGAACATTGTGATGACAGGGATCATGGAGCATAGTGATGAAAGGAGCCATGGAGCATTGTGATGATAGGCGTCATGGGACATTGTGTTGACAGTGGTCATGGAGCATTGTTAGAAAGAGAACATGGAGCAATTTAATTTCAGGGGCCATGAAAAATTGTGAATACATAGGCCATGGAGTATTCAGATGGATGTGGTCAAGGATCATTGTGACGAAAAGTGTCCTGGAATATTGTGATGACACGGTTCATGGAGCATTGCGATGACAAGGGCCATGGCGAAATGTGAAGACAAGTGTCATGGGGCATTGTGATGACAGTGGTCCTCTAGAATTGTGAAGAAAGATATCATGGAGCACTGGGATGACAGGGGCCATGGAGCATTGTGATGACAGGGGTCATGGGGCATTGTGATGACACGGCCATGGAACATTATGATGACAAGAATTCTGGAGCAGTGTGATAAAATGGGCATGGACCATTGTGATTAGAGGGGCCAAGGAGCATTCTGATGACAACGGCATGGAGCATTGTGATGACAAGGGTCATCGAGCATTGTGATGACAGTGGTCATGAAGCATTGTGATGAATTTGGTTATGGATCATTGTGATGACAAGTGTCGTGGAGCATTGTGATGACAGGTGTCATAGAGCATTGTGATGACACGGTTATGGAACATTATGATGACAAGAATTCTGGAGCATTGTGATAAAAAGGGCATGGACCATTGTGATTAGAGGGGCCAAGGAGCATTCTGATGACAACGGCATGGAGCACTTTTATGACAAGGGTCATCGAGCATTGTGATGACAAGTGTCGTGGAGCATTGTGATGACAGGGCTCATAGAGCATTGTGATGACACGGTTATGGTATATTGTGATGACCAGAATTCTGTAGCACTGTGATGAAAGGGAATGGAGCATTGTGATTACAGGGGTCATGGAGCATTGTGATGACAATGGTTCTAGAACATTGTGATGACAGGGATCATGGAGCATTGCGATGACAAGGGCCCTGGTGAAATGTGAAGACAGGTGTCATGGGGCATTGTGATGAAGTGGTCATCTAGAATTGTGAAGAAAGATATCATGGAGCACTGGGATGACAGGGGCAATGGAGCATTGTGATGACAGGCGTCATGGGACATTTTGTTGACAGTGGTCATGGAGCATTGTTAGAAAGGGAACATTAAGCAATTTGATTTCAGGGGCCATGAACAATTGTGAATACATAGGCCATGGAGTATTCAGATGAATGTTGTCAAGGATCATTGTGACGAAAAGTGTACTGGAATATTGTGATGACACGGTTCATGGAGCATTGCGATGACAAGGGCCATGGCGAAATGTGAAGACAGGTGTCATGGGGCTCTGTGATGACAGTGGTCATCTAGAATTGTGAAGAAAGATATCATGGAGCACTGGGATGACAGGGGCCATGGAGCATTGTGATGACAAGGATCATGGGGCATTGTGATGACACGGCCATGGAACATTATGATGACAAGAATTCTGGAGCATTGTGATAAAAAGGGCATGGACCATTGTGATGAGAGGGGCCAAGGAGCATTCTGATGACAACGGCATGGAGCATTGTGATGACAAGGGTCATCGAGCATTGTGATGACAGTGGTCATGAAGCATTGTGATGAATGTGGTCATGGATCATTGTGATGACAAGTGTCGTGGAGAATTGTGATGACAGGGCTCATAGAGCATTGTGATGACACGGTTATGGTATATTGTGATGACCAGAATTCTGTAGCACTGTGATGAAAAGGGAATGGAGTACTGTGATTACAGGGGTCATGGAGCATTGTGATGAGAATTGTTCTAGAACATTGTGATGACAGGGATCATGGAGCATAGTGATGAAAGGGGCAGTGGAGCATTGTGTTGACAGGCGTAATGGGACATTGTGTTGACAGTGGTCATGGAGCATTGTTAGAAAGGGAACATGGAGCAATTTGATTTCAGGGGCCATGAAAAATTGCGAATACATACGCCATGGAGTATTCAGATGAATGTGGTCAAGGATCATTGTGACGAAAAATGTCCTGGAATATTGTGATGACACGGTTCATGGAGCATTGCGATGACAAGGGCCATGGCGAAATGTGAAGACAGGTGTCATGCGGCATTGTGATGACAGTGGTCATCTAGAATTGTGAAGAAAGATATCATGGAGCACTGGGATGACAGGGGCCATGGAGCATTGTGATGACAGGGGTCATGGTTCATTGTGATGACACGGCCATGGAACATTATGATGACAAGAATTCTGGAGCATTGTGATAAAAAGGTCATGGACCATTGTGATTAGAGGGGCCAAGGAGCATTCTGATGACAACGGCATGGAGCATTGTGATGAATGTTGTCATGGATCATTGTGATGACAACTGTCGTGGAGCATTGTGATGACAGGGGTTATAGAGCAGTGTGATGACAAGGTTATGGAATATTGTGATGACCAGAATTCTGTAGCACAGTGATGAAAAGGGAATGGAGCATTGTGATTACAGGGGTCATGGAGCATTGCGATGACAATTGTTCTAGAACATTGTGATGACAGGGATCATGGAGCATAGTGATGAAAGGGGCCATGGAGCATTGTGATGATAGGCTTCATGGGACATTGTGTTGACAGTCGTCATGGAGCATTGTTAGAAAGAGAACATGGAGCAATTTAATTTCAGGGGCCAAGAAAAATTGTGAATACATATGCCATGGAGTATTCAGATGAATATGGTCAAGGATCATTGTGAGGAAAAGTGTCCTGGAATATTGTGATGACACGGTACATGGAGCATTGCGATGACAAGGGCCATGGCGAAATGTGAAGACAGGTGTCATGGGGCATTGTGATGACAGTGGTCATCTAGAATTGTGAAGAAAGATATCATGGAGCACTGGGATGACAGGGGCCATGGAGCATTGTGATGACAGGGGTCATGGGGCATTGTGATGACACGGCTATGGAACATTATGATGATAAGAATTCTGGAGCATTGTGATTAAAAGGGCATGGACCATTGTGATTAGAGGGGCCAAGGAGCATTCTGATGAAAATAGCATGAAGCATTGTGGTGACAAGTGTCATCTAGCATTGTGATGACAGTGGTCATGAAGCATTGTGATGAATGTGGTCATGGATCATTGTGATGACAAGTGTCGTGGAGCATTGTGATGACAGGGGTCATAGAGCATTGTGATGACACGGTTATGGAATATTGTGATGACCAGAATTCTGTAGCACTGTGATGAAAAGGGAATGGAGCATTGTGATTACAGGGGTCATGAAGCATTGTGATGACAATTATTCTAGAACATTGTGAAGACAGCGATCATGGAGCATAGTGATGAAAGGGGCCATGGAGCATTGTGATGATAGGCGTCATGGGACATTGTGTTGACAGTGGTCATGGGCATTGTTATAAAGAGAACATGGAGCAATTTAATTTCAGGGGCCATGAAACATTGTGAATACATAGGCCATGGAGTATTCAGATGAATGTGGTCAAGGATCATTGTGACGAAAAGTGTCCTGGAATATTGTGATGACACGGTTCATGGAGCATTGCGATGACAAGGGCCATGGTGAAATATGAAGACAGGTGTCATGGGGCATTGTGATGACAGTGGTCCTCTAGAATTGTGAAGAAAGATATCATGGAGCACTGGGATGACAGGGGCCATGGAGCATTGTGATGACAGGGTTCATGGGGCATTGTGATGACACGGCCATGGAACATTATGATGACAAGAATTCTGGAGCATTGTGATAAAAAGGGCATGGACCATAGTGATTAGAGGGGCCAAGGAGCATTCTGAAGAAAACGGCATGGAGCATTGTGATGACAAGGATCATGGAGCATTGTGATGACAGTGGTCATGAAGCATTGTGATGAATGTGGTCATGGATCATTGTGATGACAACTGTCGTGGACCATTGTGATGACAGGGGTCATAGAGCATTGTGATGACACGGTTATGGAATATTGTGATGACCAGAATTCTGTAGCACTGTGATGAAAAGGGAATGGAGCATTGTGATTACAGGGGTCATGGAGCATTGTGATGACAATTGTTCTAGAACATTGTGATGACAGGGATCATGGAGCATAGTGATGAAAGGAGCCATGGAGCATTGTGATGATAGGCGTCATGGGACATTGTGTTGACAGTGGTCATGGAGCATTGTTAGAAAGAGAACATGGAGCAATTTAATTTCAGGGGCCATGAAAAATTGTGAATACATAGGCCATGGAGTATTCAGATGGATGTGGTCAAGGATCATTGTGACGAAAAGTGTCCTGGAATATTGTGATGACACGGTTCATGGAGCATTGCGATGACAAGGGCCATGGCGAAATGTGAAGACAAGTGTCATGGGGCATTGTGATGACAGTGGTCCTCTAGAATTGTGAAGAAAGATATCATGGAGCACTGGGATGACAGGGGCCATGGAGCATTGTGATGACAGGGGTCATGGGGCATTGTGATGACACGGCCATGGAACATTATGATGACAAGAATTCTGGAGCATTGTGATAAAATGGGCATGGACCATTGTGATTAGAGGGGCCAAGGAGCATTCTGATGACAACGGCATGGAGCGTTGTGATGACAATTGTCATCGAGCATTGTGATGACAGTGGTCATGAAGCACTGTGATGAATATGGTCATGGATCATTGTGATTACAAGTGTCGTGGAGCACTGTGATGACAGGGGTCATAGAGCATTGTGATGACACGGTCATGGAATATTGTGATGACCAGAATTCTGTAGCACTGTGATGAAAAGGGAATGGAGCATTGTGATTACAGGGGTCATGGAGCATTTTGATGACAATAGTTTAGAGCATTGTGAAGACAGCGATCATGGAGCATAGTGATGAAAGGGGCCATGGAGCATTGTGATGACAGGCGTCATGGGACAATGTGTTGACAGTGGCCATGGAGCATTGTTAGAAAGGGAACATGAAGCAATTTGATTTCAGGGGCCATGAAAAATTGTGAATACATAGGCTATGGAGTATTCAGATGAATGTGGTCAAGGATCATTGTGACGAAAAGTGTCCTGGAATATTGTGATGACACGGTTCATGGAGCATTGCGATGACAAGGGCCATGGCGAAATGTGAAGACAGGTGTCATGGGGCATTGTGATGACAGTGGTCATCTAGAATTGTGAAGGAAGGTATCATGGAGCACTGGGATGACAGGGGCCATGGAGCATTGTGATGACAGGGGTCATGGGGCATTGTGATGACACGGCCATGGAACATTATGATGACAAGAATTCTGGAGCATTGTGATAAAAAGGGCATGGACCATTGTGATTAGAGGGGCCAAGGAGCATTCTGATGAAAATGGCATGGAGCATTGTGATGACAAGGGTCATGGAGCATTGTGATGACAGTGGTCATGAAGCATTGTGATGAATGTGGTCAGGGATCATTGTGATGACAAGTGTCGTGGAGCATTGTGATGACAGGGGTCATAGAGCATTGTGATGACAAGGTTATGGAATATTTTGATGACCAGAATTCTGTAGCACTGTGATGAAAAGGGAATGGAGCATTGTGATTACAGGGGTCATGGAGCTTTGCGATGACAATTGTTCTAGAACATTGTGATGACAGGGATCATGGAGCATAGTGATGAAAGGGGCCATGGAGCATTGTGATGATAGGCTTCATGGGACATTGTGTTGACAGTGGTCATGGAGCATTGTTAGAAAGAGAACATGGAGCAATTTAATTTCAGGGGCCATGAAAAATTGTGAATACATAGGCCATGGAGTATTCAGATGAATATGTTCAAAGATCATTGTGACGAAAAGTGTCCTGGAATATTGTGATGACACGGTACATGGAGCATTGCGATGACAAGGGCCATGGCGAAATGTGAAGACAGGTGTCATGGAGCATTGTGATGACAGTGGTCATCTAGAATTGTGAAGAAAGATATCATGGAGCACTGGGATGACAGGGGCCATGGAGCATTGTGATGACAGGCGTCATGGGACATTGTGTTGACAGTGGTCATGGAGCATTGTTAGAAAGGGAATATTAAGCAATTTGATTTCAGGGGCCATGAAACATTGTGAATACATAGGCCATGGAGTATTCAGATGAATGTGGTCAAGGATCATTGTGACGAAAAGTGTCCTGGAATATTGTGATGACACGGTTCATGGAGCATTGCGATGACAAGGGCCATGGCGAAATATGAAGACAGGTGTCATGGGGCATTGTGATGACAGTGGTCCTCTAGAATTGTGAAGAAAGATATCATGGAGCACTGGGATGACAGGGGCCATGGAGCATTGTGATGACAGGGGTCATGGGGCATTGTGATGACACGGCCATGGAACATTATGATGACAAGAATTCTGGAGCATTGTGATAAAAAGGGCATGGACCATTGTGATTAGAGGGGCCAAGGAGCATTCTGATGAAAATGGCATGGAGCATTGTGATGACAAGGGTCATGGAGCATTGTGATGACAGTGGTCATGAAGCATTGTGATGAATGTGGTCAGGGATCATTGTGATGACAAGTGTCGTGGAGCATTGTGATGACAGGGGTCATAGAGCATTGTGATGACAAGGTTATGGAATATTTTGATGACCAGAATTCTGTAGCACTGTGATGAAAAGGGAATGGAGCATTGTGATTACAGGGGTCATGGAGCTTTGCGATGACAATTGTTCTAGAACATTGTGAT
The DNA here is from genome assembly GCF_028021215.1 of Eschrichtius robustus. Lineage (NCBI taxonomy): Eukaryota > Metazoa > Chordata > Mammalia > Artiodactyla > Eschrichtiidae > Eschrichtius > Eschrichtius robustus. The sequence goes on from NW_027175412.1 coordinate 1,384,976, forward strand.
GACAGGGATCATGGAGCATAGTGATGAAAGGGGCCATGGAGCATTGTGATGATAGGCTTCATGGGACATTGTGTTGACAGTGGTCATGGAGCATTGTTAGAAAGAGAACATGGAGCAATTTAATTTCAGGGGCCATGAAAAATTGTGAATACATAGGCCATGGAGTATTCAGATGAATATGTTCAAGGATCATTGTGACGAAAAGTGTCCTGGAATATTGTGATGACACGGTACATGGAGCATTGCGATGACAAGGGCCATGGCGAAATGTGAAGACAGGTGTCATGGAGCATTGTGATGACAGTGGTCATCTAGAATTGTGAAGAAAGATATCATGGAGCACTGGGATGACAGGGGCCATGGAGCATTGTGATGACAGGCGTCATGGGACATTGTGTTGACAGTGGTCATGGAGCATTGTTAGAAAGGGAATATTAAGCAATTTGATTTCAGGGGCCATGAAACATTGTGAATACATAGGCCATGGAGTATTCAGATGAATGTGGTCAAGGATCATTGTGACGAAAAGTGTCCTGGAATATTGTGATGACACGGTTCATGGAGCATTGCGATGACAAGGGCCATGGCGAAATATGAAGACAGGTGTCATGGGGCATTGTGATGACAGTGGTCCTCTAGAATTGTGAAGAAAGATATCATGGAGCACTGGGATGACAGGGGCCATGGAGCATTGTGATGACAGGGGTCATGGGGCATTGTGATGACACGGCCATGGAACATTATGATGACAAGAATTCTGGAGCATTGTGATAAAAAGGTCATGGACCATTGTGATTAGAGGGGCCAAGGAGCATTCTGATGACAACGGCATGGAGCATTGTGATGAATGTTGTCATGGATCACTGTGATGACAAGTGTCGTGGAGCATTGTGATGACAGGGGTCATAGAGCATTGAGATGACACGGTTATGGAATATTGTGATGACCAGAATTCTGTAGCACTGTGATGAAAAGGGAATGGAGCATTGTGATTACATTGGTCATGGAGCATTGCGATGACAATTGTTCTAGAACATTGTGATGACAGGGATCATGGAGCACAGTGATGAAAGGGGCCATGGAGCATTTTGATCACAGGCCTCATGGGACATTGTGTTGACAGTGGTCATGGAGCATTGTTAGAAAGAGAACATGGAGCAATTTAATTTCAGGGGCCATGAAAAATTGTGAATACATAGGCCATGGAGTATTCAGATGAATGTGGTCAAGGATCATTGTGACGAAAAGTGTCCTGGAATATTGTGATGACACGGTACATGGAGCATTGCGATGACAAGGGCCATGGCGAAATGTGAAGACAGGTGTCATGGGGCATTGTGATGACAGTGGTCATCTAGAATTGTGAAGAAAGATATCATGGAGCACTGGGATGACAGGGGCCATGGAGCATTGTGATGACAGGGGTCATGGGGCATTGTGATGACACGGCCATGGAACATTATGATGACAAGAATTCTGGAGCATTGTGATAAAATGGGCATGAACCATTGTGATTAGAGGGGCCAAGGAGCATTCTGATGACAACGGCATGGAGCGTTGTGATGACAAGTGTCATCGAGCATTGTGATGACAGTGGTCATGAAGCATTGTGATGAATATGGTCATGGATCATTGTGATGACAAGTGTCGTGGAGCATTGTGATGACAGGGTCATAGAGCATTGTGATGACACGGTTATGGAATATTGTGATGACCAGAATTCTGTAGCACTGTGATGAAAAGGGAATGGAGCATTGTGATTACAGGGGTCATGGAGCATTTTGATGACAATAGTTTAGAGCATTGTGAAGACAGCGATCATGGAGCATAGTGGTGAAAGGGGCCGTGGAGCATTGTGATGACAGGCGTCATGGGACAATGTGTTGAGAGTGGTCATGGAGCATTGTTAGAAAGGGAACATGGAGCAATTTGATTTCAGGGGCCATGAAAAATTGTGAATACATAGGCTATGGAGTATTCAGATGAATGTGGTCAAGGATCATTGTGACGAAAAGTGTCCTGGAATATTGTGATGACACGGTTCATGGAGCATTGCGATGACAAGGGCCATGGCGAAATGTGAAGACAGGTGTCATGGGGCATTGTGATGACAGTGGTCATCTAGAATTATGAAGGAAGGTATCATGGAGCACTGGGATGACAGGGGCCATGGAGCATTGTGATGACAGGGGTCATGGGGCATTGTGATGACACGGCCATGGAACATTATGATGACAAGAATTCTGGAGCATTGTGATAAAAAGGGCATGGACCATTGTGATTAGAGGGGCCAAGGAGCATTCTGATGACAACGGCATGGAGCACTGTGATGACAAGGGTCATCGAGCATTGTGATGAAAAGTGTCGTGGAGCATTGTGATGACAGGGCTCATAGAGCATTGTGATGACACGGTTATGGTATATTGTGATGACCAGAATTCTGTAGCACTGTGATGAAAGGGAATGGAGCATTGTGATTACAGGGGTCATGGAGCATTGTGATGACAATGGTTCTAGAACATTGTGATGACAGGGATCATGGAGCATTGCGATGACAAGGGCCCTGGTGAAATGTGAAGACAGGTGTCATGGGGCATTGTGATGAAGTGGTCATCTAGAATTGTGAAGAAAGATATCATGGAGCACTGGGATGACAGGGGCAATGGAGCATTGTGATGACAGGCGTCATGGGACATTGTGTTGACAGTGGTCATGGAGCATTGTTAGAAAGGGAACATTAAGCAATTTGATTTCAGGGGCCATGAACAATTGTGAATACATAGGCCATGGAGTATTCAGATGAATGTTGTCAAGGATCATTTTGACGAAAAGTGTACTGGAATATTGTGATGACACGGTTCATGGAGCATTGCGATGACAAGGGCCATGGCGAAATGTGAAGACAGGTGTCATGGGGCTTTGTGATGACAGTGGTCATCTAGAATTGTGAAGAAAGATATCATGGAGCACTGGGATGACAGGGGCCATGGAGCATTGTGATGACAAGGATCATGGGGCATTGTGATGACACGGCCATGGAACATTATGATGACAAGAATTCTGGAGCATTGTGATAAAAAGGGCATGGACCATTGTGATGAGAGGGGCCAAGGAGCATTCTGATGACAACGGCATGGAGCATTGTGATGACAAGGGTCATCGAGCATTGTGATGACAGTGGTCATGAAGCATTGTGATGAATGTGGTCATGGATCATTGTGATGACAAGTGTCGTGGAGAATTGTGATGACAGGGCTCATAGAGCATTGTGATGACACGGTTATGGAATATTGTGATGACCAGAATTCTGTAGCACTGTGATGAAAAGGGAATGGAGTACTGTGATTACAGGGGTCATGGAGCATTGTGATGAGAATTGTTCTAGAACATTGTGATGACAGGGATCATGGAGCATAGTGATGAAAGGGGCAGTGGAGCATTGTGTTGACAGGCGTAATGGGACATTGTGTTGACAGTGGTCATGGAGCATTGTTAGAAAGGGAACATGGAGCAATTTGATTTCAGGGGCCATGAAAAATTGCGAATACATACGCCATGGAGTATTCAGATGAATGTGGTCAAGGATCATTGTGACGAAAAATGTCCTGGAATATTGTGATGACACGGTTCATGGAGCATTGCGATGACAAGGGCCATGGCGAAATGTGAAGACAGGTGTCATGCGGCATTGTGATGACACTGGTCATCTAGAATTGTGAAGAAAGATATCATGGAGCACTGGGATGACAGGGGCCATGGAGCATTGTGATGACAGGGGTCATGGTTCATTGTGATGACACGGCCATGGAACATTATGATGACAAGAATTCTGGAGCATTGTGATAAAAAGGTCATGGACCATTGTGATTAGAGGGGCCAAGGAGCATTCTGATGACAACGGCATGGAGCATTGTGATGAATGTTGTCATGGATCATTGTGATGACAACTGTCGTGGAGCATTGTGATGACAGGGGTTATAGAGCAGTGTGATGACAAGGTTATGGAATATTGTGATGACCAGAATTCTGTAGCACAGTGATGAAAAGGGAATGGAGCATTGTGATTACAGGGGTCATGGAGCATTGCGATGACAATTGTTCTAGAACATTGTGATGACAGGGATCATGGAGCATAGTGATGAAAGGGGCCATGGAGCATTGTGATGATAGGCTTCATGGGACATTGTGTTGACAGTCGTCATGGAGCATTGTTAGAAAGAGAACATGGAGCAATTTAATTTCAGGGGCCAAGAAAAATTGTGAATACATATGCCATGGAGTATTCAGATGAATATGGTCAAGGATCATTGTGAGGAAAAGTGTCCTGGAATATTGTGATGACACGGTACATGGAGCATTGCGATGACAAGGGCCATGGCGAAATGTGAAGACAGGTGTCATGGGGCATTGTGATGACAGTGGTCATCTAGAATTGTGAAGAAAGATATCATGGAGCACTGGGATGACAGGGGCCATGGAGCATTGTGATGACAGGGGTCATGGGGCATTGTGATGACACGGCTATGGAACATTATGATGATAAGAATTCTGGAGCATTGTGATTAAAAGGGCATGGACCATTGTGATTAGAGGGGCCAAGGAGCATTCTGATGAAAATAGCATGAAGCATTGTGGTGACAAGTGTCATCTAGCATTGTGATGACAGTGGTCATGAAGCATTGTGATGAATGTGGTCATGGATCATTGTGATGACAAGTGTCGTGGAGCATTGTGATGACAGGGGTCATAGAGCATTGTGATGACACGGTTATGGAATATTGTGATGACCAGAATTCTGTAGCACTGTGATGAAAAGGGAATGGAGCATTGTGATTACAGGGGTCATGAAGCATTGTGATGACAATTATTCTAGAACATTGTGAAGACAGCGATCATGGAGCATAGTGATGAAAGGGGCCATGGAGCATTGTGATGATAGGCGTCATGGGACATTGTGTTGACAGTGGTCATGGGCATTGTTAGAAAGAGAACATGGAGCAATTTAATTTCAGGGGCCATGAAACATTGTGAATACATAGGCCATGGAGTATTCAGATGAATGTGGTCAAGGATCATTGTGACGAAAAGTGTCCTGGAATATTGTGATGACACGGTTCATGGAGCATTGCGATGACAAGGGCCATGGTGAAATATGAAGACAGGTGTCATGGGGCATTGTGATGACAGTGGTCCTCTAGAATTGTGAAGAAAGATATCATGGAGCACTGGGATGACAGGGGCCATGGAGCATTGTGATGACAGGGTTCATGGGGCATTGTGATGACACGGCCATGGAACATTATGATGACAAGAATTCTGGAGCATTGTGATAAAAAGGGCATGGACCATAGTGATTAGAGGGGCCAAGGAGCATTCTGAAGAAAACGGCATGGAGCATTGTGATGACAAGGATCATGGAGCATTGTGATGACAGTGGTCATGAAGCATTGTGATGAATGTGGTCATGGATCATTGTGATGACAACTGTCGTGGACCATTGTGATGACAGGTGTCATAGAGCATTGTGATGACACGGTTATGGAATATTGTGATGACCAGAATTCTGTAGCACTGTGATGAAAAGGGAATGGAGCATTGTGATTACAGGGGTCATGGAGCATTGTGATGACAATTGTTCTAGAACATTGTGATGACAGGGATCATGGAGCATAGTGATGAAAGGAGCCATGGAGCATTGTGATGATAGGCGTCATGGGACATTGTGTTGACAGTGGTCATGGAGCATTGTTAGAAAGAGAACATGGAGCAATTTAATTTCAGGGGCCATGAAAAATTGTGAATACATAGGCCATGGAGTATTCAGATGGATGTGGTCAAGGATCATTGTGACGAAAAGTGTCCTGGAATATTGTGATGACACGGTTCATGGAGCATTGCGATGACAAGGGCCATGGCGAAATGTGAAGACAAGTGTCATGGGGCATTGTGATGACAGTGGTCCTCTAGAATTGTGAAGAAAGATATCATGGAGCACTGGGATGACAGGGGCCATGGAGCATTGTGATGACAGGGGTCATGGGGCATTGTGATGACACGGCCATGGAACATTATGATGACAAGAATTCTGGAGCATTGTGATAAAATGGGCATGGACCATTGTGATTAGAGGGGCCAAGGAGCATTCTGATGACAACGGCATGGAGCGTTGTGATGACAATTGTCATCGAGCATTGTGATGACAGTGGTCATGAAGCACTGTGATGAATATGGTCATGGATCATTGTGATTACAAGTGTCGTGGAGCACTGTGATGACAGGGGTCATAGAGCATTGTGATGACACGGTCATGGAATATTGTGATGACCAGAATTCTGTAGCACTGTGATGAAAAGGGAATGGAGCATTGTGATTACAGGGGTCATGGAGCATTTTGATGACAATAGTTTAGAGCATTGTGAAGACAGCGATCATGGAGCATAGTGATGAAAGGGGCCATGGAGCATTGTGATGACAGGCGTCATGGGACAATGTGTTGACAGTGGCCATGGAGCATTGTTAGAAAGGGAACATGAAGCAATTTGATTTCAGGGGCCATGAAAAATTGTGAATACATAGGCTATGGAGTATTCAGATGAATGTGGTCAAGGATCATTGTGACGAAAAGTGTCCTGGAATATTGTGATGACACGGTTCATGGAGCATTGCGATGACAAGGGCCATGGCGAAATGTGAAGACAGGTGTCATGGGGCATTGTAATGACAGTGGTCATCTAGAATTGTGAAGGAAGGTATCATGGAGCACTGGGATGACAGGGGCCATGGAGCATTGTGATGACAGGGGTCATGGGGCATTGTGATGACACGGCCATGGAACATTATGATGACAAGAATTCTGGAGCATTGTGATAAAAAGGGCATGGACCATTGTGATTAGAGGGGCCAAGGAGCATTCTGATGAAAATGGCATGGAGCATTGTGATGACAAGGGTCATGGAGCATTGTGATGACAGTGGTCATGAAGCATTGTGATGAATGTGGTCAGGGATCATTGTGATGACAAGTGTCGTGGAGCATTGTGATGACAGGGGTCATAGAGCATTGTGATGACAAGGTTATGGAATATTTTGATGACCAGAATTCTGTAGCACTGTGATGAAAAGGGAATGGAGCATTGTGATTACAGGGGTCATGGAGCTTTGCGATGACAATTGTTCTAGAACATTGTGATGACAGGGATCATGGAGCATAGTGATGAAAGGGGCCATGGAGCATTGGGATGATAGGCTTCATGGGACATTGTGTTGACAGTGGTCATGGAGCATTGTTAGAAAGAGAACATGGAGCAATTTAATTTCAGGGGCCATGAAAAATTGTGAATACATAGGCCATGGAGTATTCAGATGAATATGTTCAAGGATCATTGTGACGAAAAGTGTCCTGGAATATTGTGATGACACGGTACATGGAGCATTGCGATGACAAGGGCCATGGCGAAATGTGAAGACAGGTGTCATGGAGCATTGTGATGACAGTGGTCATCTAGAATTGTGAAGAAAGATATCATGGAGCACTGGGATGACAGGGGCCATGGAGCATTGTGATGACAGGCGTCATGGGACATTGTGTTGACAGTGGTCATGGAGCATTGTTAGAAAGGGAATATTAAGCAATTTGATTTCAGGGGCCATGAAACATTGTGAATACATAGGCCATGGAGTATTCAGATGAATGTGGTCAAGGATCATTGTGACGAAAAGTGTCCTGGAATATTGTGATGACACGGTTCATGGAGCATTGCGATGACAAGGGCCATGGCGAAATATGAAGACAGGTGTCATGGGGCATTGTGATGACAGTGGTCCTCTAGAATTGTGAAGAAAGATATCATGGAGCACTGGGATGACAGGGGCCATGGAGCATTGTGATGACAGGGGTCATGGGGCATTGTGATGACACGGCCATGGAACATTATGATGACAAGAATTCTGGAGCATTGTGATAAAAAGGGCATGGACCATTGTGATTAGAGGGGCCAAGGAGCATTCTGATGAAAATGGCATGGAGCATTGTGATGACAAGGGTCATGGAGCATTGTGATGACAGTGGTCATGAAGCATTGTGATGAATGTGGTCAGGGATCATTGTGATGACAAGTGTCGTGGAGCATTGTGATGACAGGGGTCATAGAGCATTGTGATGACAAGGTTATGGAATATTTTGATGACCAGAATTCTGTAGCACTGTGATGAAAAGGGAATGGAGCATTGTGATTACAGGGGTCATGGAGCTTTGCGATGACAATTGTTCTAGAACATTGTGATGACAGGGATCATGGAGCATAGTGATGAAAGGGGCCATGGAGCATTGTGATGATAGGCTTCATGGGACATTGTGTTGACAGTGGTCATGGAGCATTGTTAGAAAGAGAACATGGAGCAATTTAATTTCAGGGGCCATGAAAAATTGTGAATACATAGGCCATGGAGTATTCAGATGAATATGTTCAAGGATCATTGTGACGAAAAGTGTCCTGGAATATTGTGATGACACGGTACATGGAGCATTGCGATGACAAGGGCCATGGCGAAATGTGAAGACAGGTGTCATGGAGCATTGTGATGACAGTGGTCATCTAGAATTGTGAAGAAAGATATCATGGAGCACTGGGATGACAGGGGCCATGGAGCATTGTGATGACAGGCGTCATGGGACATTGTGTTGACAGTGGTCATGGAGCATTGTTAGAAAGGGAATATTAAGCAATTTGATTTCAGGGGCCATGAAACATTGTGAATACATAGGCCATGGAGTATTCAGATGAATGTGGTCAAGGATCATTGTGACGAAAAGTGTCCTGGAATATTGTGATGACACGGTTCATGGAGCATTGCGATGACAAGGGCCATGGCGAAATATGAAGACAGGTGTCATGGGGCATTGTGATGACAGTGGTCCTCTAGAATTGTGAAGAAAGATATCATGGAGCACTGGGATGACAGGGGCCATGGAGCATTGTGATGACAGGGGTCATGGGGCATTGTGATGACACGGCCATGGAACATTATGATGACAAGAATTCTGGAGCATTGTGATAAAAAGGTCATGGACCATTGTGATTAGAGGGGCCAAGGAGCATTCTGATGACAACGGCATGGAGCATTGTGATGAATGTTGTCATGGATCACTGTGATGACAAGTGTCGTGGAGCATTGTGATGACAGGGGTCATAGAGCATTGAGATGACACGGTTATGGAATATTGTGATGACCAGAATTCTGTAGCACTGTGATGAAAAGGGAATGGAGCATTGTGATTACATTGGTCATGGAGCATTGCGATGACAATTGTTCTAGAACATTGTGATGACAGGGATCATGGAGCACAGTGATGAAAGGGGCCATGGAGCATTTTGATCACAGGCCTCATGGGACATTGTGTTGACAGTGGTCATGGAGCATTGTTAGAAAGAGAACATGGAGCAATTTAATTTCAGGGGCCATGAAAAATTGTGAATACATAGGCCATGGAGTATTCAGATGAATGTGGTCAAGGATCATTGTGACGAAAAGTGTCCTGGAATATTGTGATGACACGGTACATGGAGCATTGCGATGACAAGGGCCATGGCGAAATGTGAAGACAGGTGTCATGGGGCATTGTGATGACAGTGGTCATCTAGAATTGTGAAGAAAGATATCATGGAGCACTGGGATGACAGGGGCCATGGAGCATTGTGATGACAGGGGTCATGGGGCATTGTGATGACACGGCCATGGAACATTATGATGACAAGAATTCTGGAGCATTGTGATAAAATGGGCATGAACCATTGTGATTAGAGGGGCCAAGGAGCATTCTGATGACAACGGCATGGAGCGTTGTGATGACAAGTGTCATCGAGCATTGTGATGACAGTGGTCATGAAGCATTGTGATGAATATGGTCATGGATCATTGTGATGACAAGTGTCGTGGAGCATTGTGATGACAGGGTCATAGAGCATTGTGATGACACGGTTATGGAATATTGTGATGACCAGAATTCTGTAGCACTGTGATGAAAAGGGAATGGAGCATTGTGATTACAGGGGTCATGGAGCATTTTGATGACAATAGTTTAGAGCATTGTGAAGACAGCGATCATGGAGCATAGTGGTGAAAGGGGCCGTGGAGCATTGTGATGACAGGCGTCATGGGACAATGTGTTGAGAGTGGTCATGGAGCATTGTTAGAAAGGGAACATGGAGCAATTTGATTTCAGGGGCCATGAAAAATTGTGAATACATAGGCTATGGAGTATTCAGATGAATGTGGTCAAGGATCATTGTGACGAAAAGTGTCCTGGAATATTGTGATGACACGGTTCATGGAGCATTGCGATGACAAGGGCCATGGCGAAATGTGAAGACAGGTGTCATGGGGCATTGTGATGACAGTGGTCATCTAGAATTATGAAGGAAGGTATCATGGAGCACTGGGATGACAGGGGCCATGGAGCATTGTGATGACAGGGGTCATGGGGCATTGTGATGACACGGCCATGGAACATTATGATGACAAGAATTCTGGAGCATTGTGATAAAAAGGGCATGGACCATTGTGATTAGAGGGGCCAAGGAGCATTCTGATGACAACGGCATGGAGCACTGTGATGACAAGGGTCATCGAGCATTGTGATGAAAAGTGTCGTGGAGCATTGTGATGACAGGGCTCATAGAGCATTGTGATGACACGGTTATGGTATATTGTGATGACCAGAATTCTGTAGCACTGTGATGAAAGGGAATGGAGCATTGTGATTACAGGGGTCATGGAGCATTGTGATGACAATGGTTCTAGAACATTGTGATGACAGGGATCATGGAGCATTGCGATGACAAGGGCCCTGGTGAAATGTGAAGACAGGTGTCATGGGGCATTGTGATGAAGTGGTCATCTAGAATTGTGAAGAAAGATATCATGGAGCACTGGGATGACAGGGGCAATGGAGCATTGTGATGACAGGCGTCATGGGACATTGTGTTGACAGTGGTCATGGAGCATTGTTAGAAAGGGAACATTAAGCAATTTGATTTCAGGGGCCATGAACAATTGTGAATACATAGGCCATGGAGTATTCAGATGAATGTTGTCAAGGATCATTTTGACGAAAAGTGTACTGGAATATTGTGATGACACGGTTCATGGAGCATTGCGATGACAAGGGCCATGGCGAAATGTGAAGACAGGTGTCATGGGGCTTTGTGATGACAGTGGTCATCTAGAATTGTGAAGAAAGATATCATGGAGCACTGGGATGACAGGGGCCATGGAGCATTGTGATGACAAGGATCATGGGGCATTGTGATGACACGGCCATGGAACATTATGATGACAAGAATTCTGGAGCATTGTGATAAAAAGGGCATGGACCATTGTGATGAGAGGGGCCAAGGAGCATTCTGATGACAACGGCATGGAGCATTGTGATGACAAGGGTCATCGAGCATTGTGATGACAGTGGTCATGAAGCATTGTGATGAATGTGGTCATGGATCATTGTGATGACAAGTGTCGTGGAGAATTGTGATGACAGGGCTCATAGAGCATTGTGATGACACGGTTATGGAATATTGTGATGACCAGAATTCTGTAGCACTGTGATGAAAAGGGAATGGAGTACTGTGATTACAGGGGTCATGGAGCATTGTGATGAGAATTGTTCTAGAACATTGTGATGACAGGGATCATGGAGCATAGTGATGAAAGGGGCCATGGAGCATTGTGATGATAGGCGTCATGGGACATTGTGTTGACAGTGGTCATGGGCATTGTTATAAAGAGAACATGGAGCAATTTAATTTCAGGGGCCATGAAACATTGTGAATACATAGGCCATGGAGTATTCAGATGAATGTGGTCAAGGATCATTGTGACGAAAAATGTCCTGGAATATTGTGATGACACGGTTCATGGAGCATTGCGATGACAAGGGCCATGGCGAAATGTGAAGACAGGTGTCATGCGGCATTGTGATGACAGTGGTCATCTAGAATTGTGAAGAAAGATATCATGGAGCACTGGGATGACAGGGGCCATGGAGCATTGTGATGACAGGGGTCATGGTTCATTGTGATGACACGGCCATGGAACATTATGATGACAAGAATTCTGGAGCATTGTGATAAAACGGTCATGGACCATTGTGATTAGAGGGGCCAAGGAGCATTCTGATGACAAAGGCATGGAGCATTGTGATGAATGTTGTCATGGATCATTGTGATGACAACTGTCGTGGAGCATTGTGATGACAGGGGTTATGGAATATTGTGATGACCAGAATTCTGTAGCACAGTGATGAAAAGGGAATGGAGCATTGTGATTACAGGGGTCATGGAGCATTGCGATGACAATTGTTCTAGAACATTGTGATGACAGGGATCATGGAGCATAGTGATGAAAGGGGCCATGGAGCATTGTGATGATAGGCTTCATGGGACATTGTGTTGACAGTGGTCATGGAGCATTGTTAGAAAGAGAACATGGAGCAATTTAATTTCAGGGGCCAAGAAAAATTGTGAATACATATGCCATGGAGTATTCACATGAATATGGTCAAGGATCATTGTGACGAAAAGTGTCCTGGAATATTGTGATGACACGGTACATGGAGCATTGCGATGACAAGGGCCATGGCGAAATGTGAAGACAGGTGTCATGGGGCATTGTGATGACAGTGGTCATCTAGAATTGTGAAGAAAGATATCATGGAGCACTGGGATGACAGGGGCCATGGAGCATTGTAATGACAGGGGTCATGTGGCATTGTGATGACACGGCTATGGAACATTATGATGATAAGAATTCTGGAGCATTGTGATTAAAAGGGCATGGACCATTGTGATTAGAGGGGCCAAGGAGCATTCTGATGAAAATAGCATGAAGCATTGTGATGACAAGTGTCATCTAGCATTGTGATGACAGTGGTCATGAAGCATTGTGATGAATGTGGTCATGGATCATTGTGATGACAAGTGTCGTGGAGCATTGTGATGACAGGGGTCATAGAGCATTGTGATGACACGGTTATGGAATATTGTGATGACCAGAATTCTGTAGCACTGTGATGAAAAGGGAATGGAGCATTGTGATTACAGGGGTCATGAAGCATTGTGATGACAATTATTCTAGAACATTGTGAAGACAGCGATCATGGAGCATAGTGATGAAAGGGGCCATGGAGCATTGTGATGATAGGCGTCATGGGACATTGTGTTGACAGTGGTCATGGGCATCGTTAGAAAGAGAACATGGAGCAATTTAATTTCAGGGGCCATGAAACATTGTGAATACATAGGCCATGGAGTATTCAGATGAATGTGGTCAAGGATCAATGTGACGAAAAGTGTCCTGTAATATTGTGATGACACGGTTCATGGAGCATTGCGATGACAAGGGCCATGGTGAAATATGAAGACAGGTGTAATGGGGCATTGTGATGACAGTGGTCCTCTAGAATTGTGAAGAAAGATATCATGGAGCACTGGGATGACAGGGGCCATGGAGCATTGTGATGACAGGGTTCATGGTGCATTGTGATGACACGGCCATGGAACATTATGATGACAAGAATTCTGGAGCATTGTGATAAAAAGGGCATGGACCATAGTGATTAGAGGGGCCAAGGAGCATTCTGAAGAAAACGGCATGGAGCATTGTGATGACAAGGGTCATCGAGCATTGTGATGACAGTGGTCATGAAGCATTGTGATGAATGTGGTCATGGATCATTGTGATGACAACTGTCGTGGACCATTGTGATGACAGGGGTCATAGAGCATTGTGATGACACGGTTATGGAATATTGTGATGACCAGAATTCTGTAGCACTGTGATGAAAAGGGAATGGAGCATTGTGATTACAGGGGTCATGGAGCATTGTGATGACAAATGTTCTAGAACATTGTGATGACAGGGATCATGGAGCATAGTGATGAACGGGGCCATGGAGCATTGTGATGACAGGCGTCATGGGACAATGTGTTGACAGTGTCATGGAGCATTGTTAGAAAGGGAACATGGAGCAATTTGATTTCAGCGGCCATGAAAAATTGTGAATACATAGGCCATGAAGTATTCAGATGAATGTGGTCATGGATCATTGTGATTACAAGTGTCGTGGAGCATTGTGATGACAGGGGTCATAGAGCATTGTGATGATACGGTTATGGAATATTGTGAAGACCAGAAATCTGTAGCACAGTGATGAAAATGGAATGGAGCATTGTGATTACAGGGGTCATGGGGCATTGTGATGACAATTGTTCTAGAACATTGTGAAGACAGGGATCATGGAGCATTGTGATGAAAGGGGCCATGGAGCATTGTGATGGCAGGCATCATGGGACAAGGTGTTGACAGTGGTCATGGAGCATTGTTAGAAAGGGAACATGGAGCAATTTGATTTCAGGGGACATAAAAAATTGTGTATACATAGGCCATGGTGTATTCAGATGAATGTGGTCAAGGATCATTGGACAAAAAGTGTCCTGGAATATTGTGATGACACGGTTCATGGAGCATTGCGATTACAAGGGCCATGGCGAAACGTGAAGATAGGTGTCATGGGGCATTGTGATGACAGTGGTCAACTAGAATTGTGAAGAAAGATATCATGGAGCACTGGGATGACAGGGGCCATGGAGCATTGTGATGACAGGGGTCATGAGGCATTGTGATGACACGGCCATGGAACATTATGATGACAAGAATTCTGGAGCATTGTGATAAAAAGGGCATGGACCACTGTGATTAGAGGGGCCAAGGAGCATTCTGATGACAACGTCATGGAGCATTGTGATGACAAGGGTCATCGAGCATTGTGATGGCAGTGGTCATAAAGCATTGTGATGAATGTGGTCATGGATCATTGTGATGACAAGTGTCGTGGAGCATTGTGATGACAGGGGTCATAGAGCATTGTGATGACACGGTTATGGAATATTGTGAAGACCAGAAATTTGTAGCACAGTGATGAAAATGGAAAGGAGCATTGTGATTAGAGGGGTCATGGAGCATTGCGATGACAATTGTTCTAGAATATTGTGAAGACAGGGATCATGGAGCATAGTGATGAAAGGGGCCATGGAGCATTGTGATGACAGGCTTATGGGACATTGTGTTGATAGTGGTCATGGAGCATTGTTAGAAAGGGAACATGGAGCAATTTAATTTCAGGGGACATGAAAAATTGTGAATACATAGGCCATGGAGTATTCAGATGAATGTCGTCAAGGATCATTGTGACGAAAATTGTCCTGGAATATTGTGATGACACGGTTCATGGAGCATTGCGATGACAAGGGCCATGGCGAAATGTGAAGAAAGGTGTCATGGGGCATTGTGATGACAGTGGTCATCTAGAATTGTGAAGAAAGATATCATGGAGCACTGGGATGACAGGGGCCATGGAGCATTGTGATGACAGGGGTCATGGGGCATTTTGATGAGACGGCCATGGAACATTATGATGACAAGAATTCTGGAGCATTGTGATAAAAAGGGCATGGACCATTGTGATTAAAGGGGCCAAGGAGCATTCTGATGACAACGGCATGGAGCATTGTGATGACAAGTGTCATCGAGCATTGTGATGACAGTGGTCATGAAGCATTGTGATGAATTTGGTCATGGATCATTGTGATGACAAGTGTCGTGGAGCATTGTGATGACAGGGATCATAGAGCATTGTGATGACACGGTTATGGAATATTGTGATGACCAGAATTCTGTAGCACTGTGATGAAAATGGAATGGAGCATTGTGATTACAGGGGTCATGGAGCATTGTGATGACAATTGTTCTAGAACATTGTGATGACAGGGATCATGGAGCATAGTGATGAAAGGGGCCATGGAGAATTGTGATGACAGGCGTCATGGGACATTGTGTTGACAGTGGTCATGGAGCATTGTTAGAAAGGGAACATGGAGCATTTTGATTTCAGGGGCCATGAATAATTGTGAATACGTAGGCCATGGCGTATTCAGATGAATGTGGTCAAGGATCATTGTGACGAAAAGTGTCCTGGAATATTGTGATGACACGGTTCATGGAGCATTGCGATGACAAGGGCCATGGAGAAATGTGAAGACAGGTGTCATGGGACATTGTGATGACAGTGGTCATCTAGAATTGTGAAGAAAGATATCATGGAGCACTGGGATGACAGGGGCCATGGAGCATTGTGATGACAGGGGTCATGGGGCATTGTGATGACACGGCCATGGAACATTAGGATGACAAGAATTCTGGAGCATTGTGATAAAAAGGGCATGGATCTTTGTGATTAGAGGGTCCAAGGAGCATTCTGATGACAACGGCATGGAGCATTGTGATGACAAGGTCATCGAACATTGTGATGACAGTGGTCATGAACATTGTGATGAATGTGGTCATGGATCATTGTGATGACAAGTGTCGTGGAGCATTGTGATGACAGGGGTCTTAGAGCATTGTGATGACACGGTTATGTAATATTGTGATGACCAGAATTCTGTAGCACTGTGATGAAAAGGGAATGGAGCATTGTGATTACAGGGGTCATGGAGCATTGTGATGACAATTGTTCTAGAACATTGTGAAGACAGAGATCATGGAGCTTAGTGATGAAAGGGGCCATGGAGCATTGTGATGACAGGCGTCATTGGACAATGTGTTGACAGTGGTCATGGAGCATTGTTAGAAAGGGAACATGGAGCAATTTGATTTCAGGGGCCATGAAAAATTGTGAATACATAGGCCATGGAGTATTCAGATGAATGTGGTCAAGGATCATTGTGACGAAAAGTGTCCTGGAATATTGCGATGACACGGTTCATGGAGAATTGCGATGACAAGGGCCATGGAGAAATGTGAAGAAAGGTGTCATGGGGCATTGTGATGACAGTGGTCATCTAGAATTGTGAAGAAAGATATCATGGAGCACTGGGATGACAGGGGCCATGGAGCATTGTGATGACAGGGGTCATGGGGCATTGTGATGATACGGCCATGGAACATTATGATGACAAGATTTCTGGAGCATTGTGATAAAAAGGGCATGGACCATTGTGATTAGAGGGGCCAAGGAGCATTCTGATGACAACGGCATGGAGCATTGTGATGACAAGTGTCATCGAGCATTGTGATGACAGTGGTCATGAAGCATTGTGATGAATGTGGTCATGGATCATTGTGATCACAAGTGTCGTGGAGCATTGTGATGACAGGGATCATAGAGCATTGTGATGACACGGTTATGGAATATTGTGATGACCAGAATTCTGTAGCACTGTGATGAAAATGGAATGGAGCATTGTGATTACAGGGGTCATGGAGCATTGTAATGACAATTGTTCTAGAACATTGTGAGGACAGGGATCATGGAGCATAGTGATGAAAGGGGCCATGGAGAATTGTGATGACAGGCGTCATGGGACATTGTGTTGACAGTGGTCATGGAGCATTGTTAGAAAGGGAACATGGAGCATTTTGATTTCAGGGGCCATGAATAATTGTGAATACGTAGGCCATGGCGTATTCAGATGAATGTGGTCAAGGATCATTGTGACGAAAAGTGTCCTGGAATATTGTGATGACACGGTTCATGGAGCATTGCGATGACAAGGGCCATGGAGAAATGTGAAGACAGGTGTCATGGGGCATTGTGATGACAGTGGTCATCTAGAATTGTGAAGAAAGATATCATGGAGCACTGGGATGACAGGGGCCATGGAGCATTGTGATGACAGGGGTCATGGGGCATTGTGATGACACGGCCATGGAACATTATGATGACAAGAATTCTGGAGCATTGTGATAAAAAGGGCATGGACCATTGTGATTAGAGGGGCCAAGGAGCATTCGGATGACAACATCATGGAGCATTGTGATGACCAGGGTCATCGAGCATTGTGATGACAGTGGTCATGAAGCATTGTGATGAATGTGGTCATGGATGATTGTGATGACAAGTGTCGTGGAGCATTGTGATGACAGGGGTCATAGAGCATTGTGATGACACGGTTATGGAATATTGTGGAGACCAGAAATTTGTAGCACAGTGATGAAAATGGAATGGAGCATTGTGATTAGAGGGGTCATGGAGCATTGTGATGACAATTGTTCTAGAATATTGTGAAGACAGGGATCATGGAGCATAGTGATGAAAGGGGCCATGGAGCATTGTTATGACAGGCTTATGGGACATTTTGTTGATAGTGGTCATGGAGCATTGTTAGAAAGGGAACATGGAGCAATTTAATTTCAGGGGCCATGAAAAATTGTGAATACATAGGCCATGGAGTATTCAGATGAATGTCGTCAAGGATCATTGTGACGAAAATTGTCCTGGAATATTGTGATGACACGGTTCATGGAGCATTGCGATGACAAGGGCCATGGCGAAATGTGAAGACAGGTGTCATGGGGCATTGTGATGACAGTGGTCATCTAGAATTATGAAGGAAGGTATCATGGAGCACTGGGATGACAGGGGCCATGGAGCATTGTGATGACAGGGGTCATGGGGCATTGTGATGACACGGCCATGGAACATTATGATGACAAGAATTCTGGAGCATTGTGATAAAAAGGGCATGGACCATTGTGATTAGAGGGGCCAAGGAGCATTCTGATGACAACGGCATGGAGCACTGTGATGACAAGGGTCATCGAGCATTGTGATGAAAAGTGTCGTGGAGCATTGTGATGACAGGGCTCATAGAGCATTGTGATGACACGGTTATGGTATATTGTGATGACCAGAATTCTGTAGCACTGTGATGAAAGGGAATGGAGCATTGTGATTACAGGGGTCATGGAGCATTGTGATGACAATGGTTCTAGAACATTGTGATGACAGGGATCATGGAGCATTGCGATGACAAGGGCCCTGGTGAAATGTGAAGACAGGTGTCATGGGGCATTGTGATGAAGTGGTCATCTAGAATTGTGAAGAAAGATATCATGGAGCACTGGGATGACAGGGGCAATGGAGCATTGTGATGACAGGCGTCATGGGACATTGTGTTGACAGTGGTCATGGAGCATTGTTAGAAAGGGAACATTAAGCAATTTGATTTCAGGGGCCATGAACAATTGTGAATACATAGGCCATGGAGTATTCAGATGAATGTTGTCAAGGATCATTTTGACGAAAAGTGTACTGGAATATTGTGATGACACGGTTCATGGAGCATTGCGATGACAAGGGCCATGGCGAAATGTGAAGACAGGTGTCATGGGGCTTTGTGATGACAGTGGTCATCTAGAATTGTGAAGAAAGATATCATGGAGCACTGGGATGACAGGGGCCATGGAGCATTGTGATGACAAGGATCATGGGGCATTGTGATGACACGGCCATGGAACATTATGATGACAAGAATTCTGGAGCATTGTGATAAAAAGGGCATGGACCATTGTGATGAGAGGGGCCAAGGAGCATTCTGATGACAACGGCATGGAGCATTGTGATGACAAGGGTCATCGAGCATTGTGATGACAGTGGTCATGAAGCATTGTGATGAATGTGGTCATGGATCATTGTGATGACAAGTGTCGTGGAGAATTGTGATGACAGGGCTCATAGAGCATTGTGATGACACGGTTATGGAATATTGTGATGACCAGAATTCTGTAGCACTGTGATGAAAAGGGAATGGAGTACTGTGATTACAGGGGTCATGGAGCATTGTGATGAGAATTGTTCTAGAACATTGTGATGACAGGGATCATGGAGCATAGTGATGAAAGGGGCAGTGGAGCATTGTGTTGACAGGCGTAATGGGACATTGTGTTGACAGTGGTCATGGAGCATTGTTAGAAAGGGAACATGGAGCAATTTGATTTCAGGGGCCATGAAAAATTGCGAATACATACGCCATGGAGTATTCAGATGAATGTGGTCAAGGATCATTGTGACGAAAAATGTCCTGGAATATTGTGATGACACGGTTCATGGAGCATTGCGATGACAAGGGCCATGGCGAAATGTGAAGACAGGTGTCATGCGGCATTGTGATGACAGTGGTCATCTAGAATTGTGAAGAAAGATATCATGGAGCACTGGGATGACAGGGGCCATGGAGCATTGTGATGACAGGGGTCATGGTTCATTGTGATGACACGGCCATGGAACATTATGATGACAAGAATTCTGGAGCATTGTGATAAAACGGTCATGGACCATTGTGATTAGAGGGGCCAAGGAGCATTCTGATGACAAAGGCATGGAGCATTGTGATGAATGTTGTCATGGATCATTGTGATGACAACTGTCGTGGAGCATTGTGATGACAGGGGTTATGGAATATTGTGATGACCAGAATTCTGTAGCACAGTGATGAAAAGGGAATGGAGCATTGTGATTACAGGGGTCATGGAGCATTGCGATGACAATTGTTCTAGAACATTGTGATGACAGGGATCATGGAGCATAGTGATGAAAGGGGCCATGGAGCATTGTGATGATAGGCTTCATGGGACATTTTGTTGACAGTGGTCATGGAGCATTGTTAGAAAGAGAACATGGAGCAATTTAATTTCAGGGGCCAAGAAAAATTGTGAATACATATGCCATGGAGTATTCACATGAATATGGTCAAGGATCATTGTGACGAAAAGTGTCCTGGAATATTGTGATGACACGGTACATGGAGCATTGCGATGACAAGGGCCATGGCGAAATGTGAAGACAGGTGTCATGGGGCATTGTGATGACAGTGGTCATCTAGAATTGTGAAGAAAGATATCATGGAGCACTGGGATGACAGGGGCCATGGAGCATTGTAATGACAGGGGTCATGTGGCATTGTGATGACACGGCTATGGAACATTATGATGATAAGAATTCTGGAGCATTGTGATTAAAAGGGCATGGACCATTGTGATTAGAGGGGCCAAGGAGCATTCTGATGAAAATAGCATGAAGCATTGTGATGACAAGTGTCATCTAGCATTGTGATGACAGTGGTCATGAAGCATTGTGATGAATGTGGTCATGGATCATTGTGATGACAAGTGTCGTGGAGCATTGTGATGACAGGGGTCATAGAGCATTGTGATGACACGGTTATGGAATATTGTGATGACCAGAATTCTGTAGCACTGTGATGAAAAGGGAATGGAGCATTGTGATTACAGGGGTCATGAAGCATTGTGATGACAATTATTCTAGAACATTGTGAAGACAGCGATCATGGAGCATAGTGATGAAAGGGGCCATGGAGCATTGTGATGATAGGCGTCATGGGACATTGTGTTGACAGTGGTCATGGGCATTGTTAGAAAGAGAACATGGAGCAATTTAATTTCAGGGGCCATGAAACATTGTGAATACATAGGCCATGGAGTATTCAGATGAATGTGGTCAAGGATCAATGTGACGAAAAGTGTCCTGTAATATTGTGATGACACGGTTCATGGAGCATTGCGATGACAAGGGCCATGGCGAAATGTGAAGACAGGTGTCATGCGGCATTGTGATGACAGTGGTCATCTAGAATTGTGAAGAAAGATATCATGGAGCACTGGGATGACAGGGGCCATGGAGCATTGTGATGACAGGGGTCATGGTTCATTGTGATGACACGGCCATGGAACATTATGATGACAAGAATTCTGGAGCATTGTGATAAAACGGTCATGGACCATTGTGATTAGAGGGGCCAAGGAGCATTCTGATGACAAAGGCATGGAGCATTGTGATGAATGTTGTCATGGATCATTGTGATGACAACTGTCGTGGAGCATTGTGATGACAGGGGTTATGGAATATTGTGATGACCAGAATTCTGTAGCACAGTGATGAAAAGGGAATGGAGCATTGTGATTACAGGGGTCATGGAGCATTGCGATGACAATTGTTCTAGAACATTGTGATGACAGGGATCATGGAGCATAGTGATGAAAGGGGCCATGGAGCATTGTGATGATAGGCTTCATGGGACATTGTGTTGACAGTGGTCATGGAGCATTGTTAGAAAGAGAACATGGAGCAATTTAATTTCAGGGGCCAAGAAAAATTGTGAATACATATGCCATGGAGTATTCACATGAATATGGTCAAGGATCATTGTGACGAAAAGTGTCCTGGAATATTGTGATGACACGGTACATGGAGCATTGCGATGACAAGGGCCATGGCGAAATGTGAAGACAGGTGTCATGGGGCATTGTGATGACAGTGGTCATCTAGAATTGTGAAGAAAGATATCATGGAGCACTGGGATGACAGGGGCCATGGAGCATTGTAATGACAGGGGTCATGTGGCATTGTGATGACACGGCTATGGAACATTATGATGATAAGAATTCTGGAGCATTGTGATTAAAAGGGCATGGACCATTGTGATTAGAGGGGCCAAGGAGCATTCTGATGAAAATAGCATGAAGCATTGTGATGACAAGTGTCATCTAGCATTGTGATGACAGTGGTCATGAAGCATTGTGATGAATGTGGTCATGGATCATTGTGATGACAAGTGTCGTGGAGCATTGTGATGACAGGGGTCATAGAGCATTGTGATGACACGGTTATGGAATATTGTGATGACCAGAATTCTGTAGCACTGTGATGAAAAGGGAATGGAGCATTGTGATTACAGGGGTCATGAAGCATTGTGATGACAATTATTCTAGAACATTGTGAAGACAGCGATCATGGAGCATAGTGATGAAAGGGGCCATGGAGCATTGTGATGATAGGCGTCATGGGACATTGTGTTGACAGTGGTCATGGGCATTGTTAGAAAGAGAACATGGAGCAATTTAATTTCAGGGGCCATGAAACATTGTGAATACATAGGCCATGGAGTATTCAGATGAATGTGGTCAAGGATCAATGTGACGAAAAGTGTCCTGTAATATTGTGATGACACGGTTCATGGAGCATTGCGATGACAAGGGCCATGGTGAAATATGAAGACAGGTGTAATGGGGCATTGTGATGACAGTGGTCCTCTAGAATTGTGAAGAAAGATATCATGGAGCACTGGGATGACAGGGGCCATGGAGCATTGTGATGACAGGGTTCATGGTGCATTGTGATGACACGGCCATGGAACATTATGATGACAAGAATTCTGGAGCATTGTGATAAAAAGGGCATGGACCATAGTGATTAGAGGGGCCAAGGAGCATTCTGAAGAAAACGGCATGGAGCATTGTGATGACAAGGGTCATCGAGCATTGTGATGACAGTGGTCATGAAGCATTGTGATGAATGTGGTCATGGATCATTGTGATGACAACTGTCGTGGACCATTGTGATGACAGGGGTCATAGAGCATTGTGATGACACGGTTATGGAATATTGTGATGACCAGAATTCTGTAGCACTGTGATGAAAAGGGAATGGAGCATTGTGATTACAGGGGTCATGGAGCATTGTGATGACAAATGTTCTAGAACATTGTGATGACAGGGATCATGGAGCATAGTGATGAACGGGGCCATGGAGCATTGTGATGACAGGCGTCATGGGACAATGTGTTGACAGTGTCATGGAGCATTGTTAGAAAGGGAACATGGAGCAATTTGATTTCAGCGGCCATGAAAAATTGTGAATACATAGGCCATGAAGTATTCAGATGAATGTGGTCATGGATCATTGTGATTACAAGTGTCGTGGAGCATTGTGATGACAGGGGTCATAGAGCATTGTGATGATACGGTTATGGAATATTGTGAAGACCAGAAATCTGTAGCACAGTGATGAAAATGGAATGGAGCATTGTGATTACAGGGGTCATGGGGCATTGTGATGACAATTGTTCTAGAACATTGTGAAGACAGGGATCATGGAGCATTGTGATGAAAGGGGCCATGGAGCATTGTGATGGCAGGCATCATGGGACAAGGTGTTGACAGTGGTCATGGAGCATTGTTAGAAAGGGAACATGGAGCAATTTGATTTCAGGGGACATAAAAAATTGTGTATACATAGGCCATGGTGTATTCAGATGAATGTGGTCAAGGATCATTGGACAAAAAGTGTCCTGGAATATTGTGATGACACGGTTCATGGAGCATTGCGATTACAAGGGCCATGGCGAAACGTGAAGATAGGTGTCATGGGGCATTGTGATGACAGTGGTCAACTAGAATTGTGAAGAAAGATATCATGGAGCACTGGGATGACAGGGGCCATGGAGCATTGTGATGACAGGGGTCATGAGGCATTGTGATGACACGGCCATGGAACATTATGATGACAAGAATTCTGGAGCATTGTGATAAAAAGGGCATGGACCACTGTGATTAGAGGGGCCAAGGAGCATTCTGATGACAACGTCATGGAGCATTGTGATGACAAGGGTCATCGAGCATTGTGATGGCAGTGGTCATAAAGCATTGTGATGAATGTGGTCATGGATCATTGTGATGACAAGTGTCGTGGAGCATTGTGATGACAGGGGTCATAGAGCATTGTGATGACACGGTTATGGAATATTGTGAAGACCAGAAATTTGTAGCACAGTGATGAAAATGGAAAGGAGCATTGTGATTAGAGGGGTCATGGAGCATTGCGATGACAATTGTTCTAGAATATTGTGAAGACAGGGATCATGGAGCATAGTGATGAAAGGGGCCATGGAGCATTGTGATGACAGGCTTATGGGACATTGTGTTGATAGTGGTCATGGAGCATTGTTAGAAAGGGAACATGGAGCAATTTAATTTCAGGGGCCATGAAAAATTGTGAATACATAGGCCATGGAGTATTCAGATGAATGTCGTCAAGGATCATTGTGACGAAAATTGTCCTGGAATATTGTGATGACACGGTTCATGGAGCATTGCGATGACAAGGGCCATGGCGAAATGTGAAGAAAGGTGTCATGGGGCATTGTGATGACAGTGGTCATCTAGAATTGTGAAGAAAGATATCATGGAGCACTGGGATGACAGGGGCCATGGAGCATTGTGATGACAGGGGTCATGGGGCATTTTGATGAGACGGCCATGGAACATTATGATGACAAGAATTCTGGAGCATTGTGATAAAAAGGGCATGGACCATTGTGATTAAAGGGGCCAAGGAGCATTCTGATGACAACGGCATGGAGCATTGTGATGACAAGTGTCATCGAGCATTGTGATGACAGTGGTCATGAAGCATTGTGATGAATTTGGTCATGGATCATTGTGATGACAAGTGTCGTGGAGCATTGTGATGACAGGGATCATAGAGCATTGTGATGACACGGTTATGGAATATTGTGATGACCAGAATTCTGTAGCACTGTGATGAAAATGGAATGGAGCATTGTGATTACAGGGGTCATGGAGCATTGTGATGACAATTGTTCTAGAACATTGTGATGACAGGGATCATGGAGCATAGTGATGAAAGGGGCCATGGAGAATTGTGATGACAGGCGTCATGGGACATTGTGTTGACAGTGGTCATGGAGCATTGTTAGAAAGGGAACATGGAGCATTTTGATTTCAGGGGCCATGAATAATTGTGAATACGTAGGCCATGGCGTATTCAGATGAATGTGGTCAAGGATCATTGTGACGAAAAGTGTCCTGGAATATTGTGATGACACGGTTCATGGAGCATTGCGATGACAAGGGCCATGGAGAAATGTGAAGACAGGTGTCATGGGACATTGTGATGACAGTGGTCATCTAGAATTGTGAAGAAAGATATCATGGAGCACTGGGATGACAGGGGCCATGGAGCATTGTGATGACAGGGGTCATGGGGCATTGTGATGACACGGCCATGGAACATTAGGATGACAAGAATTCTGGAGCATTGTGATAAAAAGGGCATGGATCTTTGTGATTAGAGGGTCCAAGGAGCATTCTGATGACAACGGCATGGAGCATTGTGATGACAAGGTCATCGAACATTGTGATGACAGTGGTCATGAACATTGTGATGAATGTGGTCATGGATCATTGTGATGACAAGTGTCGTGGAGCATTGTGATGACAGGGGTCTTAGAGCATTGTGATGACACGGTTATGTAATATTGTGATGACCAGAATTCTGTAGCACTGTGATGAAAAGGGAATGGAGCATTGTGATTACAGGGGTCATGGAGCATTGTGATGACAATTGTTCTAGAACATTGTGAAGACAGAGATCATGGAGCTTAGTGATGAAAGGGGCCATGGAGCATTGTGATGACAGGCGTCATTGGACAATGTGTTGACAGTGGTCATGGAGCATTGTTAGAAAGGGAACATGGAGCAATTTGATTTCAGGGGCCATGAAAAATTGTGAATACATAGGCCATGGAGTATTCAGATGAATGTGGTCAAGGATCATTGTGACGAAAAGTGTCCTGGAATATTGCGATGACACGGTTCATGGAGAATTGCGATGACAAGGGCCATGGCGAAATGTGAAGACAGGTGTCATGGGGCATTGTGATGACAGTGGTCATCTAGAATTGTGAAGAAAGATATCATGGAGCACTGGGATGACAGGGGCCATGGAGCATTGTGATGACAGGGGTCATGGGGCATTGTGATGATACGGCCATGGAACATTATGATGAAAAGAATTCTGGAGCATTGTGATAAAAAGGGCATGGACCATTGTGATTAGAGGGGCCAAGGAGCATTCTGATGACAACGGCATGGAGCATTGTGATGACAAGTGTCATCGAGCATTGTGATGACAGTGGTCATGAAGCATTGTGATGAATGTGGTCATGGATCATTGTGATCACAAGTGTCGTGGAGCATTGTGATGACAGGGATCATAGAGCATTGTGATGACACGGTTATGGAATATTGTGATGACCAGAATTCTGTAGCACTGTGATGAAAATGGAATGGAGCATTGTGATTACAGGGGTCATGGAGCATTGTAATGACAATTGTTCTAGAACATTGTGAGGACAGGGATCATGGAGCATAGTGATGAAAGGGGCCATGGAGAATTGTGATGACAGGCGTCATGGGACATTGTGTTGACAGTGGTCATGGAGCATTGTTAGAAAGGGAACATGGAGCATTTTGATTTCAGGGGCCATGAATAATTGTGAATACGTAGGCCATGGCGTATTCAGATGAATGTGGTCAAGGATCATTGTGACGAAAAGTGTCCTGGAATATTGTGATGACACGGTTCATGGAGCATTGCGATGACAAGGGCCATGGAGAAATGTGAAGACAGGTGTCATGGGGCATTGTGATGACAGTGGTCATCTAGAATTGTGAAGAAAGATATCATGGAGCACTGGGATGACAGGGGCCATGGAGCATTGTGATGACAGGGGTCATGGGGCATTGTGATGACACGGCCATGGAACATTATGATGACAAGAATTCTGGAGCATTGTGATAAAAAGGGCATGGACCATTGTGATTAGAGGGGCCAAGGAGCATTCGGATGACAACATCATGGAGCATTGTGATGACCAGGGTCATCGAGCATTGTGATGACAGTGGTCATGAAGCATTGTGATGAATGTGGTCATGGATGATTGTGATGACAAGTGTCGTGGAGCATTGTGATGACAGGGGTCATAGAGCATTGTGATGACACGGTTATGGAATATTGTGGAGACCAGAAATTTGTAGCACAGTGATGAAAATGGAATGGAGCATTGTGATTAGAGGGGTCATGGAGCATTGTGATGACAATTGTTCTAGAATATTGTGAAGACAGGGATCATGGAGCATAGTGATGAAAGGGGCCATGGAGCATTGTTATGACAGGCTTATGGGACATTTTGTTGATAGTGGTCATGGAGCATTGTTAGAAAGGGAACATGGAGCAATTTAATTTCAGGGGCCATGAAAAATTGTGAATACATAGGCCATGGAGTATTCAGATGAATGTCGTCAAGGATCATTGTGACGAAAATTGTCCTGGAATATTGTGATGACACGGTTCATGGAGCATTGCGATGACAAGGGCCATGGCGAAATGTGAAGACAGGTGTCATGGGGCATTGTGATGCCAGTGGTCATCTAGAATTGTGAAGAAAGATATCATGGAGCACTGGGATGACAGGGGCCATGGAGCATTGTGATGACCGGGGTCATGGGGCATTGTGATGACACGGTCATGGAACATTATGATGACAAGAATTCTGGAGCATTGTGATAAAAAGGGCATGGATCTTTGTGATTAGAGGGGCCAAGGAGCATTCTGATGACAACGGCATGGAGCATTGTGATGACAAGGTCATCGAACATTGTGATGACAGTGGTCATGAACATTGTGATGAATGTGGTCATGGATCATTGTGATGACAAGTGTCGTGGAGCATTGTGATGACAGGGGTCTTAGTGCATTGTGATGACACGGTTATGTAATATTGTGATGACCAGAATTCTGTAGCACTGTGATGAAAAGGGAATGGAGCATTGTGATTACAGGGGTCATGGAGCATTGTGATGACAATTGTTCTAGAACATTGTGAAGACAGGGATCATGGAGCATAGTGATGAAAGGGGCCATGGAGCATTGTGATGACAGGCGTCATTGGACAATGTGTTGACAGTGGTCATGGAGCATTGTTAGAAAGGGAACATGGAGCAATTTGATTTCAGGGGCCATGAAAAATTGTGAATACATAGGCCATGGAGTATTCAGATGAATGTGGTCAAGGATCATTGTGACGAAAAGTGTCCTGGAATATTGCGATGACACGGTTCATGGAGAATTGCGATGACAAGGGCCATGGAGAAATGTGAAGAAAGGTGACATGGGGCATTGTGATGACAGTGGTCATCTAGAATTGTGAAGAAAGATATCATGGAGCACTGGGATGACAGGGGCCATGGAGCATTGTGATGACAGGGGTCATGGGGCATTGTGATGATACGGCCATGGAACATTATGATGACAAGAATTCTGGAGCATTGTGATAAAAAGGGCATGGACCATTGTGATTAGAGGGGCCAAGGAGCATTCTGATGACAACGGCATGGAGCATTGTGATGACAAGTGTCATCGAGCATTGTGATGACAGTGGTCATGAAGCATTGTGATGAATGTGGTCATGGATCATTGTGATGACAAGTGTCATGGAGCATTGTAATGACAGGGATCATAGAGCATTGTGATGACACGGTTATGGAATATTGTGATGACCAGAATTCTGTAGCACTGTGATGAAAATGGAATGGAGCATTGTGATTACAGGGGTCATGGAGCATTGTAATGACAATTGTTCTAGAACATTGTGAGGACAGGGATCATGGAGCATAGTGATGAAAGGGGCCATGGAGAATTGTGATGACAGGCGTCATGGGACATTGTGTTGACAGTGGTCATGGAGCATTGTTAGAAAGGGAACATGGAGCATTTTGATTTCAGGGGCCATGAATAATTGTGAATACGTAGGCCATGGCGTATTCAGATGAATGTGGTCAAGGATCATTGTGACGAAAAGTGTCCTGGAATATTGTGACGACACGGTTCATGGAGCATTGCGATGACAAGGGCCATGGAGAAATGTGAAGACAGGTGTCATGGGGCATTGTGATGACAGTGGTCATCTAGAATTGTGAAGAAAGATATCATGGAGCACTGGGATGACAGGGGCCATGGAGCATTGTGATGACAGGGGTCATGGGGCATTGTGATGACACGGCCATGGAACATTATGATGACAAGAATTCTGGAGCATTGTGATAAAAATGGCATGGACCATTGTGATTAGAGGGGCCAAGGAGCATTCGGATGACAACATCATGGAGCATTGTGATGACAAGGGTCATCGAACATTGTGATGACAGTGGTCATGAACATTGTGATGAATGTGGTCATGGATCATTGTGATGACAAGTGTCGTGGAGCATTGTGATGACAGGGGTCTTAGAGCATTGTGATGACACGGTTATGTAATATTGTGATGACCAGAATTCTGTAGCACTGTGATGAAAAGGGAATGGAGCATTGTGATTACAGGGGTCATGGAGCATTGTGATGACAATTGTTCTAGAACATTGTGAAGACAGGGATCATGGAGCATAGTGATGAAAGGGGCCATGGAGCATTGTGATGACAGGCGTCATTGGACAATGTGTTGACAGTGGTCATGGAGCATTGTTAGAAAGGGAACATGGAGCAATTTGATTTCAGGGGCCATGAAAAATTGTGAATACATAGGCCATGGAGTATTCAGATGAATGTGGTCAAGGATCATTGTGACGAAAAGTGTCCTGGAATATTGCGATGACACGGTTCATGGAGAATTGCGATGACAAGGGCCATGGAGAAATGTGAAGAAAGGTGTCATGGGGCATTGTGATGACAGTGGTCATCTAGAATTGTGAAGAAAGATATCATGGAGCACTGGGATGACAGGGGCCATGGAGCATTGTGATGACAGGGGTCATGGGGCATTGTGATGATACGGCCATGGAACATTATGATGACAAGAATTCTGGAGCATTGTGATAAAAAGGGCATGGACCATTGTGATTAGAGGGGCCAAGGAGCATTCTGATGACAACGGCATGGAGCATTGTGATGACAAGTGTCATCGAGCATTGTGATGACAGTGGTCATGAAGCATTGTGATGAATGTGGTCATGGATCATTGTGATGACAAGTGTCATGGAGCATTGTGATGACAGGGATCATAGAGCATTGTGATGACACGGTTATGGAATATTGTGATGACCAGAATTCTGTAGCACTGTGATGAAAATGGAATGGAGCATTGTGATTACAGGGGTCATGGAGCATTGTAATGACAATTGTTCTAGAACATTGTGAGGACAGGGATCATGGAGCATAGTGATGAAAGGGGCCATGGAGAATTGTGATGACAGGCGTCATGGGACATTGTGTTGACAGTGGTCATGGAGCATTGTTAGAAAGGGAACATGGAGCATTTTGATTTCAGGGGCCATGAATAATTGTGAATACGTAGGCCATGGCGTATTCAGATGAATGTGGTCAAGGATCATTGTGACGAAAAGTGTCCTGGAATATTGTGATGACACGGTTCATGGAGCATTGCGATGACAAGGGCCATGGAGAAATGTGAAGACAGGTGTCATGGGGCATTGTGATGACAGTGGTCATCTAGAATTGTGAAGAAAGATATCATGGAGCACTGGGATGACAGGGGCCATGGAGCATTGTGATGACAGGGGTCATGGGGCATTGTGATGACACGGCCATGGAACATTATGATGACAAGAATTCTGGAGCATTGTGATAAAAAGGGCATGGATCTTTGTGATTAGAGGGGCCAAGGAGCATTCTGATGACAACGGCATGGAGCATTGTGATGACAAGGTCATCGAACATTGTGATGACAGTGGTTATGAACATTGTGATGAATGTGGTCATGGATCATTGTGATGACAAGTGTCGTGGAGCATTGTGATGACAGGGGTCATAGAGCATTGTGATGACACGGTTATGGAATTTTGTGATGACCAAAATTCTGTAGCACTGTGATGAAAAGGGAATGGAGCATTGTGATTACAGGGGTCATGGAGCATTGTGATGACAATTGTTCTAGAACATTGTGATGACAGGGATCATGGAGCATAGTGATGAAAGGGGCCATGGAGCATTGTGATGACAGGCATCATGGGACATTGTGTTGACAGTGGTCATGGAGCAGTGTTAGAAAGGGAACATGGAGCAATTTGATTTCAGGGGCCATGAAAAATTGTGAATACATAGGCCATGGAGTATTCAGATGAATGTGGTCAAGGATCATTGTGACGACAAGTGTCCTGGAATATTGTGATGACACGGATCATGGAGCATTGCGATGAAAAGGGCCATGGCGAAATGTGAAGAAAGGTGTCATGGGGCATTGTGATGAAAGTGGTCATCTAGAATTGTGAAGAAAGATATCATGGAGCACTGGGATGACAGTGGCCATGGAGCATTGTGATGACAGGGGTCATGGGGCATTGTGATGACACGGCCATTGAACATTATGATGACAAGAAGTCTGGAGCATTGTGATAAAAAGGGCATGGACTATTGTGATTAGAGGGGCCAAGGAGCATTCTGATGACAACGGCATGGAGCATTGTGATGACAAGGGTCATCGAGCATTGTGATGACAGTGGTCATAGAGCATTGTGATGACACGATTATGGAATATTGTGATGACCAGAATTCTGTAGCACTGTGATGAAAGGGGAATGGAGCATTGTGATTACAGGGGTCATGGTGCATTGTGATGACAGGGGTCATGGGGCATTGTGATGACACGGCCATGGAACATTATGATGACAAAAATTCTGGAGCATTGTGATAAAAAGGGCATGGACCATTGTGATTTGAGGGGCCAAGGAGCATTCTGATGACAACGGCATGGAGCATTGTGATGACAAGGGTCATCGAGCATTGTGATGACAGTGGTCATGAAGCATTGTGATGAATGGGGTCATGGATCATTGTGATGACAAGTGTCGTGGAGCATTGTGATGACAGGGGTCATAGAGCATTGGGATGACACGGTTATAGAATATTGTGATGACCAGAATTCTGTAGCACTGTGATGAAAAGGGAATGGAGCATTGTTATTACAAGGGTCATGGAGCATTGTGATGACAATTGTTCTAGAACATTGTGAAGACCAGGGTCATGGAGCATAGTGATGAAAGGGGAAATGGAGCATTGTGATGACAGTCGTCATGGGAAAATGTGTTGACAGTGCTCATGGAGCATTGTTAGAAAGGGAACATGGAGCAATTTGATTTCAGGGGTCATGAAAAATTGTGAATACATAGGCCATGGAGTATTCAGATGAATGTGGTCAAGGATCATTGTGACGAAATGTGTCCTGGAATATTGTGATGACACGGTTCATGGAGCATTGCGATGACAAGGGCCATGGCGAAATGTGAAGACAGGTGTCATGGGGAATTGTGTTGACAGTGGTCATATAGAATTGTGAAGAAAGATATCATGGAGCACTGGGATGACAGGGGCCATGGAGCATTGTGATGACAGGGGTCATGGGGCATTGTGATGACACGGCCATGGAACATTATGATGGCAAGAATTCTGGAGCATTGTGATAAATAGGGCATGGGCCATTGTGATTAGAGGGGCCAAGGAGCATTCTGATGACAACGGCATGCAGCATTGTGATGACAATGGTCATCGAGCATTGTGATGACAGTGGTCATGAAGCATTGTGATGAATGTGGTCATGGATCATTGTGATGACAAGTGTCGTGGAGCATTGTGATCACAGGGGTCATAGAGCATTGTGATGACACGGTTATGGAATATTGTGATGACCAGAATTCTGTAGAACTGTGATGAATAGGGAATGGAGCATTATGATTACAGGGGTCATGGAGCATTGTGATGACAGGCGTCATGGGACAATGTTTTGACAGTGGTCATGGAGCATTGTTAGAAAGGGAACATGGAGCAATTTGATTTCAGGGGCCATGAAAAATTGTGAATACATAGGCCATGGAGTATTCAGATGAATGTGCTCAAGGATCATTGTGACGACAAGTGTCCTGGAATATTGTGATGACACGGTTCATGGAGCATTGTGATGACAAGGGCCATGGCGAAATGTGAAGAAAGGTGTCATGGGGCATTGTGATGACGGTGGTCATCTAGAATTGTGAAGAAAGATATCATGGAGCACTGGGATGACAGGGGCCCTGGAGCATTGTGATGACAGGGGTCATGGGGCATTGTGATGACACGGCCATGGAACATTATGATGACAAGAATTCTGGAGCATTGTGATAAAAAGGGCATGGATAATTGTGATTAGAGGGGTCAAGGAGCATTCTGATGACAACGGCATGGAGCATTGTGATGACAAGGGTCATCGAGCACTGTGATGACAGTGGTCATGAAGCATTGTGATGAATGTGGTTATGGATCATTGTGATGACAAGTGTCGTGGAGCATTGTGATGATAGGTGTCATAGAGCATTGTGATGACACGGTTATGGAATATTGTGATGACCAGAATTGTGTAGCACTGTGATGAAAAGGGAATGGAGCATTGTGATTACAGGGGTCATGGAGCTTTTTGATGACAATTGCTTAGAACATTGTGAAGACAGGGATCATAGAGCATAGTGATGAAAGGGGCCATGGAGCATTGTGATGACAGGCGTCATGGGACAATGTGTTGACAGTGGTCATGGAGCATTGTTAGAAAGGGAACATGGAGCAATTTGATTTCAGGGGCCATGAAAAATTGTGAATACATAGACCATGGTGTATTCAGATGAAAGTGGTCAAGGATCATTGTGACGAAAACTGTCCTGGAATATTGTGATGACACGGTTCATGGAGCATTGCGATGACAAGGGCCATGGCGAAATGTGAAGACAGGTGTCTTGGGGCATTGTGATGACAGTGGTCATCTAGAATTGTGAAGAAAGATATCATGGAGAACTGGGATGACAGGGGCCATGGAGCATTGTGATGACAGGGTCATGGGGCATTGTGATGACACGGCCATGGAACATTATGATGACAAGAATTCTGGAGCATTGTGATAAAATGGGCATGGACCATTGTGATTCGAGGGACCAAGGAGCATTCTGATGACAACGGCATGGAGCATTGTGATGACAAGGGTCATCGAGCATTGTGATGACAGTGGTCATGAAGCATTGTGATGAATGTGGTCATGGATCATTGTGATGACAAGTGTCGTGGAGCATTGTGATGACAGGGGTCATAGAGCATTGTGATGACACGGTTATGGAATATTGTGATGACCAGAATTCTTTAGCACTGTGATGAAAAGGGAATGGAGCATTGTGATTACAGGGGTCATGGAGCATTTTGATGTCAATTGTTCCAGAACATTGTGAAGACAGGGATCATGGAGCCTAGTGATGAAAGGGGCCATGGAGCATTGTGATGACAGGCGTCATGGGACAATGTGTTGACAGTGGTCATGGAGCATTGTTAGAAAGGGAACATGGAGCAATTTGATTTCAGGGGCCATGAAAAATTGTGAATACATAGGCCATGGAGTATTCAGATGAATGTGGTCAAGGATCATTGTGACGACAAGTGTCCTGGAATATTGTGATGACACGGTTCATGGAGCATTGCCATGACAAGGGCCATGGCGAAATGTGAAGACAGGTGTCATGGGGCATTGTGATGACAGTGGTCATCTAGAATTGTGAAGAAAGATATCATGGAGCACTGGGATGACAGGGGCCATGGAGCATTGTGATGACAGGGGTCATGGGGCATTGTGATGACACGGCCATGGAACATTATGATGACAAGAATTCTGGAGCATTGTGATAAAAATTGCATGGACCATTGTGATTAGAGGGGCTAAGGAGCATTCTGATGACAACGGCATGGAGCATTGTGATGACAAGGGTCATCGAGCACTGTGATGACAGTGGTCATGAAGCATTGTGATGAATGTGGTCATGGATCATTGTGATGACAAGTGTCGTGGAGCATTGTGATGACAGGGGTCATAGAGCATTGTGATGACACGGTTATGGAATATTGTGATGACCAGAATTCTGTAGCACTGTGATGAAAGGGGAATGGAGCATTGTGATTACAGGGGTCATGGAGCATTGTGATGACAATTGTTCTAGAACATTGTGAAGGCAGGGATCATGGAGCATAGTGATGAAAGGGCCATGGAGCATTGTGATGACAGGCGTCATGGGACAATGTGTTGACAGTGGTCATGGAGCATTGTTAGAAAGGGAACATGGAGCAATTTGATTTCAGGGGCCATGAAAAATTGTGAATACATAGACCATGGTGTATTCAGATGAAAGTGGTCAAGGATCATTGTGACAAAAAGTGTCCTGGAATATTGTGATGACACGGTTCATGGAGCATTGGGATGACAAGGGCCATGGCGAAATGTGAAGACAGGTGTCTTGGGGTTTGTGATGACAGTGGTCATCTAGAATTGTGAAGAAAGATATCATGGAGAACTGGGATGACAGGGGCCATGGAGCATTGTGATGACAGGGTCATGGGGCATTGTGATGACACGGCCATGGAACATTATGATGAAAAGAATTCTGGAGCATTGTGATAAAAAGGGCATGGACCATTGTGATTCGAGGGACCAAGGAGCATTCTGATGACAACGGCATGGAGCATTGTGATGACAAGGGTCATCGAGCATTGTGATGACAGTGGTCATGAAGCATTGTGATGAATGTGGTCATGGATCATTGTGATGACAAGTGTCGTGGAGCATTGTGATGACAGGGGTCATAGAGCATTGTGATGACACGGTTATGGAATATTGTGATGACCAGAATTCTGTAGCACTGTGATGAATAGGGAATGGAGCATTGTGATTACAGGGGTCATGGAGCATTGTGATGACAATTGTTCCAGAACATTGTGAAGACAGGGATCATGGAGCCTAGTGATGAAAGGGGCCATGGAGCATTGTGATGACAGGCGTCATGGGACAATGTGTTGACAGTGGTCAAGGAGCATTGTTAGAAAGGGAACATGGAGCAATTTATTTCAGAGGTCATGAAAAATTGTGAATACATAGGCCATGGAGTATTCAGATGAATGTGGTCAAGGATCTTTGTGACAAATGTGTCCTGGAATATTGTGATGACACGGTTCATGGAGCATTGCGATGACAAGGGCCATGGCGAAATGTGAAGACAGGTGTCATGGGGAATTGTGATGACAGTGGTCATCTAGAATTGTGAAGAAAGATATCATGGAGCACTGGGATGACTGGGGCCATGGAGCATTGTGATGACAGGGGTCATGGGGCATTGTGATGACACGGCCATGGAACATTATGATGGCAAGAATTCTGGAGCATTGTGATAAAAAGGGCATGGACCATTGTGATTAGAGGGGCCAAGGAGCATTCAAATGACAACGGCATGGAGCATTGTGATGACAAGGTTCATCGAGCATTGTGATGACAGTGGTCATGAAGCATTGTGATGAATGTGGTCATGGATCATTGTGATGACAAGTGTCGTGGAGCATTTTGATGATAGGTGTCATAGAGCATTGTGATGACACGGTTATGGAATATTGTGATGACCAGAATTGTGTAGCACTGTGATGAAAAGGGAATGGAGCATTGTGATTACAGGGGTCATGGAGCTTTTTGATGACAATTGCTTAGAACATTGTGAAGACAGGGATCATAGAGCATAGTGATGAAAGGGGCCATGGAGCATTGTGATGACAGGCGTCATGGGACAATGTGTTGACAGTGGTCATGGAGCATTGTTAGAAAGGGAACATGGAGCAATTTGATTTCAGGGGCCATGAAAAATTGTGAATACATAGACCATGGTGTATTCAGATGAAAGTGTTCAAGGATCATTGTGAAGAAAAGTGTCCTGGAATATTGTGATGACACGGTTCATGGAGCATTGCGATGACAAGGGCCATGGCGAAATGTGAAGACAGGTGTCTTGGGGCATTGTGATGACAGTGGTCATCTAGAATTGTGAAGAAAGATATCATGGAGAACTGGGATGACAGGGGCCATGGAGCATTGTGATGACAGGGTCATGGGGCATTGTGATGACACGGCCATGGAACATTATGATGACAAGAATTCTGGAGCATTGTGATAAATAGGGCATGGACCATTGTGATTAGAGGTGCCAAGGAGCATTCTGATGACAACGGCATGGAGCATTGTGATGACAAGGGTCATCGAGCATTGTGATGACAGTGGTCATGTAGCATTGTGATGAATGTGGTCATGGATCATTGTGATGACAAGTGTCGTGGAGCATTGTGATGACAGGGGTCATAGAGCATTGTGATGACACGGTTATGGAATATTGTAATGACCAGAATTATGTAGCACTGTGATGAAAAGGGAATGGAGCATTCTGATTACAGGGGTCATGGAGCATTGTGATGACAATTGTTCTAGAACATTGTGATGACAGGGATCATGGAGCATAGTGATGAAAGTGGCCATGGAGCATGGTGATGACAGGCGTCATGGGACATTGTGTTGACACTTGTCATGGAGCATTGTTAGAAAGGGAACATGGAGCAATTTGATTTCAGGGGCCATGAAAAATTTTGAATACATAGGCCATGGAGTATTCAGATGAATGTGGTCAAGGATCATTGTGACAAAAAGTGTCCTGGAATATTGTGATGACACGGTTCATGGAGCATTGCGATGAAAAGTGCCATGGCGAAATGTGAAGAAAGGTGTCATGGGGCATTGTGATGACAGTGGTCATCTAGAATTGTGAAGAAAGATATCATGGAGAACTGGGATGACAGGGGCCATGGAGCATTGTCATGACAGGGGTCATGGGGCATTGTGATGACACGGCCATGGAACATTATGATGACAAGAATTCTGGAGCATTGTTAAAAAAGGGCATGGACCATTGTGATTAGAGGGGCCAAGGAGCATTCTGATGACAACGGCATGGAGCAATGTGATGACAAGGGTCATCGTGCATTGTGATGACAGTGGTCATGAAGCATTGTGATGAATGTGGTCATGGATCATTGTGATGACAAGTGTCGTGGAGCATTTTGATGACAGGGGTCATAGAGCATTGTGATGACACGGTTATGTAATATTGTGTTGACCAGAATTCTGTAGCACTGTGATGAAAAGGGAATGGAGCATTGTGATTACAGGGGTCATGGAGCATTGTGATGACAATTGTTCTAGAACATTGTGAAGACAGGGATCATGGAGCATAGTAATGAAAGGGGCCATGGAGCATTGTGATGATAGGCGTCATGGGACATTGTGTTGACAGTGGTCATGGAGCATTGTTAGAAAGGGAACATGGAGCAATTTGATTTCAGGGGCCATGAAAAATTGTGAATACATAGGCCATGGATTATTCAGATGAATGTGGTCAAGGATCATTGTGACGACAAGTGTCCTGGAATATTGTGATGACACGGTTCATGGAGCATTGCGATGGCAAGGGCCATGGCGAAATGTGAAGACAGGTGTCATGGGGCATTGTGATGACAGTGGTCCTCTAGAATTGTGAAGAAAGATATCATGGAGCACTGGGATGACAGGGGTCATGGAGCATTGTGAAGACAGGGGTCATGGGGCATTGTGATGACATGGTCATGGAACATTATGATGACAAGAATTCGGGAGCATTGTGTTAAAAAGAGCATAGACCATTGTTATTAGAGGGGCCAAGGAGCATTCTGATGACAACGGCATGGAGCATTGTGATGACAAGGGTCATCGAGCATTGTGATGACAGTGGTCATGAAGCATTGTGATGAATGTGGTCATGGATCATTGTGATGACAAGTGTCGTGGAGCATTGTGATGACAGGGGTCATAGAGCATTGTGATGACACGGTTATGGAATATTGTGATGACCAGAATTCTGTAGCACTGTGATGAAAGGGGAATGGAGCATTGTGATTACAGGGGTCATGGAGCATTGTGATGACAATTGTTCTAGAACATTGTGAAGGCAGGGATCATGGAGCATAGTGATGAAAGGGCCATGGAGCATTGTGATGACAGGCGTCATGGGACAATGTGTTGACAGTGGTCATGGAGCATTGTTAGAAAGGGAACATGGAGCAATTTGATTTCCGGGGCCATGAAAAATTGTGAATACATAGACCATGGTGTATTCAGATGAAAGTGGTCAAGGATCATTGTGACAAAAAGTGTCCTGGAATATTGTGATGACACGGTTCATGGAGCATTGGGATGACAAGGGCCATGGCGAAATGTGAAGACAGGTGTCTTGGGGCTTTGTGATGACAGTGGTCATCTAGAATTGTGAAGAAAGATATCATGGAGAACTGGGATGACAGGGGCCATGGAGCATTGTGATGACAGGTTCATGGGGCATTGTGATGACACGGCCATGGAACATTATGATGAAAAGAATTCTGGAGCATTGTGATAAAAAGGGCATGGACCATTGTGATTCGAGGGACCAAGGAGCATTCTGATGACAACGGCATGGAGCATTGTGATGACAAGGGTCATCGAGCATTGTGATGACAGTGGTCATGAAGCATTGTGATGAATGTGGTCATGGATCATTGTGATGACAAGTGTCGTGGAGCATTGTGATGACAGGGGTCATAGAGCATTGTGATGACACGGTTATGGAATATTGTGATGACCAGAATTCTGTAGCACTGTGATGAATAGGGAATGGAGCATTGTGATTACAGGGGTCATGGAGCATTGTGATGACAATTGTTCCAGAACATTGTGAAGACAGGGATCATGGAGCCTAGTGATGAAAGGGGCCATGGAGCATTGTGATGACAGGCGTCATGGGACAATGTGTTGACAGTGGTCAAGGAGCATTGTTAGAAAGGGAACATGGAGCAATTTATTTCAGAGGTCATGAAAAATTGTGAATACATAGGCCATGGAGTATTCAGATGAATGTGGTCAAGGATCTTTGTGACAAATGTGTCCTGGAATATTGTGATGACACGGTTCATGGAGCATTGCGATGACAAGGGCCATGGCGAAATGTGAAGACAGGTGTCATGGGGAATTGTGATGACAGTGGTCATCTAGAATTGTGAAGAAAGATATCATGGAGCACTGGGATGACTGGGGCCATGGAGCATTGTGATGACAGGGGTCATGGGGCATTGTGATGACACGGCCATGGAACATTATGATGGCAAGAATTCTGGAGCATTGTGATAAAAAGGGCATGGACCATTGTGATTAGAGGGGCCAAGGAGCATTCTGATGACAACGGCATGGAGCATTGGGATGACAAGTGTTATCGAGCATTGTGATGACAGTGGTCATGAAGCATTGTGATGAATGTGGTCATGGATCATTGTGATGACAAGTGTCGTGGAACATTTTGATGACAGTGGTCATAGAGCATTGTGATGACACATTCATGGAATATTGTGATGACCAGAATTCTGTAGCACTGTGATGAAAAGAGAATGGAGCATTTTGATTACAGGGGTCATGGAGCATTGTGATGACAATTGTTCTAGAACATTGTGAAGACAGGGATCATGGAGCATAGTGATTAAAGGGGCCATGGAGCATTGTGATGACAGGCGTCATGGGACATTGTGTTGGCTGTGGTCATGGAGCATTGTTAGAAAGGGAACATGGAGCAATTTGATTTCAGGGGCCATGAAAAATTGTGAATACATAGACCATGGTGTATTCAGATGAAAGTGGTCAAGGATCATTGTGACGAAAAGTGTCCTGGAATATTGTGATGACACGGTTCATGGAGCATTGCGATGACAAGGGCCATGGCGAAATGTGAAGACAGGTGTCTTGGGGCATTGTGATGACAGTGGTCATCTAGAATTGTGAAGAAAGATATCATGGAGAACTGGGATGACAGGGGCCATGGAGCATTGTGATGACAGGGTCATGAGGCATTGTGATGACACGGCCATGGAACATTATGATGACAAGAATTCTGGAGCATTGTGATAAAAAGGGCATGGACCATTGTGATTCGAGGGACCAAGGAGCATTCTGATGACAACGGCATGGAGCATTGTGATGACAAGGGTCATCGAGCATTGTGATGACAGTGGTCATGAAGCATTGTGATGAATGTGGTCATGGATCATTGTGATGACAAGTGTCGTGGAGCATTGTGATGACAGGGGTCATAGAGCATTGTGATGACACGGTTATGGAATATTGTGATGACCAGAATTCTGTAGCACTGTGATGAATAGGGAATGGAGCATTGTGATTACAGTGGTCATGGAGCATTGTGATGAAAATTGTTCCAGATCATTGTGAAGACAGGGATCATGGAGCCTAGTGATGAAAGGGGCCATGGAGCATTGTGATGACAGGCGTCATGGGACAATGTGTTGACAGTGGTCATGGAGCATTGTTAGAAAGGGAACATGGAGCAATTTGATTTCAGGGGTCATGAAAAATTGTGAATACATAGGCCATGGAGTATTCAGATGAATGTGGTCAAGGATCATTGTGACGAAATGTGTCCTGGAATATTGTGATGACACGGTTCATGGAGCATTGCGATGACAAGGGCCATGGCGAAATGTGAAGACAGGTGTCATGGGGCATTGTGATGACAGTGGTCATCTAGAATTGTGAAGAAAGATATCATGGAGCACTGGGATGACAGGGGCCATGGAGCATTGTGATGACAGGGTTCATGGGGCATTGTGATGACACGGCCATGGAACATTATGATGGCAATAATTCTGGAGCATTGTGATAAAAAGGGCATGGACCATTGTGATTAGAGTGGCCAAGGAGCATTCTGATGACAACGGCATGGAGCATTGGGATGACAAGGGTTATCGAGCATTTTGATGACAGTGGTCATGAAGCATTGTGATGAATGGGGTCATGGATCATTGTGATGACAAGTGTCGTGGAACATTTTGAT
The DNA here is from genome assembly GCF_028021215.1 of Eschrichtius robustus. Taxonomy (NCBI): domain Eukaryota; kingdom Metazoa; phylum Chordata; class Mammalia; order Artiodactyla; family Eschrichtiidae; genus Eschrichtius; species Eschrichtius robustus. The sequence continues at coordinate 1,427,251 of NW_027175412.1, forward strand.
GACAGGGGTCATAGAGCATTGTGATGACACATTCATGGAATATTGTGATGACCAGAATTCTGTAGCACTGTGATGAAAAGGGAATGGAGCATTGTGATTACAGGGGTCATGGAGCATTGTTATGACAATTTTTCTAGAACATTGTGAAGACAGGGAAAATGGAGCATAGTGATGAAAGGGGCCATGGAGCATTGTGATGACAGGCGTCATGGGACATTGTGTTGCCTGTGGTCATTGAGCATTGTTAGAAAGGGAACATGGAGCAATTTGATTTCAGGGGCCATGAAAAATTGTGAATACATAGGCCATGGAGTATTCAGATGAATGTGGTCAAGGATCATTGTGACGAAAAGTGTCCTGGAATATTGCGATGACACGGTTCATGGAGAATTGCGATGACAAGGGCCATGGAGAAATGTGAAGAAAGGTGTCATGGGGCATTGTGATGACAGTGGTCATCTAGAATTGTGAAGAAAGATATCATGGAGCACTGGGATGACAGGGGCCATGGAGCATTGTGATGACAGGGGTCATGGGGCATTGTGATGATACGGCCATGGAACATTATGATGACAAGAATTCTGGAGCATTGTGATAAAAAGGGCATGGACCATTGTGATTAGAGGGGCCAAGGAGCATTCTGATGACAACGGCATGGAGCATTGTGATGACAAGTGTCATCGAGCATTGTGATGACAGTGGTCATGAAGCATTGTGATGAATGTGGTCATGGATCATTGTGATCACAAGTGTCGTGGAGCATTGTGATGACAGGGATCATAGAGCATTGTGATGACACGGTTATGGAATATTGTGATGACCAGAATTCTGTAGCACTGTGATGAAAATGGAATGGAGCATTGTGATTACAGGGGTCATGGAGCATTGTAATGACAATTGTTCTAGAACATTGTGAGGACAGGGATCATGGAGCATAGTGATGAAAGGGGCCATGGAGAATTGTGATGACAGGCGTCATGGGACATTGTGTTGACAGTGGTCATGGAGCATTGTTAGAAAGGGAACATGGAGCATTTTGATTTCAGGGGCCATGAATAATTGTGAATACGTAGGCCATGGCGTATTCAGATGAATGTGGTCAAGGATCATTGTGACGAAAAGTGTCCTGGAATATTGTGATGACACGGTTCATGGAGCATTGCGATGACAAGGGCCATGGAGAAATGTGAAGACAGGTGTCATGGGGCATTGTGATGACAGTGGTCATCTAGAATTGTGAAGAAAGATATCATGGAGCACTGGGATGACAGGGGCCATGGAGCATTGTGATGACAGGGGTCATGGGGCATTGTGATGACACGGCCATGGAACATTATGATGACAAGAATTCTGGAGCATTGTGATAAAAAGGGCATGGACCATTGTGATTAGAGGGGCCAAGGAGCATTCGGATGACAACATCATGGAGCATTGTGATGACCAGGGTCATCGAGCATTGTGATGACAGTGGTCATGAAGCATTGTGATGAATGTGGTCATGGATGATTGTGATGACAAGTGTCGTGGAGCATTGTGATGACAGGGGTCATAGAGCATTGTGATGACACGGTTATGGAATATTGTGGAGACCAGAAATTTGTAGCACAGTGATGAAAATGGAATGGAGCATTGTGATTAGAGGGGTCATGGAGCATTGTGATGACAATTGTTCTAGAATATTGTGAAGACAGGGATCATGGAGCATAGTGATGAAAGGGGCCATGGAGCATTGTTATGACAGGCTTATGGGACATTTTGTTGATAGTGGTCATGGAGCATTGTTAGAAAGGGAACATGGAGCAATTTAATTTCAGGGGCCATGAAAAATTGTGAATACATAGGCCATGGAGTATTCAGATGAATGTCGTCAAGGATCATTGTGACGAAAATTGTCCTGGAATATTGTGATGACACGGTTCATGGAGCATTGCGATGACAAGGGCCATGGCGAAATGTGAAGACAGGTGTCATGGGGCATTGTGATGCCAGTGGTCATCTAGAATTGTGAAGAAAGATATCATGGAGCACTGGGATGACAGGGGCCATGGAGCATTGTGATGACAGGGGTCATGGGGCATTGTGATGACACGGTCATGGAACATTATGATGACAAGAATTCTGGAGCATTGTGATAAAAAGGGCATGGATCTTTGTGATTAGAGGGGCCAAGGAGCATTCTGATGACAACGGCATGGAGCATTGTGATGACAAGGTCATCGAACATTGTGATGACAGTGGTCATGAACATTGTGATGAATGTGGTCATGGATCATTGTGATGACAAGTGTCGTGGAGCATTGTGATGACAGGGGTCTTAGTGCATTGTGATGACACGGTTATGTAATATTGTGATGACCAGAATTCTGTAGCACTGTGATGAAAAGGGAATGGAGCATTGTGATTACAGGGGTCATGGAGCATTGTGATGACAATTGTTCTAGAACATTGTGAAGACAGGGATCATGGAGCATAGTGATGAAAGGGGCCATGGAGCATTGTGATGACAGGCGTCATTGGACAATGTGTTGACAGTGGTCATGGAGCATTGTTAGAAAGGGAACATGGAGCAATTTGATTTCAGGGGCCATGAAAAATTGTGAATACATAGGCCATGGAGTATTCAGATGAATGTGGTCAAGGATCATTGTGACGAAAAGTGTCCTGGAATATTGCGATGACACGGTTCATGGAGAATTGCGATGACAAGGGCCATGGAGAAATGTGAAGAAAGGTGTCATGGGGCATTGTGATGACAGTGGTCATCTAGAATTGTGAAGAAAGATATCATGGAGCACTGGGATGACAGGGGCCATGGAGCATTGTGATGACAGGGGTCATGGGGCATTGTGATGATACGGCCATGGAACATTATGATGACAAGAATTCTGGAGCATTGTGATAAAAAGGGCATGGACCATTGTGATTAGAGGGGCCAAGGAGCATTCTGATGACAACGGCATGGAGCATTGTGATGACAAGTGTCATCGAGCATTGTGATGACAGTGGTCATGAAGCATTGTGATGAATGTGGTCATGGATCATTGTGATGACAAGTGTCATGGAGCATTGTAATGACAGGGATCATAGAGCATTGTGATGACACGGTTATGGAATATTGTGATGACCAGAATTCTGTAGCACTGTGATGAAAATGGAATGGAGCATTGTGATTACAGGGGTCATGGAGCATTGTAATGACAATTGTTCTAGAACATTGTGAGGACAGGGATCATGGAGCATAGTGATGAAAGGGGCCATGGAGAATTGTGATGACAGGCGTCATGGGACATTGTGTTGACAGTGGTCATGGAGCATTGTTAGAAAGGGAACATGGAGCATTTTGATTTCAGGGGCCATGAATAATTGTGAATACGTAGGCCATGGCGTATTCAGATGAATGTGGTCAAGGATCATTGTGACGAAAAGTGTCCTGGAATATTGTGACGACACGGTTCATGGAGCATTGCGATGACAAGGGCCATGGAGAAATGTGAAGACAGGTGTCATGGGGCATTGTGATGACAGTGGTCATCTAGAATTGTGAAGAAAGATATCATGGAGCACTGGGATGACAGGGGCCATGGAGCATTGTGATGACAGGGGTCATGGGGCATTGTGATGACACGGCCATGGAACATTATGATGACAAGAATTCTGGAGCATTGTGATAAAAATGGCATGGACCATTGTGATTAGAGGGGCCAAGGAGCATTCGGATGACAACATCATGGAGCATTGTGATGACAAGGGTCATCGAACATTGTGATGACAGTGGTCATGAACATTGTGATGAATGTGGTCATGGATCATTGTGATGACAAGTGTCGTGGAGCATTGTGATGACAGGGGTCTTAGAGCATTGTGATGACACGGTTATGTAATATTGTGATGACCAGAATTCTGTAGCACTGTGATTAAAAGGGAATGGAGCATTGTGATTACAGGGGTCATGGAGCATTGTGATGACAATTGTTCTAGAACATTGTGAAGACAGGGATCATGGAGCATAGTGATGAAAGGGGCCATGGAGCATTGTGATGACAGGCGTCATTGGACAATGTGTTGACAGTGGTCATGGAGCATTGTTAGAAAGGGAACATGGAGCAATTTGATTTCAGGGGCCATGAAAAATTGTGAATACATAGGCCATGGAGTATTCAGATGAATGTGGTCAAGGATCATTGTGACGAAAAGTGTCCTGGAATATTGCGATGACACGGTTCATGGAGAATTGCGATGACAAGGGCCATGGAGAAATGTGAAGAAAGGTGTCATGGGGCATTGTGATGACAGTGGTCATCTAGAATTGTGAAGAAAGATATCATGGAGCACTGGGATGACAGGGGCCATGGAGCATTGTGATGACAGGGGTCATGGGGCATTGTGATGATACGGCCATGGAACATTATGATGACAAGAATTCTGGAGCATTGTGATAAAAAGGGCATGGACCATTGTGATTAGAGGGGCCAAGGAGCATTCTGATGACAACGGCATGGAGCATTGTGATGACAAGTGTCATCGAGCATTGTGATGACAGTGGTCATGAAGCATTGTGATGAATGTGGTCATGGATCATTGTGATGACAAGTGTCATGGAGCATTGTGATGACAGGGATCATAGAGCATTGTGATGACACGGTTATGGAATATTGTGATGACCAGAATTCTGTAGCACTGTGATGAAAATGGAATGGAGCATTGTGATTACAGGGGTCATGGAGCATTGTAATGACAATTGTTCTAGAACATTGTGAGGACAGGGATCATGGAGCATAGTGATGAAAGGGGCCATGGAGAATTGTGATGACAGGCGTCATGGGACATTGTGTTGACAGTGGTCATGGAGCATTGTTAGAAAGGGAACATGGAGCATTTTGATTTCAGGGGCCATGAATAATTGTGAATACGTAGGCCATGGCGTATTCAGATGAATGTGGTCAAGGATCATTGTGACGAAAAGTGTCCTGGAATATTGTGATGACACGGTTCATGGAGCATTGCGATGACAAGGGCCATGGAGAAATGTGAAGACAGGTGTCATGGGGCATTGTGATGACAGTGGTCATCTAGAATTGTGAAGAAAGATATCATGGAGCACTGGGATGACAGGGGCCATGGAGCATTGTGATGACAGGGGTCATGGGGCATTGTGATGACACGGCCATGGAACATTATGATGACAAGAATTCTGGAGCATTGTGATAAAAAGGGCATGGATCTTTGTGATTAGAGGGGCCAAGGAGCATTCTGATGACAACGGCATGGAGCATTGTGATGACAAGGTCATCGAACATTGTGATGACAGTGGTCATGAACATTGTGATGAATGTGGTCATGGATCATTGTGATGACAAGTGTCGTGGAGCATTGTGATGACAGGGGTCATAGAGCATTGTGATGACACGGTTATGGAATTTTGTGATGACCAAAATTCTGTAGCACTGTGATGAAAAGGGAATGGAGCATTGTGATTACAGGGGTCATGGAGCATTGTGATGACAATTGTTCTAGAACATTGTGATGACAGGGATCATGGAGCATAGTGATGAAAGGGGCCATGGAGCATTGTGATGACAGGCATCATGGGACATTGTGTTGACAGTGGTCATGGAGCAGTGTTAGAAAGGGAACATGGAGCAATTTGATTTCAGGGGCCATGAAAAATTGTGAATACATAGGCCATGGAGTATTCAGATGAATGTGGTCAAGGATCATTGTGACGACAAGTGTCCTGGAATATTGTGATGACACGGATCATGGAGCATTGCGATGAAAAGGGCCATGGCGAAATGTGAAGAAAGGTGTCATGGGGCATTGTGATGAAAGTGGTCATCTAGAATTGTGAAGAAAGATATCATGGAGCACTGGGATGACAGTGGCCATGGAGCATTGTGATGACAGGGGTCATGGGGCATTGTGATGACACGGCCATTGAACATTATGATGACAAGAAGTCTGGAGCATTGTGATAAAAAGGGCATGGACTATTGTGATTAGAGGGGCCAAGGAGCATTCTGATGACAACGGCATGGAGCATTGTGATGACAAGGGTCATCGAGCATTGTGATGACAGTGGTCATAGAGCATTGTGATGACACGATTATGGAATATTGTGATGACCAGAATTCTGTAGCACTGTGATGAAAGGGGAATGGAGCATTGTGATTACAGGGGTCATGGTGCATTGTGATGACAGGGGTCATGGGGCATTGTGATGACACGGCCATGGAACATTATGATGACAAAAATTCTGGAGCATTGTGATAAAAAGGGCATGGACCATTGTGATTTGAGGGGCCAAGGAGCATTCTGATGACAACGGCATGGAGCATTGTGATGACAAGGGTCATCGAGCATTGTGATGACAGTGGTCATGAAGCATTGTGATGAATGGGGTCATGGATCATTGTGATGACAAGTGTCGTGGAGCATTGTGATGACAGGGGTCATAGAGCATTGGGATGACACGGTTATAGAATATTGTGATGACCAGAATTCTGTAGCACTGTGATGAAAAGGGAATGGAGCATTGTTATTACAAGGGTCATGGAGCATTGTGATGACAATTGTTCTAGAACATTGTGAAGACCAGGGTCATGGAGCATAGTGATGAAAGGGGAAATGGAGCATTGTGATGACAGTCGTCATGGGAAAATGTGTTGACAGTGCTCATGGAGCATTGTTAGAAAGGGAACATGGAGCAATTTGATTTCAGGGGTCATGAAAAATTGTGAATACATAGGCCATGGAGTATTCAGATGAATGTGGTCAAGGATCATTGTGACGAAATGTGTCCTGGAATATTGTGATGACACGGTTCATGGAGCATTGCGATGACAAGGGCCATGGCGAAATGTGAAGACAGGTGTCATGGGGAATTGTGTTGACAGTGGTCATATAGAATTGTGAAGAAAGATATCATGGAGCACTGGGATGACAGGGGCCATGGAGCATTGTGATGACAGGGGTCATGGGGCATTGTGATGACACGGCCATGGAACATTATGATGGCAAGAATTCTGGAGCATTGTGATAAATAGGGCATGGGCCATTGTGATTAGAGGGGCCAAGGAGCATTCTGATGACAACGGCATGCAGCATTGTGATGACAATGGTCATCGAGCATTGTGATGACAGTGGTCATGAAGCATTGTGATGAATGTGGTCATGGATCATTGTGATGACAAGTGTCGTGGAGCATTGTGATCACAGGGGTCATAGAGCATTGTGATGACACGGTTATGGAATATTGTGATGACCAGAATTCTGTAGAACTGTGATGAATAGGGAATGGAGCATTATGATTACAGGGGTCATGGAGCATTGTGATGACAGGCGTCATGGGACAATGTTTTGAGAGTGGTCATGGAGCATTGTTAGAAAGGGAACATGGAGCAATTTGATTTCAGGGGCCATGAAAAATTGTGAATACATAGGCCATGGAGTATTCAGATGAATGTGCTCAAGGATCATTGTGACGACAAGTGTCCTGGAATATTGTGATGACACGGTTCATGGAGCATTGTGATGACAAGGGCCATGGCGAAATGTGAAGAAAGGTGTCATGGGGCATTGTGATGACGGTGGTCATCTAGAATTGTGAAGAAAGATATCATGGAGCACTGGGATGACAGGGGCCCTGGAGCATTGTGATGACAGGGGTCATGGGGCATTGTGATGACACGGCCATGGAACATTATGATGACAAGAATTCTGGAGCATTGTGATAAAAAGGGCATGGATAATTGTGATTAGAGGGGTCAAGGAGCATTCTGATGACAACGGCATGGAGCATTGTGATGACAAGGGTCATCGAGCACTGTGATGACAGTGGTCATGAAGCATTGTGATGAATGTGGTTATGGATCATTGTGATGACAAGTGTCGTGGAGCATTGTGATGATAGGTGTCATAGAGCATTGTGATGACACGGTTATGGAATATTGTGATGACCAGAATTGTGTAGCACTGTGATGAAAAGGGAATGGAGCATTGTGATTACAGGGGTCATGGAGCTTTTTGATGACAATTGCTTAGAACATTGTGAAGACAGGGATCATAGAGCATAGTGATGAAAGGGGCCATGGAGCATTGTGATGACAGGCGTCATGGGACAATGTGTTGACAGTGGTCATGGAGCATTGTTAGAAAGGGAACATGGAGCAATTTGATTTCAGGGGCCATGAAAAATTGTGAATACATAGACCATGGTGTATTCAGATGAAAGTGGTCAAGGATCATTGTGACGAAAACTGTCCTGGAATATTGTGATGACACGGTTCATGGAGCATTGCGATGACAAGGGCCATGGCGAAATGTGAAGACAGGTGTCTTGGGGCATTGTGATGACAGTGGTCATCTAGAATTGTGAAGAAAGATATCATGGAGAACTGGGATGACAGGGGCCATGGAGCATTGTGATGACAGGGTCATGGGGCATTGTGATGACACGGCCATGGAACATTATGATGACAAGAATTCTGGAGCATTGTGATAAAATGGGCATGGACCATTGTGATTCGAGGGACCAAGGAGCATTCTGATGACAACGGCATGGAGCATTGTGATGACAAGGGTCATCGAGCATTGTGATGACAGTGGTCATGAAGCATTGTGATGAATGTGGTCATGGATCATTGTGATGACAAGTGTCGTGGAGCATTGTGATGACAGGGGTCATAGAGCATTGTGATGACACGGTTATGGAATATTGTGATGACCAGAATTCTTTAGCACTGTGATGAAAAGGGAATGGAGCATTGTGATTACAGGGGTCATGGAGCATTTTGATGTCAATTGTTCCAGAACATTGTGAAGACAGGGATCATGGAGCCTAGTGATGAAAGGGGCCATGGAGCATTGTGATGACAGGCGTCATGGGACAATGTGTTGACAGTGGTCATGGAGCATTGTTAGAAAGGGAACATGGAGCAATTTGATTTCAGGGGCCATGAAAAATTGTGAATACATAGGCCATGGAGTATTCAGATGAATGTGGTCAAGGATCATTGTGACGACAAGTGTCCTGGAATATTGTGATGACACGGTTCATGGAGCATTGCCATGACAAGGGCCATGGCGAAATGTGAAGACAGGTGTCATGGGGCATTGTGATGACAGTGGTCATCTAGAATTGTGAAGAAAGATATCATGGAGCACTGGGATGACAGGGGCCATGGAGCATTGTGATGACAGGGGTCATGGGGCATTGTGATGACACGGCCATGGAACATTATGATGACAAGAATTCTGGAGCATTGTGATAAAAATTGCATGGACCATTGTGATTAGAGGGGCTAAGGAGCATTCTGATGACAACGGCATGGAGCATTGTGATGACAAGGGTCATCGAGCACTGTGATGACAGTGGTCATGAAGCATTGTGATGAATGTGGTCATGGATCATTGTGATGACAAGTGTCGTGGAGCATTGTGATGACAGGGGTCATAGAGCATTGTGATGACACGGTTATGGAATATTGTGATGACCAGAATTCTGTAGCACTGTGATGAAAGGGGAATGGAGCATTGTGATTACAGGGGTCATGGAGCATTGTGATGACAATTGTTCTAGAACATTGTGAAGGCAGGGATCATGGAGCATAGTGATGAAAGGGCCATGGAGCATTGTGATGACAGGCGTCATGGGACAATGTGTTGACAGTGGTCATGGAGCATTGTTAGAAAGGGAACATGGAGCAATTTGATTTCAGGGGCCATGAAAAATTGTGAATACATAGACCATGGTGTATTCAGATGAAAGTGGTCAAGGATCATTGTGACAAAAAGTGTCCTGGAATATTGTGATGACACGGTTCATGGAGCATTGGGATGACAAGGGCCATGGCGAAATGTGAAGACAGGTGTCTTGGGGTTTGTGATGACAGTGGTCATCTAGAATTGTGAAGAAAGATATCATGGAGAACTGGGATGACAGGGGCCATGGAGCATTGTGATGACAGGGTCATGGGGCATTGTGATGACACGGCCATGGAACATTATGATGAAAAGAATTCTGGAGCATTGTGATAAAAAGGGCATGGACCATTGTGATTCGAGGGACCAAGGAGCATTCTGATGACAACGGCATGGAGCATTGTGATGACAAGGGTCATCGAGCATTGTGATGACAGTGGTCATGAAGCATTGTGATGAATGTGGTCATGGATCATTGTGATGACAAGTGTCGTGGAGCATTGTGATGACAGGGGTCATAGAGCATTGTGATGACACGGTTATGGAATATTGTGATGACCAGAATTCTGTAGCACTGTGATGAATAGGGAATGGAGCATTGTGATTACAGGGGTCATGGAGCATTGTGATGACAATTGTTCCAGAACATTGTGAAGACAGGGATCATGGAGCCTAGTGATGAAAGGGGCCATGGAGCATTGTGATGACAGGCGTCATGGGACAATGTGTTGACAGTGGTCAAGGAGCATTGTTAGAAAGGGAACATGGAGCAATTTATTTCAGAGGTCATGAAAAATTGTGAATACATAGGCCATGGAGTATTCAGATGAATGTGGTCAAGGATCTTTGTGACAAATGTGTCCTGGAATATTGTGATGACACGGTTCATGGAGCATTGCGATGACAAGGGCCATGGCGAAATGTGAAGACAGGTGTCATGGGGAATTGTGATGACAGTGGTCATCTAGAATTGTGAAGAAAGATATCATGGAGCACTGGGATGACTGGGGCCATGGAGCATTGTGATGACAGGGGTCATGGGGCATTGTGATGACACGGCCATGGAACATTATGATGGCAAGAATTCTGGAGCATTGTGATAAAAAGGGCATGGACCATTGTGATTAGAGGGGCCAAGGAGCATTCAAATGACAACGGCATGGAGCATTGTGATGACAAGGTTCATCGAGCATTGTGATGACAGTGGTCATGAAGCATTGTGATGAATGTGGTCATGGATCATTGTGATGACAAGTGTCGTGGAGCATTTTGATGATAGGTGTCATAGAGCATTGTGATGACACGGTTATGGAATATTGTGATGACCAGAATTGTGTAGCACTGTGATGAAAAGGGAATGGAGCATTGTGATTACAGGGGTCATGGAGCTTTTTGATGACAATTGCTTAGAACATTGTGAAGACAGGGATCATAGAGCATAGTGATGAAAGGGGCCATGGAGCATTGTGATGACAGGCGTCATGGGACAATGTGTTGACAGTGGTCATGGAGCATTGTTAGAAAGGGAACATGGAGCAATTTGATTTCAGGGGCCATGAAAAATTGTGAATACATAGACCATGGTGTATTCAGATGAAAGTGTTCAAGGATCATTGTGAAGAAAAGTGTCCTGGAATATTGTGATGACACGGTTCATGGAGCATTGCGATGACAAGGGCCATGGCGAAATGTGAAGACAGGTGTCTTGGGGCATTGTGATGACAGTGGTCATCTAGAATTGTGAAGAAAGATATCATGGAGAACTGGGATGACAGGGGCCATGGAGCATTGTGATGACAGGGTCATGGGGCATTGTGATGACACGGCCATGGAACATTATGATGACAAGAATTCTGGAGCATTGTGATAAATAGGGCATGGACCATTGTGATTAGAGGTGCCAAGGAGCATTCTGATGACAACGGCATGGAGCATTGTGATGACAAGGGTCATCGAGCATTGTGATGACAGTGGTCATGTAGCATTGTGATGAATGTGGTCATGGATCATTGTGATGACAAGTGTCGTGGAGCATTGTGATGACAGGGGTCATAGAGCATTGTGATGACACGGTTATGGAATATTGTAATGACCAGAATTATGTAGCACTGTGATGAAAAGGGAATGGAGCATTCTGATTACAGGGGTCATGGAGCATTGTGATGACAATTGTTCTAGAACATTGTGATGACAGGGATCATGGAGCATAGTGATGAAAGTGGCCATGGAGCATGGTGATGACAGGCGTCATGGGACATTGTGTTGACACTTGTCATGGAGCATTGTTAGAAAGGGAACATGGAGCAATTTGATTTCAGGGGCCATGAAAAATTTTGAATACATAGGCCATGGAGTATTCAGATGAATGTGGTCAAGGATCATTGTGACAAAAAGTGTCCTGGAATATTGTGATGACACGGTTCATGGAGCATTGCGATGAAAAGTGCCATGGCGAAATGTGAAGAAAGGTGTCATGGGGCATTGTGATGACAGTGGTCATCTAGAATTGTGAAGAAAGATATCATGGAGAACTGGGATGACAGGGGCCATGGAGCATTGTCATGACAGGGGTCATGGGGCATTGTGATGACACGGCCATGGAACATTATGATGACAAGAATTCTGGAGCATTGTTAAAAAAGGGCATGGACCATTGTGATTAGAGGGGCCAAGGAGCATTCTGATGACAACGGCATGGAGCAATGTGATGACAAGGGTCATCGTGCATTGTGATGACAGTGGTCATGAAGCATTGTGATGAATGTGGTCATGGATCATTGTGATGACAAGTGTCGTGGAGCATTTTGATGACAGGGGTCATAGAGCATTGTGATGACACGGTTATGTAATATTGTGTTGACCAGAATTCTGTAGCACTGTGATGAAAAGGGAATGGAGCATTGTGATTACAGGGGTCATGGAGCATTGTGATGACAATTGTTCTAGAACATTGTGAAGACAGGGATCATGGAGCATAGTAATGAAAGGGGCCATGGAGCATTGTGATGATAGGCGTCATGGGACATTGTGTTGACAGTGGTCATGGAGCATTGTTAGAAAGGGAACATGGAGCAATTTGATTTCAGGGGCCATGAAAAATTGTGAATACATAGGCCATGGATTATTCAGATGAATGTGGTCAAGGATCATTGTGACGACAAGTGTCCTGGAATATTGTGATGACACGGTTCATGGAGCATTGCGATGGCAAGGGCCATGGCGAAATGTGAAGACAGGTGTCATGGGGCATTGTGATGACAGTGGTCCTCTAGAATTGTGAAGAAAGATATCATGGAGCACTGGGATGACAGGGGTCATGGAGCATTGTGAAGACAGGGGTCATGGGGCATTGTGATGACATGGTCATGGAACATTATGATGACAAGAATTCGGGAGCATTGTGTTAAAAAGAGCATAGACCATTGTTATTAGAGGGGCCAAGGAGCATTCTGATGACAACGGCATGGAGCATTGTGATGACAAGGGTCATCGAGCATTGTGATGACAGTGGTCATGAAGCATTGTGATGAATGTGGTCATGGATCATTGTGATGACAAGTGTCGTGGAGCATTGTGATGACAGGGGTCATAGAGCATTGTGATGACACGGTTATGGAATATTGTGATGACCAGAATTCTGTAGCACTGTGATGAAAGGGGAATGGAGCATTGTGATTACAGGGGTCATGGAGCATTGTGATGACAATTGTTCTAGAACATTGTGAAGGCAGGGATCATGGAGCATAGTGATGAAAGGGCCATGGAGCATTGTGATGACAGGCGTCATGGGACAATGTGTTGACAGTGGTCATGGAGCATTGTTAGAAAGGGAACATGGAGCAATTTGATTTCCGGGGCCATGAAAAATTGTGAATACATAGACCATGGTGTATTCAGATGAAAGTGGTCAAGGATCATTGTGACAAAAAGTGTCCTGGAATATTGTGATGACACGGTTCATGGAGCATTGGGATGACAAGGGCCATGGCGAAATGTGAAGACAGGTGTCTTGGGGCTTTGTGATGACAGTGGTCATCTAGAATTGTGAAGAAAGATATCATGGAGAACTGGGATGACAGGGGCCATGGAGCATTGTGATGACAGGTTCATGGGGCATTGTGATGACACGGCCATGGAACATTATGATGAAAAGAATTCTGGAGCATTGTGATAAAAAGGGCATGGACCATTGTGATTCGAGGGACCAAGGAGCATTCTGATGACAACGGCATGGAGCATTGTGATGACAAGGGTCATCGAGCATTGTGATGACAGTGGTCATGAAGCATTGTGATGAATGTGGTCATGGATCATTGTGATGACAAGTGTCGTGGAGCATTGTGATGACAGGGGTCATAGAGCATTGTGATGACACGGTTATGGAATATTGTGATGACCAGAATTCTGTAGCACTGTGATGAATAGGGAATGGAGCATTGTGATTACAGGGGTCATGGAGCATTGTGATGACAATTGTTCCAGAACATTGTGAAGACAGGGATCATGGAGCCTAGTGATGAAAGGGGCCATGGAGCATTGTGATGACAGGCGTCATGGGACAATGTGTTGACAGTGGTCAAGGAGCATTGTTAGAAAGGGAACATGGAGCAATTTATTTCAGAGGTCATGAAAAATTGTGAATACATAGGCCATGGAGTATTCAGATGAATGTGGTCAAGGATCTTTGTGACAAATGTGTCCTGGAATATTGTGATGACACGGTTCATGGAGCATTGCGATGACAAGGGCCATGGCGAAATGTGAAGACAGGTGTCATGGGGAATTGTGATGACAGTGGTCATCTAGAATTGTGAAGAAAGATATCATGGAGCACTGGGATGACTGGGGCCATGGAGCATTGTGATGACAGGGGTCATGGGGCATTGTGATGACACGGCCATGGAACATTATGATGGCAAGAATTCTGGAGCATTGTGATAAAAAGGGCATGGACCATTGTGATTAGAGGGGCCAAGGAGCATTCTGATGACAACGGCATGGAGCATTGGGATGACAAGTGTTATCGAGCATTGTGATGACAGTGGTCATGAAGCATTGTGATGAATGTGGTCATGGATCATTGTGATGACAAGTGTCGTGGAACATTTTGATGACAGTGGTCATAGAGCATTGTGATGACACATTCATGGAATATTGTGATGACCAGAATTCTGTAGCACTGTGATGAAAAGAGAATGGAGCATTTTGATTACAGGGGTCATGGAGCATTGTGATGACAATTGTTCTAGAACATTGTGAAGACAGGGATCATGGAGCATAGTGATTAAAGGGGCCATGGAGCATTGTGATGACAGGCGTCATGGGACATTGTGTTGGCTGTGGTCATGGAGCATTGTTAGAAAGGGAACATGGAGCAATTTGATTTCAGGGGCCATGAAAAATTGTGAATACATAGACCATGGTGTATTCAGATGAAAGTGGTCAAGGATCATTGTGACGAAAAGTGTCCTGGAATATTGTGATGACACGGTTCATGGAGCATTGCGATGACAAGGGCCATGGCGAAATGTGAAGACAGGTGTCTTGGGGCATTGTGATGACAGTGGTCATCTAGAATTGTGAAGAAAGATATCATGGAGAACTGGGATGACAGGGGCCATGGAGCATTGTGATGACAGGGTCATGAGGCATTGTGATGACACGGCCATGGAACATTATGATGACAAGAATTCTGGAGCATTGTGATAAAAAGGGCATGGACCATTGTGATTCGAGGGACCAAGGAGCATTCTGATGACAACGGCATGGAGCATTGTGATGACAAGGGTCATCGAGCATTGTGATGACAGTGGTCATGAAGCATTGTGATGAATGTGGTCATGGATCATTGTGATGACAAGTGTCGTGGAGCATTGTGATGACAGGGGTCATAGAGCATTGTGATGACACGGTTATGGAATATTGTGATGACCAGAATTCTGTAGCACTGTGATGAATAGGGAATGGAGCATTGTGATTACAGTGGTCATGGAGCATTGTGATGAAAATTGTTCCAGATCATTGTGAAGACAGGGATCATGGAGCCTAGTGATGAAAGGGGCCATGGAGCATTGTGATGACAGGCGTCATGGGACAATGTGTTGACAGTGGTCATGGAGCATTGTTAGAAAGGGAACATGGAGCAATTTGATTTCAGGGGTCATGAAAAATTGTGAATACATAGGCCATGGAGTATTCAGATGAATGTGGTCAAGGATCATTGTGACGAAATGTGTCCTGGAATATTGTGATGACACGGTTCATGGAGCATTGCGATGACAAGGGCCATGGCGAAATGTGAAGACAGGTGTCATGGGGCATTGTGATGACAGTGGTCATCTAGAATTGTGAAGAAAGATATCATGGAGCACTGGGATGACAGGGGCCATGGAGCATTGTGATGACAGGGGTCATGGGGCATTGTGATGACACGGCCATGGAACATTATGATGGTAATAATTCTGGAGCATTGTGATAAAAAGGGCATGGACCATTGTGATTAGAGTGGCCAAGGAGCATTCTGATGACAACGGCATGGAGCATTGGGATGACAAGGGTTATCGAGCATTGTGATGACAGTGGTCATGAAGCATTGTGATGAATGTGGTCATGGATCATTGTGATGACAAGTGTCGTGGAACATTTTGATGACAGGGGTCATAGAGCATTGTGATGACACATTCATGGAATATTGTGATGACCAGAATTTTGTAGCACTGTGATGAAAAGGGAATGGAGCATTGTGATTACAGGGGTCATGGAGCATTGTGATGACAATTTTTCTAGAACATTGTGAAGACAGGGATCATGGAGCATAGTGATTAAAGGGGCCATGGAGCATTGTGATGACAGGCGTCATGGGACATTGTGTTGCCTGTGGTCATTGAGCATTGTTAGAAAGGGAACATGGAGCAATTTGATTTCAGGGGCCATGAAAAATTGTGAATACATAGGCCATGGAGTATTTAGATGAATGTGGTCAAGGATCATTGTGACGACAAGTGTCCTGGAATATTGTGATGACACGGTTCATGGAGCATTGCCATGACAAGGGGCATGGCGAAATGTGAAGACAGGTGTCATGGGGCATTGTGATGACAGTGGTCATCTAGAATTGTGAAGAAAGATATCATGGAGCACTGGGATGACAGGGGCCATGGAGCATTGTGATGACAGGGGTCATGGGGCATTGTGATGACACGGCCATGGAACATTATGATGGCAATAATTCTGGAGCATTGTGATAAAAAGGGCATGGACCATTGTGATTAGAGTGGCCAAGGAGCATTCTGATGACAACGGCATGGAGCATTGGGATGACAAGGGTTATCGAGCATTGTGATGACAGTGGTCATGAAGCATTGTGATGAATGTGGTCATGGATCATTGTGATGACAAGTGTCGTGGAACATTTTGATGACAGGGGTCATAGAGCATTGTGATGACACATTCATGGAATATTGTGATGACCAGAATTCTGTAGCACTGTGATGAAAAGGGAATGGAGCTTTGTGATTACAGGGGTCATGGAGCATTGTGATGACAATTTTTCTAGAACATTGTGAAGACAGGGATCATGGAGCATAGTGATTAAAGGGGCCATGGAGCATTGTGATGACAGGCGTCATGGGACATTGTGTTGCCTGTGGTCATTGAGCATTTTTAGAAAGGGAACATGGAGCAATTTGATTTCTGGGGCCATGAAAAATTGTGAATACATAGGCCATGGAGTATTCAGATGAATGCGGTCAAGGATCATTGTGACGAAAAGTGTACTGGAATATTGTGATGACACGGTTCATGGAGCATTGCGATGACAAGGGCCATCGTGAAATGTGAAGACAGGTGTCATGGGGCATTGTGATGACAGTGGTCATCTAGAAATGTGAAGAAAGATATCATGGAGCACTGGGATGACAGGGGCCATGGAGCATTGTGATGACAGGGGTCATGGGGCATTGTAATGACACGGCCATGGAACATTATGATGACAAGAATTCTGGAGCATTGTGATAAAAAGGGCATGGACCATTGTGATTAGAGGGGCCAAGGAGCATTCTGATGACAACGGCATGGAGCATTGTGATGACAAGGGTCATCGAGCATTGTGATGACAGTGGTCATGAAGCATTGTGATGAATGTGGTCATGGATCATTGTGATGACACGTGTCGTGGAGCATTGTGATGACAGGGGTCATAGAGCATTGTGATGACACGGTTATGGAATTTTGTGATGACCAGAATTGTGTAGCACTGTGATGAAAAGGGAATGGAGCATTGTGATTACAGGGGTCATGGAGCATTGTGATGACAATTGTTCTAGAACATTGTGAAGACAGGGATCATGGAGCATAGTGATGAAAGGGCCATGGAGCATTGTGATGACAGGCGTCATGGGACATTGTGTTGACAGTTGTCATGGAGCATTGTTAGAAAGGGAACATGGAGCAATTTGATTTCAGGGGCCATGAAAAATTGTGAATATATAGGCCATGGAGTATTCAGATGAATGTGGTCAAGGATCATTGTGAAGACAAGTGTCCTGGAATATTGTGATGACACGGTTCATGGAGCATTGTGATGACAAGGGCCATGGCGAAATGTGAAGACAGGTGTCATGGGGCATTGTGATGACAGTGGTCGTCTAGAATTGTGAAGAAAGATATCATGGTGCACTGGGATGACAGGGGCCATGGAGCATTGTGATGACAGGGGTCATGGGGCATTGTGATGACATGGCCATGGAACATTATAATGAAAAGATTTCTGGAGCATTGTGATAAATAGGGCATGGACCATTGTGATTAGAGGGGCCAAGGAGCATTCTGATGACAACGGCATAGAGCATTGTGATGGCAAGGGTCATCGAGCATTGTGATGACAGTGGTCATGAAGCATTGTGATGAATGTGGTCATGGATCATTGTGATGACAAGTGTCGTGGAGCATTGTGATGACAGGGGTCATAGAGCATTGTGATGACACGGTTATGGAATTTTGTGATGACCAAAATTCTGTAGCACTGTGATGAAAAGGGAATGGAGCATTGTGATTACAGGGGTCATGGAGCATTGTGATGACAATTGTTCTAGAACATTGTGATGACAGGGATCATGGAGCATAGTGATGAAAGGGGCCATGGAGCATTGTGATGACAGGCATCATGGGACATTTTGTTGACAGTGGTCATGGAGCATTGTTAGAAAGGGAACATGGAGCAATATGATTTCAGGGGCCATGAAAAATTGTGAATACATAGGCCATGGAGTATTCAGATGAATGTGGTCAAGGATCATTGTGACGACAAGTGTCCTGGAATATTGTGATGACACGGATCATGGAGCATTGCGATGAAAAGGGCCATGGCGAAATGTGAAGAAAGGTGTCATGGGGCATTGTGATGAAAGTGGTCATCTAGAATTGTGAAGAAAGATATCATGGAACACTGGGATGACAGTGGCCATGGAGCATTGTGATGACAGTGGTCATGGGGCATTGTGATGACACGGCCATTGAACATTATGATGACAAGAAGTCTGGAGCATTGTGATAAAAAGGGCATGGACTATTGTGATTAGAGGGGCCAAGGAGCATTCTGATGACAACGGCATGGAGCATTGTGATGACAAGGGTCATCGAGCATTGTGATGACAGTGGTCATAGAGCATTGTGATGACACGATTATGGAATATTGTGATGACCAGAATTCTGTAGCACTGTGATGAAAGGGGAATGGAGCATTGTGATTACAGGGGTCATGGTGCATTGTGATGACAGGGGTCATGGGGCATTGTGATGACACGGCCATGGAACATTATGATGACAAAAATTCTGGAGCATTGTGATAAAAAGGGCATGGACCATTGTGATTTGAGGGGCCAAGGAGCATTCTGATGACAACGGCATGGAGCATTGTGATGACAAGGGTCATCGAGCATTGTGATGACAGTGGTCATGAAGCATTGTGATGAATGGGGTCATGGATCATTGTGATGACAAGTGTCGTGGAGCATTGTGATGACAGGGGTCATAGAGCATTGGGATGACACGGTTATAGAATATTGTGATGAC
This sequence comes from Eschrichtius robustus, assembly GCF_028021215.1. NCBI lineage: Eukaryota > Metazoa > Chordata > Mammalia > Artiodactyla > Eschrichtiidae > Eschrichtius > Eschrichtius robustus. The sequence continues at coordinate 1,447,021 of NW_027175412.1, forward strand.
CAGAATTCTGTAGCACTGTGATGAAAAGGGAATGGAGCATTGTTATTACAAGGGTCATGGAGCATTGTGATGACAATTGTTCTAGAATATTGTGAAGACCAGGGTCATGGAGCATAGTGATGAAAGGGGAAATGGAGCATTGTGATGACAGTCGTCATGGGAAAATGTGTTGACAGTGGTCATGGAGCATTGTTAGAAAGGGAACATGGAGCAATTTGATTTCAGGGGTCATGAAAAATTGTGAATACATAAGCCATGGAGTATTCAGATGAATGTGGTCAAGGATCATTGTGACGAAATGTGTCCTGGAATATTGTGATGACACGGTTCATGGAGCATTGCGATGACAAGGGCCATGGCGAAATGTGAAGACAGGTGTCATGGGGAATTGTGTTGACAGTGGTCATATAGAATTGTGAAGAAACATATCATGGAGCACTGGGATGACAGGGGCCATGGAGCATTGTGATGACAGGGGTCATGGGGCATTGTGATGACACGGCCATGGAACATTATGATGGCAAGAATTCTGGAGCATTGTGATAAATAGGGCATGGGCCATTGTGATTAGAGGGGCCAAGGAGCATTCTGATGACAACGGCATGCAGCATTGTGATGACAAGGGTCATCGAGCATTGTGATGACAGTGGTCATGAAGCATTGTGATGAATGTGGTCATGGATCATTGTGATGACAAGTGTCGTGGAGCATTGTGATCACAGGGGTCATAGAGCATTGTGATGACACGGTTATGGAATATTGTGATGACCAGAATTCTGTAGAACTGTGATGAATAGGGAATGGAGCATTATGATTACAGGGGTCATGGAGCATTGTGATGACAGGCGTCATGGGACAATGTTTTGACAGTGGTCATGGAGCATTGTTAGAAAGGGATCATGGAGCAATTTGATTTCAGGGGCCATGAAAAATTGTGAATACATAGGCCATGGAGTATTCAGATGAATGTGCTCAAGGATCATTGTGACGACAAGTGTCCTGGAATATTGTGATGACACGGTTCATGGAGCATTGTGATGACAAGGGCCATGGCGAAATGTGAAGACAGGTGTCATGGGGCATTGTGATGACGGTGGTCATCTAGAATTGTGAAGAAAGATATCATGGAGCACTGGGATGACAGGGGCCCTGGAGCATTGTGATGACAGGGGTCATGGGGCATTGTGATGACACGGCCATGGAACATTATGATGACAAGAATTCTGGAGCATTGTGATAAAAAGGGCATGGATAATTGTGATTAGAGGGGTCAAGGAGCATTCTGATGACAACGGCATGGAGCATTGTGATGACAAGGGTCATCGAGCATTGTGATGACATTGGTCATGAAGCATTGGGATGAACGGGGTCATGGATCATTGTGATGACAAGTGTCGTGGAGCATTGTGATGACAGGGGTCATAGAGCATTGGGATGACACGGTTATAGAATATTGTGATGACCAGAATTCTGTAGCACTGTGATGAAAAGGGAATGGAGCATTGTGATTACAAGGGTCATGGAGCATTGTGATGACAATTGTTCTAGAACATTGTGAAGACCAGGATCATGGAGCATAGTGATGAAAGGAGCCATGGAGCATTGTGATGACAGGTGTCATGGGACAATTTGTTGACAGTGGTCATGGAGCATTGTTAGAAAGCGAACATGGAGCAATTTGATTTCAGGGGCTATGAAAAATTGTGAATACATAGACCATGGTGTATTCAGATGAAAGTGGTCAAGGATCATTGTGACGAAAAGTGTCCTGGAATATTGTGATGACACGGTTCATGGAGCATTGCGATGACAAGGGCCATGGCGAAATGTGAAGACAGGTGTCTTGGGGCATGGTGATGACAGTGGTCATCTAGAATTGTGAAGAAAGATATCATGGAGAACTGGGATGACAGGGGCCATGGAGCATTGTGATGACAGGGGTCATGGGGCATTGTGATGACACGGCCATGGAACATTATGATGACAAGAATTCTGGAGCATTGTGATAAAAATGGCATGGACCATTGTGATTCGAAGGACCAAGGAGCATTCTGATGACAACGGCATGGAGCATTGTGATGACAAGGGTCATCGAGCATTGTGATGACAGTGGTCATGAAGCATTGTGATGAATGTGGTCATGGATCATTGTGATGACAAGTGTCGTGGAGCATTGTGATGACAGGGGTCATAGAGCATTGTGATGACACGGTTATGGAATTTTGTGATGACCAGAATTCTGTAGCACTGTGATGAAAAGGGAATAGAGCATTGTGATTACAGGGGTCATGGAGCATTGTGATGACAATTGTTCTAGAACATTGTGAAGACAGGGAAAATGGAGCATAGTGATGAAAGGGGCCATGGAGCATTGTGATGACAGGCGTCATGGGACATTGTGTTGACAGTGGTCATGGAGCATTGTTAGAAAGGGAACATGGAGCAATTTGATTTCAGGGGCCATGAAAAATTGTGAATACATAGGCCATGGAGTATTCAGATGAATGTGGTCAAGGATCATTGTGACGACAAGTGTCCTGGAATATTGTGATGACACGGTTCATGGAGCATTGCCATGACAAGGGCCATGGCGAAATGTGAAGACAGGTGTCATGGGGCATTGTGATGACAGTGGTCATCTAGAATTGTGAAGAAAGATATCATGGAGCACTGGGATGACAGGGGCCATGGAGCATTGTGATGACAGGGGTCATGGGGCATTGTGATGACACGGCCATGGAACATTATGATGACAAGAATTCTGGAGCATTGTGATAAAAAGTGCATGGACCATTGTGATTAGAGGGGCTAAGGAGCATTCTGATGACAACGGCATGGAGCATTGTGATGACAAGGGTCATCGAGCACTGTGATGACAGTGGTCATGAAGCATTGTGATGAATGTGGTTATGGATCATTGTGATGACAAGTGTCGTGGAGCATTGTGATGATAGGTGTCATAGAGCATTGTGATGACACGGTTATGGAATATTGTGATGACCAGAATTGTGTAGCACTGTGATGAAAAGGGAATGGAGCATTGTGATTACAGGGGTCATGGAGCTTTTTGATGACAATTGCTTAGAACATTGTGAAGACAGGGATCATAGAGCATAGTGATGAAAGGGGCCATGGAGCATTGTGATGACAGGCGTCATGGGACAATGTGTTGACAGTGGTCATGGAGCATTGTTAGAAAGGGAACATGGAGCAATTTGATTTCAGGGGCCATGAAAAATTGTGAATACATAGACCATGGTGTATTCAGATGAAAGTGGTCAAGGATCATTGTGACGAAAAGTGTCCTGGAATATTGTGATGACACGGTTCATGGAGCATTGCGATGACAAGGGCCATGGCGAAATGTGAAGACAGGTGTCTTGGGGCATTGTGATGACAGTGGTCATCTAGAATTGTGAAGAAAGATATCATGGAGAACTGGGATGAAAGGGGCCATGGAGCATTGTGATGACAGGGTCATGGGGCATTGTGATGACACGGCCATGGAACATTATGATGACAAGAATTCTGGAGCATTGTGATAAAATGGGCATGGACCATTGTGATTCGAGGGACCAAGGAACATTCTGATGACAACGGCATGGAGCATTGTGATGACAAGGTTCATCGAGCATTGTGATGACAGTGGTCATGAAGCATTGTGATGAATGTGGTCATGGATCATTGTGATGACAAGTGTCGTGGAGCATTGTGATGACAGGGGTCATAGAGCATTGTGATGACACGGTTATGGAATATTGTGATGACCAGAATTCTTTAGCACTGTGATGAAAAGGGAATGGAGCATTGTGATTACAGGGGTCATGGAGCATTTTGATGTCAATTGTTCCAGAACATTGTGAAGACAGGGATCATGGAGCCTAGTGATGAAAGGGGCCATGGAGCATTGTGATGACAGGCGTCATGGGACAATGTGTTGACAGTGGTCATGGAGCATTGTTAGAAAGGGAACATGGAGCAATTTGATTTCAGGGGCCATGAAAAATTGTGAATACATAGGCCATGGAGTATTCAGATGAATGTGGTCAAGGATCATTGTGACGACAAGTGTCCTGGTATATTGTGATGACACGGTTCATGGAGCATTGCCATGACAAGGGCCATGGCGAAATGTGAAGACAGGTGTCATGGGGCATTGTGATGACAGTGGTCATCTAGAATTGTGCAGAAAGATATCATGGAGCACTGGGATGACAGGGGCCATGGAGCATTGTGATGACAGGGGTCATGGGGCATTGTGATGACACGGCCATGGAACATTATGATGACAAGAATTCTGGAGCATTGTGATAAAAATTGCATGGACCATTGTGATTAGAGTGGCTAAGGAGCATTCTGATGACAACGGCATGGAGCATTGTGATGACAAGGGTCATCGAGCACTGTGATGACAGTGGTCATGAAGCATTGTGATGAATGTGGTTATGGATCATTGTGATGACAAGTGTCGTGGAGCATTGTGATGACAGGGGTCATAGAGCATTGTGATGACACGGTTATGGAATATTGTGATGACCAGAATTCTGTAGCACTGTGATGAAAAGGAAATGGAGCATTCTGATTACAGGGGTCATGGAGCATTGTGATGACAATTGTTCTAGAACATTGTGATGACAGGGATCATGGAGCATAGTGATGAAAGTGGCCATGGAGCATGGTGATGACAGGCGTCATGGGATATTGTGTTGACACTGGTCATGGAGCATTGTTAGAAAGGGAACATGGAGCAATTTGATTTCAGGGGTCATGAAAAATTTTGAATACATAGGCCATGGAGTATTCAGATGAATGTGGTCAAGGATCATTGTGACAAAATGTGTCCTGGAATATTGTGATGACACGGTTCATGGAGCATTGCGATGAAAAGTGCCATGGCGAAATGTGAAGAAAGGTGTCATGGGGCATTGTGATGACAGTGGTCATCTAGAATTGTGAAGAAACATATCATGGAGAACTGGGATGACAGGGGCCATGGAGCATTGTCATGACAGGGGTCATGGGGCATTGTGATGACACGGCCATGGAACATTATGATGACAAGAATTCTGGAGCATTGTTATAAAAGGGCATGGACCATTGTGATTAGAGGGGCCAAGGAGCATTCTGATGACAACGGCATGGAGCATTGTGATGACAAGGGTCATCGAGCATTGTGATGACAGTGGTCATGAAGCATTGTGATGAATGTGGTCATGGATCATTGTGATGACAAGTGTCGTGGAGCATTTTGATGACAGGGGTCATAGAGCATTGTGATGACACGGTTATGTAATATTGTGTTGACCAGAATTCTGTAGCACTGTGATGAAAAGGGAATGGAGCATTGTGATTACAGGGGTCATGGAGCATTTTGATGACAATTGTTCTAGAGCATTGTGAAGACAGGGATCATGGAGCATAGTGATGAAAGGGGCCATGGAGCACTGTGATGACAGGCGTCATGGGACAATGTGTTGACAGTGGTCATGGAGCATTGTTAGAAAGGGAACATGGAGCAATTTGATTTCAGGGGCTATGAAAAATTGTGAATACATAGACCATGGTGTATTCAGATGAAAGTGGTCAAGGATCATTGTGACGAAAAGTGTCCTGGAATATTGTGATGACACGGTTCATGGAGCATTGCGATGACAAGTGCCATGGCGAAATGTGAAGACAGGTGTCTTGGGGCATGGTGATGACAGTGGTCATCTAGAATTGTGAAGAAAGATATCATGGAGAACTGGGATGACAGGGGCCATGGAGCATTGTGATGACAGGGTCATGGGGCATTGTGATGACACGGCCATGGAACATTATGATGACAAGAATTCTGGAGCATTGTGATAAAAATGGCATGGACCATTGTGATTCGAAGGACCAAGGAGCATTCTGATGACAACGGCATGGAGCATTGTGATGACAAGGGTCATCGAGCATTGTGATGACAGTGGTCATGAAGCATTGTGATGAATGTGGTCATGGATCATTGTGATGACAAGTGTCGTGGAGCATTGTGATGACAGGGGTCATAGAGCATTGTGATGACACGGTTATGGAATTTTGTGATGACCAGAATTCTGTAGCACTGTGATGAAAAGGGAATAGAGCATTGTGATTACAGGGGTCATGGAGCATTGTGATGACAATTGTTCTCGAACATTGTGAAGACAGGGAAAATGGAGCATAGTGATGAAAGGGGCCATGGAGCATTGTGATGACAGGCGTCATGGGACATTGTGTTGACAGTGGTCATGGAGCATTGTTAGAAAGGGAACATGGAGCAATTTGATTTCAGGGGCCATGAAAAATTGTGAATACATAGGCCATGGAGTATTCAGATGAATGTGGTCAAGGATCATTGTGACGACAAGTGTCCTGGAATATTGTGATGACACGGTTCATGGAGCATTGCCATGACAAGGGCCATGGCGAAATGTGAAGACAGGTGTCATGGGGCATTGTGATGACAGTGGTCATCTAGAATTGTGAAGAAAGATATCATGGAGCACTGGGATGACAGGGGCCATGGAGCATTGTGATGACAGGGGTCATGGGGCATTGTGATGACACGGCCATGGAACATTATGATGACAAGAATTCTGGAGCATTGTGATAAAAAGTGCATGGACCATTGTGATTAGAGGGGCTAAGGAGCATTCTGATGACAACGGCATGGAGCATTGTGATGACAAGGGTCATCGAGCACTGTGATGACAGTGGTCATGAAGCATTGTGATGAATGTGGTTATGGATCATTGTGATGACAAGTGTCGTGGAGCATTGTGATGATAGGTGTCATAGAGCATTGTGATGACACGGTTATGGAATATTGTGATGACCAGAATTGTGTAGCACTGTGATGAAAAGGGAATGGAGCATTGTGATTACAGGGGTCATGGAGCTTTTTGATGACAATTGCTTAGAACATTGTGAAGACAGGGATCATAGAGCATAGTGATGAAAGGGGCCATGGAGCATTGTGATGACAGGCGTCATGGGACAATGTGTTGACAGTGGTCATGGAGCATTGTTAGAAAGGGAACATGGAGCAATTTGATTTCAGGGGCCATGAAAAATTGTGAATACATAGACCATGGTGTATTCAGATGAAAGTGGTCAAGGATCATTGTGACGAAAAGTGTCCTGGAATATTGTGATGACACGGTTCATGGAGCATTGCGATGACAAGGGCCATGGCGAAATGTGAAGACAGGTGTCTTGGGGCATTGTGATGACAGTGGTCATCTAGAATTGTGAAGAAAGATATCATGGAGAACTGGGATGAAAGGGGCCATGGAGCATTGTGATGACAGGGTCATGGGGCATTGTGATGACACGGCCATGGAACATTATGATGACAAGAATTCTGGAGCATTGTGATAAAATGGGCATGGACCATTGTGATTCGAGGGACCAAGGAGCATTCTGATGACAACGGCATGGAGCATTGTGATGACAAGGGTCATCGAGCATTGTGATGACAGTGGTCATGAAGCATTGTGATGAATGTGGTCATGGATCATTGTGATGACAAGTGTCGTGGAGCATTGTGATGACAGGGGTCATAGATCATTGTGATGACACGGTTATGGAATATTGTGATGACCAGAATTCTTTAGCACTGTGATGAAAAGGGAATGGAGCATTGTAATTACAGGGGTCATGGAGCATTTTGATGTCAATTGTTCCAGAACATTGTGAAGACAGGGATCATGGAGCCTAGGGATGAAAGGGGCCATGGAGCATTGTGATGACAGGCGTCATGGGACAATGTGTTGACAGTGGTCATGGAGCATTGTTAGAAAGGGAACATGGAGCAATTTGATTTCAGGGGCCATGAAAAATTGTGAATACATAGGCCATGGAGTATTCAGATGAATGTGGTCAAGGATCATTGTGACGACAAGTGTCCTGGTATATTGTGATGAAACGGTTCATGGAGCATTGCCATGACAAGGGCCATGGCGAAATGTGAAGACAGGTGTCATGGGGCATTGTGATGACAGTGGTCATCTAGAATTGTGAAGAAAGATATCATGGAGCACTGGGATGACAGGGGCCATGGAGCATTGTGATGACAGGGGTCATGGGGCATTGTGATGACACGGCCATGGAACATTATGATGACAAGAATTCTGGAGCATTGTGATAAAAATTGCATGGACCATTGTGATTAGAGTGGCTAAGGAGCATTCTGATGACAACGGCATGGAGCATTGTGATGACAAGGGTCATCGAGCACTGTGATGACAGTGGTCATGAAGCATTGTGATGAATGTGGTTATGGATCATTGTGATGACAAGTGTCGTGGAGCATTGTGATGACAGGGGTCATAGAGCATTGTGATGACACGGTTATGGAATATTGTGATGACCAGAATTCTGTAGCACTGTGATGAAAAGGGAATGGAGCATTCTGATTACAGGGGTCATGGAGCATTGTGATGACAATTGTTCTAGAACATTGTGATGACAGGGATCATGGAGCATAGTGATGAAAGTGGCCATGGAGCATGGTGATGACAGGCGTCATGGGATATTGTGTTGACACTGGTCATGGAGCATTGTTAGAAAGGGAACATGGAGCAATTTGATTTCAGGGGTCATGAAAAATTTTGAATACATAGGCCATGGAGTATTCAGATGAATGTGGTCAAGGATCATTGTGACAAAAAGTGTCCTGGAATATTGTGATGACACGGTTCATGGAGCATTGCGATGAAAAGTGCCATGGCGAAATGTGAAGAAAGGTGTCATGGGGCATTGTGATGACAGTGGTCATCTAGAATTGTGAAGAAACATATCATGGAGAACTGGGATGACAGGGGCCATGGAGCATTGTCATGACAGGGGTCATGGGGCATTGTGATGACACGGCCATGGAACATTATGATGACAAGAATTCTGGAGCATTGTTATAAAAGGGCATGGACCATTGTGATTAGAGGGGCCAAGGAGCATTCTGATGACAACGGCATGGAGCATTGTGATGACAAGGTCATCGAGCATTGTGATGACAGTGGTCATGAAGCATTGTGATGAATGTGGTCATGGATCATTGTGATGACAAGTGTCGTGGAGCATTTTGATGACAGGGGTCATAGAGCATTGTGATGACACGGTTATGTAATATTGTGTTGACCAGAATTCTGTAGCACTGTGATGAAAAGGGAATGGAGCATTGTGATTACAGGGGTCATGGAGCATTTTGATGACAATTGTTCTAGAGCATTGTGAAGATAGGGATCATGGAGCATAGTGATGAAAGGGGCCATGGAGCACTGTGATGACAGGCGTCATGGGACAATGTGTTGACAGTGGTCATGGAGCATTGTTAGAAAGGGAACATGGAGCAATTTGATTTCAGAGTCCATGAAAAATTGTGAATACATAGACCATGGTGTATTCAGATGAAAGTGTTCAAGGATCATTGTGAACAAAAGTGTCCTGGAATATTGTGATGACACGGTTCATGGAGCATTGCGATGACAAGGGCCATGGCGAAATGTGAAGACAGGTGTCTTGGGGCATTGTGATGACAGTGGTCATCTAGAATTGTGAAGAAAGATATCATGGAGAACTGGGATGACAGGGGCCATGGAGCATTGTGATGACAGGGTCATGGGGCATTGTGATGACACGGCCATGGAACATTATGATGACAAGAATTCTGGAGCATTGTGATAAATAGGGCATGGACCATTGTGATTAGAGGTGCCAAGGAGCATTCTGATGACAACGGCATGGAGCATTGTGATGACAAGGGTCACCGAGCATTGTGATGACAGTGGTCATGTAGCATTGTGATGAATGTGGTCATGGATCATTGTGATGACAAGTGTCGTGGAGCATTGTGATGACAGGGGTCATAGAGCATTGTGATGACACGGTTATGGAATATTGTGATGACCAGAATTCTGTAGCACTGTGATGAAAAGGGAATGGAGCATTCTGATTACAGGGGTCATGGAGCATTGTGATGACAATTGTTCTAGAACATTGTGATGACAGGGATCATGGAGCATAGTGATGAAAGTGGCCATGGAGCCTGGTGATGACAGGCGTCATGGGACATTGTGTTGACACTTGTCATGGAGCATTGTTAGAAAGGGAACATGGAGCAATTTGATTTCAGGGGCCATGAAAAATTTTGAATACATAGGCCATGGAGTATTCAGATGAATGTGGTCAAGGATCATTGTGACAAAAAGTGTCCTGGAATATTGTGATGACACGGTTCATGGAGCATTGCGATGAAAAGTGCCATGGCGAAATGTGAAGAAAGGTGTCATGGGGCATTGTGATGACAGTGGTCATCTAGAATTGTGAAGAAAGATATCATGGAGAACTGGGATGACAGGGGCCATGGAGCATTGTCATGACAGGGGTCATGGGGCATTGTGATGACACGGCCATGGAACATTATAATGACAAGAATTCTGGAGCATTGTTAAAAAAGGGCATGGACCATTGTGATTAGAGGGGCCAAGGAGCATTCTGATGACAACGGCATGGAGTAATGTGATGACAAGGGTCATCGAGCATTGTGATGACAGTGGTCATGAAGCATTGTGATGAATGTGGTCATGGATCATTGTAATGACAAGTGTCGTGGAGCATTTTGATGACATGGGTCATAGAGCATTGTGATGACACGGTTATGTAATATTGTGTTGACCAGAATTCTGTAGCACTGTGATGAAAAGGGAATGGAGCATTGTGATTACAGGGGTCATGGAGCATTGTGATGACAATTGTTCTAGAACATTGTGAAGACAGGGATCATGGAGCATAGTAATGAAAGGGGCCATGGAGCATTGTGATGATAGGCGTCATGGGACATTGTGTTGACAGTGGTCATGGAGCATTGTTAGAAAGGGAACATGGAGCAATTTGATTTCAGGGGCCATGAAAAATTGTGAATACATAGGCCATGGATTATTCAGACGAATGTGGTCAAGGATCATTGTGACGACAAGTGTCCTGGAATATTGTGATGACACGGTTCATGGAGCATTGCGATGGCAAGGGCCATGGCAAAATGTGAGGACAGGTGTCATGGGGCATTGTGATGACAGTGGTCCTCTAGAATTGTGAAGAAAGATATCATGGAGCACTGGGATGACAGGGGTCATGGAGCATTGTGAAGACAGGGGTCATGGGGCATTGTGATGACATGGTCATGGAACATTATGATGACAAGAATTCGGGAGCATTGTGTTAAAAAGAGCATAGACCATTGTTATTAGAGGGGCCAAGGAGCATTCTGATGACAACGGCATGGAGCATTGTGATGACAAGGGTCATCGAGCATTGTGATGACAGTGGTCATGAAGCATTGTGATGAATGTGGTCATGGATCATTGTGATGACAAGTGTCGTGGAGCATTGTGATGACAGGGGTCATAGAGCATTGTGATGACACGGTTATGGAATATTGTGATGACCAGAATTCTGTAGCACTGTGATGAAAGGGGAATGGAGCATTGTGATTACAGGGGTCATGGAGCATTGTGATGACAATTGTTCTAGAACATTGTGAAGGCAGGGATCATGGAGCATAGTGATGAAAGGGCCATGGAGCATTGTGATGACAGGCGTCATGGGACAATGTGTTGACAGTGGTCATGGAGCATTGTTAGAAAGGGAACATGGAGCAATTTGATTTCAGGGGCCATGAAAAATTGTGAATACATAGACCATGGTGTATTCAGATGAAAGTGGTCAAGGATCATTGTGACAAAAAGTGTCCTGGAATATTGTGATGACACGGTTCATGGAGCATTGGGATGACAAGGGCCATGGCGAAATGTGAAGACAGGTGTCTTGGGGCATTGTGATGACAGTGGTCATCTAGAATTGTGAAGAAAGATATCATGGAGAACTGGGATGACAGGGGCCATGGAGCATTGTGATGACAGGGTCATGGGGCATTGTGATGACACGGCCATGGAACATTATGATGAAAAGAATTCTGGAGCATTGTGATAAAAAGGGCATGGACCATTGTGATTCGAGGGACCAAGGAGCATTCTGATGACAACGGCATGGAGCATTGTGATGACAAGGGTCATCGAGCATTGTGATGACAGTGGTCATGAAGCATTGTGATGAATGTGGTCATGGATCATTGTGATGACAAGTGTCGTGGAGCATTGTGATGACAGGGGTCATAGAGCATTGTGATGACACGGTTATGGAATATTGTGATGACCAGAATTCTGTAGCACTGTGATGAATAGGGAATGGAGCATTGTGATTACAGGGGTCATGGAGCATTGTGATGACAATTGTTCCAGAACATTGTGAAGACAGGGATCATGGAGCCTAGTGATGAAAGGGGCCATGGAGCATTGTGATGACAGGCGTCATGGGACAATGTGTTGACAGTGGTCAAGGAGCATTGTTAGAAAGGGAACATGGAGCAATTTATTTCAGAGGTCATGAAAAATTGTGAATACATAGGCCATGGAGTATTCAGATGAATGTGGTCAAGGATCTTTGTGACAAATGTGTCCTGGAATATTGTGATGACACGGTTCATGGAGCATTGCGATGACAAGGGCCATGGCGAAATGTGAAGACAGGTGTCATGGGGAATTGTGATGACAGTGGTCATCTAGAATTGTGAAGAAAGATATCATGGAGCACTGGGATGACTGGGGCCATGGAGCATTGTGATGACAGGGGTCATGGGGCATTGTGATGACACGGCCATGGAACATTATGATGGCAAGAATTCTGGAGCATTGTGATAAAAAGGGCATGGACCATTGTGATTAGAGGGGCCAAGGAGCATTCTGATGACAACGGCATGGAGCATTGGGATGACAAGTGTTATCGAGCATTGTGATGACAGTGGTCATGAAGCATTGTGATGAATGTGGTCATGGATCATTGTGATGACAAGTGTCGTGGAACATTTTGATGACAGGGGTCATAGAGCATTGTGATGACACATTCATGGAATATTGTGATGACCAGAATTCTGTAGCACTGTGATGAAAAGGGAATGGAGCATTTTGATTACAGGGGTCATGGAGCATTGTGATGACAATTGTTCTAGAACATTGTGAAGACAGGGATCATGGAGCATAGTGATTAAAGGGGCCATGGAGCATTGTGATGACAGGCGTCATGGGACATTGTGTTGGCTGTGGTCATGGAGCATTGTTAGAAAGGGAACATCGAGCAATTTGATTTCAGGGGCCATGAAAAATTGTGAATACATAGACCATGGTGTATTCAGATGAAAGTGGTCAAGGATCATTGTGACGAAAAGTGTCCTGGAATATTGTGATGACACGGTTCATGGAGCATTGCGATGACAAGGGCCATGGCGAAATGTGAAGACAGGTGTCTTGGGGCATTGTGATGACAGTGGTCATCTAGAATTGTGAAGAAAGATATCATGGAGAACTGGGATGACAGGGGCCATGGAGCATTGTGATGACAGGGTCATGAGGCATTGTGATGACACGGCCATGGAACATTATGATGACAAGAATTCTGGAGCATTGTGATAAAAAGGGCATGGACCATTGTGATTCGAGGGACCAAGGAGCATTCTGATGACAACGGCATGGAGCATTGTGATGACAAGGGTCATCGAGCATTGTGATGACAGTGGTCATGAAGCATTGTGATGAATGTGGTCATGGATCATTGTGATGACAAGTGTCGTGGAGCATTGTGATGACAGGGGTCATAGAGCATTGTGATGACACGGTTATGGAATATTGTGATGACCAGAATTCTGTAGCACTGTGATGAAAAGGGAATGGAGCATTCTGATTACAGGGGTCATGGAGCATTGTGATGACAATTGTTCTAGAACATTGTGATGACAGGGATCATGGAGCATAGTGATGAAAGTGGCCATGGAGCATGGTGATGACAGGCGTCATGGGATATTGTGTTGACACTGGTCATGGAGCATTGTTAGAAAGGGAACATGGAGCAATTTGATTTCAGGGGTCATGAAAAATTTTGAATACATAGGCCATGGAGTATTCAGATGAATGTGGTCAAGGATCATTGTGACAAAAAGTGTCCTGGAATATTGTAATGACACGGTTCATGGAGCATTGCGATGAAAAGTGCCATGGCGAAATGTGAAGAAAGGTGTCATGGGGCATTGTGATGACAGTGGTCATCTAGAATTGTGAAGAAACATATCATGGAGAACTGGGATGACAGGGGCCATGGAGCATTGTCATGACAGGGGTCATGGGGCATTGTGATGACACGGCCATGGAACATTATGATGACAAGAATTCTGGAGCATTGTTATAAAAGGGCATGGACCATTGTGATTAGAGGGGCCAAGGAGCATTCTGATGACAACGGCATGGAGCATTGTGATGACAAGGGTCATCGAGCATTGTGATGACAGTGGTCATGAAGCATTGTGATGAATGTGGTCATGGATCATTGTGATGACAAGTGTCGTGGAGCATTTTGATGACAGGGGTCATAGAGCATTGTGATGACACGGTTATGTAATATTGTGTTGACCAGAATTCTGTAGCACTGTGATGAAAAGGGAATGGAGCATTGTGATTACAGGGGTCATGGAGCATTTTGATGACAATTGTTCTAGAGCATTGTGAAGACAGGGATCATGGAGCATAGTGATGAAAGGGGCCATGGAGCACTGTGATGACAGGCGTCATGGGACAATGTGTTGACAGTGGTCATGGAGCATTGTTAGAAAGGGAACATGGAGCAATTTGATTTCAGGGGCTATGAAAAATTGTGAATACATAGACCATGGTGTATTCAGATGAAAGTGGTCAAGGATCATTGTGACGAAAAGTGTCCTGGAATATTGTGATGACACGGTTCATGGAGCATTGCGATGACAAGGGCCATGGCGAAATGTGAAGACAGGTGTCTTGGGGCATGGTGATGACAGTGGTCATCTAGAATTGTGAAGAAAGATATCATGGAGAACTGGGATGACAGGGGCCATGGAGCATTGTGATGACAGGGTCATGGGGCATTGTGATGACACGGCCATGGAACATTATGATGACAAGAATTCTGGAGCATTGTGATAAAAATGGCATGGACCATTGTGATTCGAAGGACCAAGGAGCATTCTGATGACAACGGCATGGAGCATTGTGATGACAAGGGTCATCGAGCATTGTGATGACAGTGGTCATGAAGCATTGTGATGAATGTGGTCATGGATCATTGTGATGACAAGTGTCGTGGAGCATTGTGATGACAGGGGTCATAGAGCATTGTGATGACACGGTTATGGAATTTTGTGATGACCAGAATTCTGTAGCACTGTGATGAAAAGGGAATAGAGCATTGTGATTACAGGGGTCATGGAGCATTGTGATGACAATTGTTCTAGAACATTGTGAAGACAGGGAAAATGGAGCATAGTGATGAAAGGGGCCATGGAGCATTGTGATGACAGGCGTCATGGGACATTGTGTTGACAGTGGTCATGGAGCATTGTTAGAAAGGGAACATGGAGCAATTTGATTTCAGGGGCCATGAAAAATTGTGAATACATAGGCCATGGAGTATTCAGATGAATGTGGTCAAGGATCATTGTGACGACAAGTGTCCTGGAATATTGTGATGACACGGTTCATGGAGCATTGCCATGACAAGGGCCATGGCGAAATGTGAAGACAGGTGTCATGGGGCATTGTGATGACAGTGGTCATCTAGAATTGTGAAGAAAGATATCATGGAGCACTGGGATGACAGGGGCCATGGAGCATTGTGATGACAGGGGTCATGGGGCATTGTGATGACACGGCCATGGAACATTATGATGACAAGAATTCTGGAGCATTGTGATAAAAAGTGCATGGACCATTGTGATTAGAGGGGCTAAGGAGCATTCTGATGACAACGGCATGGAGCATTGTGATGACAAGGGTCATCGAGCACTGTGATGACAGTGGTCATGAAGCATTGTGATGAATGTGGTTATGGATCATTGTGATGACAAGTGTCGTGGAGCATTGTGATGATAGGTGTCATAGAGCATTGTGATGACACGGTTATGGAATATTGTGATGACCAGAATTGTGTAGCACTGTGATGAAAAGGGAATGGAGCATTGTGATTACAGGGGTCATGGAGCTTTTTGATGACAATTGCTTAGAACATTGTGAAGACAGGGATCATAGAGCATAGTGATGAAAGGGGCCATGGAGCATTGTGATGACAGGCGTCATGGGACAATGTGTTGACAGTGGTCATGGAGCATTGTTAGAAAGGGAACATGGAGCAATTTGATTTCAGGGGCCATGAAAAATTGTGAATACATAGACCATGGTGTATTCAGATGAAAGTGGTCAAGGATCATTGTGACGAAAAGTGTCCTGGAATATTGTGATGACACGGTTCATGGAGCATTGCGATGACAAGGGCCATGGCGAAATGTGAAGACAGGTGTCTTGGGGCATTGTGATGACAGTGGTCATCTAGAATTGTGAAGAAAGATATCATGGAGAACTGGGATGAAAGGGGCCATGGAGCATTGTGATGACAGGGTCATGGGGCATTGTGATGACACGGCCATGGAACATTATGATGACAAGAATTCTGGAGCATTGTGATAAAATGGGCATGGACCATTGTGATTCGAGGGACCAAGGAGCATTCTGATGACAACGGCATGGAGCATTGTGATGACAAGGGTCATCGAGCATTGTGATGACAGTGGTCATGAAGCATTGTGATGAATGTGGTCATGGATCATTGTGATGACAAGTGTCGTGGAGCATTGTGATGACAGGGGTCATAGAGCATTGTGATGACACGGTTATGGAATATTGTGATGACCAGAATTCTTTAGCACTGTGATGAAAAGGGAATGGAGCATTGTGATTACAGGGGTCATGGAGCATTTTGATGTCAATTGTTCCAGAACATTGTGAAGACAGGGATCATGGAGCCTAGTGATGAAAGGGGCCATGGAGCATTGTGATGACAGGCGTCATGGGACAATGTGTTGACAGTGGTCATGGAGCATTGTTAGAAAGGGAACATGGAGCAATTTGATTTCAGGGGCCATGAAAAATTGTGAATACATAGGCCATGGAGTATTCAGATGAATGTGGTCAAGGATCATTGTGACGACAAGTGTCCTGGTATATTGTGATGACACGGTTCATGGAGCATTGCCATGACAAGGGCCATGGCGAAATGTGAAGACAGGTGTCATGGGGCATTGTGATGACAGTGGTCATCTAGAATTGTGAAGAAAGATATCATGGAGCACTGGGATGACAGGGGCCATGGAGCATTGTGATGACAGGGGTCATGGGGCATTGTGATGACACGGCCATGGAACATTATGATGACAAGAATTCTGGAGCATTGTGATAAAAATTGCATGGACCATTGTGATTAGAGTGGCTAAGGAGCATTCTGATGACAACGGCATGGAGCATTGTGATGACAAGGGTCATCGAGCACTGTGATGACAGTGGTCATGAAGCATTGTGATGAATGTGGTTATGGATCATTGTGATGACAAGTGTCGTGGAGCATTGTGATGACAGGGGTCATAGAGCATTGTGATGACACGGTTATGGAATATTGTGATGACCAGAATTCTGTAGCACTGTGATGAAAAGGGAATGGAGCATTCTGATTACAGGGGTCATGGAGCATTGTGATGACAATTGTTCTAGAACATTGTGATGACAGGGATCATGGAGCATAGTGATGAAAGTGGCCATGGAGCATGGTGATGACAGGCGTCATGGGATATTGTGTTGACACTGGTCATGGAGCATTGTTAGAAAGGGAACATGGAGCAATTTGATTTCAGGGGTCATGAAAAATTTTGAATACATAGGCCATGGACTATTCAGATGAATGTGGTCAAGGATCATTGTGACAAAAAGTGTCCTGGAATATTGTGATGACACGGTTCATGGAGCATTGCGATGAAAAGTGCCATGGCGAAATGTGAAGAAAGGTGTCATGGGGCATTGTGATGACAGTGGTCATCTAGAATTGTGAAGAAACATATCATGGAGAACTGGGATGACAGGGGCCATGGAGCATTGTCATGACAGGGGTCATGGGGCATTGTGATGACACGGCCATGGAACATTATGATGACAAGAATTCTGGAGCATTGTTATAAAAGGGCATGGACCATTGTGATTAGAGGGGCCAAGGAGCATTCTGATGACAACGGCATGGAGCATTGTGATGACAAGGGTCATCGAGCATTGTGATGACAGTGGTCATGAAGCATTGTGATGAATGTGGTCATGGATCATTGTGATGACAAGTGTCGTGGAGCATTTTGATGACAGGGGTCATAGAGCATTGTGATGACACGGTTATGTAATATTGTGTTGACCAGAATTCTGTAGCACTGTGATGAAAAGGGAATGGAGCATTGTGATTACAGGGGTCATGGAGCATTTTGATGACAATTGTTCTAGAGCATTGTGAAGACAGGGATCATGGAGCATAGTGATGAAAGGGGCCATGGAGCACTGTGATGACAGGCGTCATGGGACAATGTGTTGACAGTGGTCATGGAGCATTGTTAGAAAGGGAACATGGAGCAATTTGATTTCAGAGTCCATGAAAAATTGTGAATACATAGACCATGGTGTATTCAGATGAAAGTGTTCAAGGATCATTGTGAAGAAAAGTGTCCTGGAATATTGTGATGACACGGTTCATGGAGCATTGCGATGACAAGGGCCATGGCGAAATGTGAAGACAGGTGTCTTGGGGCATTGTGATGACAGTGGTCATCTAGAATTGTGAAGAAAGATATCATGGAGAACTGGGATGACAGGGGCCATGGAGCATTGTGATGACAGGGTCATGGGGCATTGTGATGACACGGCCATGGAACATTATGATGACAAGAATTCTGGAGCATTGTGATAAATAGGGCATGGACCATTGTGATTAGAGGTGCCAAGGAGCATTCTGATGACAACGGCATGGAGCATTGTGATGACAAGGGTCATCGAGCATTGTGATGACAGTGGTCATGTAGCATTGTGATGAATGTGGTCATGGATCATTGTGATGACAAGTGTCGTGGAGCATTGTGATGACAGGGGTCATAGAGCATTGTGATGACACGGTTATGGAATATTGTGATGACCAGAATTCTGTAGCACTGTGATGAAAAGGGAATGGAGCATTCTGATTACAGGGGTCATGGAGCATTGTGATGACAATTGTTCTAGAACATTGTGATGACAGGGATCATGGAGCATAGTGATGAAAGTGGCCATGGAGCATGGTGATGACAGGCGTCATGGGACATTGTGTTGACACTTGTCATGGAGCATTGTTAGAAAGGGAACATGGAGCAATTTGATTTCAGGGGCCATGAAAAATTTTGAATACATAGGCCATGGAGTATTCAGATGAATGTGGTCAAGGATCATTGTGACAAAAAGTGTCCTGGAATATTGTGATGACACGGTTCATGGAGCATTGCGATGAAAAGTGCCATGGCGAAATGTGAAGAAAGGTGTCATGGGGCATTGTGATGACAGTGGTCATCTAGAATTGTGAAGAAAGATATCATGGAGAACTGGGATGACAGGGGCCATGGAGCATTGTCATGACAGGGGTCATGGGGCATTGTGATGACACGGCCATGGAACATTATGATGACAAGAATTCTGGAGCATTGTTAAAAAAGGGCATGGACCATTGTGATTAGAGGGGCCAAGGAGCATTCTGATGACAACGGCATGGAGCAATGTTATGACAAGGGTCATCGAGCATTGTGATGACAGTGGTCATGAAGCATTGTGATGAATGTGGTCATGGATCATTGTAATGACAAGTGTCGTGGAGCATTTTGATGACAGGGGTCATAGAGCATTGTGATGACACGGTTATGTAATATTGTGTTGACCAGAATTCTGTAGCACTGTGATGAAAAGGGAATGGAGCATTGTGATTACAGGGGTCATGGAGCATTGTGATGACAATTGTTCTAGAACATTGTGAAGACAGGGATCATGGAGCATAGTAATGAAAGGGGCCATGGAGCATTGTGATGATAGGCGTCATGGGACATTGTGTTGACAGTGGTCATGGAGCATTGTTAGAAAGGGAACATGGAGCAATTTGATTTCAGGGGCCATGAAAAATTGTGAATACATAGGCCATGGATTATTCAGACGAATGTGGTCAAGGATCATTGTGACGACAAGTGTCCTGGAATATTGTGATGACACGGTTCATGGAGCATTGCGATGGCAAGGGCCATGGCGAAATGTGAGGACAGGTGTCATGGGGCATTGTGATGACAGTGGTCCTCTAGAATTGTGAAGAAAGATATCATGGAGCACTGGGATGACAGGGGTCATGGAGCATTGTGAAGACAGGGGTCATGGGGCATTGTGATGACATGGTCATGGAACATTATGATGACAAGAATTCGGGAGCATTGTGTTAAAAAGAGCATAGACCATTGTTATTAGAGGGGCCAAGGAGCATTCTGATGACAACGGCATGGAGCATTGTGATGACAAGGGTCATCGAGCATTGTGATGACAGTGGTCATGAAGCATTGTGATGAATGTGGTCATGGATCATTGTGATGACAAGTGTCGTGGAGCATTGTGATGACAGGGGTCATAGAGCATTGTGATGACACGGTTATGGAATATTGTGATGACCAGAATTCTGTAGCACTGTGATGAAAGGGGAATGGAGCATTGTGATTACAGGGGTCATGGAGCATTGTGATGACAATTGTTCTAGAACATTGTGAAGGCAGGGATCATGGAGCATAGTGATGAAAGGGCCATGGAGCATTGTGATGACAGGCGTCATGGGACAATGTGTTGACAGTGGTCATGGAGCATTGTTAGAAAGGGAACATGGAGCAATTTGATTTCAGGGGCCATGAAAAATTGTGAATACATAGACCATGGTGTATTCAGATGAAAGTGGTCAAGGATCATTGTGACAAAAAGTGTCCTGGAATATTGTGATGACACGGTTCATGGAGCATTGGGATGACAAAGGCCATGGCGAAATGTGAATACAGGTGTCTTGGGGCATTGTGATGACAGTGGTCATCTAGAATTGTGAAGAAAGATATCATGGAGAACTGGGATGACAGGGGCCATGGAGCATTGTGATGACAGGGTCATGGGGCATTGTGATGACACAGCCATGGAACATTATGATGAAAAGAATTCTGGAGCATTGTGATAAAAAGGGCATGGACCATTGTGATTCGAGGGACCAAGGAGCATTCTGATGACAACGGCATGGAGCATTGTGATGACAAGGGTCATCGAGCATTGTGATGACAGTGGTCATGAAGCATTGTGATGAATGTGGTCATGGATCATTGTGATGACAAGTGTCGTGGAGCATTGTGATGACAGGGGTCATAGAGCATTGTGATGACACGGTTATGGAATATTGTGATGACCAGAATTCTGTAGCACTGTGATGAATAGGGAATGGAGCATTGTGATTACAGGGGTCATGGAGCATTGTGATGACAATTGTTCCAGAACATTGTGAAGACAGGGATCATGGAGCCTAGTGATGAAAGGGGCCATGGAGCATTGTGATGACAGGCGTCATGGGACAATGTGTTGACAGTGGTCAAGGAGCATTGTTAGAAAGGGAACATGGAGCAATTTATTTCAGAGGTCATGAAAAATTGTGAATACATAGGCCATGGAGTATTCAGATGAATGTGGTCAAGGATCTTTGTGACAAATGTGTCCTGGAATATTGTGATGACACGGTTCATGGAGCATTGCGATGACAAGGGCCATGGCGAAATGTGAAGACAGGTGTCATGGGGAATTGTGATGACAGTGGTCATCTAGAATTGTGAAGAAAGATATCATGGAGCACTGGGATGACTGGGGCCATGGAGCATTGTGATGACAGGGGTCATGGGGCATTGTGATGACACGGCCATGGAACATTATGATGGCAAGAATTCTGGAGCATTGTGATAAAAAGGGCATGGACCATTGTGATTAGAGGGGCCAAGGAGCATTCTGATGACAACGGCATGGAGCATTGGGATGACAAATGTTATCGAGCATTGTGATGACAGTGGTCATGAAGCATTGTGATGAATGTGGTCATGGATCATTGTGATGACAAGTGTCGTGGAACATTTTGATGACAGGGGTCATAGAGCATTGTGATGACACATTCATGGAATATTGTGATGACCAGAATTCTGTAGCACTGTGATGAAAAGGGAATGGAGCATTTTGATTACAGGGGTCATGGAGCATTGTGATGACAATTGTTCTAGAACATTGTGAAGACAGGGATCATGGAGCATAGTGATTAAAGGGGCCATGGAGCATTGTGATGACAGGCGTCATGGGACATTGTGTTGGCTGTGGTCATGGAGCATTGTTAGAAAGGGAACATGGAGCAATTTGATTTCAGGGGCCATGAAAAATTGTGAATACATAGACCATGGTGTATTCAGATGAAAATGGTCAAGGATCATTGTGACGAAAAGTGTCCTGGAATATTGTGATGACACGGTTCATGGAGCATTGCGATGACAAGGGCCATGGCGAAATGTGAAGACAGGTGTCTTGGGGCATTGTGATGACAGTGGTCATCTAGAATTGTGAAGAAAGATATCATGGAGAACTGGGATGACAGGGGCCATGGAGCATTGTGATGACAGGGTCATGAGGCATTGTGATGACACGGCCATGGAACATTATGATGACAAGAATTCTGGAGCATTGTGATAAAAAGGGCATGGACCATTGTGATTCGAGGGACCAAGGAGCATTCTGATGACAACGGCATGGAGCATTGTGATGACAAGGGTCATCGAGCATTGTGATGACAGTGGTCATGAAGCATTGTGATGAATGTGGTCATGGATCATTGTGATGACAAGTGTCGTGGAGCATTGTGATGACAGGGGTCATAGAGCATTGTGATGACACGGTTATGGAATATTGTGATGACCAGAATTCTGTAGCACTGTGATGAATAGGGAATGGAGCATTGTGATTACAGGGGTCATGGAGCATTGTGATGAAAATTGTTCCAGATCATTGTGAAGACAGGGATCATGGAGCCTAGTGATGAAAGGGGCCATGGAGCATTGTGATGACAGGCGTCATGGGACAATGTGTTGACAGTGGTCATGGAGCATTGTTAGAAAGGGAACATGGAGCAATTTGATTTCAGGGGTCATGAAAAATTGTGAATACATAGGCCATGGAGTATTCAGATGAATGTGGTCAAGGATCATTGTGACGAAATGTGTCCTGGAATATTGTGATGACACGGTTCATGGAGCATTGCGATGACAAGGGCCATGGCAAAATGTGAAGACAGGTGTCTTGGGGCATTGTGATGACAGTGGTCATCTAGAATTGTGAAGAAAGATATCATGGAGAACTGGGATGACAGGGGCCATGGAGCATTGTGATGACAGGGTCATGGGGCATTGTGATGACACGGCCATGGAACATTATGATGACAAGAATTCTGGAGCATTGTGATAAATAGGGCATGGACCATTGTGATTAGAGGTGCCAAGGAGCATTCTGATGACAACGGCATGGAGCATTGTGATGACAAGGGTCATCGAGCATTGTGATGACAGTGGTCATGTAGCATTGTGATGAATGTGGTCATGGATCATTGTGATGACAAGTGTCGTGGAGCATTGTGATGACAGGGGTCATAGAGCATTGTGATGACACGGTTATGGAATATTGTGATGACCAGAATTCTGTAGCACTGTGATGAAAAGGGAATGGAGCATTCTGATTACAGGGGTCATGGAGCATTGTGATGACAATTGTTCTAGAACATTGTGATGACAGGGATCATGGAGCATAGTGATGAAAGTGGCCATGGAGCATGGTGATGACAGGCGTCATGGGACATTGTGTTGACACTTGTCATGGAGCATTGTTAGAAAGGGAACATGGAGCAATTTGATTTCAGGGGCCATGAAAAATTTTGAATACATAGGCCATGGAGTATTCAGATGAATGTGGTCAAGGATCATTGTGACAAAAAGTGTCCTGGAATATTGTGATGACACGGTTCATGGAGCATTGCGATGAAAAGTGCCATGGCGAAATGTGAAGAAAGGTGTCATGGGGCATTGTGATGACAGTGGTCATCTAGAATTGTGAAGAAAGATATCATGGAGAACTGGGATGACAGGGGCCATGGAGCATTGTCATGACAGGGGTCATGGGGCATTGTGATGACACGGCCATGGAACATTATGATGACAAGAATTCTGGAGCATTGTTAAAAAAGGGCATGGACCATTGTGATTAGAGGGGCCAAGGAGCATTCTGATGACAACGGCATGGAGCAATGTTATGACAAGGGTCATCGAGCATTGTGATGACAGTGGTCATGAAGCATTGTGATGAATGTGGTCATGGATCATTGTAATGACAAGTGTCGTGGAGCATTTTGATGACAGGGGTCATAGAGCATTGTGATGACACGGTTATGTAATATTGTGTTGACCAGAATTCTGTAGCACTGTGATGAAAAGGGAATGGAGCATTGTGATTACAGGGGTCATGGAGCATTGTGATGACAATTGTTCTAGAACATTGTGAAGACAGGGATCATGGAGCATAGTAATGAAAGGGGCCATGGAGCATTGTGATGATAGGCGTCATGGGACATTGTGTTGACAGTGGTCATGGAGCATTGTTAGAAAGGGAACATGGAGCAATTTGATTTCAGGGGCCATGAAAAATTGTGAATACATAGGCCATGGATTATTCAGACGAATGTGGTCAAGGATCATTGTGACGACAAGTGTCCTGGAATATTGTGATGACACGGTTCATGGAGCATTGCGATGGCAAGGGCCATGGCGAAATGTGAGGACAGGTGTCATGGGGCATTGTGATGACAGTGGTCCTCTAGAATTGTGAAGAAAGATATCATGGAGCACTGGGATGACAGGGGTCATGGAGCATTGTGAAGACAGGGGTCATGGGGCATTGTGATGACATGGTCATGGAACATTATGATGACAAGAATTCGGGAGCATTGTGTTAAAAAGAGCATAGACCATTGTTATTAGAGGGGCCAAGGAGCATTCTGATGACAACGGCATGGAGCATTGTGATGACAAGGGTCATCGAGCATTGTGATGACAGTGGTCATGAAGCATTGTGATGAATGTGGTCATGGATCATTGTGATGACAAGTGTCGTGGAGCATTGTGATGACAGGGGTCATAGAGCATTGTGATGACACGGTTATGGAATATTGTGATGACCAGAATTCTGTAGCACTGTGATGAAAGGGGAATGGAGCATTGTGATTACAGGGGTCATGGAGCATTGTGATGACAATTGTTCTAGAACATTGTGAAGGCAGGGATCATGGAGCATAGTGATGAAAGGGCCATGGAGCATTGTGATGACAGGCGTCATGGGACAATGTGTTGACAGTGGTCATGGAGCATTGTTAGAAAGGGAACATGGAGCAATTTGATTTCAGGGGCCATGAAAAATTGTGAATACATAGACCATGGTGTATTCAGATGAAAGTGGTCAAGGATCATTGTGACAAAAAGTGTCCTGGAATATTGTGATGACACGGTTCATGGAGCATTGGGATGACAAAGGCCATGGCGAAATGTGAAGACAGGTGTCTTGGGGCATTGTGATGACAGTGGTCATCTAGAATTGTGAAGAAAGATATCATGGAGAACTGGGATGACAGGGGCCATGGAGCATTGTGATGACAGGGTCATGGGGCATTGTGATGACACGGCCATGGAACATTATGATGAAAAGAATTCTGGAGCATTGTGATAAAAAGGGCATGGACCATTGTGATTCGAGGGACCAAGGAGCATTCTGATGACAACGGCATGGAGCATTGTGATGACAAGGGTCATCGAGCATTGTGATGACAGTGGTCATGAAGCATTGTGATGAATGTGGTCATGGATCATTGTGATGACAAGTGTCGTGGAGCATTGTGATGACAGGGGTCATAGAGCATTGTGATGACACGGTTATGGAATATTGTGATGACCAGAATTCTGTAGCACTGTGATGAATAGGGAATGGAGCATTGTGATTACAGGGGTCATGGAGCATTGTGATGACAATTGTTCCAGAACATTGTGAAGACAGGGATCATGGAGCCTAGTGATGAAAGGGGCCATGGAGCATTGTGATGACAGGCGTCATGGGACAATGTGTTGACAGTGGTCAAGGAGCATTGTTAGAAAGGGAACATGGAGCAATTTATTTCAGAGGTCATGAAAAATTGTGAATACATAGGCCATGGAGTATTCAGATGAATGTGGTCAAGGATCTTTGTGACAAATGTGTCCTGGAATATTGTGATGACACGGTTCATGGAGCATTGCGATGACAAGGGCCATGGCGAAATGTGAAGACAGGTGTCATGGGGAATTGTGATGACAGTGGTCATCTAGAATTGTGAAGAAAGATATCATGGAGCACTGGGATGACTGGGGCCATGGAGCATTGTGATGACAGGGGTCATGGGGCATTGTGATGACACGGCCATGGAACATTATGATGGCAAGAATTCTGGAGCATTGTGATAAAAAGGGCATGGACCATTGTGATTAGAGGGGCCAAGGAGCATTCTGATGACAACGGCATGGAGCATTGGGATGACAAGTGTTATCGAGCATTGTGATGACAGTGGTCATGAAGCATTGTGATGAATGTGGTCATGGATCATTGTGATGAAAAGTGTCGTGGAACATTTTGATGACAGGGGTCATAGAGCATTGTGATGACACATTCATGGAATATTGTGATGACCAGAATTCTGTAGCACTGTGATGAAAAGGGAATGGAGCATTTTGATTACAGGGGTCATGGAGCATTGTGATGACAATTGTTCTAGAACATTGTGAAGACAGGGATCATGGAGCATAGTGATTAAAGGGGCCATGGAGCATTGTGATGACAGGCGTCATGGGACATTGTGTTGGCTGTGGTCATGGAGCATTGTTAGAAAGGGAACATGGAGCAATTTGATTTCAGGGGCCATGAAAAATTGTGAATACATAGACCATGGTGTATTCAGATGAAAATGGTCAAGGATCATTGTGACGAAAAGTGTCCTGGAATATTGTGATGACACGGTTCATGGAGCATTGCGATGACAAGGGCCATGGCGAAATGTGAAGACAGGTGTCTTGGGGCATTGTGATGACAGTGGTCATCTAGAATTGTGAAGAAAGATATCATGGAGAACTGGGATGACAGGGGCCATGGAGCATTGTGATGACAGGGTCATGAGGCATTGTGATGACACGGCCATGGAACATTATGATGACAAGAATTCTGGAGCATTGTGATAAAAAGGGCATGGACCATTGTGATTCGAGGGACCAAGGAGCATTCTGATGACAACGGCATGGAGCATTGTGATGACAAGGGTCATCGAGCATTGTGATGACAGTGGTCATGAAGCATTGTGATGAATGTGGTCATGGATCATTGTGATGACAAGTGTCGTGGAGCATTGTGATGACAGGGGTCATAGAGCATTGTGATGACACGGTTATGGAATATTGTGATGACCAGAATTCTGTAGCACTGTGATGAATAGGGAATGGAGCATTGTGATTACAGGGGTCATGGAGCATTGTGATGAAAATTGTTCCAGATCATTGTGAAGACAGGGATCATGGAGCCTAGTGATGAAAGGGGCCATGGAGCATTGTGATGACAGGCGTCATGGGACAATGTGTTGACAGTGGTCATGGAGCATTGTTAGAAAGGGAACATGGAGCAATTTGATTTCAGGGGTCATGAAAAATTGTGAATACATAGGCCATGGAGTATTCAGATGAATGTGGTCAAGGATCATTGTGACGAAATGTGTCCTGGAATATTGTGATGACACGGTTCATGGAGCATTGCGATGACAAGGGCCATGGCGAAATGTGAAGACAGGTGTCATGGGGCATTGTGATGACAGTGGTCATCTAGAATTGTGAAGAAAGATATCATGGAGCACTGGGATGACAGGGGCCATGGAGCATTGTGATGACAGGGGTCATGGGGCATTGTGATGACACGGCCATGGAACATTATGATGGCAATAATTCTGGAGCATTGTGATAAAAAGGGCATGGACCATTGTGATTAGAGTGGCCAAGGAGCATTCTGATGACAACGGCATGGAGCATTGGGATGACAAGGGTTATCGAGCATTTTGATGACAGTGGTCATGAAGCATTGTGATGAATGTGGTCATGGATCATTGTGATGACAAGTGTCGTGGAACATTTTGATGACAGGGGTCATAGAGCATTGTGATGACACATTCATGGAATATTGTGATGACCAGAATTCTGTAGCACTGTGATGAAAAGGGAATGGAGCATTGTGATTACAGGGGTCATGGAGCATTGTTATGACAATTTTTCTAGAACATTGTGAAGATAGGGATCATGGAGCATAGAGATTAAAGGGGCCATGGAGCATTGTGATGACAGGCGTCATGGGACATTGTGTTGCCTGTGGTCATTGAGCATTGTTAGAAAGGGAACATGGAGCAATTTGATTTCAGGGACCATGAAAAATTGTGAATACATAGGCCATGGAGTATTCAGATGAATGTGGTCAAGGATCATTGTGACGAAAAGTGTACTGGAATATTGTGATGACACGGTTCATGGAGCATTGCGATGACAAGGGCCATCGTGAAATGTGAAGACAGGTGTCATGGGGCATTGTGATGACAGTGGTCATCTAGAAATGTGAAGAAAGATATCATGGAGCACTGGGATGACAGGGGCCATGGAGCATTGTGATGACAGGGGTCATGGGGCATTGTAATGACACGGCCATGGAACATTATGATGACAAGAATTCTGGAGCATTGTGATAAAAAGGGCATGGACCATTGTGATTCGAGGGACCAAGGAGCATTCTGATGACAACGGCATGGAGCATTGTGATGACAAGGGTCATCGAGCATTGTGATGACAGTGGTCATGAAGCATTGTGATGAATGTGGTCATGGATCATTGTGATGACAATTGTCGTGGAGCATTGTGATGACAGGGGTCATAGAGCATTGTGATGACACGGTTATGGAATATTGTGATGACCAGAATTCTGTAGCACTGTGATGAATAGGGAATGGAGCATTGTGATTACAGGGGTCATGGAGCATTGTGATGAAAATTGTTCCAGAACATTGGGAAGACAGGGATCATGGAGCCTAGTGATGAAAGGGGCCATGGAGCATTGTGATGACAGGCGTCATGGGACAATGTGTTGACAGTGGTCATGGAGCATTGTTAGAAAGGGAACATGGAGCAATTTGATATCAGGGGTCATGAAAAATTGTGAATACATAGGCCATGGAGTATTCAGATGAATGTGGTCAAGGATCATTGTGACGACAAGTGTCCTGGAATATTGTGATGACACGGTTCATGGAGCATTGCCATGACAAGGGGCATGGCGAAATGTGAAGACAGGTGTCATGGGGCATTGTGATGACAGTGGTCATCTAGAATTGTGAAGAAAGATATCATGGAGCACTGGGATGACAGGGGCCATGGAGCATTGTGATGACAGGGGTCATGGGGCATTGTGATGACACGGCCATGGAACATTATGATGACAAGAATTCTGGAGCATTGTGATAAAAAGTGCATGGACCATTGTGATTAGAGGGGCTAAGGAGCATTCTGATGACAACGGCATGGAGCATTGTGATGACAAGGGTCATCGAGCACTGTGATGACAGTGGTCATGAAGCATTGTGATGAATGTGGTTATGGATCATTGTGATGACAAGTGTCGTGGAGCATTGTGATGACAGGGGTCATAGAGCATTGTGATTACACGGTTATGGAATATTGTAATGACCAGAATTCTGTAGCACTGTGATGAAAAGGGAATGGAGCATTCTGATTACAGGGGTCATGGAGCATTGTGATGACAATTGTTCTAGAACATTGTGATGACAGGGATCATGGAGCATAGTGATGAAAGTGGCCATGGAGCATGGTGATGACAGGCGTCATGGGACATTGTGTTGACACTGGTCATGGAGCATTGTTAGAAAGGGAACATGGAGCAATTTGATTTCAGGGGCCATGAAAAATTGTGAATACATAGGCCATGGAGTATTCAGATGAATGTGGTCAAGGATCATTGTGACGACAAGTGTCCTGGAATATTGTGATGACACGGTTCATGGAGCATTGCCATGACAAGGGGCATGGCGAAATGTGAAGACAGGTGTCATGGGGCATTGTGATGACAGTGGTCATCTAGAATTGTGAAGAAAGATATCATGGAGCACTGGGATGACAGGGGCCATGGAGCATTGTGATGACAGGGGTCATGGGGCATTGTGATGACACGGCCATGGAACATTATGATGACAAGAATTCTGGAGCATTGTGATAAAAAGTGCATGGACCATTGTGATTAGAGGGGCTAAGGAGCATTCTGATGACAACGGCATGGAGCATTGTGATGACAAGGGTCATCGAGCACTGTGATGACAGTGGTCATGAAGCATTGTGATGAATGTGGTTATGGATCATTGTGATGACAAGTGTCGTGGAGCATTTTGATGACAGGGGTCATAGAGCATTGTGATGACACGGTTATGTAATATTGTGTTGACCAGAATTCTGTAGCACTGTGATGAAAAGGGAATGGAGCATTGTGATTACAGGGGTCATGGAGCATTTTGATGACAATTGTTCTAGAGCATTGTGAAGACAGGGATCATGGAGCATAGTGATTAAAGGGGCCATGGAGCATTGTGATGACAGGCGTCATGGGACAATGTGTTGACAGTGGTCATGGAGCATTGTTAGAAAGGGAACATGGAGCAATTTGATTTCAGAGTCCATGAAAAATTGTGAATACATAGACCATGGTGTATTCAGATGAAAGTGGTCAAGGATCATTGTGACGAAAAGTGTCCTGGAATATTGTGATGACACGGTTCATGGAGCATTGCGATGACAAGGGTCATGGCGAAATGTGAAGACAGGTGTCTTGGGGCATGGTGATGACAGTGGTCATCTAGAATTGTGAAGAAAGATATCATGGAGAACTGGGATGACAGGGGCCATGGAGCATTGTGATGACAGGGTCATGGGGCATTGTGATGACACGGCCATGGAACATTATGATGACAAGAATTCTGGAGCATTGTGATAAAAAGGGCATGGACCATTGTGATTAGAGGGGCTAAGGAGCATTCTGATGACAACGGCATGGAGCATTGTGATGACAAGGGTCATCGAGCACTGTGATGACAGTGGTCATGAAGCATTGTGATGAATGTGGTTATGGATCATTGTGATGACAAGTGTCGTGGAGCATTGTGATGATAGGTGTCATAGAGCATTGTGATGACACGGTTATGGAATATTGTGATGACCAGAATTGTGTAGCACTGTGATGAAAAGGGAATGGAGCATTGTGATTACAGGGGTCATGGAGCTTTTTGATGACAATTGCTTAGAACATTGTGAAGACAGGGATCATAGAGCATAGTGATGAAAGGGGCCATGGAGCATTGTGATGACAGGCGTCATGGGACAATGTGTTGACAGTGGTCATGGAGCATTGTTAGAAAGGGAACATGGAGCAATTTGATTTCAGGGGCCATGAAAAATTGTGAATACATAGACCATGGTGTATTCAGATGAAAGTGGTCAAGGATCATTGTGACGAAAAGTGTCCTGGAATATTGTGATGACACGGTTCATGGAGCATTGCGATGACAAGGGCCATGGCGAAATGTGAAGACAGGTGTCTTGGGGCATTGTGATGACAGTGGTCATCTAGAATTGTGAAGAAAGATATCATGGAGAACTGGGATGACAGGGGCCATGGAGCATTGTGATGACAGGGTCATGGGGCATTGTGATGACACGGCCATGGAACATTATGATGACAAGAATTCTGGAGCATTGTGATAAAATGGGCATGGACCATTGTGATTCGAGGGACCAAGGAGCATTCTGATGACAACGGCATGGAGCATTGTGATGACAAGGGTCATCGAGCATTGTGATGACAGTGGTCATGAAGCATTGTGATGAATGTGGTCATGGATCATTGTGATGACAAGTGTCGTGGAGCATTGTGATGACATGGGTCATAGAGCATTGTGATGACACGGTTATGGAATATTGTGATGACCAGAATTCTTTAGCACTGTGATGAAAAGGGAATGGAGCATTGTGATTACAGGGGTCATGGAGCATTTTGATGTCAATTGTTCCAGAACATTGTGAAGACAGGGATTATGGAGCCTAGTGATGAAAGGGGCCATGGAGCATTGTGATGACAGGCGTCATGGGACAATGTGTTGACAGTGGTCATGGAGCATTGTAAGAAAGGGAACATGGAGCAATTTGATTTCAGGGGCCATGAAAAATTGTGAATACATAGGCCATGGAGTATTCAGATGAATGTGGTCAAGGATCATTGTGACGACAAGTGTCCTGGAATATTGTGATGACACGGTTCATGGAGCATTGCCATGACAAGGGCCATGGCGAAATGTGAAGACAGGTGTCATGGGGCATTGTGATGACAGTGGTCATCTAGAATTGTGAAGAAAGATATCATGGAGCACTGGGATGACAGGGGCCATGGAGCATTGTGATGACAGGGGTCATGGGGCATTGTGATGACACGGCCATGGAACATTATGATGACAAGAATTCTGGAGCATTGTGATAAAAAGTGCATGGCCCATTGTGATTAGAGGGGCTAAGGAGCATTCTGATGACAACGGCATGGAGCATTGTGATGACAAGGGTCATCGAGCACTGTGATGACAGTGGTCATGAAGCATTGTGATGAATGTGGTTATGGATCATTGTGATGACATGTGTCGTGGAGCATTGTGATGATAGGGGTCATAGAGCATTGTGATGACACGGTTATGGAATATTGTGATGACCAGAATTGTGTAGCACTGTGATGAAAATGGAATGGAGCATTGTGATTACAGGGGTCATGGAGCTTTGTGATGAAAATTGCTTAGAACATTGTGAAGACAGGGATCATAGAGCATAGTGATGAAAGGGCCATGGAGCATTGTGATGACAGGCGTCATGGGACATTGTGTTGACAGTTGTCATGGAGCATTGTTAGAAAGGGAACATGGAGCAATTTGATTTCAGGGGCCATGAAAAATTGTGAATACATAGGCCATGGAGTATTCAGATGAATGTGGTCAAGGATCATTGTGACGACAAGTGTCCTGGAATATTGTGATGACACGGTTCATGGAGCATTGCGATGAAAAGGGCCATGGCGAAATGTGAAGAAAGGTGTCATGGGGCATTGTGATGACAGTGGTCATCTAGAATTGTGAAGAAAGATATCATGGAGCACTGGGATGACAGGGGCCATGGAGCATTGTGATGACAGGGGTCATGGGGCATTATGATGATACGACCATGGAACATTATGATGACAAGAAGTCTGGAGCATTGTGATAAAAAGGGCATGGACTATTGTGATTAGAGGGGCCAAGGAGCATTCTGATGACAACGGCATGGAGCATTGTGATGACAAGGGTCATCGAGCATTGTGATGACAGTGGTCATAGAGCATTGTGATGACACGATTATGGAATATTGTGATGACCAGAATTCTGTAGCACTGTGATGAAAGGGGAATGGAGCATTGTGATTACAGGGGTCATGGTGCATTGTGATGACAGGGGTCATGGGGCATTGTGATGACACGGCCATGGAACATTATGATGACAAAAATTCTGGAGCATTGTGATAAAACGGTCATGGACCATTGTGATTAGAGGGGCCAAGGAGCATTCTTATGACAACGGCATGGAGCATTGTGATGACAAGGGTCATCGAGCATTGTGATGACAGTGGTCATGAAGCATTGTGATGAATGGGGACATGGATCATTGTGATGACAAGTGTCGTGGAGCATTGTGATGACAGGGGTCATAGAGCATTGGGATGACACGGTTATAGAATATTGTGATGACCACAATTCTGTAGCACTGTGATGAAAAGGGAATGGAGCATTGTTATTACAAGGGTCATGGAGCATTGTGGTGACAATTGTTGTAGAACATTGTGAAGACCAGGATCATGGAGCATAGAGATGAAAGGGGCCATGGAGCATTGTGATGACAGTCGTCATGGGAAAATGTGTTGACAGTGGTCATGGAGCATTGTTAGAAAGGGAACATGGAGCAATTTGATTTCAGGGGTCATGAAAAATTGTGAATACATAGGCCATGGAGTATTCAGATGAATGTGGTCAAGGATCATTGTGACGAAATGTGTCCTGGAATATTGTGATGACACGGTTCATGGAGCATTGCGATGACAAGGGCCATGGCGAAATGTGAAGACAGATGTCATGGGGAATTGTGTTGACAGTGGTCATATAGAATTGTGAAGAAAGATATCATGGAGCACTGGGATGACAGGGGCCATGGAGCATTGTGATGACAGAGGTCATGGGGCATTGTGATGACACGGCCATGGAACATTATGATGGCAAGAATTCTGGAGCATTGTGATAAATAGGGCATGGACCATTGTGATTAGAGGGGCCAAGGAGCATTCTGATGACAACGGCATGGAGCATGGTGATGACAAGGGTCATCGAGCATTGTGATGACAGTGGTTATGAAGCATCGTGATGAATGTGGTCATGGATCATTGTGATGACAAGTGTCGTGGAGCATTGTGATGACAGGGGTCATAGAGCATTGTGATGACACGGTTATGGAATATTGTGATGACCAGAATTCTGTAGCACTGTGATGAATAGGGAATGGAGCTTTATGATTACAGGGGTCATGGAGCATTGTGATGACAGGCGTCATGGGACAATGTGTTGACAGTGGTCATGGAGCATTGTTAGAAAGGGAACATGGAGCAATTTGATTTCAGGGGCCATGAAAAATTGTGAATACCTAGACCATGGTGTATTCAGATGAAAGTGGTCAAGGATCATTGTGACGAAAAGTGTCCTGGAATATTGTGATGACACGGTTCATGGAGCATTGAGATGACAAGGGCCATGGCGAAATGTGAAGACAGGTGTCTTGGGGCATTGTGATGACAGTGGTCATCTAGAATTGTGAAGAAAGATATCATGGAGAACTGGGATGACAGGGGCCATGGAGCATTGTGATGACAGGGTCATGGGGCATTGTGATGACACGGCCATGGAACATTATGATGACAAGAATTCTGGAGCATTGTGATAAAAAGTGCATGGACCATTGTGATTAGAGGGGCTAAGGAGCATTCTGATGACAACGGCATGGAGCATTGTGATGACAAGGGTCATCGAGCACTGTGATGACAGTGGTCATGAATTATTGTGATGAATGTGGTTATGGATCATTGTGATGACAAGTGTCGTGGAGCATTGTGATGATAGGTGTCATAGAGCATTGTGATGACACGGTTATGGAATATTGTGATGACCAGAATTGTGTAGCACTGTGATGAAAAGGGAATGGAGCATTGTGATTACAGGGGTCATGGAGCTTTTTGATGACAATTGCTTAGAACATTGTGAAGACAGGGATCATAGAGCATAGTGATGAAAGGGGCCATGGAGCATTGTGATGACAGGCGTCATGGGACAATGTGTTGACAGTGGTCATGGAGCATTGTTAGAAAGGGAACATGGAGCAATTTGATTTCAGGGGCCATGAAAAATTGTGAATACATAGACCATGGTGTATTCAGATGAAAGTGGTCAAGGATCATTGTGACGAAAAGTGTCCTGGAATATTGTGATGACACGGTTCATGGAGCATTGCGATGACAAGGGCCATGGCGAAATGTGAAGACAGGTGTCTTGGGGCATTGTGATGACAGTGGTCATCTAGAATTGTGAAGAAAGATATCATGGAGAACTGGGATGACAGGGGCCATGGAGCATTGTGATGACAGGGTCATGGGGCATTGTGATGACACGGCCATGGAACATTATGATGACAAGAATTCTGGAGCATTGTGATAAAATGGGCATGGACCATTGTGATTCGAGGGACCAAGGAGCATTCTGATGACAACGGCATGGAGCATTGTGATGACAAGGGTCATCGAGCATTGTGATGACAGTGGTCATGAAGCATTGTGATGAATGTGGTCATGGATCATTGTGATGACAAGTGTCGTGGAGCATTGTGATGACAGGGGTCATAGAGCATTGTGATGACACGGTTATGGAATATTGTGATGACCAGAATTCTTTAGCACTGTGATGAAAAGGGAATGGAGCATTGTGATTACAGGGGTCATGGAGCATTTTGATGTCAATTGTTCCAGAACATTGTGAAGACAGGGATTATGGAGCCTAGTGATGAAAGGGGCCATGGAGCATTGTGATGACAGGCGTCATGGGACAATGTGTTGACAGTGGTCATGGAGCATTGTAAGAAAGGGAACATGGAGCAATTTGATTTCAGGGGCCATGAAAAATTGTGAATACATAGGCCATGGAGTATTCAGATGAATGTGGTCAAGGATCATTGTGACGACAAGTGTCCTGGAATATTGTGATGACACGGTTCATGGAGCATTGCCATGACAAGGGCCATGGCGAAATGTGAAGACAGGTGTCATGGGGCATTGTGATGACAGTGGTCATCTAGAATTGTGAAGAAAGATATCATGGAGCACTGGGATGACAGGGGCCATGGAGCATTGTGATGACAGGGGTCATGGGGCATTGTGATGACACGGCCATGGAACATTATGATGACAAGAATTCTGGAGCATTGTGATAAAAAGTGCATGGCCCATTGTGATTAGAGGGGCTAAGGAGCATTCTGATGACAACGGCATGGAGCATTGTGATGACAAGGGTCATCGAGCACTGTGATGACAGTGGTCATGAAGCATTGTGATGAATGTGGTTATGGATCATTGTGATGACATGTGTCGTGGAGCATTGTGATGATAGGGGTCATAGAGCATTGTGATGACACGGTTATGGAATATTGTGATGACCAGAATTGTGTAGCACTGTGATGAAAATGGAATGGAGCATTGTGATTACAGGGGTCATGGAGCTTTGTGATGAAAATTGCTTAGAACATTGTGAAGACAGGGATCATAGAGCATAGTGATGAAAGGGCCATGGAGCATTGTGATGACAGGCGTCATGGGACATTGTGTTGACAGTTGTCATGGAGCATTGTTAGAAAGGGAACATGGAGCAATTTGATTTCAGGGGCCATGAAAAATTGTGAATACATAGGCCATGGAGTATTCAGATGAATGTGGTCAAGGATCATTGTGACGACAAGTGTCCTGGAATATTGTGATGACACGGTTCATGGAGCATTGCGATGAAAAGGGCCATGGCGAAATGTGAAGAAAGGTGTCATGGGGCATTGTGATGACAGTGGTCATCTAGAATTGTGAAGAAAGATATCATGGAGCACTGGGATGACAGGGGCCATGGAGCATTGTGATGACAGGGGTCATGGGGCATTATGATGATACGGCCATGGAACATTATGATGACAAGAAGTCTGGAGCATTGTGATAAAAAGGGCATGGACTATTGTGATTAGAGGGGCCAAGGAGCATTCTGATGACAACGGCATGGAGCATTGTGATGACAAGGGTCATCGAGCATTGTGATGACAGTGGTCATAGAGCATTGTGATGACACGATTATGGAATATTGTGATGACCAGAATTCTGTAGCACTGTGATGAAAGGGGAATGGAGCATTGTGATTACAGGGGTCATGGTGCATTGTGATGACAGGGGTCATGGGGCATTGTGATGACACGGCCATGGAACATTATGATGACAAAAATTCTGGAGCATTGTGATAAAACGGTCATGGACCATTGTGATTAGAGGGGCCAAGGAGCATTCTTATGACAACGGCATGGAGCATTGTGATGACAAGGGTCATCGAGCATTGTGATGACAGTGGTCATGAAGCATTGTGATGAATGGGGACATGGATCATTGTGATGACAAGTGTCGTGGAGCATTGTGATGACAGGGGTCATAGAGCATTGTGATGACACGGTTATGGAATATTGTGATGACCAGAATTCTGTAGCACTGTGATGAATAGGGAATGGAGCTTTATGATTACAGGGGTCATGGAGCATTGTGATGACAGGCGTCATGGGAAAATGTGTTGACAGTGGTCATGGAGCATTGTTAGAAAGGGAACATGGAGCAATTTGATTTCAGGGGCCATGAAAAATTGTGAATACCTAGACCATGGTGTATTCAGATGAAAGTGGTCAAGGATCATTGTGACGAAAAGTGTCCTGGAATATTGTGATGACACGGTTCATGGAGCATTGCGATGACAAGGGCCATGGCGAAATGTGAAGACAGGTGTCTTGGGGCATTGTGATGACAGTGGTCATCTAGAATTGTGAAGAAAGATATCATGGAGAACTGGGATGACAGGGGCCATGGAGCATTGTGATGACAGGGTCATGGGGCATTGTGATGACACGGCCATGGAACATTATGATGACAAGAATTCTGGAGCATTGTGATAAAATGGGCATGGACCATTGTGATTCGAGGGACCAAGGAGCATTCTGATGACAACGGCATAGAGCATTGTGATGACAAGGGTCATCGAGCATTGTGATGACAGTGGTCATGAAGCATTGTGATGAATGTGGTCATGGATCATTGTGATGACAAGTGTTGTGGAGCATTGTGATGACAGGGGTCTTAGAGCATTGTGATGACACGGTTATGGAATATTGTGATGACCAGAATTCTTTAGCACTGTGATGAAAAGGGAATGGAGCATTGTGATTACAGGGGTCATGGAGCATTTTGATGACAATTGTTCCAGAACATTGTGAAGACAGGGATCATGGAGCCTAGTGATGAAAGGGGCCATGGAGCATTGTGATGACAGGCGTCATGGGACAATGTGTTGACAGTGGTCATGGAGCATTGTTAGAAAGGGAACATGGAGCAATTTGATTTCAGGGGCCATGAAAAATTGTGAATACATAGGCCATGGAGTATTCAGATGAATGTGGTCAAGGATCATTGTGACGACAAGTGTCCTGGAATATTGTGATGACACGGTTCATGGAGCATTGCCATGACAAGGGCCATGGCGAAATGTGAAGACAGGTGTCATGGGGCATTGTGATGACAGTGGTCATCTAGAATTGTGAAGAAAGATATCATGGAGCACTGGGATGACAGGGGCCATGGAGCATTGTGATGACAGGGGTCATGGGGCATTGTGATGACACGGCCATGGAACATTATGATGACAAGAATTCTGGAGCATTGTGATAAAAAGTGCATGGCCCATTGTGATTAGAGGGGCTAAGGAGCATTCTGATGACAACGGCATGGAGCATTGTGATGACAAGGGTCATCGAGCACTGTGATGACAGTGGTCATGAAGCATTGTGATGAATGTGGTTATGGATCATTGTGATGACATGTGTCGTGGAGCATTGTGATGATAGGGGTCATAGAGCATTGTGATGACACGGTTATGGAATATTGTGATGACCAGAATTCTGTAGCACTGTGATGAAAGGGGAATGGAGCATTGTGATTACAGGGGTCATGGAGCTTTGTGATGACAATTGCTTAGAACATTGTGAAGACAGGTATCATAGAGCATAGTGATGAAAGGGGCCATGGAGCATTGTGATGACAGGCGTCATGGGACAATGTGTTGACAGTGGTCATGGAGCATTGTTAGAAAGGGAACATGGAGCAATTTGATTTCAGAGTCCATGAAAATTTGTGAATACATAGACCATGGTGTATTCAGATGAATGTGGTCAAGGATCATTGTGACGACAAGTGTCCTGGAATATTGTGATGACACGGTTCATGGAGCATTGCGAAGGCAAGGGCCATGGCGAAATGTGAAGACAGGTGTAATGGGGCATTGTGATGACAGTGGTCATCTAGAATTTTGAAGAAAGATATCATGGAGCACTGGGATGACAGGGGCCATGGAGCATTGTGAAGACAGGGGTCATGGGGCATTGTGATGACATGGCCATGGAACATTTTTATGACAAGAATTCGGGAGCATTGTGTTAGAAAGAGCATGGACCATTGTGATTAGAGGGGCCAAGGAGCATTCTGATGACAACGGCATGGAGCATTGTGATGACAAGGGTCATCGAGCATTGTGATGACAGTGGTCATGAAGCATTGTGATGAATGTGGTCATGGATCATTGTGATGACAAGTGTCGTGGAGCATTGTGATGACAGGGGTCATAGAGCATTGTGATGACACGGTTATGGAATATTGTGATGACCAGAATTCTGTAGCACTGTGATGAAAGGGGAATGGAGCATTGTGATTACAGGGGTCATGGTGCATTGTGATGACAATTGTTCTAGAACATTGTGAAGGCAGGGATCATGGAGCATAGTGATGAAAGGGCCATGGAGCATTGTGATGACAGGCGTCATGGGACAATGTGTTGACAGTGGTCATGGAGCATTGTTAGAAAGGGAACATGGAGCAATTTGATTTCAGGGGCCATGAAAAATTGTGAATACATAGGCCATGGAGTATTCAGATCAATGTGGTCATGGATCATTGTGATGACAAGTGTCGTGGAGCATTGTGATGACAGGGGTCATAGAGCATTGTGATGACAAGGTTATGGAATATTGTGATGACCAGATTTCTGTAGCACTGTGATGAAAAGGGAATGGAGCATTTTGATTACAGCGGTCATGGAGCATTGTGATGACAATTGTTCTAGAACATTGTGAAGACAGGGATCATGGAGCATAGTGATTAAAGGGGCCATGGAGCATTGTGATGACAGGCGTCATGGGACATTGTGTTGGCTGTGGTCATGGAGCATTGTTAGAAAGGGAACATGGAGCAATTTGATTTCAGGGGCCATGAAAAATTGTGAATACATAGACCATGGTGTATTCAGATGAAAGTGTTCAAGGATCATTGTGACGAAAAGTGTCCTGGAATATTGTGATGACACGGTTCATGGAGCATTGTGATGACAAGGGCCATGGCGAAATGTGAAGACAGGTGTCTTGGGGCATTTTGATGACAATGGTCATCTAGAATTGTGAAGAAAGATATCATGGAGAACTGGGATGACAGGGGCCATGGAGCATTGTGATGACAGGGTCATGGGGCATTGTGATGACACGGCCATGGAACATTATGATGACAAGAATTCTGCAGCATTGTGATAAAAAGGGCTTGGACCATTGTGATTAGAGGGGCCAAGGAGCATTCTGATGACAACGGCATGGAGCATTGTGATGACAAGGGTCATCGAGCATTGTGATGACACTGGTCATGAAGCATTGTGATGAATGTGGTCATGGATCATTGTGATGACAAGTGTCGTGGAGCATTTTGATGACAGGGGTCATAGAGCATTGTGATGACACGGTTATGGAATATTGTGATGACCAGAATTCTGTAGCACTGTGATGAATAGGGAATGGAGCATTGTGATTACAGGGGTCATGGAGCATTGTGATGACAATTGTTCCAGAACATTGTGAAGACAGGGATCATGGAGCCTAGTGATGAAAGTGGCCATGGAGCATTGTGATGACAGGCGTCATGGGACAATGTGTTGACAGTGGTCATGGAGCATTGTTAGAAAGGGAACATGGAGCAATTTGATTTCAGGGGCCATGAAAAATTGTGAATACATAGGCCATGGAGTATTCAGATGAATGTGGTCAAGGATCATTGTGACAAATGTGTCCTGGAATATTGTGATGACACGGTTCATGGAGCATTGCGATGACAAGGGCCATGGCGAAATGTGAAGACAGGTGTCATGGGAAATTGTGATGACAGTGGTCATCTAGAATTGTGAAGAAAGATATCATGGAGCACTGGGATGACTGGGGCCATGGAGCATTGTGATGACAGTGGTCATGGGGCATTGTGATGACACGGCCATGGAACATTATGATGGCAAGAATTCTGGAGCATTGTGATAAAAAGGGCATGGACCATTGTGATTAGAGGGGCCAAGGAGCATTCTGATGACAACGGCATGGAGCATTGGGATGACAAGGGTTATCGAGCATTGTGATGACAGTGGTCATGAAGCATTGTGATGAATGTGGTCATGGATCATTGTGATGACAATTGTCGTGGAACATTTTGATGACAGGGGTCATAGAGCATTGTGATGACACATTCATGGAATATTGTGATGACCAGAATTCTGTAGCTCTGTGATGAAAAGGGAATGGAGCATTGTGATTACAGGGGTCATGGAGCATTGTGATGACAATTGTTCTAGAACATTGTGAAGACAGGGATCATGGAGCATAGTGATTAAAGGGGCCATGGAGCATTGTGATGACAGGCGTCATGGGACAATGTGTTGGCTGTGGTCATGGAGCATTGTTAGAAAGGGAACATGGAGCAATTTGATTTCAGGGGCCATGAAAAATTGTGAATACATAGGCCATGGAGTATTCAGATGAATGTGGTCAAGGATCATTGTGACGAAAAGTGTACTGGAATATTGTGATGACACGGTTCATGGAGCATTGCGATGACAAGGGCCATCGTGAAATGCGAGGAATGGTGTCATGGGGCATTGTGATGACAGTGGTCATCTAGAATTGTGAAGAAAGATATCATGGAGCACTGGGATGACAGGGGCCATGGAGCATTGTGATGACACGGTTATGGAATATTGTGATGACCAGAATTCTGTAGCACTGTGATGAATAGGGAATGGAGCATTGTGATTACAGGGGTCATGGAGCATTGTGATGACAATTGTTCTAGAACATTGTGAAGACAGGGATCATGGAGCATAGTGATGAAAGGGGCCATGGAGCATTGTGATGACAGGTGTCATGGGACATTGTGTGGACAGTGGTCATGGAGCATTGTTAGAAAGAGAACATGGAGCATTTTGATTTCAGGGGCCATGAAAAATTGTGAATACATAGGCCATGGAGTATTCAGATGAATGTGGTCAAGGATCATTGTGACGACAAGTGTCCTGGAATATTGTGATGACACGGTTCATGGAGCATTGCGATGACAAGGGGCATGGCGAAATGTGAAGACAGGTGTCATGGGGCATTGTGATGACAGTGGTCATCTAGAATTGTGAAGAATGATATCATGGAGCACTGGGATGACAGGGGCCATGGAGCATTTTTCTGACTGGGGTCATGGGGCATTGTGATGACACAGCCATGGAACATTATGATGACAAGAATTCTGGAGCATTGTGATAAAAAGGTCATGGACAATTGTGATTAGAGGGGCCAAGGAGCATTCTGATGACAACGGCATGGAGCATTGTGATGACAAGGGTCATCGAGCATTTTGATGACAGTGGTCCGGAAGCATTGTGATGAATGCGGTTATGGATCATTGTGATGATAAGTGTCGTGGAGCATTGTGATGGCAGGGGTCAGAGCATTGTGATGACACGGTTATGGAATATTGTGATGACCAGAATTCTGTAGCATGGGAATGAAAGGGAATGGAGCATTGTGATTACAGGGGTCATGGATCATTGTGATGACAATTGTTCTAGAACATTGTGAAGACAGGGATCATCGAGCATAGTGATTAAAGGGGCCATGGAGCATTGTGATGACAGGGATCATGGGGCATTGTGATGACACGGCCAAGGAACATTATGATGACAAGAATTCTGGAGCATTGTGATAAAAAGAGCATGGACCATTGTGATTAGAGGGGCCAAGGAGAATTCTGATGACAACGGCATGGAGCATTGTGATGAATGTGGTCATGGATCATTGTGATGACAAGTGTCGTGGAGCATTGTGATGACAGGGTTCATAGAGCATTGTGATGACACGGTTATGGAATATTGTGATGACCAGAATTCTGTAGCACTGTGATGAAAAGGGAACGGAGCATTGTGATTACAGGGGTCATGGAGCATTGTGATGACAATTGTTCTAGAACATTGTGAAGACAGGGATCATCGAGCATAGTGATTAAAGGGGCCATGGAGCATTGTGATGACAGGCGTCATGGGACATTGTGTTGGCAGTGGTCATGGAGCATTGTTAGAAAGGGAACATGGAGCAATTTGATTTCAGGGGCCATGAAAAATTGTGAATACATAGACCATGAAGTATTCAGATGAATGTGGTCAAGGATCATTGTGACGAAAAGTGTACTGGAATATTGTGATGACACGTTTCATGGAGCATTGCGATGACAAGGGCCATGGCGAAATGTGAAGACAGGTGTCATGGGGCATTGTGATGACAGTGGTCATCTAGATTTGTGAAGAATGATATCATGGAGCACTGGGATGACAGGGGCCATGGAGCATTGTGATGACAGGGATCATGGGGCATTGTGATGACACGGCCAAGGAACATTATGATGACAAGAATTCTGGAGCATTGTGATAAAAAGAGCATGGACCATTGTGATTAGAGGGGCCAAGGAGCATTCTGATGACAACGGCATGGAGCATTGTGATGACAAGGGTCATCGAGCATTGTGATGACAGTGTTCAGGAAGCATTGTGATGAATGCGGTTATGGATCATTGTGATGATAAGTGTCGTGGAGCATTGTGATGACAGGG
Organism: Eschrichtius robustus; assembly: GCF_028021215.1. Classification (NCBI taxonomy): domain Eukaryota; kingdom Metazoa; phylum Chordata; class Mammalia; order Artiodactyla; family Eschrichtiidae; genus Eschrichtius; species Eschrichtius robustus. Next base: position 1,491,617 of record NW_027175412.1, read on the forward strand.
GTCATAGAGCATTGTGATGACACGGTTATGGAATATTGTGATGACCAGAATTCTGTAGCACTGTGATGAAAAGGGAATGGAGCATTGTGATTACAGGGGTCATGGATCATTGTGATGACAATTGTTCTAGAACATTGTTAAGACAGATATCATCGAGCACAGTGATTAAAGGGGCCATGGAGCATTGTGATGACAGGCGTCATGGGACATTGTGTTGGCAGAGATCATGGAGCATTGTTAGAAAAGGAACATGGACCAATTTGATTTCAGGGGCCATGAAAAATTGTGAATACATAGTCCATGGAGTATTCAGATGAATGTGGTCAAGGATCATTGTGACGACAATTGTCCTGGAATATTGTGATGACACGGTTCATGGAGCATTGCGATGACAAGGGCCATGGCGAAATGTGAAGACAGGTGTCATGGGGCTTTGTGATGACAGTGGTCATCTAGAATTGTGAAGAAAGATATCATGGAGCAGTGGGATGACAGGGGCCATGGAGCATTGTGATGACAGGGGTCATGGGGCATTGTGATGACACGGCCATGGAACATTATGATGACAAGAATTCTGGAGCATTGTGATAAATAGGGCATGGACCATTGTGATTAGAGGGGCCAAGGAGCATTCTGATGACAACGGCATGGAGCATTGTGATGACAAGTGTCATCGAGCATTGTGATGACAGTGGTCATGAAGCATTGTGATGAATGTGGTCATGGATCATTGTGATGACAAGTGTCGTGGAGCATTGTGATGACAGGGGTCATAGAGCATTGTGATGACAAGGTTATGGAATATTGTGATGACCAGATTTCTGTAGCACTGTGATGAAAAGGGAATGGAGCATTTTGATTACAGCGGTCATGGAGCATTGTGATGACAATTGTTCTAGAACATTGTGAAGACAGGGTTCATGGAGCATAGTGATGAAAGGGGCCATGGAGCATTGTGATGACAGGCGTCATGGGACAATGTGTTGACAGTGGTCATGGAGCACTGTTAGAAAGGGAACATGGAGCAATTTGATTTCAGGGGCCATGAAAAATTTTGAATACATAGGCCATGGAGTATTCAGATGAACGTGGTCAAGGATCATTGGGACGAAAAGTGTCCTGGAATATTGTGATGACACAGTTCATGGAGTATTGCGATGACAAGGGCCATGGCCAAATCTGAAGACAGGTGTCATGGGGCATTGTGATGACAGTGGTCATCTAGAATTGTGAAGAAAGATATCATGGAGCACTGGGATGACAGGGGCCATGGAGCATTTTTATGACAGGGGTGATGGGGCATTGTGAGGACACGGCCATGGAACATTAGGATGACAAGTATTCTGGAGCATTGTGATAAAAAGAGCATGGACCATTGTGATTAGAGGGGCCAAGGAGCATTCTGATGACAACGGCATGGAGCATTGTGATGACAAGGGTCATTGAGCATTGTGATGACAGTGTTCAGGAAGCATTGTGATGAATGCGGTTATGGATCATTGTGATGATAAGTGTCGTGGAGCATTGTGATGACAGGGGTCATAGAGCATTGCGATGACACGGTTATGGAATATTGTGATGACCAGAATCCTGTAGCACTGTGATGAAAAGGGAATGGAGCATTGTGATTACAGGGGTCATGGATCATTGTGATGACAATTGTTCTAGAACATTGTTAAGACAGATATCATCTAGCACAGTGATTAAAGGGGCCATGGAGCATTGTGATGACAGGCGTCATGGGACATTGTGTTGGCAGTGATCATGGAGCATTGTTAGAAAGGGAACATGGAGCAATTTGATTTCAGGGGCCATGAAAAATTGTGAATACATAGGCCATGGAGTATTCAGATGAATGTGGTCAAGGATCATTGTGACGAAAAGTGTACTGGAATATTGTGATGACACGGTTCATGGAGCATTGCGATGACAAGGGCCATGGTGAAATATGAAGACAGGTGTCATGGGGCATTGTGATGACAGTGGTCATCTAGAATTGTGAAGAAAGATATCATGGAGCAGGGGGATGACAGGGGCCATGGAGCATTGTGATGACAGGGGTCATGGGGCATTGTGATGACACAGCCATGGAACATTATGATGACAAGAATTCTGGAGCATTGTTATAAATAGGGCATGGACCATTGTGATTAGAGGGGCCAAGGAGCATTCTGATGACAACGGCATGGAGCATTGTGATGACAAGTGTCATCGAGCATTGTGATGACAGTGGTCATGAAGCATTGTGATGAATGTGGTCATGGATCATTGTGATGACAAGTGTCGTGGAGCATTGTGATGACAGGGGTCATAGAGCATTGTGATGACACGGTTATGGAATATTGTGATGACCAGAATTCTGTAGCACTGTGATGAAAAGGGAATGGAGCATTATGATTACAGGGGTCATGGAGCATTGTGATGACAATTGTTATAGAACATTGTGATGACAGGGATCATGGAGCATAGTGATGAAAGGGTCCATGGAGCATTGTGATGACAGGCGTCATGGGACAATGTGTTGACAGTGGTCATGGAGCATTGTTAGATAGGGAACATGGAGCAATTTGATTTCAGGGGCCATGAAAAATTGTGAATACATAGGCCATGGGGTATTCAGATCAATGTGGTCATGGATCATTGTGATGACAAGTGTCGTGGAGCATTGTGATGACAGGGGTCATAGAGCATTGTGATGACATGGTTATGGAATATTGTGATGACCAGAATTCTGTAGCACTGTGATGAATAGCGAATGGAGTATTGTGATTACAGGGGTCAAGAAGCATTGTGATAACAATTGTTCTAGGAGATTGTGATGACAGGGATCATGGAGCATAGTGATTAAAGGGGCCATGGAGCATTGTCATGAGAGGCGTCATGGGACAATGTGTTGACAGTGCTCATGGAGCATTGTTAGAAAGGGAACATGGAGCAATTTGATTTCAGGGGCCATGAAAAATTGTGAATACATAGGCCATGGAGTATTTAGATGAATGTGGTCAAGGATCATTGTGACGACAAGTGTCCTGGAATATTGTGATGACACGGTTCATGAAGCATTGCGATGACAAGGGCCATGGCGAAATGTGAAGACAGGTGTCATGGGGCTTTGTGATGACAGTGGTCATTTAGAATTGTGAAGAAAGATATCATGGAGCAGTGGGATGACAGGGGCCATGGAGCATTGTGATGACAGGGGTCATGGGGCATTGTGATGACACGGCCATGGAACATTATGATGACAAGAATTCTGGAGCATTGAGATAAATAAGGCATGGACCATTGTGATTAGATGGGCCAAGAATCATTCTGATGACAACGGCATGGAGCATTGTGATGACAAGGGTCATCGAGCATTGTGATGACAGTGGTCATGAAGCATTGTGATGAAAGTGGTCATGGATCATTGTGATGACAAGTGTCGTGGAGCATTGTGATGACAGGGGTCATAGAGCATTGTGATGACACGGTTATGGAATATTGTGATGACCAGAATTCTGTAGCAATGTGATGAAAATGGAATGGAGCATTGTGATTACAGGGGTATGGAGCATTGTGATGACAATTGTTCTAGGACATTGTGATGACAGGGATAATGGAGCATAGTGATGAAAGGGGCCATGGAGCATTGTGATGACAGGCGTCATGGGATATTGTGTTGACAGTGGTCATGGAGCATTGTTAGAAAGGGAACATGGAGCAATTTGATTTCAGGGGCCATGAAAAATTGTGAATACATAGGCCATGGAGTATTCAGATGAATGTGGTCAAGGATCATTGTGACGAAAAGTGTCCTGGAATATTGTGATGACACGGTTCATGGAGCATTGCGATGACAAGGGCCATGGCGAAATGTGAAGACAGGTGTCATGGGGCATTGTGAAGTCAGTGGTCATCTAGAATTGTGAAGAAAGATATCATGGAGCACTGGGATGACAGGGGCCATGCAGCATTGCGATGACAGGGGTCATGGGGCATTTTGATGACACGGCCATGGTACATTATGATGACAAGAAGTCTGGAGCATTGTGATAAAAAGGGCATGGACAATTGTGATTACAGGGGCCAAGGAGCATTCTGATGACAACGGCAAGGAGCATTGTGATGACAAGGGTCATCGAGCATTTTGATGACAGTGGTCATGAAGCATTGTGATGAATGTGGTCATGGATCATTGTGATGACAAGTGTCGTGGAGCATTGTGATGACAGGGGTCATAGAGCATTGTGATGACACGGTTATGGAATATTGTGAAGACCAGAAATCTGTAGCACAGTGATGAAAATGGAATGGAGCATTGTGATTACAAGGGTCATGGAGCATTGTGATGACAAATGTTCTAGAATATTGTGAAGACAGGGATCATGGAGCATAGTGATGAAAGGGGCCATGGAGGATTGTGAAGACAGGCGTCATGGGACAGTGTGTTGACAGTGGTCATGGAGCATTGTTAGAAAGGGAACATGGAGCAATTTGATTTCAGGGGCCATGAGAAATTGTGAATACATAGGCCATGGAGTATTCAGATGAATGTGGTCATGAATCATTGTGATGACAATTGTCATGGAGCATTGTGATGACAGGGGTCATAGAGAATTGTGATGACACGGTTATGGAATATTGTGATGACCAGAATTCTGTAGCACTGTGATGAAAAGGGAATGGAGCATTGTGATTACAGGGGTCATGGAGCATTGTGATGACAAATGTTCTAGGAGATTGTGAAGACAGGGATCATGGAGCATAGTGATGAAATGGGCCATGGAGGTTTGTGAAGACAGGTGTCATGGGACAATGTGTTGACAGTGGTCATGGAGCATTGTTAGAAAGGGAACATGGAGCAATTTGATTTCAGGGGCCATGAAAAATTGTGAATACATAGGCCATGGAGTATTCAGATGAAAGTGGTCAAGGATCATTGTGATGAAAAGTGTCCTGGAATATTGTGATGACACGGTTCATGGAGCATTGCGATGACAAGGGCCATGGCGAAATGTGAAGACAGGTGTCATGGGGCATTGTGATGACAGTGGTCATCTAAAATTGTGAAGAAAGATATCATGGAGCAGTGGGATGACAGGGGCCATGGAGCATTGTGATGACAGGGGTCATGGGGCATTGTGATGACACGGCCATGGAACATTATGATGGCAAGTATTCTGGAGCATTGTGATAAAAAGGGCATGGATCATTGTGATTAGAGGGGCCAAGGAGCATTCTGATGACAACGGCATGGAGCATTGTGATGACAAGGGTCATCGAGCATTGTGATGACAGTGGTCATGAAGCATTGTGATGAATGTGGTCATGGATCATTGTGATGACAAGCGTCGTGGAGCATTGTGATGACAGGGGTCATAGAGCATTGTGATGACACAGTTACGGAATATTGTGATGACCAGAATTCTGTAGCACTGTGATGAAAAGGGAATGGAGCATTGTGATTAAAGGGGTCATGGAGCATTGTGATGACAAATGTTCTAGAATATTGTGAAGACAGGGATCATGGAGCATAGTGATGAAAGGGGCCATGGAGGATTGTGAAGACAGGCGTCATGGGACAATGTGTTGACAGTGGTCATGGAGCATTGTTAGAAAGGGAACATGGAGCAATTTGATTTCAGGGGCCATGAAAAATTGGGAATACATAGGCCATGGAGTATTTAGATGAATGTGGTCAAGGATCATTGTGACGACAAGTGTCCTGGAATATTGTGATGACCCGCTTCATGGAGCATTGCGATGACAAGGGCCATGGCGAAATATGAAGACAGGTGTCATGGGGCTTTGTGATGACAGTGGTCATCTAGAATTGTGAAGAAAGATATCATGGAGCAGTGGGATGACAGGGGACATGGAGCATTGTGATGACAGGGGTCATGAGGCATTGTGATGACACGGCCATGGAACATTATGATGACAAGTATTCTGGAGCATTGTGATAAAAAGAGCATGGAGCATTGTGATTAGAGGGGCCAAGGAGCATTCTGATGACAACGGAATGGAGCATTGTGATGACAAGGTTCATCGAGCATTTTGATGACAGTGGTCATGAAGCATTGTGATGAATGTGGTCATGGATCATTGTGATGACAAGTGTCGTGGAGCATTGTGATGACAGGGATCATTGGGCATTGTGATGACACGGTTATGGAATATTGTGATGACCAGAATTCTGTAGCACTGTGATGAAAAAGGAATGGAGCATTGTGATTACAGGGGTCATGGAGCATTGTGATGACAATTGTTCTAGGACATTGTGATTACAGGGATCATGGAGCATAGTGATGAAAGGGGCCATGGAGCATTGTGATGACAGGTGTCATGGGACATTGTGTGGACAGTGGTCATGGAGCATTGTTAGAAAGGGAACATGGAGCAATTTGATTTCTGGGGCCATGAAAAATTTTGAATACATAGGCCATGGAGTATTCAGATGAATGTGGCCAAGGATCATTGTGACGACATGTGTCCTGGAATATTGTGATGACACGGTTCATGGAGCATTGCGATGACAAGGGCTATGGCGAAATGTGAAGACAGGTGTCATGGGGCATTGTGATGACAGTGGTCATCTAGAATTGTGAAGAATGATATCATGGAGCACTGGGATGACAGGGGCCATGGAGCATTGTGATGACAGGGGTCATGGGGCATTGTGATGACACAGCCATGGAACATTATGATGACAAGAATTCTGGAGCATTGTGATAAAAAGGTCATGGACCATTGTGATTAGAGGGGCCAAGGAGCATTCTGATGACAACGGCATGGAGCATTGTGATGACAAGGGTCATCGAGCATTGTGATGAGAGTGGTCAGGAAGCATTGTGATGAATGCGGTTATGGATCATTGTGATGATAAGTGTCGTGGAGCATTGTGATGACAGTGGTCATAGAGCATTGTGATGACACGGTTATGGAATATTGTGATGACCAGAATTCTGTAGCACTGGAATGAAAGGGAATGGAGCATTGTGATTACAGGGGTCATGGATCATTGTGATGACAATTGTTCTAGAACATTGTGAAGACAGGGATCACCGAGCATAGTGATTAAAGGGGCCATGGAGCATTGTGATGACAGGCGTCATGGGACATTCTGTTGGCAGTGGTCATGGAGCATTGTTAGAAAGGGAACATGGAGTAATTTGATTTCAGGGGCCATGAAAAATTGTGAATACATAGGCCATGGAGTATTCACATGAATGTGGTCAAGGATCATTGTGACGAAAAGTGTACTGGAATATTGTGATGACACGGTTATGGAATATTGTGATGACCAGAATTTTGTAGCACTGTGATGAATAGGGAATGGAGCATTATGATTACAGGGGTCATGGAGCATTGTGATGACAGGCGTCATGGGACAATGTGTTGACAGTGGTCATGGAGCATTGTTAGAAAGGGAACATGGAGCAATTTGATTTCAGGGGCCATGAAAAATTGTGAATACATAGGCCATGGAGTATTCAGATGAATGTGCTCAAGGATCATTGTGACGACAAGTGTCCTGGAATATTGTGATGACACGGTTCATGGAGCATTGTGATGACAAGGGCCATGGCGAAATGTGAAGACAGGTGTCATGGGGCATTGTGATGACGGTGGTCATCTAGAATTGTGAAGAAAGATATCATGGAGCACTGGGATGACAGGGGCCATGGAGCATTGTGATGACAGGGGTCATGGGGCATTGTGATGACACGGCCATGGAACATTATGATGACAAGAATTCTGGAGCATTGTGATAAAAAGGGCATGGATAATTGTGATTAGAGGGGCCAAGGAGAATTCTGATGACAACGGCATGGAGCATTGTGATGACAAGGGTCATCGAGCATTGTGATGACAGTGGTCATGAAGCATTGTGATGAATGGGGTCATGGATCATTGTGATGACAAGTGTCGTGGAGCATTGTGATGACAGGGGTCATAGAGCATTGTGATGACACGGTTATGGAATATTGTGATGACCAGAATTCTGTAGCACTGTGATGAAAAGGGAATGGAGCATTATGATTACAGGGGTCATGGAGCATTGTGATGACAATTGTTCTAGAACATTGTGATGACAGGGGTCATGGAGCATAGTGATGAAAGGGGCAATGGAGCATTGTGATGACAGGCGTCATGGGACAATGTGTTGACAGTGGTCATGGAGCATTGTTAGAAAGGGAACATGGAGCAATTTGATTTCAGGGGCAATGAAAAATTGTGAATACATAGGCCATGGAGTATTCAGATCAATGTGGTCATGGATCATTGTGATGACAAGTGTCGTGGAGCATTGTGATGACAGGGGTCATAGAGCATTGTGATGACATGGTTATGGAATATTGTGATGACCAGAATTCTGTAGCACTGTGATGAAAAGCGAATGGAGCATTGTGATTACAGGGGTCAAGAAGCATTGTGATAACAATTGTTCTAGAACATTGTGATGACAGGGATCATGGAGCATAGTGATGAAAGGGGCCATGGAGCATTGTGATGACAGGCGTCATGGGACAATGTGTTGACAGTGGTCATGGAGCATTGTTAGAAAGGGAACATGGAGCAATTTGATTTCAGGGGCCATGAAAAATTGTGAATACATAGGCCATGGAGTATTCAGATGAATGTGGTCAAGGATCATTGTGACGACAAGTGTCCTGGAATATTGTGATGACACGGTTCATGAAGCATTGCGATGACAAGGGCCATGGCGAAATGTGAAGACAGGTGTCATGGGGTTTTGTGATGACAGTGGTCATTTAGAATTGTGAAGAAAGATATCATGGATCAGTGGGATGACAGGGGCCATGGAGCATTGTGATGACAGGGGTCATGGGGCATTGTGATGACACGGCCATGGAACATTATGATGACAAGAATTCTGGAGCATTGTGATAAATAGGGCATGGACCATTGTGATTAGAGGGGCCAAGGAGCATTCTGATGACAACGGCATGGAGCATTGTGATGACAAGGTTCATCGAGCATTGTGATGACAGTGGTCATGAAGCATTGTGATGAAAGTGGTCATGGATCATTGTGATGACAAGTGTCGTGGAGGATTGTGATGACAGGGGTCATAGAGCATTGTGATGACACGGTTATGGAAGTTTGTGATGACCAGAATTCTGTAGCACTGTGATGAAAAGGGAATGGAGCATTGTGATTACAGCGGTCATGGAGCATTGTGATGAAAATTGTTCTAGAACATTGTGAAGACAGGGAACATGGAGCATAGTGATGAAAGGGGCCATGGAGCATTGTGATGACAGGCGTCATGGGACATTGTGTTGACATTGGTCATGGAGCAATGTTAGAAAGGGAACATGGAGCAATTTGATTTCAGGGGCCATGAAAAATTGTGAATACATAGGCCATGGAGTATTCAGATGAATGTGGTCAAGGATCATTGTGACGAAAAGTGTCCTGGAATATTGTGATGACACGGTTCATGGAGCATTGCAATGACAAGGGCCATGGCGAAATGTGAAGAAAGGTGTCATGGGGCATTGTGATGACACGGCCATGGAACATTATGATGACAAGAAGTCTGGAGCATTGTGATAAAAAGGGCATGGACCATTGTGATTAGAGGGGCCAAGGAGCATTCTGATGACAACGGCATGGAGCATTGTGATGACAAGGGTCATCGAGCATTGTGATGACAGTGGTCATGAAGCATTGTGATGAATGTGGTCATGGATCATTGTGATGACAAGTGTCGTGGAGAATTTTGATGACAGGGTTCATAGAGCATTGTGATGACACGGTTATTTAATATTGTGTTGACCAGAATTCTGTAGCACTGTGATGAAAAGGGAATGGAGCATTGTGATTACAGGGGTCATGGAGCACTGTGATAACAATTGTTCTAGAACATTGTGAAGACAGGGATCATGGAGCATAGTGATGAAAGGGGCCATGGAGCATTGTGATGACAGGCGTCATGGGACAATATGTTGACAGTGGTCATGGAGCATTGTTAGAAAGGGAACATGGAGCAATTTGATTTCAGGGGCCATGAAAAATTGTGAATACATAGGCCATGGAGTATTCAGATGAATGTGGTCAAGGATCATTGTGACGAAAAGTGTCCTGGAATATTGTGATGACACGGTTCATGGAGCATTGCGATGACAAGGGCCATGGCGAAATGTGAAGACAGGTGTCATGGGGCTTTGTGATGACAGTGGTCATCTAGAATTGTGAAGAAAGATATCATGGAGCAGTGGGATGACTGGGGCCATGGAGCATTGTGATGACAGTGGTCATGGGGCATTGTGATGACACGGCCATGGAACATTATGATGACAAGAATTCTGGAGCATTGTGATAAAAATGTCATGGACCATTGTGATTAGAGGGGCCAAAGAGCATTCTGATGACAACGGCATGGAGCATTGTGATGACAAGGGTCATCGAGCATTGTGATGACAGTGGTCATGAAGCATTGTGATGAATGTGGTCATGGATCATTGTGATGACAAGTGTCGTGGAGCATTGTGATGACAGGGGTCATAGAGCATTGTGATGACACGGTTACGGAATATTGTGATGACCAGCATTCTGTAGCACTGTGATGAAAAGGGAATGGAGCATTGTGATTACAGGGGTCATGGAGCATTGTGATGACAATTGTTCTAGAACTTTGTGAAGACAGGTATCATGGAGCATAGTGATGAAAGGGGCCATGGAGCATTGTGTTGACAGGCGTCATGGGACAATGTGTTGACAGTGGTCATGGAGCATTGTTAGAAAGTGAACATGGAGCAATTTGATTTCAGGAGCCATGAAAAATTGTGAATACATAGGCCATGGAGTATTCAGATGAATGTGGTCAAGGATCATTGTGACGAAAAGTGTCCTGGAATATTGTGATGACACGGTTCATGGAGCATTGCGATGACAAGGGCCATGGCGAAATGTGAAGACAGGTGTCATGGGGCATTGTGATGACAATCATCATCTAGAATTGTGAAGAAAGATATCATGGAGCACTGGGATGACAGGGGCCATGGAGCATTGTGATGACAGGGGTCATGGGGCATTGTGATGACACGGCCATATAACATTATGATGGCAAGTATTCTGGAGCATTGTGATAAAAAGGGCATGGACCATTGTGATTAGAGGGGCCAAGGAGCATTCTGATGACAACGGCATGGAGCATTGTGATGACAAGTGTCATCGAGCATTGTGATGATAGTGGTCATGAAGCATTGTGATGAATGTGGTCATGGATCATTGTGATGACAAGTATCGTGGAGCATTGTGATGACAGGGGTCATAGAGCATTGTGATGACATGGTTATGGAATATTGTGATGACCGGAATTCTGTAGCACTGTGATGAAAAGCGAATGGAGCATTGTGATTACAGGGGTCAAGAAGCATTTTGATAACAATTGTTCTAGAACATTGTGATGACAGGGATCATGGAGCATAGTGATGAAAGGGGCCATGGAGCATTGTGATGACAGGCGTCATGGGACAATGTGTTGACAGTGGTCATGGAGCATTGTTAGAAAGGGAACATGGAGCAATTTGATTTCAGGGGCCATGAAAAATTGTGAATACATAGGCCATGGAGTATTCAGATGAATGTGGTCAAGGATCATTGTGACGACAAGTGTCCTGGAATATTGTGATGACACGGTTCATGAAGCATTGCGATGACAAGGGCCATGGCGAAATGTGAAGACAGGTGTCATGGGGCGTTGTGATGAGAGTGGTCATCTAGAATTGTGAAGAAAGATATCATGGAGCAGTTGGATGACAGGGGCCATGGAGCATTGTGATGACAGGGTTCATGGGGCATTGTGATGACACGGCTATGGAACATTATGATGACAAGAATTCTGGAGCATTGTGATAAATAGGGCATGGACCATAGTGATTAGAGGGGCCAAGGAGCATTCTGATGATAACGGCATGGAGCATTGTGATGACAAGGGTCATCGAGCATTGTGATGACAGTGGTCATGAAGCATTGTGATGAAAGTGGTCATGGATAATTGTGATGACAAGTGTCGTGGAGCATTGTGATGACAGGGGTCATAGAGCATTGTGATGACACGGTTATGGAATTTTGTGATGACCAGAATTCTGTAGCACTGTGATGAAAAGGGAATGGAGCATTGTGATTACAGCGGTCATGGAGCATTGTGATGACAATTGTTCTAGAACATTGTGAAGACAGGGAACATGGAGCATAGTGATGAAAGGGGCCATGGAGCATTGTGATGACAGGCGTCATGGGACATTGTGTTGACAGTGGTCATGGAGCAATGTTAGAAAGGGAACATGGAGCAATTTGATTTCAGGGGCCATGAAAAATTGTGAATACATAGGCCATGGAGTATTCAGATGAATGTGGTCAAGGATCATTGTGACGAAAAGTGTCCTGGAATATTGTGATGACACGGTTCATGGAGCATTGCCATGACAAGGGCCATGGCGAAATGTGAAGACAGGTGTCATGGGGCATTGTGATGACAGTGGTCATCTAGAATTGTGAAGAAAGATATCATGGAGCACTGGGATGACAGGGGCCATGGAGCATTGTGATGACAGGGGTCATGGGGCATTGTGATGACACGGCCATGGAACATTATGATGACAAGAATTCTGGAGCATTGTGATAAAATGTGCATGGACCATTGTGATTAGAGGGGCCAAGGAGCATTCTGATGACAACGGCATTGAACATTGTGATGAGAAGGGTCATCGAGCATTGTGATGACAGTGGTCATGAAGCATTGTGATGAATGTGGTTATGGATCATTGTGATGACAAGTGTCGTGGAGCATTGTGATGATAGGGGTCATAGAGCTTTGTGATGACACGGTTATGGAATATTGTGATGACCAGAATTCTGTAGCACTGTGACGAAAAGGGAATGGAGCATTGTGATTACAGGGGTCATGAAGCTTTGTGATGACAATTGTTTAGAACATTGTGAAGACAGGGATCATAGAGCATAGTGATGAAAGGGGCCATGGAGCATTGTGATGACAAGCGTCATGGGACAATGTGTTGACAGTGGTCATGGAGCATTGTTAGAAAGGGAACATGGAGCAATTTGATTTCAGGGGCCATGAAAAATTGTGAATACATAGGCCATGGAGTATTCAGATGAATGTGCTCAAGGATCATTGTGACGACAAGTGTCCTGGAATATTGTGATGACACGGTTCATGGAGCATTGTGATGACAAGGGCCATGGCGAAATGTGAAGACAGGTGTCATGGGGCATTGTGATGACGGTGGTCATTTAGAATTGTGAAGAAAGATATCATGGAGCACTGGGATGACAGGGGCCCTGGAGCATTGTGATGACAGGGGTCATGGGGCATTGTGATGACACGGCCATGGAACATTATGATGACAAGAATTCTGGAGCATTGTGATAAAAAGGGCATGGATAATTGTGATTAGAGGGGCCAAGGAGCATTCTGATGACAACGGCATGGAGCATTGTGATGACAAGGGTCATCGAGCATTGTGATGACAGTGGTCATGAAGCATTGTGATGAATGGGGTCATGGATCATTGTGATGACAAGTGTCGTGGAGCATTGTGATGACAGGGGTCATAGAGCATTGGGATGACACGGTTATAGAATATTGTGATGACCAGAATTCTGTAGCACTGTGATGAAAAGGGAATGGAGCATTGTGATTACAAGGGTCATGGAGCATTGTGATGACAATTGTTCTAGAACATTGTGAAGACCAGGATCATGGAGCATAGTGATGAAAGGGGCCATGGAGCATTGTGATGACAGGCGTCATGGGACAATTTGTTGACAGTGGTCATGGAGCATTGTTAGAAAGGGAACATGGAGCAATTTGATTTCAGGGGCTATGAAAAATTGTGAATACATAGACCATGGTGTATTCAGATGAAAGTGGTCAAGGATCATTGTGACGAAAAGTGTCCTGGAATATTGTGATGACACGGTTCATGGAGCATTGCGATGACAAGGGCCATGGCGAAATGTGAAGACAGGTGTCTTGGGGCATGGTGATGACAGTGGTCATCTAGAATTGTGAAGAAAGATATCATGGAGAACTGGGATGACAGGGGCCATGGAGAATTGTGATGACAGGGTCATGGGGCATTGTGATGACACGGCCATGGAACATTATGATGACAAGAATTCTGGAGCATTGTGATAAAAAGGGCATGGACCATTGTGATTCGAAAGACCAAGGAGCATTTTGATGACAACGGCATGGAGCATTGTGATGACAAGGGTCATCGAGCATTGTGATGACAGTGGTCATGAAGCATTGTGATGAATGTGGTCATGGATCATTGTGATGACAAGTGTCGTGGAGCATTGTGATGACAGGGGTCATAGAGCATTGTGATGACACGGTTATGGAATTTTGTGATGACCAGAATTCTGTAGCACTGTGATGAAAAGGGAATGGAGCATTGTGATTACAGGGGTCATGGAGCATTGTGATGACAATTGTTCTAGAACATTGTGAAGACAGGGAAAATGGAGCATAGTGATGAAAGGGGCCATGGAGCATTGTGATGACAGGCGTCATGGGACATTGTGTTGACAGTGGTCATGGAGCATTGTTAGAAAGGGAACATGGAGCAATTTGATTTCAGGGGCCATGAAAAATTGTGAATACATAGGCCATGGAGTATTCAGATGAATGTGGTCAAGGATCATTGTGACGACAAGTGTCCTGGAATATTGTGATGACACGGTTCATGGAGCATTGCCATGACAAGGGCCATGGCGAAATGTGAAGACAGGTGTCATGGGGCATTGTGATGACAGTGGTCATCTAGAATTGTGAAGAAAGATATCATGGAGCACTGGGATGACAGGGGCCATGGAGCATTGTGATGACAGGGGTCATGGGGCATTGTGATGACACGGCCATGGAACATTATGATGACAAGAATTCTGGAGCATTGTGATAAAAAGTGCATGGACCATTGTGATTAGAGGGGCTAAGGAGCATTCTGATGACAACGGAATGGAGCATTGTGATGACAAGGGTCATCGAGCACTGTGATGACAGTGGTCATGAAGCATTGTGATGAATGTGGTTATGGATCATTGTGATGACAAGTGTCGTGGAGCATTGTGATGATAGGTGTCATAGAGCATTGTGATGACACGGTTATGGAATATTGTGATGACCAGAATTGTGTAGCACTGTGATGAAAAGGGAATGGAGCATTGTGATTACAGGGGTCATGGAGCTTTTTGATGACAATTGCTTAGAACATTGTGAAGACAGGGATCATAGAGCATAGTGATGAAAGGGGCCATGGAGCATTGTGATGACAGGCGTCATGGGACAATGTGTTGACAGTGGTCATGGAGCATTGTTAGAAATGGAACATGGAGCAATTTGATTTCAGGGGCCATGAAAAATTGTGAATACATAGACCATGGTGTATTCAGATGAAAGTGGTCAAGGATCATTGTGACGAAAAGTGTCCTGGAATATTGTGATGACACGGTTCATGGAGCATTGCGATGACAAGGGCCATGGCGAAATGTGAAGACAGGTGTCTTGGGGCATTGTGATGACAGTGGTCATCTAGAATTGTGAAGAAAGATATCATGGAGAACTGGGATGACAGGGGCATTGGAGCATTGTGATGACAGGGTCATGGGGCATTGTGATGACACGGCCATGGAACATTATGATGACAAGAATTCTGGAGCATTGTGATAAAATGGGCATGGACCATTGTGATTCGAGGGACCAAGGAGCATTCTGATGACAACGGCATGGAGCATTGTGATGACAAGGGTCTTCGAGCATTGTGATGACAGTGGTCATGAAGCATTGTGATGAATGTGGTCATGGATCATTGTGATGACAAGTGTCGTGGAGCATTGTGATGACAGGGGTCATAGAGCATTGTGATGACACGGTTATGGAATATTGTGATGACCAGAATTCTTTAGCACTGTGATGAAAAGGGAATGGAGCATTGTGATTACAGGGGTCATGGAGCATTTTGATGTCAATTGTTCCAGAACATTGTGAAGACAGGGATCATGGAGCCTAGTGATGAAAGGGGCCATGGAGCATTGTGATGACAGGCGTCATGGGACAATGTGTTGACAGTGGTCATGGAGCATTGTTAGAAAGGGAACATGGAGCAATTTGATTTCAGGGGCCATGAAAAATTGTGAATACATAGGCCATGGAGTATTCAGATGAATGTGGTCAAGGATCATTGTGACGACAAGTGTCCTGGAATATTGTGATGACACGGTTCATGGAGCATTGCCATGACAAGGGCCATGGCGAAATGTGAAGACAGGTGACATGGGGCATTGTGATGACAGTGGTCATCTAGAATTGTGAAGAAAGATATCATGGAGCACTGGGATGACAGGGGCCATGGAGCATTGTGATGACAGGGGTCATGGGGCATTGTGATGACACGGCCATGGAACATTATGATGACAAGAATTCTGGAGCATTGTGATAAAAAGTGCATGGACCATTGTGATTAGAGGGGCTAAGGAGCATTCTGATGACAACGGCATGGAGCATTGTGATGACAAGGGTCATCGAGCACTGTGATGACAGTGGTCATGAAGCATTGTGATGAATGTGGTTATGGATCATTGTGATGACAAGTGTCGTGGAGCATTGTGATGATAGGGGTCATAGAGCATTGTGATGACACGGTTATGGAATATTGTGATGACCAGAATTGTGTAGCACTGTGATGAAATGGGAATGGAGCATTGTGATTACAGGGGTCATGGAGCTTTGTGATGAAAATTGCTTAGAACATTGTGAAGACAGGGACCATAGAGCATTGTGATGAAAGGGCCATGGAGCATTGTGATGACAGGCGTCATGGGACATTGTGTTGACAGTTGTCATGGAGCATTGTTAGAAAGGGAACATGGAGCAATTTGATTTCAGGGGCCATGAAAAATTGTGAATACATAGGCCATGGAGTATTCAGATGAATGTGGTCAAGGATCATTGTGACGACAAGTGTCGTGGAATATTGTGATGACACGGTTCATGGAGCATTGCGATGAAAAGGGCCATGGCGAAATGTGAAGAAAGGTGTCATGGGGCATTGTGATGACAGTGGTCATCTAGAATTGTGAAGAAAGATATCATGGAGCACTGGGATGACAGGGGCCATGGAGCATTGTGATGACAGGGGTCATGGGGCATTGTGATGATACGGCCATGGAACATTATGATGACAAGAAGTCTGGAGCATTGTGATAAAAAGGGCATGGACTATTGTGATTAGAGGGGCCAAGGAGCATTCTGATGACAACGGCATGGAGCATTGTGATGACAAGGGTCATCGAGCATTGTGATGACAGTGGTCATAGAGCATTGTGATGACACGATTATGGAATATTGTGATGACCAGAATTCTGTAGCACTGTGATGAAAGGGGAATGGAGCATTGTGATTACAGGGGTCATGGTGCATTGTGATGACAGGGGTCATGGGGCATTGTGATGACACGGCCATGGAACATTATGATGACAAAAATTCTGGAGCATTGTGATAAAAAGGTCATGGACCATTGTGATTAGAGGGGCCAAGGAGCATTCTTATGACAACGGCATGGAGCATTGTGATGACAAGGGTCATCGAGCATTGTGATGACAGTGGTCATGAAGCATTGTGATGAATGTGGTCATGGATCATTGTGATGACAAGTGTCGTGGAGCATTGTGATGACAGGGGTCATAGAGCATTGGGATGACACGGTTATGGAATATTGTGATGACCAGAATTCTGTAGCACTGTGATGAATAGGGAATGGAGCTTTATGATTACAGGGGTCATGGAGCATTGTGATGACAGGCGTCATGGGACAATGTGTTGACAGTGGTCATGGAGCATTGTTAGAAAGGGAACATGGAGCAATTTGATTTCAGGGGCCATGAAAAATTGTGAATACCTAGACCATGGTGTATTCAGATGAAAGTGGTCAAGGATCATTGTGACGAAAAGTGTCCTGGAATATTGTGATGACACGGTTCATGGAGCATTGCGATGACAAGGGCCATGGCGAAATGTGAAGACAGGTGTCTTGGGGCATTGTGATGACAGTGGTCATCTAGAATTGTGAAGAAAGATATCATGGAGAACTGGGATGACAGGGGCCATGGAGCATTGTGATGACAGGGTCATGGGGCATTGTGATGACACGGCCATGGAACATTATGATGACAAGAATTCTGGAGCATTGTGATAAAATGGGCATGGACCATTGTGATTCGAGGGACCAAGGAGCATTCTGATGACAACGGCATAGAGCATTGTGATGACAAGGGTCATCGAGCATTGTGATGACAGTGGTCATGAAGCATTGTGATGAATGTGGTTATGGATCATTGTGATGACAAGTGTCGTGGAGCATTGTGATGACAGGGGTCATAGAGCATTGTGATGACACGGTTATGGAATATTGTGATGACCAGAATTCTGTAGCACTGTGATGAAAGGGGAATGGAGCATTGTGATTACAGGGGTCATGGAGCTTTGTGATGACAATTGCTTAGAACATTGTGAAGACAGGTATCATAGAGCATAGTGATGTAAGGGGCCATGGAGCATTGTGATGACAGGCGTCATGGGACAATGTGTTGACAGTGGTCATGGAGCATTGTTAGAAAGGGAACATGGAGCAATTTGATTTCAGGGGCCATGAAAAATTGTGAATACATAGACCATGGTGTATTCAGATGAAAGTGGTCAAGGATCATTGTGACGAAATGTGTCCTGGAATATTGTGATGACACGGTTCATGGAGCATTGCGATGACAAGGGCCATGGCGAAATGTGAAGACAGGTGTCTTGGGGCATTGTGATGACAGTGGTCATCTAGAATTGTGAAGAAAGATATCATGGAGAACTGGGATGACAGGGGCCATGGAGCATTGTGATGACAGGGTCATGGGGCATTGTGATGACACGGCCATGGAACATTATGATGACAAGAATTCTGGAGCATTGTGATAAAATGGGCATGGACCATTGTGATTCGAGGGTCCAAGGAGCTTTCTGATGACAACGGCATGGAGCATTGTGATGACAAGGGTCATCGAGCATTGTGATGACAGTGGTCATGAAGCATTGTGATGAATGTGGTCATGGATCATTGTGATGACAAGTGTCGTGGAGCATTGTGATGACAGGGGTCATAGAGCATTGTGATGACACGGTTATGGAATATTGTGATGACCAGAATTCTTTAGCACTGTGATGAAAAGGGAATGGAGCATTGTGATTACAGGGGTCATGGAGCATTTTGATGACAATTTTTCCAGAACATTGTGAAGACAGGGATCATGGAGCATAGTGATTAAAGGGGCCATGGAGCATTGTGATGACAGGCGTCATGGGACATTGTGTTGGCTGTGGTCATGGAGCATTGTTAGAAAGGGAACATGGAGCAATTTGATTTCAGGGGCCATGAAAAATTGTGAATACATAGACCATGGTGTATTCAGATGAAAGTGTTCAAGGATCATTGTGACGAAAAGTGTCCTGGAATATTGTGATGACACGGTTCATGGAGCATTGCGATGACAAGGGCCATGGCGAAATGTGAAGACAGGTGTCTTGGGGCATTTTGATGACAATGGTCATCTAGAATTGTGAAGAAAGATATCATGGAGAACTGGGATGACAGGGGCCATGGAGCATTGTGATGACAGGGTCATGGGGCATTGTGATGGCACGGCCATGGAACATTATGATGACAAGAATTCTGCAGCATTGTGATAAAAAGGGCTTGGACCATTGTGATTAGAGGGGCCAAGGAGCATTCTGATGACAACGGCATGGAGCATTGTGATGACAAGGGTCATCGAGCATTGTGATGACACTGGTCATGAAGCATTGTGATGAATGTGGTCATGGATCATTGTGATGACAAGTGTCGTGGAGCATTTTGATGACAGGTGTCATAGAGCATTGTGATGACACGGTTATGGAATATTGTGATGACCAGAATTCTGTAGCACTGTGATGAATAGGGAATGGAGCATTGTGATTACAGGGGTCATGGAGCATTGTGATGACAATTGTTCCAGAACATTGTGAAGACAGGGATCATGGAGCCTAGTGATGAGAGTGGCCATGGAGCATTGTGATGACAGGCGTCATGGGACAATGTGTTGACAGTGGTCATGGAGCATTGTTAGAAAGGGAACATGGAGCAATTTGATTTCAGGGGCCATGAAAAATTGTGAATACATAGGCCATGGAGTATTCAGATGAATGTGGTCCAAGATCATTGTGACAAATGTGTCCTGGAATATTGTGATGACACGGTTCATGGAGCATTGCGATGACAAGGGCCATGGCGAAATGTGAAGACAGGTGTCATGGGAAATTGTGATGACAGTGGTCATCTAGAATTGTGAAGAAAGATATCATGGAGCACTGGGATGACTGGGGCCATGGAGCATTGTGATGACAGTGGTCATGGGGCATTGTGATGACACGGCCATGGAACATTATGATGGCAAGAATTCTGGAGCATTGTGATAAAAAGGGCATGGACCATTGTGATTAGAGGGGCCAAGGAGCATTCTGATGACAACGGCATGGAGCATTGGGATGACAAGGGTTATCGAGCATTGTGATGACAGTGGTCATGAAGCATTGTGATGAATGTGGTCATGGATCATTGTGATGACAATTGTCGTGGAACATTTTGATGACAGGGGTCATAGAGCATTGTGATGACACATTCATGGAATATTGTGATGACCAGAATTCTGTAGCACTGTGATGAAAAGGGAATGGAGCATTGTGATTACAGGGGTCATGGAGCATTGTGATGACAATTGTTCTATTAGATTGTGAAGACAGGGATCATGGAGCATAGTGATTAAAGGGGCCATGGAGCATTGTGATGACAGGCGTCATGGGACAATGTGTTGGCTGTGGTCATGGAGCATTGTTAGAAAGGGAATATGGAGCAATTTGATTTCAGGGGCCATGAAAAATTTTGAATACATAGGCCATGGAGTATTCAGATGAATGTGGTCAAGGATCATTGTGACGTAAATTGTACTGGAATATTGTGATGACACGGTTCATGGAGCATTGCGATGACAAGGGCCATCGTGAAATGTGAGGAATGGTGTCATGGGGCATTGTGATGACAGTGGTCATCTAGAATTGTGAAGAAAGATATCATGGAGCACTGGGATGACAGGGGCTATGGAGCATTGTGATGACAGGGGTCATGGGGCATTGTAATGACACGGCCATGGAACATTATGATGACAAGAATTCTGGAGCATTGTGATAAAAAGGGCATGGACCATTGTGATTAGTGGGGCCAAGGAGCATTCTGATGACAACGGCATGGAGCATTGTGATGACAAGTGTCATCGAGCATTGTGATAACAGTGGTCATGAAGCATTGTGATGAATGTGGTCATGCATCATTGTGATGACAAGTGTCGTGGAGCATTGTGATGACAGGGGTCATAGAGCATAGTGATGACACGGTTATGGAATTTTGTGATGACCAGAATTGTGTAGCACTGTGATGAAAAGGGAATGGAGCATTGTGATTACAGGGGTCATGGAGCATTGTGATGACAATTGTTCTAGAACATTGTGAAGACAGGGATCATGGAGCATAGTGATGAAAGGGCCATGGAGCATTGTGATGACAGGCGTCATGGGACATTGTGTTGACAGTGGTCATGGAGCATTGTTAGAAAGGACACATGGAGCAATTTGATTTCAGGGGCCATGAAAAATTGTGAATACATAGGCCATGGAGTATTCAGATGAATGTGGTCAAGGATCATTGTGACGACAAGTGTCCTGGAATATTGTGATGACACGGTTCATGGAGCATTGTGATGACAAGGGCCATGGCGAAATGTGAAGACAGGTGTCATGGGGCATTGTGATGACAGTGGTCATCTAGAATTGTGAAGAAAGATATCATGGTGCACTGGGATGACAGGGGCCCTGGAGCATTGTGATGACATGGGTCATGGGGCATTGTGATGACACGGCCAAGGAACATTATAATGAAAAGAATTCTGGAGCATTGTGATAAATAGGGCATGGACCATTGTGATTAGAGGGGCCAAGGAGCATTCTGATGACAACGGCATGGAGCATTGTGATGGCAAGGGTCATCGAGCATTGTGATGACAGTGGTCATGAAGCATTGTGATGAATGTGGTCATGGATCATTGTGATGACAAGTGTCGTGGAGCATTGTGATGACAGGGGTCATAGAGCATTGTGATGACACGGTTATGGAATTTTGTGATGACCAAAATTCTGTAGCACTGTGATGAAAAGGGAATGGAGCATTGTGATTACAGGGGTCATGGAGCATTGTGATGACAAATGTTCTAGAATATTGTGAAGAAAGGGATCATGGAGCATAGTGATGAAATGGGCCATGGAGGATTGTGAAGACAGGTGTCATGGGACAATGTGTTGACAGTGGTCATGGAGCATTGTTAGAAAGGGAACATGGAGCAATTTGATTTCAGGGGCCATGAAAAATTGTGAATACATAGGCCATGGAGTATTCAGATGAATGTGGTCAAGGATCATTGTGACAAATGTGTCCTGGAATATTGTGATGACACGGTTCATGGAGCATTGCGATGACAAGGGCCATGGCGAAATGTGAAGACAGGTGTCATAGGGAATTGTGATGACAGTGGTCATCTAGAATTGTGAAGAAAGATATCATGGAGCACTTGGATGACTGGGGCCATGGAGCATTGTGATGACAGTGGTCATGGGGCATTGTGATGACACGGCCATGGAACATTATGATGGCAAGAATTCTGGAGCATTTTGATAAAAAGGCATGGACCATTGTGATTAGAGGGGACAAGGAGCATTCTGATGACAACGGCATGGAGCATTGGGATGACAAGTGTTATCGAGCATTGTGATGAGAGTGGTCATGAAGCATTGTGATGAATGTGGTCATGGATCATTGTGATGACAAGTGTCATGGAACATTTTGATGACAGGGGTCATAGAGCATTGTGATGACACATTCATGGAATATTGTGATGACCAGAATTCTGTAGCACTGTGATGAAAAGGGAATGGAGCATTGTGATTACAGGGGTCATGGAGCATTGTGATGACAATTGTTCTAGAACATTGTGAAGACAGGGATCATGGAGCATAGTGATTAAAGGGGCCATGGAGCATTGTGATGACAGGCGTCATGGGACATTGTGTTGGTTGTGGTCATGGAGCATTGTTAGAAAGGGAACATGGAGCAATTTGATTTCAGGGGCCATGAAAAATTGTGAATACATAGACCATGGTGTATTCAGATGAAAGTGGTCAAGGATCATTGTGATGAAAAGTGTCCTGGAATATTGTGATGACACGGTTCATGGAGCATTGCTATGACAAGGGCCATGGCAAAATGTGAACACAGGTGTCTTGGGGCATTGTGATGACAGTGGTCATCTAGAATTGTGAAGAAAGATATCATGGAGAACTGGGATGACAGGGGCCATGGAGCATTGTGATGACAGGGTCATGGGGCATTGTGATGACACGGCCATGGAACATTATGATGACAAGAATTCTGCAGCATTGTGATAAAAAGGGCATGGACCATTGTGATTCGAGGGACCAAGGAGCATTCTGATGACAACGGCATGGAGCCTTGTGATGACAAGGGTCATGGATCATTGTGATGACAGTGGTCATGAAGCATTGTGATGAATGTGGTCATGGATCATTGTGATGACAAGTGTCGTGGAGCATTGTGATGACAGGGGTCATAGAGCATTGTGATGACACGGTTATGGAATACTGTGATTACCGGAATTCTGTAGCACTGTGATGAATAGGGAATGGAGCATTGTGATTACAGGGGTCATGGAGCATTGTGATGACAATTGTTCTAGAACATTGTGAAGACAGGGATCATGGAGCATAGTGATGAAAGGGGCCATGGAGCATTGTGATGACAGGTGTCATGGGACATTGTGTGGACAGTGGTCATGGAGCATTGTTAGAAAGAGAACATGGAGCATTTTGATTTCAGGGGCCATGAAAAATTGTGAATACATAGGCCATGGAGTATTCAGATGAATGTGGTCAAGGATCATTGTGACGACAAGTGTCCTGGAATATTGTGATGACACGGTTCATGGAGCATTGCGATGACAAGGGGCATGGCGAAATGTGAAGACAGGTGTCATGGGGCATTGTGATGACAGTGGTCATCTAGAATTGTGAAGAATGATATCATGGAGCACTGGGATGACAGGGGCCATGGAGCATTTTTCTGACTGGGGTCATGGGGCATTGTGATGACACAGCCATGGAACATTATGATGACAAGAATTCTGGAGCATTGTGATAAAAAGAGCATGGACCATTGTGATTAGAGGGGCCAAGGAGCATTCTGATGACAACGGCATGGAGCATTGTGATGACAAGGGTCATCGAGCATTGTGATGACAGTGTTCAGGAAGCATTGTGATGAATGCGGTTATGGATCATTGTGATGATAAGTGTCGTGGAGCATTGTGATGACAGGGGTCATAGAGCATTGTGATGACACGGTTATGGAATATTGTGATGACCAGAATTCTGTAGCACTGTGATGAAAAGGGAATGGAGCATTGTGATTACAGGGGTCATGGATCATTGTGATGACAATTGTTCTAGTACATTGTGAAGACAGGGATCATGGAGCATAGTGATGAATGGGCCATGGAGCATTGTGATGACAGGCGTCATGGGACATTGTGTTGACAGTGGTCATGGAGCATTGTTAGAAAGGGAACATGGAGCAATTTGATTTCAGGGGCCATGAAAAATTGTGAATACATAGGCCATGGAGTATTCAGATGAATGTGGTCAAGGATCATTGTGACGACAAGTGTCCTGGAATATTGTGATGACACGGTTCATGGAGCATTGTGATGACAAGGGCCATGGCGAAATGTGAAGACAGGTGTCATGGGGCATTGTGATGACAGTGGTCATCTAGAATTGTGAAGAAAGATATCATGGTGCACTGGGATGAAAGGGGCCCTGGAGCATTGTGATGACAGGGGTCATGGGGCATTGTGATGACACGGCCAAGGAACATTATAATGAAAAGAATTCTGGAGCATTGTGATAAATAGGGCATGGACCATTGTGATTAGAGGGGCCAAGGTGCATTCTGATGACAACGGCATGGAGCATTGTGATGGCAAGGGTCATCGAGCATTGTGATGACAGTGGTCATGAAGCATTGTGATGAATGTGGTCATGGATCATTGTGATGACAAGTGTCGTGGAGCATTGTGATGACAGGGGTCATAGAGCATTTTGATGACACGGTTATGGAATTTTGTGATGAACAAAATTCTGTAGCACTGTGATGAAAAGGGAATGGAGCATTGTGATTACAGGGGTCATGGAGCATTGTGATGACAATTGTTCTAGAACATTGTAAAGACAGGAATCATGGATCATAGTGATGAAAGGGCCATGGAGCATTGTGATGACAGGCGTCATGGGACATTGTGTTGGCTGTGGTCATGGAGCATTGTTAGAAAGGGAACATGGAGCAATTTGATTTCAGGGGCCATGAAAAATTGTGAATACATAGACCATGGTGTATTCAGATGAAAGTGGTCAAGGATCATTGTGACGAAAAGTGTCCTGGAATATTGTGATGACACGGTTCATGGAGCATTGCGATGACAAGGGCCATGGCGAAATGTGAAGACAGGTGTCATGGGGCATTGTGATGACAGTGGTCATCTAGAATTGTGAAGAAAGATATCATGGAGCACTGGGATGACTGGGGCCATGGAGCATTGTGATGACAGTGGTCATGGGGCATTTTGATGACACGGCCATGGAACATTATGAGGGAAAGTATTCTGGAGCATTGTGATAAAAAGGGCATGGACCATTGTGATTAGAGGGGCCAAGGAGCATTCTGATGACAACGGCATGGAGCATTGGGATGACAAGGGTTATCGAGCATTGTGATGACAGTGGTCATGAAGCATTGTGATGAATGTGGTCATGGATCATTGTGATGACAAGTGTCGTGGAACATTTTGATGACAGGGGTCATAGAACATTGTGATGACACATTCATGGAATATTGTGATGACCAGAATTCTGTAGCACTGTGATGAAAAGGGAATGGAGCATTGTGATTACAGAGGTCATGGAGCATTGTGATGACAATTGTTCTAGAACATTGTGAAGACAGGGATCATGGAGCATAGTGATTAAAGGGGCCATGGAGCATTGTGATGACAGGCGTCATGGGACATTGTGTTGGCTGTGGTCATGGAGCATTGTTAGAAAGGGAACATGGAGCAATTTGATTTCAGGGGCCATGAAAAATTGTGAATACATAGGCCATGGAGTATTCAGATGAATGTGGTCAAGGATCATTGTGACGAAAAGTGTACTGGAATATTGTGATGACACGGTTCATGGAGCATTGCGATGACAAGGGCCATCGTGAAATGTGAGGAATGGTGTCATGGGGCATTGTGATGACAGTGGTCATCTAGAATTGTGAAGAAAGATATCATGGAGCACTGGGATGACAGGGGCTATGGAGCATTGTGATGACAGGGGTCATGGGGCATTGTAATGACACGGCCATGGAACATTATGATGACAAGAATTCTGGAGCATTGTGATAAAAAGGGCATGGACCATTGTGATTAGTGGGGCCAAGGAGCATTCTGATGACAACGGCATGGAGCATTGTGATGACAAGGGTCATCGAGCATTGTGATAACAGTGGTCATGAAGCATTGTGATGAATGTGGTCATGCATCATTGTGATGACAAGTGTCGTGGAGCATTGTGATGACAGGGGTCATAGAGCATAGTGATGACACGGTTATGGAATTTTGTGATGACCAGAATTGTGTAGCACTGTGATGAAAAGGGAATGGAGCATTGTGATTACAGGGGTCATGGAGCATTGTGATGACAATTGTTCTAGAACATTGTGAAGACAGGGATCATGGAGCATAGTGATGAAAGGGCCATGGAGCATTGTGATGACAGGCGTCATGGGACATTGTGTTGACAGTGGTCATGGAGCATTGTTAGAAAGTACACATGGAGCAATTTGATTTCAGGGGCCATGAAAAATTGTGAATACATAGGCCATGGAGTATTCAGATGAATGTGGTCAAGGATCATTGTGACGACAAGTGTCCTGGAATATTGTGATGACACGGTTCATGGAGCATTGTGATGACAAGGGCCATGGCGAAATGTGAAGACAGGTGTCATGGGGCATTGTGATGACAGTGGTCATCTAGAATTGTGAAGAAAGATATCATGGTGCACTGGGATGACAGGGGCCCTGGAGCATTGTGATGACAGGGGTCATGGGGCATTGTGATGACACGGCCAAGGAACATTATAATGAAAAGAATTCTGGAGCATTGTGATAAATAGGGCATGGACCATTGTGATTAGAGGGGCCAAGGAGCATTCTGATGACAACGGCATGGAGCATTGTGATGGCAAGGGTCATCGAGCATTGTGATGACAGTGGTCATGAAGCATTGTGATGAATGTGGTCATGGATCATTGTGATGACAAGTGTCGTGGAGCATTGTGATGACAGGGGTCATAGAGCATTGTGATGACACGGTTATGGAATTTTGTGATGACCAAAATTCTGTAGCACTGTGATGAAAAGGGAATGGAGCATTGTGATTACAGGGGTCATGGAGCATTGTGATGACAAATGTTCTAGAATATTGTGAAGAAAGGGATCATGGAGCATAGTGATGAAATGGGCCATGGAGGATTGTGAAGACAGGTGTCATGGGACAATGTGTTGACAGTGGTCATGGAGCATTGTTAGAAAGGGAACATGGAGCAATTTGATTTCTTGGGCCATGAAAAATTGTGAATACATAGGCCATGGAGTATTCAGATGAATGTGGTCAAGGATCATTGTGACGAAAAGTGTCCTAGAATATTGTGATGACACGGTTCATGGAGCATTGCGATGACAAGGGGCATGGCGAAATGTGAAGACAGTTGTCATGGGGCATTGTGATGACAGTGGTCATCTAGAATTGTGAAGAATGATATCATGGAGCACTGGGATGACATGGGCCATGGAGCATTTTTCTGACTGGGGTCATGGGGCATTGTGATGACACAGCCATGGAACATTATGATGACAAGAATTCTGGAGCATTGTGATAAAAAGAGCATGGACCATTGTGATTAGAGGGGCCAAGGAGCATTCTGATGACAACGGCATGGAGCATTGTGATGACAAGGGTCATCGAGCATTGTGATGACAGTGTTCAGGAAGCATTGTGATGAATGCGGTTATGGATCATTGTGATGATAAGTGTCGTGGAGCATTGTGATGACAGGGGTCATAGAGCATTGTGATGACACGGTTATGGAATATTGTGATGACCAGAATTCTGTAGCACTGTGATGAAAAGGGAATGGAGCATTGTGATTACAGGGGTCATGGATCATTGTGATGACAATTGTTCTAGAACATTGTTAAGACAGATATCATCGAGCACAGTGATTAAAGGGGCCATGGAGCATTGTGATGACAGGCGTCATGGGACATTGTGTTGGCAGAGATCATGGAGCATTGTTAGAAAGGGAACATGGAACAATTTGATTTCAGGGGCCATGAAAAATTGTGAATACATAGGCCATGGAGTATTCAGATGAATGTGGTCAAGGATCATTGTGACGACAAGTGTCCTGGAATATTGTGATGACACGGTTCATGGAGCATTGCGATGACAAGGGCCATGGCGAAATGTGAAGACAGGTGTCATGGGGCTTTGTGATGACAGTGGTCATCTAGAATTGTGAAGAAAGATATCATGGAGCACTGGGATGACAGGGGCTATGGAGCATTGTGATGACAGGGGTCATGGGGCATTGTAATGACACGGCCATGGAACATTATGATGACAAGAATTCTGGAGCATTGTGATAAAAAGGGCATGGACCATTGTGATTAGTGGGGCCAAGGAGCATTCTGATGACAACGGCATGGAGCATTGTGATGACAAGGGTCATCGAGCATTGTGATGACAGTGGTCATAGAGCATTGTGATGACACGATTATGGAATATTGTGATGACCAGAATTCTGTAGCACTGTGATGAAAGGGGAATGGAGCATTGTGATTACAGGGGTCATGGTGCATTGTGATGACAGGGGTCATGGGGCATTGTGATGACACGGCCATGGAACATTATGATGACAAAAATTCTGGAGCATTGTGATAAAACGGTCATGGACCATTGTGATTAGAGGGGCCAAGGAGCATTCTTATGACAACGGCATGGAGCATTGTGATGACAAGGGTCATCGAGCATTGTGATGACAGTGGTCATGAAGCATTGTGATGAATGGGGACATGGATCATTGTGATGACAAGTGTCGTGGAGCATTGTGATGACAGGGGTCATAGAGCATTGTGATGACACGGTTATGGAATATTGTGATGACCAGAATTCTGTAGCACTGTGATGAATAGGGAATGGAGCTTTATGATTACAGGGGTCATGGAGCATTGTGATGACAGGCGTCATGGGACAATGTGTTGACAGTGGTCATGGAGCATTGTTAGAAAGGGAACATGGAGCAATTTGATTTCAGGGGCCATGAAAAATTGTGAATACCTAGACCATGGTGTATTCAGATGAAAGTGGTCAAGGATCATTGTGACGAAAAGTGTCCTGGAATATTGTGATGACACGGTTCATGGAGCATTGCGATGACAAGGGCCATGGCGAAATGTGAAGACAGGTGTCTTGGGGCATTGTGATGACAGTGGTCATCTAGAATTGTGAAGAAAGATATCATGGAGAACTGGGATGACAGGGGCCATGGAGCATTGTGATGACAGGGTCATGGGGCATTGTGATGACACGGCCATGGAACATTATGATGACAAGAATTCTGGAGCATTGTGATAAAATGGGCATGGACCATTGTGATTCGAGGGACCAAGGAGCATTCTGATGACAACGGCATAGAGCATTGTGATGACAAGGGTCATCGAGCATTGTGATGACAGTGGTCATGAAGCATTGTGATGAATGTGGTCATGGATCATTGTGATGACAAGTGTTGTGGAGCATTGTGATGACAGGGGTCTTAGAGCATTGTGATGACACGGTTATGGAATATTGTGATGACCAGAATTCTTTAGCACTGTGATGAAAAGGGAATGGAGCATTGTGATTACAGGGGTCATGGAGCATTTTGATGACAATTGTTCCAGAACATTGTGAAGACAGGGATCATGGAGCCTAGTGATGAAAGGGGCCATGGAGCATTGTGATGACAGGCGTCATGGGACAATGTGTTGACAGTGGTCATGGAGCATTGTTAGAAAGGGAACATGGAGCAATTTGATTTCAGGGGCCATGAAAAATTGTGAATACATAGGCCATGGAGTATTCAGATGAATGTGGTCAAGGATCATTGTGACGACAAGTGTCCTGGAATATTGTGATGACACGGTTCATGGAGCATTGCCATGACAAGGGCCATGGCGAAATGTGAAGACAGGTGTCATGGGGCATTGTGATGACAGTGGTCATCTAGAATTGTGAAGAAAGATATCATGGAGCACTGGGATGACAGGGGCCATGGAGCATTGTGATGACAGGGGTCATGGGGCATTGTGATGACACGGCCATGGAACATTATGATGACAAGAATTCTGGAGCATTGTGATAAAAAGTGCATGGCCCATTGTGATTAGAGGGGCTAAGGAGCATTCTGATGACAACGGCATGGAGCATTGTGATGACAAGGGTCATCGAGCACTGTGATGACAGTGGTCATGAAGCATTGTGATGAATGTGGTTATGGATCATTGTGATGACATGTGTCGTGGAGCATTGTGATGATAGGGGTCATAGAGCATTGTGATGACACGGTTATGGAATATTGTGATGACCAGAATTCTGTAGCACTGTGATGAAAGGGGAATGGAGCATTGTGATTACAGGGGTCATGGAGCTTTGTGATGACAATTGCTTAGAACATTGTGAAGACAGGTATCATAGAGCATAGTGATGAAAGGGGCCATGGAGCATTGTGATGACAGGCGTCATGGGACAATGTGTTGACAGTGGTCATGGAGCATTGTTAGAAAGGGAACATGGAGCAATTTGATTTCAGAGTCCATGAAAATTTGTGAATACATAGACCATGGTGTATTCAGATGAATGTGGTCAAGGATCATTGTGACGACAAGTGTCCTGGAATATTGTGATGACACGGTTCATGGAGCATTGCGAAGGCAAGGGCCATGGCGAAATGTGAAGACAGGTGTAATGGGGCATTGTGATGACAGTGGTCATCTAGAATTTTGAAGAAAGATATCATGGAGCACTGGGATGACAGGGGCCATGGAGCATTGTGAAGACAGGGGTCATGGGGCATTGTGATGACATGGCCATGGAACATTTTTATGACAAGAATTCGGGAGCATTGTGTTAGAAAGAGCATGGACCATTGTGATTAGAGGGGCCAAGGAGCATTCTGATGACAACGGCATGGAGCATTGTGATGACAAGGGTCATCGAGCATTGTGATGACAGTGGTCATGAAGCATTGTGATGAATGTGGTCATGGATCATTGTGATGACAAGTGTCGTGGAGCATTGTGATGACAGGGGTCATAGAGCATTGTGATGACACGGTTATGGAATATTGTGATGACCAGAATTCTGTAGCACTGTGATGAAAGGGGAATGGAGCATTGTGATTACAGGGGTCATGGTGCATTGTGATGACAATTGTTCTAGAACATTGTGAAGGCAGGGATCATGGAGCATAGTGATGAAAGGGCCATGGAGCATTGTGATGACAGGCGTCATGGGACAATGTGTTGACAGTGGTCATGGAGCATTGTTAGAAAGGGAACATGGAGCAATTTGATTTCAGGGGCCATGAAAAATTGTGAATACATAGGCCATGGAGTATTCAGATCAATGTGGTCATGGATCATTGTGATGACAAGTGTCGTGGAGCATTGTGATGACAGGGGTCATAGAGCATTGTGATGACAAGGTTATGGAATATTGTGATGACCAGATTTCTGTAGCACTGTGATGAAAAGGGAATGGAGCATTTTGATTACAGCGGTCATGGAGCATTGTGATGACAATTGTTCTAGAACATTGTGAAGACAGGGATCATGGAGCATAGTGATTAAAGGGGCCATGGAGCATTGTGATGACAGGCGTCATGGGACATTGTGTTGGCTGTGGTCATGGAGCATTGTTAGAAAGGGAACATGGAGCAATTTGATTTCAGGGGCCATGAAAAATTGTGAATACATAGACCATGGTGTATTCAGATGAAAGTGTTCAAGGATCATTGTGACGAAAAGTGTCCTGGAATATTGTGATGACACGGTTCATGGAGCATTGTGATGACAAGGGCCATGGCGAAATGTGAAGACAGGTGTCTTGGGGCATTTTGATGACAATGGTCATCTAGAATTGTGAAGAAAGATATCATGGAGAACTGGGATGACAGGGGCCATGGAGCATTGTGATGACAGGGTCATGGGGCATTGTGATGACACGGCCATGGAACATTATGATGACAAGAATTCTGCAGCATTGTGATAAAAAGGGCTTGGACCATTGTGATTAGAGGGGCCAAGGAGCATTCTGATGACAACGGCATGGAGCATTGTGATGACAAGGGTCATCGAGCATTGTGATGACACTGGTCATGAAGCATTGTGATGAATGTGGTCATGGATCATTGTGATGACAAGTGTCGTGGAGCATTTTGATGACAGGGGTCATAGAGCATTGTGATGACACGGTTATGGAATATTGTGATGACCAGAATTCTGTAGCACTGTGATGAATAGGGAATGGAGCATTGTGATTACAGGGGTCATGGAGCATTGTGATGACAATTGTTCCAGAACATTGTGAAGACAGGGATCATGGAGCCTAGTGATGAAAGTGGCCATGGAGCATTGTGATGACAGGCGTCATGGGACAATGTGTTGACAGTGGTCATGGAGCATTGTTAGAAAGGGAACATGGAGCAATTTGATTTCAGGGGCCATGAAAAATTGTGAATACATAGGCCATGGAGTATTCAGATGAATGTGGTCAAGGATCATTGTGACAAATGTGTCCTGGAATATTGTGATGACACGGTTCATGGAGCATTGCGATGACAAGGGCCATGGCGAAATGTGAAGACAGGTGTCATGGGAAATTGTGATGACAGTGGTCATCTAGAATTGTGAAGAAAGATATCATGGAGCACTGGGATGACTGGGGCCATGGAGCATTGTGATGACAGTGGTCATGGGGCATTGTGATGACACGGCCATGGAACATTATGATGGCAAGAATTCTGGAGCATTGTGATAAAAAGGGCATGGACCATTGTGATTAGAGGGGCCAAGGAGCATTCTGATGACAACGGCATGGAGCATTGGGATGACAAGGGTTATCGAGCATTGTGATGACAGTGGTCATGAAGCATTGTGATGAATGTGGTCATGGATCATTGTGATGACAATTGTCGTGGAACATTTTGATGACAGGGGTCATAGAGCATTGTGATGACACATTCATGGAATATTGTGATGACCAGAATTCTGTAGCTCTGTGATGAAAAGGGAATGGAGCATTGTGATTACAGGGGTCATGGAGCATTGTGATGACAATTGTTCTAGAACATTGTGAAGACAGGGATCATGGAGCATAGTGATTAAAGGGGCCATGGAGCATTGTGATGACAGGCGTCATGGGACAATGTGTTGGCTGTGGTCATGGAGCATTGTTAGAAAGGGAACATGGAGCAATTTGATTTCAGGGGCCATGAAAAATTGTGAATACATAGGCCATGGAGTATTCAGATGAATGTGGTCAAGGATCATTGTGACGAAAAGTGTACTGGAATATTGTGATGACACGGTTCATGGAGCATTGCGATGACAAGGGCCATCGTGAAATGCGAGGAATGGTGTCATGGGGCATTGTGATGACAGTGGTCATCTAGAATTGTGAAGAAAGATATCATGGAGCACTGGGATGACAGGGGCCATGGAGCATTGTGATGACACGGTTATGGAATATTGTGATGACCAGAATTCTGTAGCACTGTGATGAATAGGGAATGGAGCATTGTGATTACAGGGGTCATGGAGCATTGTGATGACAATTGTTCTAGAACATTGTGAAGACAGGGATCATGGAGCATAGTGATGAAAGGGGCCATGGAGCATTGTGATGACAGGTGTCATGGGACATTGTGTGGACAGTGGTCATGGAGCATTGTTAGAAAGAGAACATGGAGCATTTTGATTTCAGGGGCCATGAAAAATTGTGAATACATAGGCCATGGAGTATTCAGATGAATGTGGTCAAGGATCATTGTGACGACAAGTGTCCTGGAATATTGTGATGACACGGTTCATGGAGCATTGCGATGACAAGGGGCATGGCGAAATGTGAAGACAGGTGTCATGGGGCATTGTGATGACAGTGGTCATCTAGAATTGTGAAGAATGATATCATGGAGCACTGGGATGACAGGGGCCATGGAGCATTTTTCTGACTGGGGTCATGGGGCATTGTGATGACACAGCCATGGAACATTATGATGACAAGAATTCTGGAGCATTGTGATAAAAAGGTCATGGACAATTGTGATTAGAGGGGCCAAGGAGCATTCTGATGACAACGGCATGGAGCATTGTGATGACAAGGGTCATCGAGCATTTTGATGACAGTGGTCCGGAAGCATTGTGATGAATGCGGTTATGGATCATTGTGATGATAAGTGTCGTGGAGCATTGTGATGGCAGGGGTCAGAGCATTGTGATGACACGGTTATGGAATATTGTGATGACCAGAATTCTGTAGCATGGGAATGAAAGGGAATGGAGCATTGTGATTACAGGGGTCATGGATCATTGTGATGACAATTGTTCTAGAACATTGTGAAGACAGGGATCATCGAGCATAGTGATTAAAGGGGCCATGGAGCATTGTGATGACAGGGATCATGGGGCATTGTGATGACACGGCCAAGGAACATTATGATGACAAGAATTCTGGAGCATTGTGATAAAAAGAGCATGGACCATTGTGATTAGAGGGGCCAAGGAGAATTCTGATGACAACGGCATGGAGCATTGTGATGAATGTGGTCATGGATCATTGTGATGACAAGTGTCGTGGAGCATTGTGATGACAGGGTTCATAGAGCATTGTGATGACACGGTTATGGAATATTGTGATGACCAGAATTCTGTAGCACTGTGATGAAAAGGGAACGGAGCATTGTGATTACAGGGGTCATGGAGCATTGTGATGACAATTGTTCTAGAACATTGTGAAGACAGGGATCATCGAGCATAGTGATTAAAGGGGCCATGGAGCATTGTGATGACAGGCGTCATGGGACATTGTGTTGGCAGTGGTCATGGAGCATTGTTAGAAAGGGAACATGGAGCAATTTGATTTCAGGGGCCATGAAAAATTGTGAATACATAGACCATGAAGTATTCAGATGAATGTGGTCAAGGATCATTGTGACGAAAAGTGTACTGGAATATTGTGATGACACGGTTCATGGAGCATTGCGATGACAAGGGCCATGGCGAAATGTGAAGACAGGTGTCATGGGGCATTGTGATGACAGTGGTCATCTAGATTTGTGAAGAATGATATCATGGAGCACTGGGATGACAGGGGCCATGGAGCATTGTGATGACACGGCCAAGGAACATTATGATGACAAGAATTCTGGAGCATTGTGATAAAAAGAGCATGGACCATTGTGATTAGAGGGGCCAAGGAGCATTCTGATGACAACGGCATGGAGCATTGTGATGACAAGGGTCATCGAGCATTGTGATGACAGTGTTCAGGAAGCATTGTGATGAATGCGGTTATGGATCATTGTGATGATAAGTGTCGTGGAGCATTGTGATGACAGGGGTCATAGAGCATTGTGATGACACGGTTATGGAATATTGTGATGACCAGAATTCTGTAGCACTGTGATGAAAAGGGAATGGAGAATTGTGATTACAGGGGTCATGGATCATTGTGATGACAATTGTTCTAGAACATTGTTAAGACAGATATCATCGAGCACAGTGATTAAAGGGGCCATGGAGCATTGTGATGACAGGCGTCATGGGACATTGTGTTGGCAGAGATCATGGAGCATTGTTAGAAAAGGAACATGGACCAATTTGATTTCAGGGGCCATGAAAAATTGTGAATACATAGTCCATGGAGTATTCAGATGAATGTGGTCAAGGATCATTGTGACGACAATTGTCCTGGAATATTGTGATGACACGGTTCATGGAGCATTGCGATGACAAGGGCCATGGCGAAATGTGAAGACAGGTGTCATGGGGCTTTGTGATGACAGTGGTCATCTAGAATTGTGAAGAAAGATATCATGGAGCAGTGGGATGACAGGGGCCATGGAGCATTGTGATGACAGGGGTCATGGGGCATTGTGATGACACGGCCATGGAACATTATGATGACAAGAATTCTGGAGCATTGTGATAAATAGGGCATGGACCATTGTGATTAGAGGGGCCAAGGAGCATTCTGATGACAACGGCATGGAGCATTGTGATGACAAGTGTCATCGAGCATTGTGATGACAGTGGTCATGAAGCATTGTGATGAATGTGGTCATGGATCATTGTGATGACAAGTGTCGTGGAGCATTGTGATGACAGGGGTCATAGAGCATTGTGATGACAAGGTTATGGAATATTGTGATGACCAGATTTCTGTAGCACTGTGATGAAAAGGGAATGGAGCATTTTGATTACAGCGGTCATGGAGCATTGTGATGACAATTGTTCTAGAACATTGTGAAGACAGGGTTCATGGAGCATAGTGATGAAAGGGGCCATGGAGCATTGTGATGACAGGCGTCATGGGACAATGTGTTGACAGTGGTCATGGAGCACTGTTAGAAAGGGAACATGGAGCAATTTGATTTCAGGGGCCATGAAAAATTTTGAATACATAGGCCATGGAGTATTCAGATGAACGTGGTCAAGGATCATTGGGACGAAAAGTGTCCTGGAATATTGTGATGACACAGTTCATGGAGTATTGCGATGACAAGGGCCATGGCCAAATCTGAAGACAGGTGTCATGGGGCATTGTGATGACAGTGGTCATCTAGAATTGTGAAGAAAGATATCATGGAGCACTGGGATGACAGGGGCCATGGAGCATTTTTATGACAGGGGTGATGGGGCATTGTGAGGACACGGCCATGGAACATTAGGATGACAAGTATTCTGGAGCATTGTGATAAAAAGAGCATGGACCATTGTGATTAGAGGGGCCAAGGAGCATTCTGATGACAACGGCATGGAGCATTGTGATGACAAGGGTCATTGAGCATTGTGATGACAGTGTTCAGGAAG
This sequence comes from Eschrichtius robustus, assembly GCF_028021215.1. Lineage (NCBI taxonomy): Eukaryota > Metazoa > Chordata > Mammalia > Artiodactyla > Eschrichtiidae > Eschrichtius > Eschrichtius robustus. The sequence goes on from NW_027175412.1 coordinate 1,529,095, forward strand.
CATTGTGATGAATGCGGTTATGGATCATTGTGATGATAAGTGTCGTGGAGCATTGTGATGACAGGGGTCATAGAGCATTGCGATGACACGGTTATGGAATATTGTGATGACCAGAATCCTGTAGCACTGTGATGAAAAGGGAATGGAGCATTGTGATTACAGGGGTCATGGATCATTGTGATGACAATTGTTCTAGAACATTGTTAAGACAGATATCATCTAGCACAGTGATTAAAGGGGCCATGGAGCATTGTGATGACAGGCGTCATGGGACATTGTGTTGGCAGTGATCATGGAGCATTGTTAGAAAGGGAACATGGAGCAATTTGATTTCAGGGGCCATGAAAAATTGTGAATACATAGGCCATGGAGTATTCAGATGAATGTGGTCAAGGATCATTGTGACGAAAAGTGTACTGGAATATTGTGATGACACGGTTCATGGAGCATTGCGATGACAAGGGCCATGGTGAAATATGAAGACAGGTGTCATGGGGCATTGTGATGACAGTGGTCATCTAGAATTGTGAAGAAAGATATCATGGAGCAGTGGGATGACAGGGGCCATGGAGCATTGTGATGACAGGGGTCATGGGGCATTGTGATGACACAGCCATGGAACATTATGATGACAAGAATTCTGGAGCATTGTTATAAATAGGGCATGGACCATTGTGATTAGAGGGGCCAAGGAGCATTCTGATGACAACGGCATGGAGCATTGTGATGACAAGTGTCATCGAGCATTGTGATGACAGTGGTCATGAAGCATTGTGATGAATGTGGTCATGGATCATTGTGATGACAAGTGTCGTGGAGCATTGTGATGACAGGGGTCATAGAGCATTGTGATGACACGGTTATGGAATATTGTGATGACCAGAATTCTGTAGCACTGTGATGAAAAGGGAATGGAGCATTATGATTACAGGGGTCATGGAGCATTGTGATGACAATTGTTATAGAACATTGTGATGACAGGGATCATGGAGCATAGTGATGAAAGGGTCCATGGAGCATTGTGATGACAGGCGTCATGGGACAATGTGTTGACAGTGGTCATGGAGCATTGTTAGAAAGGGAACATGGAGCAATTTGATTTCAGGGGCCATGAAAAATTGTGAATACATAGGCCATGGGGTATTCAGATCAATGTGGTCATGGATCATTGTGATGACAAGTGTCGTGGAGCATTGTGATGACAGGGGTCATAGAGCATTGTGATGACATGGTTATGGAATATTGTGATGACCAGAATTCTGTAGCACTGTGATGAATAGCGAATGGAGTATTGTGATTACAGGGGTCAAGAAGCATTGTGATAACAATTGTTCTAGGAGATTGTGATGACAGGGATCATGGAGCATAGTGATTAAAGGGGCCATGGAGCATTGTCATGAGAGGCGTCATGGGACAATGTGTTGACAGTGCTCATGGAGCATTGTTAGAAAGGGAACATGGAGCAATTTGATTTCAGGGGCCATGAAAAATTGTGAATACATAGGCCATGGAGTATTTAGATGAATGTGGTCAAGGATCATTGTGACGACAAGTGTCCTGGAATATTGTGATGACACGGTTCATGAAGCATTGCGATGACAAGGGCCATGGCGAAATGTGAAGACAGGTGTCATGGGGCTTTGTGATGACAGTGGTCATTTAGAATTGTGAAGAAAGATATCATGGAGCAGTGGGATGACAGGGGCCATGGAGCATTGTGATGACAGGGGTCATGGGGCATTGTGATGACACGGCCATGGAACATTATGATGACAAGAATTCTGGAGCATTGAGATAAATAGGGCATGGACCATTGTGATTAGATGGGCCAAGGATCATTCTGATGACAACGGCATGGAGCATTGTGATGACAAGGGTCATCGAGCATTGTGATGACAGTGGTCATGAAGCATTGTGATGAAAGTGGTCATGGATCATTGTGATGACAAGTGTCGTGGAGCATTGTGATGACAGGGGTCATAGAGCATTGTGATGACACGGTTATGGAATATTGTGATGACCAGAATTCTGTAGCAATGTGATGAAAATGGAATGGAGCATTGTGATTACAGGGGTATGGAGCATTGTGATGACAATTGTTCTAGGACATTGTGATGACAGGGATAATGGAGCATAGTGATGAAAGGGGCCATGGAGCATTGTGATGACAGGCGTCATGGGATATTGTGTTGACAGTGGTCATGGAGCATTGTTAGAAAGGGAACATGGAGCAATTTGATTTCAGGGGCCATGAAAAATTGTGAATACATAGGCCATGGAGTATTCAGATGAATGTGGTCAAGGATCATTGTGACGAAAAGTGTCCTGGAATATTGTGATGACACGGTTCATGGAGCATTGCGATGACAAGGGCCATGGCGAAATGTGAAGACAGGTGTCATGGGGCATTGTGAAGTCAGTGGTCATCTAGAATTGTGAAGAAAGATATCATGGAGCACTGGGATGACAGGGGCCATGCAGCATTGCGATGACAGGGGTCATGGGGCATTTTGATGACACGGCCATGGTACATTATGATGACAAGAAGTCTGGAGCATTGTGATAAAAAGGGCATGGACAATTGTGATTACAGGGGCCAAGGAGCATTCTGATGACAACGGCAAGGAGCATTGTGATGACAAGGGTCATCGAGCATTTTGATGACAGTGGTCATGAAGCATTGTGATGAATGTGGTCATGGATCATTGTGATGACAAGTGTCGTGGAGCATTGTGATGACAGGGGTCATAGAGCATTGTGATGACACGGTTATGGAATATTGTGAAGACCAGAAATCTGTAGCACAGTGATGAAAATGGAATGGAGCATTGTGATTACAAGGGTCATGGAGCATTGTGATGACAAATGTTCTAGAATATTGTGAAGACAGGGATCATGGAGCATAGTGATGAAAGGGGCCATGGAGGATTGTGAAGACAGGCGTCATGGGACAGTGTGTTGACAGTGGTCATGGAGCATTGTTAGAAAGGGAACATGGAGCAATTTGATTTCAGGGGCCATGAGAAATTGTGAATACATAGGCCATGGAGTATTCAGATGAATGTGGTCATGAATCATTGTGATGACAATTGTCATGGAGCATTGTGATGACAGGGGTCATAGAGAATTGTGATGACACGGTTATGGAATATTGTGATGACCAGAATTCTGTAGCACTGTGATGAAAAGGGAATGGAGCATTGTGATTACAGGGGTCATGGAGCATTGTGATGACAAATGTTCTAGGAGATTGTGAAGACAGGGATCATGGAGCATAGTGATGAAATGGGCCATGGAGGTTTGTGAAGACAGGTGTCATGGGACAATGTGTTGACAGTGGTCATGGAGCATTGTTAGAAAGGGAACATGGAGCAATTTGATTTCAGGGGCCATGAAAAATTGTGAATACATAGGCCATGGAGTATTCAGATGAAAGTGGTCAAGGATCATTGTGATGAAAAGTGTCCTGGAATATTGTGATGACACGGTTCATGGAGCATTGCGATGACAAGGGCCATGGCGAAATGTGAAGACAGGTGTCATGGGGCATTGTGATGACAGTGGTCATCTAAAATTGTGAAGAAAGATATCATGGAGCAGTGGGATGACAGGGGCCATGGAGCATTGTGATGACAGGGGTCATGGGGCATTGTGATGACACGGCCATGGAACATTATGATGGCAAGTATTCTGGAGCATTGTGATAAAAAGGGCATGGATCATTGTGATTAGAGGGGCCAAGGAGCATTCTGATGACAACGGCATGGAGCATTGTGATGACAAGGGTCATCGAGCATTGTGATGACAGTGGTCATGAAGCATTGTGATGAATGTGGTCATGGATCATTGTGATGACAAGCGTCGTGGAGCATTGTGATGACAGGGGTCATAGAGCATTGTGATGACACAGTTACGGAATATTGTGATGACCAGAATTCTGTAGCACTGTGATGAAAAGGGAATGGAGCATTGTGATTAAAGGGGTCATGGAGCATTGTGATGACAAATGTTCTAGAATATTGTGAAGACAGGGATCATGGAGCATAGTGATGAAAGGGGCCATGGAGGATTGTGAAGACAGGCGTCATGGGACAATGTGTTGACAGTGGTCATGGAGCATTGTTAGAAAGGGAACATGGAGCAATTTGATTTCAGGGGCCATGAAAAATTGGGAATACATAGGCCATGGAGTATTTAGATGAATGTGGTCAAGGATCATTGTGACGACAAGTGTCCTGGAATATTGTGATGACCCGCTTCATGGAGCATTGCGATGACAAGGGCCATGGCGAAATATGAAGACAGGTGTCATGGGGCTTTGTGATGACAGTGGTCATCTAGAATTGTGAAGAAAGATATCATGGAGCAGTGGGATGACAGGGGACATGGAGCATTGTGATGACAGGGGTCATGAGGCATTGTGATGACACGGCCATGGAACATTATGATGACAAGTATTCTGGAGCATTGTGATAAAAAGAGCATGGAGCATTGTGATTAGAGGGGCCAAGGAGCATTCTGATGACAACGGAATGGAGCATTGTGATGACAAGGTTCATCGAGCATTTTGATGACAGTGGTCATGAAGCATTGTGATGAATGTGGTCATGGATCATTGTGATGACAAGTGTCGTGGAGCATTGTGATGACAGGGATCATTGGGCATTGTGATGACACGGTTATGGAATATTGTGATGACCAGAATTCTGTAGCACTGTGATGAAAAAGGAATGGAGCATTGTGATTACAGGGGTCATGGAGCATTGTGATGACAATTGTTCTAGGACATTGTGATTACAGGGATCATGGAGCATAGTGATGAAAGGGGCCATGGAGCATTGTGATGACAGGTGTCATGGGACATTGTGTGGACAGTGGTCATGGAGCATTGTTAGAAAGGGAACATGGAGCAATTTGATTTCTGGGGCCATGAAAAATTTTGAATACATAGGCCATGGAGTATTCAGATGAATGTGGCCAAGGATCATTGTGACGACATGTGTCCTGGAATATTGTGATGACACGGTTCATGGAGCATTGCGATGACAAGGGCTATGGCGAAATGTGAAGACAGGTGTCATGGGGCATTGTGATGACAGTGGTCATCTAGAATTGTGAAGAATGATATCATGGAGCACTGGGATGACAGGGGCCATGGAGCATTGTGATGACAGGGGTCATGGGGCATTGTGATGACACAGCCATGGAACATTATGATGACAAGAATTCTGGAGCATTGTGATAAAAAGGTCATGGACCATTGTGATTAGAGGGGCCAAGGAGCATTCTGATGACAACGGCATGGAGCATTGTGATGACAAGGGTCATCGAGCATTGTGATGAGAGTGGTCAGGAAGCATTGTGATGAATGCGGTTATGGATCATTGTGATGATAAGTGTCGTGGAGCATTGTGATGACAGTGGTCATAGAGCATTGTGATGACACGGTTATGGAATATTGTGATGACCAGAATTCTGTAGCACTGGAATGAAAGGGAATGGAGCATTGTGATTACAGGGGTCATGGATCATTGTGATGACAATTGTTCTAGAACATTGTGAAGACAGGGATCACCGAGCATAGTGATTAAAGGGGCCATGGAGCATTGTGATGACAGGCGTCATGGGACATTCTGTTGGCAGTGGTCATGGAGCATTGTTAGAAAGGGAACATGGAGTAATTTGATTTCAGGGGCCATGAAAAATTGTGAATACATAGGCCATGGAGTATTCACATGAATGTGGTCAAGGATCATTGTGACGAAAAGTGTACTGGAATATTGTGATGACACGGTTATGGAATATTGTGATGACCAGAATTTTGTAGCACTGTGATGAATAGGGAATGGAGCATTATGATTACAGGGGTCATGGTGCATTGTGATGACAGGCGTCATGGGACAATGTGTTGACAGTGGTCATGGAGCATTGTTAGAAAGGGAACATGGAGCAATTTGATTTCAGGGGCCATGAAAAATTGTGAATACATAGGCCATGGAGTATTCAGATGAATGTGCTCAAGGATCATTGTGACGACAAGTGTCCTGGAATATTGTGATGACACGGTTCATGGAGCATTGTGATGACAAGGGCCATGGCGAAATGTGAAGACAGGTGTCATGGGGCATTGTGATGACGGTGGTCATCTAGAATTGTGAAGAAAGATATCATGGAGCACTGGGATGACAGGGGCCATGGAGCATTGTGATGACAGGGGTCATGGGGCATTGTGATGACACGGCCATGGAACATTATGATGACAAGAATTCTGGAGCATTGTGATAAAAAGGGCATGGATAATTGTGATTAGAGGGGCCAAGGAGAATTCTGATGACAACGGCATGGAGCATTGTGATGACAAGGGTCATCGAGCATTGTGATGACAGTGGTCATGAAGCATTGTGATGAATGGGGTCATGGATCATTGTGATGACAAGTGTCGTGGAGCATTGTGATGACAGGGGTCATAGAGCATTGTGATGACACGGTTATGGAATATTGTGATGACCAGAATTCTGTAGCACTGTGATGAAAAGGGAATGGAGCATTATGATTACAGGGGTCATGGAGCATTGTGATGACAATTGTTCTAGAACATTGTGATGACAGGGGTCATGGAGCATAGTGATGAAAGGGGCAATGGAGCATTGTGATGACAGGCGTCATGGGACAATGTGTTGACAGTGGTCATGGAGCATTGTTAGAAAGGGAACATGGAGCAATTTGATTTCAGGGGCAATGAAAAATTGTGAATACATAGGCCATGGAGTATTCAGATCAATGTGGTCATGGATCATTGTGATGACAAGTGTCGTGGAGCATTGTGATGACAGGGGTCATAGAGCATTGTGATGACATGGTTATGGAATATTGTGATGACCAGAATTCTGTAGCACTGTGATGAAAAGCGAATGGAGCATTGTGATTACAGGGGTCAAGAAGCATTGTGATAACAATTGTTCTAGAACATTGTGATGACAGGGATCATGGAGCATAGTGATGAAAGGGGCCATGGAGCATTGTGATGACAGGCGTCATGGGACAATGTGTTGACAGTGGTCATGGAGCATTGTTAGAAAGGGAACATGGAGCAATTTGATTTCAGGGGCCATGAAAAATTGTGAATACATAGGCCATGGAGTATTCAGATGAATGTGGTCAAGGATCATTGTGACGACAAGTGTCCTGGAATATTGTGATGACACGGTTCATGAAGCATTGCGATGACAAGGGCCATGGCGAAATGTGAAGACAGGTGTCATGGGGTTTTGTGATGACAGTGGTCATTTAGAATTGTGAAGAAAGATATCATGGATCAGTGGGATGACAGGGGCCATGGAGCATTGTGATGACAGGGGTCATGGGGCATTGTGATGACACGGCCATGGAACATTATGATGACAAGAATTCTGGAGCATTGTGATAAATAGGGCATGGACCATTGTGATTAGAGGGGCCAAGGAGCATTCTGATGACAACGGCATGGAGCATTGTGATGACAAGGTTCATCGAGCATTGTGATGACAGTGGTCATGAAGCATTGTGATGAAAGTGGTCATGGATCATTGTGATGACAAGTGTCGTGGAGGATTGTGATGACAGGGGTCATAGAGCATTGTGATGACACGGTTATGGAAGTTTGTGATGACCAGAATTCTGTAGCACTGTGATGAAAAGGGAATGGAGCATTGTGATTACAGCGGTCATGGAGCATTGTGATGAAAATTGTTCTAGAACATTGTGAAGACAGGGAACATGGAGCATAGTGATGAAAGGGGCCATGGAGCATTGTGATGACAGGCGTCATGGGACATTGTGTTGACATTGGTCATGGAGCAATGTTAGAAAGGGAACATGGAGCAATTTGATTTCAGGGGCCATGAAAAATTGTGAATACATAGGCCATGGAGTATTCAGATGAATGTGGTCAAGGATCATTGTGACGAAAAGTGTCCTGGAATATTGTGATGACACGGTTCATGGAGCATTGCAATGACAAGGGCCATGGCGAAATGTGAAGAAAGGTGTCATGGGGCATTGTGATGACACGGCCATGGAACATTATGATGACAAGAAGTCTGGAGCATTGTGATAAAAAGGGCATGGACCATTGTGATTAGAGGGGCCAAGGAGCATTCTGATGACAACGGCATGGAGCATTGTGATGACAAGGGTCATCGAGCATTGTGATGACAGTGGTCATGAAGCATTGTGATGAATGTGGTCATGGATCATTGTGATGACAAGTGTCGTGGAGAATTTTGATGACAGGGTTCATAGAGCATTGTGATGACACGGTTATTTAATATTGTGTTGACCAGAATTCTGTAGCACTGTGATGAAAAGGGAATGGAGCATTGTGATTACAGGGGTCATGGAGCACTGTGATAACAATTGTTCTAGAACATTGTGAAGACAGGGATCATGGAGCATAGTGATGAAAGGGGCCATGGAGCATTGTGATGACAGGCGTCATGGGACAATATGTTGACAGTGGTCATGGAGCATTGTTAGAAAGGGAACATGGAGCAATTTGATTTCAGGGGCCATGAAAAATTGTGAATACATAGGCCATGGAGTATTCAGATGAATGTGGTCAAGGATCATTGTGACGAAAAGTGTCCTGGAATATTGTGATGACACGGTTCATGGAGCATTGCGATGACAAGGGCCATGGCGAAATGTGAAGACAGGTGTCATGGGGCTTTGTGATGACAGTGGTCATCTAGAATTGTGAAGAAAGATATCATGGAGCAGTGGGATGACTGGGGCCATGGAGCATTGTGATGACAGTGGTCATGGGGCATTGTGATGACACGGCCATGGAACATTATGATGACAAGAATTCTGGAGCATTGTGATAAAAATGTCATGGACCATTGTGATTAGAGGGGCCAAAGAGCATTCTGATGACAACGGCATGGAGCATTGTGATGACAAGGGTCATCGAGCATTGTGATGACAGTGGTCATGAAGCATTGTGATGAATGTGGTCATGGATCATTGTGATGACAAGTGTCGTGGAGCATTGTGATGACAGGGGTCATAGAGCATTGTGATGACACGGTTACGGAATATTGTGATGACCAGCATTCTGTAGCACTGTGATGAAAAGGGAATGGAGCATTGTGATTACAGGGGTCATGGAGCATTGTGATGACAATTGTTCTAGAACTTTGTGAAGACAGGTATCATGGAGCATAGTGATGAAAGGGGCCATGGAGCATTGTGTTGACAGGCGTCATGGGACAATGTGTTGACAGTGGTCATGGAGCATTGTTAGAAAGTGAACATGGAGCAATTTGATTTCAGGAGCCATGAAAAATTGTGAATACATAGGCCATGGAGTATTCAGATGAATGTGGTCAAGGATCATTGTGACGAAAAGTGTCCTGGAATATTGTGATGACACGGTTCATGGAGCATTGCGATGACAAGGGCCATGGCGAAATGTGAAGACAGGTGTCATGGGGCATTGTGATGACAATCATCATCTAGAATTGTGAAGAAAGATATCATGGAGCACTGGGATGACAGGGGCCATGGAGCATTGTGATGACAGGGGTCATGGGGCATTGTGATGACACGGCCATATAACATTATGATGGCAAGTATTCTGGAGCATTGTGATAAAAAGGGCATGGACCATTGTGATTAGAGGGGCCAAGGAGCATTCTGATGACAACGGCATGGAGCATTGTGATGACAAGTGTCATCGAGCATTGTGATGATAGTGGTCATGAAGCATTGTGATGAATGTGGTCATGGATCATTGTGATGACAAGTATCGTGGAGCATTGTGATGACAGGGGTCATAGAGCATTGTGATGACATGGTTATGGAATATTGTGATGACCGGAATTCTGTAGCACTGTGATGAAAAGCGAATGGAGCATTGTGATTACAGGGGTCAAGAAGCATTTTGATAACAATTGTTCTAGAACATTGTGATGACAGGGATCATGGAGCATAGTGATGAAAGGGGCCATGGAGCATTGTGATGACAGGCGTCATGGGACAATGTGTTGACAGTGGTCATGGAGCATTGTTAGAAAGGGAACATGGAGCAATTTGATTTCAGGGGCCATGAAAAATTGTGAATACATAGGCCATGGAGTATTCAGATGAATGTGGTCAAGGATCATTGTGACGACAAGTGTCCTGGAATATTGTGATGACACGGTTCATGAAGCATTGCGATGACAAGGGCCATGGCGAAATGTGAAGACAGGTGTCATGGGGCGTTGTGATGAGAGTGGTCATCTAGAATTGTGAAGAAAGATATCATGGAGCAGTTGGATGACAGGGGCCATGGAGCATTGTGATGACAGGGTTCATGGGGCATTGTGATGACACGGCTATGGAACATTATGATGACAAGAATTCTGGAGCATTGTGATAAATAGGGCATGGACCATAGTGATTAGAGGGGCCAAGGAGCATTCTGATGATAACGGCATGGAGCATTGTGATGACAAGGGTCATCGAGCATTGTGATGACATTGGTCATGAAGCATTGTGATGAAAGTGGTCATGGATAATTGTGATGACAAGTGTCGTGGAGCATTGTGATGACAGGGGTCATAGAGCATTGTGATGACACGGTTATGGAATTTTGTGATGACCAGAATTCTGTAGCACTGTGATGAAAAGGGAATGGAGCATTGTGATTACAGCGGTCATGGAGCATTGTGATGACAATTGTTCTAGAACATTGTGAAGACAGGGAACATGGAGCATAGTGATGAAAGGGGCCATGGAGCATTGTGATGACAGGCGTCATGGGACATTGTGTTGACAGTGGTCATGGAGCAATGTTAGAAAGGGAACATGGAGCAATTTGATTTCAGGGGCCATGAAAAATTGTGAATACATAGGCCATGGAGTATTCAGATGAATGTGGTCAAGGATCATTGTGACGAAAAGTGTCCTGGAATATTGTGATGACACGGTTCATGGAGCATTGCCATGACAAGGGCCATGGCGAAATGTGAAGACAGGTGTCATGGGGCATTGTGATGACAGTGGTCATCTAGAATTGTGAAGAAAGATATCATGGAGCACTGGGATGACAGGGGCCATGGAGCATTGTGATGACAGGGGTCATGGGGCATTGTGATGACACGGCCATGGAACATTATGATGACAAGAATTCTGGAGCATTGTGATAAAATGTGCATGGACCATTGTGATTAGAGGGGCCAAGGAGCATTCTGATGACAACGGCATTGAACATTGTGATGAGAAGGGTCATCGAGCATTGTGATGACAGTGGTCATGAAGCATTGTGATGAATGTGGTTATGGATCATTGTGATGACAAGTGTCGTGGAGCATTGTGATGATAGGGGTCATAGAGCTTTGTGATGACACGGTTATGGAATATTGTGATGACCAGAATTCTGTAGCACTGTGACGAAAAGGGAATGGAGCATTGTGATTACAGGGGTCATGAAGCTTTGTGATGACAATTGTTTAGAACATTGTGAAGACAGGGATCATAGAGCATAGTGATGAAAGGGGCCATGGAGCATTGTGATGACAAGCGTCATGGGACAATGTGTTGACAGTGGTCATGGAGCATTGTTAGAAAGGGAACATGGAGCAATTTGATTTCAGGGGCCATGAAAAATTGTGAATACATAGGCCATGGAGTATTCAGATGAATGTGCTCAAGGATCATTGTGACGACAAGTGTCCTGGAATATTGTGATGACACGGTTCATGGAGCATTGTGATGACAAGGGCCATGGCGAAATGTGAAGACAGGTGTCATGGGGCATTGTGATGACGGTGGTCATTTAGAATTGTGAAGAAAGATATCATGGAGCACTGGGATGACAGGGGCCCTGGAGCATTGTGATGACAGGGGTCATGGGGCATTGTGATGACACGGCCATGGAACATTATGATGACAAGAATTCTGGAGCATTGTGATAAAAAGGGCATGGATAATTGTGATTAGAGGGGCCAAGGAGCATTCTGATGACAACGGCATGGAGCATTGTGATGACAAGGGTCATCGAGCATTGTGATGACAGTGGTCATGAAGCATTGTGATGAATGGGGTCATGGATCATTGTGATGACAAGTGTCGTGGAGCATTGTGATGACAGGGGTCATAGAGCATTGGGATGACACGGTTATAGAATATTGTGATGACCAGAATTCTGTAGCACTGTGATGAAAAGGGAATGGAGCATTGTGATTACAAGGGTCATGGAGCATTGTGATGACAATTGTTCTAGAACATTGTGAAGACCAGGATCATGGAGCATAGTGATGAAAGGGGCCATGGAGCATTGTGATGACAGGCGTCATGGGACAATTTGTTGACAGTGGTCATGGAGCATTGTTAGAAAGGGAACATGGAGCAATTTGATTTCAGGGGCTATGAAAAATTGTGAATACATAGACCATGGTGTATTCAGATGAAAGTGGTCAAGGATCATTGTGACGAAAAGTGTCCTGGAATATTGTGATGACACGGTTCATGGAGCATTGCGATGACAAGGGCCATGGCGAAATGTGAAGACAGGTGTCTTGGGGCATGGTGATGACAGTGGTCATCTAGAATTGTGAAGAAAGATATCATGGAGAACTGGGATGACAGGGGCCATGGAGAATTGTGATGACAGGGTCATGGGGCATTGTGATGACACGGCCATGGAACATTATGATGACAAGAATTCTGGAGCATTGTGATAAAAAGGGCATGGACCATTGTGATTCGAAAGACCAAGGAGCATTTTGATGACAACGGCATGGAGCATTGTGATGACAAGGGTCATCGAGCATTGTGATGACAGTGGTCATGAAGCATTGTGATGAATGTGGTCATGGATCATTGTGATGACAAGTGTCGTGGAGCATTGTGATGACAGGGGTCATAGAGCATTGTGATGACACGGTTATGGAATTTTGTGATGACCAGAATTCTGTAGCACTGTGATGAAAAGGGAATGGAGCATTGTGATTACAGGGGTCATGGAGCATTGTGATGACAATTGTTCTAGAACATTGTGAAGACAGGGAAAATGGAGCATAGTGATGAAAGGGGCCATGGAGCATTGTGATGACAGGCGTCATGGGACATTGTGTTGACAGTGGTCATGGAGCATTGTTAGAAAGGGAACATGGAGCAATTTGATTTCAGGGGCCATGAAAAATTGTGAATACATAGGCCATGGAGTATTCAGATGAATGTGGTCAAGGATCATTGTGACGACAAGTGTCCTGGAATATTGTGATGACACGGTTCATGGAGCATTGCCATGACAAGGGCCATGGCGAAATGTGAAGACAGGTGTCATGGGGCATTGTGATGACAGTGGTCATCTAGAATTGTGAAGAAAGATATCATGGAGCACTGGGATGACAGGGGCCATGGAGCATTGTGATGACAGGGGTCATGGGGCATTGTGATGACACGGCCATGGAACATTATGATGACAAGAATTCTGGAGCATTGTGATAAAAAGTGCATGGACCATTGTGATTAGAGGGGCTAAGGAGCATTCTGATGACAACGGAATGGAGCATTGTGATGACAAGGGTCATCGAGCACTGTGATGACAGTGGTCATGAAGCATTGTGATGAATGTGGTTATGGATCATTGTGATGACAAGTGTCGTGGAGCATTGTGATGATAGGTGTCATAGAGCATTGTGATGACACGGTTATGGAATATTGTGATGACCAGAATTGTGTAGCACTGTGATGAAAAGGGAATGGAGCATTGTGATTACAGGGGTCATGGAGCTTTTTGATGACAATTGCTTAGAACATTGTGAAGACAGGGATCATAGAGCATAGTGATGAAAGGGGCCATGGAGCATTGTGATGACAGGCGTCATGGGACAATGTGTTGACAGTGGTCATGGAGCATTGTTAGAAATGGAACATGGAGCAATTTGATTTCAGGGGCCATGAAAAATTGTGAATACATAGACCATGGTGTATTCAGATGAAAGTGGTCAAGGATCATTGTGACGAAAAGTGTCCTGGAATATTGTGATGACACGGTTCATGGAGCATTGCGATGACAAGGGCCATGGCGAAATGTGAAGACAGGTGTCTTGGGGCATTGTGATGACAGTGGTCATCTAGAATTGTGAAGAAAGATATCATGGAGAACTGGGATGACAGGGGCATTGGAGCATTGTGATGACAGGGTCATGGGGCATTGTGATGACACGGCCATGGAACATTATGATGACAAGAATTCTGGAGCATTGTGATAAAATGGGCATGGACCATTGTGATTCGAGGGACCAAGGAGCATTCTGATGACAACGGCATGGAGCATTGTGATGACAAGGGTCTTCGAGCATTGTGATGACAGTGGTCATGAAGCATTGTGATGAATGTGGTCATGGATCATTGTGATGACAAGTGTCGTGGAGCATTGTGATGACAGGGGTCATAGAGCATTGTGATGACACGGTTATGGAATATTGTGATGACCAGAATTCTTTAGCACTGTGATGAAAAGGGAATGGAGCATTGTGATTACAGGGGTCATGGAGCATTTTGATGTCAATTGTTCCAGAACATTGTGAAGACAGGGATCATGGAGCCTAGTGATGAAAGGGGCCATGGAGCATTGTGATGACAGGCGTCATGGGACAATGTGTTGACAGTGGTCATGGAGCATTGTTAGAAAGGGAACATGGAGCAATTTGATTTCAGGGGCCATGAAAAATTGTGAATACATAGGCCATGGAGTATTCAGATGAATGTGGTCAAGGATCATTGTGACGACAAGTGTCCTGGAATATTGTGATGACACGGTTCATGGAGCATTGCCATGACAAGGGCCATGGCGAAATGTGAAGACAGGTGACATGGGGCATTGTGATGACAGTGGTCATCTAGAATTGTGAAGAAAGATATCATGGAGCACTGGGATGACAGGGGCCATGGAGCATTGTGATGACAGGGGTCATGGGGCATTGTGATGACACGGCCATGGAACATTATGATGACAAGAATTCTGGAGCATTGTGATAAAAAGTGCATGGACCATTGTGATTAGAGGGGCTAAGGAGCATTCTGATGACAACGGCATGGAGCATTGTGATGACAAGGGTCATCGAGCACTGTGATGACAGTGGTCATGAAGCATTGTGATGAATGTGGTTATGGATCATTGTGATGACAAGTGTCGTGGAGCATTGTGATGATAGGGGTCATAGAGCATTGTGATGACACGGTTATGGAATATTGTGATGACCAGAATTGTGTAGCACTGTGATGAAATGGGAATGGAGCATTGTGATTACAGGGGTCATGGAGCTTTGTGATGAAAATTGCTTAGAACATTGTGAAGACAGGGACCATAGAGCATTGTGATGAAAGGGCCATGGAGCATTGTGATGACAGGCGTCATGGGACATTGTGTTGACAGTTGTCATGGAGCATTGTTAGAAAGGGAACATGGAGCAATTTGATTTCAGGGGCCATGAAAAATTGTGAATACATAGGCCATGGAGTATTCAGATGAATGTGGTCAAGGATCATTGTGACGACAAGTGTCGTGGAATATTGTGATGACACGGTTCATGGAGCATTGCGATGAAAAGGGCCATGGCGAAATGTGAAGAAAGGTGTCATGGGGCATTGTGATGACAGTGGTCATCTAGAATTGTGAAGAAAGATATCATGGAGCACTGGGATGACAGGGGCCATGGAGCATTGTGATGACAGGGATCATGGGGCATTGTGATGATACGGCCATGGAACATTATGATGACAAGAAGTCTGGAGCATTGTGATAAAAAGGGCATGGACTATTGTGATTAGAGGGGCCAAGGAGCATTCTGATGACAACGGCATGGAGCATTGTGATGACAAGGGTCATCGAGCATTGTGATGACAGTGGTCATAGAGCATTGTGATGACACGATTATGGAATATTGTGATGACCAGAATTCTGTAGCACTGTGATGAAAGGGGAATGGAGCATTGTGATTACAGGGGTCATGGTGCATTGTGATGACAGGGGTCATGGGGCATTGTGATGACACGGCCATGGAACATTATGATGACAAAAATTCTGGAGCATTGTGATAAAAAGGTCATGGACCATTGTGATTAGAGGGGCCAAGGAGCATTCTTATGACAACGGCATGGAGCATTGTGATGACAAGGGTCATCGAGCATTGTGATGACAGTGGTCATGAAGCATTGTGATGAATGTGGTCATGGATCATTGTGATGACAAGTGTCGTGGAGCATTGTGATGACAGGGGTCATAGAGCATTGGGATGACACGGTTATGGAATATTGTGATGACCAGAATTCTGTAGCACTGTGATGAATAGGGAATGGAGCTTTATGATTACAGGGGTCATGGAGCATTGTGATGACAGGCGTCATGGGACAATGTGTTGACAGTGGTCATGGAGCATTGTTAGAAAGGGAACATGGAGCAATTTGATTTCAGGGGCCATGAAAAATTGTGAATACCTAGACCATGGTGTATTCAGATGAAAGTGGTCAAGGATCATTGTGACGAAAAGTGTCCTGGAATATTGTGATGACACGGTTCATGGAGCATTGCGATGACAAGGGCCATGGCGAAATGTGAAGACAGGTGTCTTGGGGCATTGTGATGACAGTGGTCATCTAGAATTGTGAAGAAAGATATCATGGAGAACTGGGATGACAGGGGCCATGGAGCATTGTGATGACAGGGTCATGGGGCATTGTGATGACACGGCCATGGAACATTATGATGACAAGAATTCTGGAGCATTGTGATAAAATGGGCATGGACCATTGTGATTCGAGGGACCAAGGAGCATTCTGATGACAACGGCATAGAGCATTGTGATGACAAGGGTCATCGAGCATTGTGATGACAGTGGTCATGAAGCATTGTGATGAATGTGGTTATGGATCATTGTGATGACAAGTGTCGTGGAGCATTGTGATGACAGGGGTCATAGAGCATTGTGATGACACGGTTATGGAATATTGTGATGACCAGAATTCTGTAGCACTGTGATGAAAGGGGAATGGAGCATTGTGATTACAGGGGTCATGGAGCTTTGTGATGACAATTGCTTAGAACATTGTGAAGACAGGTATCATAGAGCATAGTGATGTAAGGGGCCATGGAGCATTGTGATGACAGGCGTCATGGGACAATGTGTTGACAGTGGTCATGGAGCATTGTTAGAAAGGGAACATGGAGCAATTTGATTTCAGGGGCCATGAAAAATTGTGAATACATAGACCATGGTGTATTCAGATGAAAGTGGTCAAGGATCATTGTGACGAAATGTGTCCTGGAATATTGTGATGACACGGTTCATGGAGCATTGCGATGACAAGGGCCATGGCGAAATGTGAAGACAGGTGTCTTGGGGCATTGTGATGACAGTGGTCATCTAGAATTGTGAAGAAAGATATCATGGAGAACTGGGATGACAGGGGCCATGGAGCATTGTGATGACAGGGTCATGGGGCATTGTGATGACACGGCCATGGAACATTATGATGACAAGAATTCTGGAGCATTGTGATAAAATGGGCATGGACCATTGTGATTCGAGGGTCCAAGGAGCTTTCTGATGACAACGGCATGGAGCATTGTGATGACAAGGGTCATCGAGCATTGTGATGACAGTGGTCATGAAGCATTGTGATGAATGTGGTCATGGATCATTGTGATGACAAGTGTCGTGGAGCATTGTGATGACAGGGGTCATAGAGCATTGTGATGACACGGTTATGGAATATTGTGATGACCAGAATTCTTTAGCACTGTGATGAAAAGGGAATGGAGCATTGTGATTACAGGGGTCATGGAGCATTTTGATGACAATTTTTCCAGAACATTGTGAAGACAGGGATCATGGAGCATAGTGATTAAAGGGGCCATGGAGCATTGTGATGACAGGCGTCATGGGACATTGTGTTGGCTGTGGTCATGGAGCATTGTTAGAAAGGGAACATGGAGCAATTTGATTTCAGGGGCCATGAAAAATTGTGAATACATAGACCATGGTGTATTCAGATGAAAGTGTTCAAGGATCATTGTGACGAAAAGTGTCCTGGAATATTGTGATGACACGGTTCATGGAGCATTGCGATGACAAGGGCCATGGCGAAATGTGAAGACAGGTGTCTTGGGGCATTTTGATGACAATGGTCATCTAGAATTGTGAAGAAAGATATCATGGAGAACTGGGATGACAGGGGCCATGGAGCATTGTGATGACAGGGTCATGGGGCATTGTGATGGCACGGCCATGGAACATTATGATGACAAGAATTCTGCAGCATTGTGATAAAAAGGGCTTGGACCATTGTGATTAGAGGGGCCAAGGAGCATTCTGATGACAACGGCATGGAGCATTGTGATGACAAGGGTCATCGAGCATTGTGATGACACTGGTCATGAAGCATTGTGATGAATGTGGTCATGGATCATTGTGATGACAAGTGTCGTGGAGCATTTTGATGACAGGTGTCATAGAGCATTGTGATGACACGGTTATGGAATATTGTGATGACCAGAATTCTGTAGCACTGTGATGAATAGGGAATGGAGCATTGTGATTACAGGGGTCATGGAGCATTGTGATGACAATTGTTCCAGAACATTGTGAAGACAGGGATCATGGAGCCTAGTGATGAGAGTGGCCATGGAGCATTGTGATGACAGGCGTCATGGGACAATGTGTTGACAGTGGTCATGGAGCATTGTTAGAAAGGGAACATGGAGCAATTTGATTTCAGGGGCCATGAAAAATTGTGAATACATAGGCCATGGAGTATTCAGATGAATGTGGTCCAAGATCATTGTGACAAATGTGTCCTGGAATATTGTGATGACACGGTTCATGGAGCATTGCGATGACAAGGGCCATGGCGAAATGTGAAGACAGGTGTCATGGGAAATTGTGATGACAGTGGTCATCTAGAATTGTGAAGAAAGATATCATGGAGCACTGGGATGACTGGGGCCATGGAGCATTGTGATGACAGTGGTCATGGGGCATTGTGATGACACGGCCATGGAACATTATGATGGCAAGAATTCTGGAGCATTGTGATAAAAAGGGCATGGACCATTGTGATTAGAGGGGCCAAGGAGCATTCTGATGACAACGGCATGGAGCATTGGGATGACAAGGGTTATCGAGCATTGTGATGACAGTGGTCATGAAGCATTGTGATGAATGTGGTCATGGATCATTGTGATGACAATTGTCGTGGAACATTTTGATGACAGGGGTCATAGAGCATTGTGATGACACATTCATGGAATATTGTGATGACCAGAATTCTGTAGCACTGTGATGAAAAGGGAATGGAGCATTGTGATTACAGGGGTCATGGAGCATTGTGATGACAATTGTTCTATTAGATTGTGAAGACAGGGATCATGGAGCATAGTGATTAAAGGGGCCATGGAGCATTGTGATGACAGGCGTCATGGGACAATGTGTTGGCTGTGGTCATGGAGCATTGTTAGAAAGGGAATATGGAGCAATTTGATTTCAGGGGCCATGAAAAATTTTGAATACATAGGCCATGGAGTATTCAGATGAATGTGGTCAAGGATCATTGTGACGTAAATTGTACTGGAATATTGTGATGACACGGTTCATGGAGCATTGCGATGACAAGGGCCATCGTGAAATGTGAGGAATGGTGTCATGGGGCATTGTGATGACAGTGGTCATCTAGAATTGTGAAGAAAGATATCATGGAGCACTGGGATGACAGGGGCTATGGAGCATTGTGATGACAGGGGTCATGGGGCATTGTAATGACACGGCCATGGAACATTATGATGACAAGAATTCTGGAGCATTGTGATAAAAAGGGCATGGACCATTGTGATTAGTGGGGCCAAGGAGCATTCTGATGACAGCGGCATGGAGCATTGTGATGACAAGGGTCATCGAGCATTGTGATAACAGTGGTCATGAAGCATTGTGATGAATGTGGTCATGCATCATTGTGATGACAAGTGTCGTGGAGCATTGTGATGACAGGGGTCATAGAGCATAGTGATGACACGGTTATGGAATTTTGTGATGACCAGAATTGTGTAGCACTGTGATGAAAAGGGAATGGAGCATTGTGATTACAGGGGTCATGGAGCATTGTGATGACAATTGTTCTAGAACATTGTGAAGACAGGGATCATGGAGCATAGTGATGAAAGGGCCATGGAGCATTGTGATGACAGGCGTCATGGGACATTGTGTTGACAGTGGTCATGGAGCATTGTTAGAAAGGACACATGGAGCAATTTGATTTCAGGGGCCATGAAAAATTGTGAATACATAGGCCATGGAGTATTCAGATGAATGTGGTCAAGGATCATTGTGACGACAAGTGTCCTGGAATATTGTGATGACACGGTTCATGGAGCATTGTGATGACAAGGGCCATGGCGAAATGTGAAGACAGGTGTCATGGGGCATTGTGATGACAGTGGTCATCTAGAATTGTGAAGAAAGATATCATGGTGCACTGGGATGACAGGGGCCCTGGAGCATTGTGATGACAGGGGTCATGGGGCATTGTGATGACACGGCCAAGGAACATTATAATGAAAAGAATTCTGGAGCATTGTGATAAATAGGGCATGGACCATTGTGATTAGAGGGGCCAAGGAGCATTCTGATGACAACGGCATGGAGCATTGTGATGGCAAGGGTCATCGAGCATTGTGATGACAGTGGTCATGAAGCATTGTGATGAATGTGGTCATGGATCATTGTGATGACAAGTGTCGTGGAGCATTGTGATGACAGGGGTCATAGAGCATTGTGATGACACGGTTATGGAATTTTGTGATGACCAAAATTCTGTAGCACTGTGATGAAAAGGGAATGGAGCATTGTGATTACAGGGGTCATGGAGCATTGTGATGACAAATGTTCTAGAATATTGTGAAGAAAGGGATCATGGAGCATAGTGATGAAATGGGCCATGGAGGATTGTGAAGACAGGTGTCATGGGACAATGTGTTGACAGTGGTCATGGAGCATTGTTAGAAAGGGAACATGGAGCAATTTGATTTCAGGGGCCATGAAAAATTGTGAATACATAGGCCATGGAGTATTCAGATGAATGTGGTCAAGGATCATTGTGACAAATGTGTCCTGGAATATTGTGATGACACGGTTCATGGAGCATTGCGATGACAAGGGCCATGGCGAAATGTGAAGACAGGTGTCATAGGGAATTGTGATGACAGTGGTCATCTAGAATTGTGAAGAAAGATATCATGGAGCACTTGGATGACTGGGGCCATGGAGCATTGTGATGACAGTGGTCATGGGGCATTGTGATGACACGGCCATGGAACATTATGATGGCAAGAATTCTGGAGCATTTTGATAAAAAGGCATGGACCATTGTGATTAGAGGGGACAAGGAGCATTCTGATGACAACGGCATGGAGCATTGGGATGACAAGTGTTATCGAGCATTGTGATGAGAGTGGTCATGAAGCATTGTGATGAATGTGGTCATGGATCATTGTGATGACAAGTGTCATGGAACATTTTGATGACAGGGGTCATAGAGCATTGTGATGACACATTCATGGAATATTGTGATGACCAGAATTCTGTAGCACTGTGATGAAAAGGGAATGGAGCATTGTGATTACAGGGGTCATGGAGCATTGTGATGACAATTGTTCTAGAACATTGTGAAGACAGGGATCATGGAGCATAGTGATTAAAGGGGCCATGGAGCATTGTGATGACAGGCGTCATGGGACATTGTGTTGGTTGTGGTCATGGAGCATTGTTAGAAAGGGAACATGGAGCAATTTGATTTCAGGGGCCATGAAAAATTGTGAATACATAGACCATGGTGTATTCAGATGAAAGTGGTCAAGGATCATTGTGATGAAAAGTGTCCTGGAATATTGTGATGACACGGTTCATGGAGCATTGCTATGACAAGGGCCATGGCAAAATGTGAACACAGGTGTCTTGGGGCATTGTGATGACAGTGGTCATCTAGAATTGTGAAGAAAGATATCATGGAGAACTGGGATGACAGGGGCCATGGAGCATTGTGATGACAGGGTCATGGGGCATTGTGATGACACGGCCATGGAACATTATGATGACAAGAATTCTGCAGCATTGTGATAAAAAGGGCATGGACCATTGTGATTCGAGGGACCAAGGAGCATTCTGATGACAACGGCATGGAGCCTTGTGATGACAAGGGTCATGGATCATTGTGATGACAGTGGTCATGAAGCATTGTGATGAATGTGGTCATGGATCATTGTGATGACAAGTGTCGTGGAGCATTGTGATGACAGGGGTCATAGAGCATTGTGATGACACGGTTATGGAATACTGTGATTACCGGAATTCTGTAGCACTGTGATGAATAGGGAATGGAGCATTGTGATTACAGGGGTCATGGAGCATTGTGATGACAATTGTTCTAGAACATTGTGAAGACAGGGATCATGGAGCATAGTGATGAAAGGGGCCATGGAGCATTGTGATGACAGGTGTCATGGGACATTGTGTGGACAGTGGTCATGGAGCATTGTTAGAAAGAGAACATGGAGCATTTTGATTTCAGGGGCCATGAAAAATTGTGAATACATAGGCCATGGAGTATTCAGATGAATGTGGTCAAGGATCATTGTGACGACAAGTGTCCTGGAATATTGTGATGACACGGTTCATGGAGCATTGCGATGACAAGGGGCATGGCGAAATGTGAAGACAGGTGTCATGGGGCATTGTGATGATAGTGGTCATCTAGAATTGTGAAGAATGATATCATGGAGCACTGGGATGACAGGGGCCATGGAGCATTTTTCTGACTGGGGTCATGGGGCATTGTGATGACACAGCCATGGAACATTATGATGACAAGAATTCTGGAGCATTGTGATATAAAGAGCATGGACCATTGTGATTAGAGGGGCCAAGGAGCATTCTGATGACAACGGCATGGAGCATTGTGATGACAAGGGTCATCGAGCATTGTGATGACAGTGTTCAGGAAGCATTGTGATGAATGCGGTTATGGATCATTGTGATGATAAGTGTCGTGGAGCATTGTGATGACAGGGGTCATAGAGCATTGTGATGACACGGTTATGGAATATTGTGATGACCAGAATTCTGTAGCACTGTGATGAAAAGGGAATGGAGCATTGTGATTACAGGGGTCATGGATCATTGTGATGACAATTGTTCTAGTACATTGTGAAGACAGGGATCATGGAGCATAGTGATGAATGGGCCATGGAGCATTGTGATGACAGGCGTCATGGGACATTGTGTTGACAGTGGTCATGGAGCATTGTTAGAAAGGGAACATGGAGCAATTTGATTTCAGGGGCCATGAAAAATTGTGAATACATAGGCCATGGAGTATTCAGATGAATGTGGTCAAGGATCATTGTGACGACAAGTGTCCTGGAATATTGTGATGACACGGTTCATGGAGCATTGTGATGACAAGGGCCATGGCGAAATGTGAAGACAGGTGTCATGGGGCATTGTGATGACAGTGGTCATCTAGAATTGTGAAGAAAGATATCATGGTGCACTGGGATGAAAGGGGCCCTGGAGCATTGTGATGACAGGGGTCATGGGGCATTGTGATGACACGGCCAAGGAACATTATAATGAAAAGAATTCTGGAGCATTGTGATAAATAGGGCATGGACCATTGTGATTAGAGGGGCCAAGGTGCATTCTGATGACAACGGCATGGAGCATTGTGATGGCAAGGGTCATCGAGCATTGTGATGACAGTGGTCATGAAGCATTGTGATGAATGTGGTCATGGATCATTGTGATGACAAGTGTCGTGGAGCATTGTGATGACAGGGGTCATAGAGCATTTTGATGACACGGTTATGGAATTTTGTGATGAACAAAATTCTGTAGCACTGTGATGAAAAGGGAATGGAGCATTGTGATTACAGGGGTCATGGAGCATTGTGATGACAATTGTTCTAGAACATTGTAAAGACAGGAATCATGGATCATAGTGATGAAAGGGCCATGGAGCATTGTGATGACAGGCGTCATGGGACATTGTGTTGGCTGTGGTCATGGAGCATTGTTAGAAAGGGAACATGGAGCAATTTGATTTCAGGGGCCATGAAAAATTGTGAATACATAGACCATGGTGTATTCAGATGAAAGTGGTCAAGGATCATTGTGACGAAAAGTGTCCTGGAATATTGTGATGACACGGTTCATGGAGCATTGCGATGACAAGGGCCATGGCGAAATGTGAAGACAGGTGTCATGGGGCATTGTGATGACAGTGGTCATCTAGAATTGTGAAGAAAGATATCATGGAGCACTGGGATGACTGGGGCCATGGAGCATTGTGATGACAGTGGTCATGGGGCATTTTGATGACACGGCCATGGAACATTATGAGGGAAAGTATTCTGGAGCATTGTGATAAAAAGGGCATGGACCATTGTGATTAGAGGGGCCAAGGAGCATTCTGATGACAACGGCATGGAGCATTGGGATGACAAGGGTTATCGAGCATTGTGATGACAGTGGTCATGAAGCATTGTGATGAATGTGGTCATGGATCATTGTGATGACAAGTGTCGTGGAACATTTTGATGACAGGGGTCATAGAACATTGTGATGACACATTCATGGAATATTGTGATGACCAGAATTCTGTAGCACTGTGATGAAAAGGGAATGGAGCATTGTGATTACAGAGGTCATGGAGCATTGTGATGACAATTGTTCTAGAACATTGTGAAGACAGGGATCATGGAGCATAGTGATTAAAGGGGCCATGGAGCATTGTGATGACAGGCGTCATGGGACATTGTGTTGGCTGTGGTCATGGAGCATTGTTAGAAAGGGAACATGGAGCAATTTGATTTCAGGGGCCATGAAAAATTGTGAATACATAGGCCATGGAGTATTCAGATGAATGTGGTCAAGGATCATTGTGACGAAAAGTGTACTGGAATATTGTGATGACACGGTTCATGGAGCATTGCGATGACAAGGGCCATCGTGAAATGTGAGGAATGGTGTCATGGGGCATTGTGATGACAGTGGTCATCTAGAATTGTGAAGAAAGATATCATGGAGCACTGGGATGACAGGGGCTATGGAGCATTGTGATGACAGGGGTCATGGGGCATTGTAATGACACGGCCATGGAACATTATGATGACAAGAATTCTGGAGCATTGTGATAAAAAGGGCATGGACCATTGTGATTAGTGGGGCCAAGGAGCATTCTGATGACAACGGCATGGAGCATTGTGATGACAAGGGTCATCGAGCATTGTGATAACAGTGGTCATGAAGCATTGTGATGAATGTGGTCATGCATCATTGTGATGACAAGTGTCGTGGAGCATTGTGATGACAGGGGTCATAGAGCATAGTGATGACACGGTTATGGAATTTTGTGATGACCAGAATTGTGTAGCACTGTGATGAAAAGGGAATGGAGCATTGTGATTACAGGGGTCATGGAGCATTGTGATGACAATTGTTCTAGAACATTGTGAAGACAGGGATCATGGAGCATAGTGATGAAAGGGCCATGGAGCATTGTGATGACAGGCGTCATGGGACATTGTGTTGACAGTGGTCATGGAGCATTGTTAGAAAGTACACATGGAGCAATTTGATTTCAGGGGCCATGAAAAATTGTGAATACATAGGCCATGGAGTATTCAGATGAATGTGGTCAAGGATCATTGTGACGACAAGTGTCCTGGAATATTGTGATGACACGGTTCATGGAGCATTGTGATGACAAGGGCCATGGCGAAATGTGAAGACAGGTGTCATGGGGCATTGTGATGACAGTGGTCATCTAGAATTGTGAAGAAAGATATCATGGTGCACTGGGATGACAGGGGCCCTGGAGCATTGTGATGACAGGGGTCATGGGGCATTGTGATGACACGGCCAAGGAACATTATAATGAAAAGAATTCTGGAGCATTGTGATAAATAGGGCATGGACCATTGTGATTAGAGGGGCCAAGGAGCATTCTGATGACAACGGCATGGAGCATTGTGATGGCAAGGGTCATCGAGCATTGTGATGACAGTGGTCATGAAGCATTGTGATGAATGTGGTCATGGATCATTGTGATGACAAGTGTCGTGGAGCATTGTGATGACAGGGGTCATAGAGCATTGTGATGACACGGTTATGGAATTTTGTGATGACCAAAATTCTGTAGCACTGTGATGAAAAGGGAATGGAGCATTGTGATTACAGGGGTCATGGAGCATTGTGATGACAAATGTTCTAGAATATTGTGAAGAAAGGGATCATGGAGCATAGTGATGAAATGGGCCATGGAGGATTGTGAAGACAGGTGTCATGGGACAATGTGTTGACAGTGGTCATGGAGCATTGTTAGAAAGGGAACATGGAGCAATTTGATTTCTTGGGCCATGAAAAATTGTGAATACATAGGCCATGGAGTATTCAGATGAATGTGGTCAAGGATCATTGTGACGAAAAGTGTCCTAGAATATTGTGATGACACGGTTCATGGAGCATTGCGATGACAAGGGGCATGGCGAAATGTGAAGACAGTTGTCATGGGGCATTGTGATGACAGTGGTCATCTAGAATTGTGAAGAATGATATCATGGAGCACTGGGATGACATGGGCCATGGAGCATTTTTCTGACTGGGGTCATGGGGCATTGTGATGACACAGCCATGGAACATTATGATGACAAGAATTCTGGAGCATTGTGATAAAAAGAGCATGGACCATTGTGATTAGAGGGGCCAAGGAGCATTCTGATGACAACGGCATGGAGCATTGTGATGACAAGGGTCATCGAGCATTGTGATGACAGTGTTCAGGAAGCATTGTGATGAATGCGGTTATGGATCATTGTGATGATAAGTGTCGTGGAGCATTGTGATGACAGGGGTCATAGAGCATTGTGATGACACGGTTATGGAATATTGTGATGACCAGAATTCTGTAGCACTGTGATGAAAAGGGAATGGAGCATTGTGATTACAGGGGTCATGGATCATTGTGATGACAATTGTTCTAGAACATTGTTAAGACAGATATCATCGAGCACAGTGATTAAAGGGGCCATGGAGCATTGTGATGACAGGCGTCATGGGACATTGTGTTGGCAGAGATCATGGAGCATTGTTAGAAAGGGAACATGGAACAATTTGATTTCAGGGGCCATGAAAAATTGTGAATACATAGGCCATGGAGTATTCAGATGAATGTGGTCAAGGATCATTGTGACGACAAGTGTCCTGGAATATTGTGATGACACGGTTCATGGAGCATTGCGATGACAAGGGCCATGGCGAAATGTGAAGACAGGTGTCATGGGGCTTTGTGATGACAGTGGTCATCTAGAATTGTGAAGAAAGATATCATGGAGCAGTGGGATGACAGGGGCCATGGAGCATTGTGATGACAGGGGTCATGGGGCATTGTGATGACACGGCCATGGAACATTATGATGACAAGAATTCTGGAGCATTGTGATAAATAGGGCATGGACCATTGTGATTAGAGGGGCCAAGGAGCATTCTGATGACAACGGCATGGAGCATTGTGATGACAAGTGTCATCGAGCATTGTGATGACAGTGGTCATGAAGCATTGTGATGAATGTGGTCATGGATCATTGTGATGACAAGTGTCGTGGAGCATTGTGATGACAGGGGTCATAGAGCATTGTGATGACAAGGTTATGGAATATTGTGATGACCAGATTTCTGTAGCACTGTGATGAAAAGGGAATGGAGCATTTTGATTACAGCGGTCATGGAGCATTGTGATGAAAATTGTTCTAGAACATTGTGAAGACAGGGTTCATGGAGCATAGTGATGAAAGGGGCCATGGAGCATTGTGATGACAGGCGTCATGGGACAATGTGTTGACAGTGGTCATGGAGCACTGTTAGAAAGGGAACATGGAGCAATTTGATTTCAGGGGCCATGAAAAATTTTGAATACATAGGCCATGGAGTATTCAGATGAACGTGGTCAAGGATCATTGGGACGAAAAGTGTCCTGGAATATTGTGATGACACAGTTCATGGAGCATTGCGATGACAAGGGCCATGGCGAAATCTGAAGACAGGTGTCATGGGGCATTGTGATGACAGTGGTCATCTAGAATTGTGAAGAAAGATATCATGGAGCAGTGGGATGACAGGGGCCATGGAGCATTTTTATGACAGGGGTGATGGGGCATTGTGAGGACACGGCCATGGAACATTAGGATGACAAGTATTCTGGAGCATTGTGATAAAAAGAGCATGGACCATTGTGATTAGAGGGGCCAAGGAGTATTCTGATGACAACGGCATGGAGCATTGTGATGACAAGGGTCATTGAGCATTGTGATGACAGTGTTCAGGAAGCATTGTGATGAATGCGGTTATGGATCATTGTGATGATAAGTGTCGTGGAGCATTGTGATGACAGGGGTCATAGAGCATTGCGATGACACGGTTATGGAATATTGTGATGACCAGAATCCTGTAGCACTGTGATGAAAAGGGAATGGAGCATTGTGATTACAGGGGTCATGGATCATTGTGATGACAATTGTTCTACAACATTGTTAAGACAGATATCATCTAGCACAGTGATGAAAGGGGCCATGGAGCATTGTGATGACAGGCGTCATGGGACATTGTGTTGGCAGTGATCATGGAGCATTGTTAGAAAGGGAACATGGAGCAATTTGATTTCAGGGGCCATGAAAAATTGTGAATACATAGGCCATGGAGTATTCAGATGAATGTGGTCAAGGATCATTGTGACGAAAAGTGTACTGGAATATTGTGATGACACGGTTCATGGAGCATTGCGATGACAAGGGCCATGGCGAAATATGAAGACAGGTGTCATGGGGCATTGTGATGACAGTGGTCATCTAGAATTGTGAAGAAAGATATCATGGAGCACTGGGATGACAGGGGCCATGGAGCATTGTGATGACAGGGGTCATGGGGCATTGTGATGACACAGCCATGGAACATTATGATGACAAGAATTCTGGAGCATTGTTATAAATAGGGCATGGACCATTGTGATTAGAGGGGCCAAGGAGCATTCTGATGACAACGGCATGGAGCATTGTGATGACAAGTGTCATCGAGCATTGTGATGACAGTGGTCATGAAGCATTGTGATGAATGTGGTCATGGATCATTGTGATGACAAGTGTCGTGGAGCATTGTGATGACAGGGGTCATAGAGCATTGTGATGACACGGTTATGGAATATTGTGATGACCAGAATTCTGTAGCACTGTGATGAAAAGGGAATGAAGCATTATGATTACAGGGGTCATGGAGCATTGTGATGACAATTGTTCTAGAACATTGTGATGACAGGGATCATGGAGCATAGTGATGAAAGGGGCAATGGAGCATTGTGATGACAGGCGTCATGGGACAATGTGTTGACAGTGGTCATGGAGCATTGTTAGAAAGGGAACATGGAGCAATTTGATTTCAGGGGCCATGAAAAATTGTGAATACATAGGCCATGGGGTATTCAGATCAATGTGGTCATGGATCATTGTGATGACAAGTGTCGTGGAGCATTGTGATTACAGGGGTCATAGAGCATTGTGATGACATGGTTATGGAATATTGTGATGACCAGAATTCTGTAGCACTGTGATGAATAGCGAATGGAGTATTGTGATTACAGGGGTCAAGAAGCATTGTGATAACAATTGTTCTAGGAGATTGTGATGACAGGGATCATGGAGCATAGTGATTAAAGGGGCCATGGAGCATTGTCATGAGAGGCGTCATGGGACAATGTGTTGACAGTGCTCATGGAGCATTGTTAGAAAGGGAACATGGAGCAATTTGATTTCAGGGGCCATGAAAAATTGTGAATACATAGGCCATGGAGTATTCAGATGAATGTGGTCAAGGATCATTGTGACGACAAGTGTCCTGGAATATTGTGATGACACGGTTCATGAAGCATTGCGATGACAAGGGCCATGGCGAAATGTGAAGACAGGTGTCATGGGGCTTTGTGATGACAGTGGTCATTTAGAATTGTGAAGAAAGATATCATGGAGCAGTGGGATGACAGGGGCCATGGAGCATTGTGATGACAGGGGTCATGGGGCATTGTGATGACACGGCCATGGAACATTATGATGACAAGAATTCTGGAGCATTGAGATAAATAGGGCATGGACCATTGTGATTAGAGGGGCCAAGGAGCATTCTGATGACAACGGCATGGAGCATTGTGATGACAAGGGTCATCGAGCATTGTGATGACAGTGGTCATGAAGCATTGTGATGAAAGTGGTCATGGATCATTGTGATGACAAGTGTCGTGGAGCATTGTGATGACAGGGGTCATTGAGCATTGTGATGACACGGTTATGGAATATTGTGATGACCAGAATTCTGTAGCACTGTGATGAAAGGGGAATGGAGCATTGTGATTACAGGGGTCATGGTGCATTGTGATGAAAATTGTTCTAGAACATTGTGAAGACAGGGATCATGGAGCATAGTGATGAAAGGGCCGTGGAGCATTGTGATGACAGGCGTCATGGGACAATTTGTTGACAGTGGTCATGGAGGATTGTTAGAAAGGGAACATGGAGCAATTTGATTTCAGGGGCCATGAAAAATTGTGAATACATAGGCCATGGAGTATTCAGATGAATGTGGTCAAGGATCATTGTGACGACAAGTGTCCTGGATTATTGTGATGACACGGTTCATGGAGCATTGTGATGACAAGGGCCATGGCGAAATGTGAAGACAGGTGTCATGGGGCATTGTGAAGACAGTGGTCCTCTAGAATTGTGAAGAAAGATATCATGGAGCACTGGGATGACAGGGGCCATGGAGCATTGTGATGACAGGGGTCATGGGGCATTGTGATGACACGGCCATGGAACATTATGATGACAAGAATTCTGGAGCATTGTGATAAATAGGGCATGGACCATTGTGATTAGAGGGGCCAAGGAGCATTCTGATGACAACGGCATGGAGCATTGTGATGACAAGGGTCATCGAGCATTGTGATGACAGTGGTCATGAAGCATTGTGATGAATGTGGTCATGGATCATTGTGATGACAAGTGTCGTGGAGCATTGTGATGACAGGGGTCATAGAGCATTGTGATGACACGGTTATGGAATTTTGTGATGACCAAAATTCTGTAGCACTGTGATGAAAAGGGAATGGAGCATTGTGATTACAGGGGTCATGGAGCATTGTGATGACAATTGTTCTAGAACATTGTGAAGACAGGGATCATGGATCATAGTGATGAAAGGGCCATGGAGCATTGTGATGACAGGCGTCATGGGACAATGTGTTGACAGTGGTCATGGAGCATTGTTAGAAAGGGAACATGGAGCAATTTGATTTCAGGGGCCATGAAAATTTGTGAATACATAGGCCATGGAGTATTCAGATGAATGTGGTCATGAATCATTGTGATGACAATTGTCATGGAGCATTGTGATGACAGGGGTCATAGAGCATTGTGATGACACGGTTATGGAATATTGTGATGACCAGAATTCTGTAGCACTGTGATGAAAAGGGAATGGAGCATTGTGATTACAGGGGTCATGGAGCATTGTGATGACAAATGTTCTAGGAGATTGTGAAGACAGGGATCATGGAGCATAGTGATGAAATGGGCCATGGATGTTTGTGAAGACAGGTGTCATGGGACAATGTGTTGACAGTGGTCATGGAGCATTGTTAGAAAGGGAACATGGAGCAATTTGATTTCAGGGGCCATGAAAAATTGTGAATACATAGGCCATGGAGTATTCAGATGAATGTGGTCAAGGATCATTGTGACGAAAAGTGTCCTGGAATATTGTGATTACACGGTTCATGGAGCATTGCGATGACAAGGGCCATGGCGAAATGTGAAGACAGTTGTCATGGGGCATTGTGATGACAGTGGTCATCTAAAATTGTGAAGAAAGTTATCATGGAGCACTGGGATGACAGGGGCCATGGAGCATTGTGATGACAGGGGTCATGGGGCATTGTGATGACACGGCCATGGAACATTATGATGACAAGAATTCTGGAGCATTGTGATAAATAGGGCATGGACCATTGTGACTAGAGGGGCCAAGGAGCATTCTGATGACAACGGCATGGAGCATTGTGATGACAAGGGTCATCGAGCATTGTGATGACAGTGGTCATGAAGCATTGTGATGAAAGTGGTCATGGAGCATGGTGATGACAAGTGTCGTGGAGCATTGTGATGACAGGGGTCATAGAGCATTGTGATGACACGGTTATGAAATATTGTGATGACCAGAATTCTGTAGCACTGTGATGAAAAGGGAATGGAGCATTGTGATTACAGGGGTCATGGAGCATTGTGAAGACAATTGTTCTAGAACATTGTGAAGACAGGGATCATGGAGCATAGTGATGAAAGGGGCCATGGAGCATTGTGATGACAGGCGTCATGGGACAATGTGTTGACAGTGGTCATGGAGCATTGTTAGAAAGGGAACATGGAGCAATTTCATTTCAGGGGCCATGAAAAATTGTGAATACATAGGCCATGGAGTATTCAGATGAAAGTGGTCAAGGATCATTGTGACGAAAAGTGTCCTGGAATATTGTGATGACACGGTTCATGGAGCATTGCGATGACAAGGGCCATGGCGAAATGTGAAGACAGGTGTCATGGGGCATTGTGATGACAGTGGTCATCTAAAATTGTGAAGAAAGATATCATGGAGCAGTGGGATGACAGGGGCCATGGAGCATTGTGATGACAGGGGTCATGGGGCATTGTGATGACACGGCCATGGAACATTATGATGGCAAGTATTCTGGAGCATTGTGATAAAAAGGGCATGGATTATTGTGATTAGAGGGGCCAAGGAGCATTCTGATGACAACGGCATGGAGCATTGTGATGACAAGTGTCTTCGAGCATTGTGATGACAGTGGTCATGAAGCATTGTGATGAATGTGGTCATGGATCATTGTGATGACAAGCGTCGTGGAGCATTGTGATGACAGGGGTCATAGAGCATTGTGATGACACAGTTACGGAATATTGTGATGACCAGAATTCTGTAGCACTGTGATGAAAAGGGAATGGAGCATTGTGATTACAGGGGTCATGGAGCATTGTGATGACAAATGTTCTAGAATATTGTGAAGACAGGGATCATGGAGCATAGTGATGAAAGGGGCCATGGAGGATTGTGAAGACAGGCGTCATGGGACAATGTGTTGACAGTGGTCATGGAGCATTGTTAGAAAGGGAACATGGAGCAATTTGATTTCAGGGGCCATGAAAAATTGGG
Source organism: Eschrichtius robustus (assembly GCF_028021215.1). Lineage (NCBI taxonomy): Eukaryota > Metazoa > Chordata > Mammalia > Artiodactyla > Eschrichtiidae > Eschrichtius > Eschrichtius robustus. Next base: position 1,562,439 of record NW_027175412.1, read on the forward strand.
AATACATAGGCCATGGAGTATTTAGATGAATGTGGTCAAGGATCATTGTGACGACAAGTGTCCTGGAATATTGTGATGACACGCTTCATGGAGCATTGCGATGACAAGGGCCATGGCGAAATGTGAAGACAGGTGTCATGGGGCTTTGTGATGACAGTGGTCATCTAGAATTGTGAAGAAAGATATCATGGAGCAGTGGGATGACAGGGGACATGGAGCATTGTGATGACAGTGGTCATGAGGCATTGTGATGACACGGCCATGGAACATTATGATGACAAGTATTCTGGAGCATTGTGATAAAAAGAGCATGGAGCATTGTGATTAGAGGGGCCAAGGAGCATTCTGATGACAACGGAATGGAGCATTGTGATGACAAGGTTCATCGAGCATTTTGATGACAGTGGTCATGAAGCATTGTGATGAATGTGGTCATGGATCATTGTGATGACAAGTGTCGTGGAGCATTGTGATGACAGGGGTCATTGGGCATTGTGATGACACGGTTATGGAATATTGTGATGACCAGAATTCTGTAGCACTGTGATGAAAAAGGAATGGAGCATTGTGATTACAGGGGTCATGGAGCATTGTGATGACAATTGTTCTAGGACATTGTGATTACAGGGATCATGGAGCATAGTGATGAAAGGGGCCATGGAGCATTGTGATGACAGGTGTCATGGGACATTGTGTGGACAGTGGTCATGGAGCATTGTTAGAAAGGGAACATGGAGCAATTTGATTTCAGGGGCCATGAAAAATTGTGAATACATAGGCCATGGAGTATTCAGATGAATGTTGTCAAGGATCATTGTGACGACAAGTGTCCTGGAATATTGTGATGACACGGTTCATGGAGCATTGCGATGACAAGGGCCATGGCGAAATGTGAAGACAGGTGTCATGGGGCATTGTGATGACAGTGGTCATCTAGAATTGTGAAGAATGATATCATGGAGCACTGGGATGACAGGGGCCATGGAGCATTGTGATGACAGGGGTCATGGGGCATTGTGATGACACAGCCATGGAACATTATGATGACAAGAATTCTGGAGCATTGTGATAAAAAGGTCATGGACCATTATGATTACAGGGGCCAAGGAGCATTCTGATGACAACGGCATGGATCATTGTGATGACAAGGGTCATCGAGCATTGTGATGAGAGTGGTCAGGAAGCATTGTGATGAATGCGGTTATGGATCATTGTGATGATAAGTGTCGTGGAGCATTGTGATGACAGTGGTCATAGAGCATTGTGATGACACGGTTATGGAATATTGTGATGACCAGAATTCTGTAGCACTGGAATGAAAGGGAATGGAGCATTGTGATTACAGGGGTCATGGATCATTGTGATGACAATTGTTCTAGAACATTGTGAAGACAGGGATCATCGAGCATAGTGATTAAAGGGGCCATGGAGCATTGTGATGACAGGCGTCATGGGACATTCTGTTGGCAGTGGTCATGGAGCATTGTTAGAAAGGGAACATGGAGCAATTTGACTTCAGGGGCCATGAAAAATTGTGAATACATAGGCCATGGAGTATTCACATGAATGTGGTCAAGGATCATTGTGACGAAAAGTGTACTGGAATATTTTGATGACACGGTTATGGAATATTGTGATGACCAGAATTCTGTAGCACTGTGATGAATAGGGAATGGAGCATTATGATTACAGGGGTCATGGAGCATTGTGATGACAGGCGTCATGGGACAATGTGTTGACAGTGGTCATGGAGCATTGTTAGAAAGGGAACATGGAGCAATTTGATTTCAGGGGCCATGAAAAATTGTGAATACATAGGCCATGGAGTATTCAGATGAATGTGCTCAAGGATCATTGTGACGACAAGTGTCCTGGAATATTGTGATGACACGGTTCATGGAGCATTGTGATGACAAGGGCCATGGCGAAATGTGAAGACAGGTGTCATGGGGCATTGTGATGACGGTGGTCATCTAGAATTGTGAAGAAAGATATCATGGAGCACTGGGATGACAGGGGCCATGGAGCATTGTGATGACAGGGGTCATGGGGCATTGTGATGACACGGCCATGGAACATTATGATGACAAGAATTCTGGAGCATTGTGATAAAAAGGGCATGGATAATTGTGATTAGAGGGGCCAAGGAGAATTCTGATGACAACGGCATGGAGCATTGTGATGACAAGGGTCATCGAGAATTGTGATGACAGTGGTCATGAAGCATTGTGATGAATGTGGTCATGGATCATTGTGATGACAAGTGTCGTGGAGCATTGTGATGACAGGGGTCATAGAGCATTGTGATGACACGGTTATGGAATATTGTGATGACCAGAATTCTGTAGCACTGTGATGAAAAGGGAATGGAGCATTATGATTACAGGGGTCATGGAGCATTGTGATGACAATTGTTCTAGAACATTGTGATGACAGGGGTCATGGAGCATAGTGATGAAAGGGGCAATGGAGCATTGTGATGACAGGCGTCATGGGACAATGTGTTGACAGTGGTCATGGAGCATTGTTAGAAAGGGAACATGGAGCAATTTGATTTCAGGGGCAATGAAAAATTGTGAATACATAGGCCATGGAGTATTCAGATCAATGTGGTCATGGATCATTGTGATGACAAGTGTCGTGGAGCATTGTGATGACAGGGGTCATAGAGCATTGTGATGACATGGTTATGGAATATTTTGATGACCAGAATTCTGTAGCACTGTGATGAAAAGCGAATGGAGCATTGTGATTACAGGGGTCAAGAAGCATTGTGATAACAATTGTTCTAGAACATTGTGATGACAGGGATCATGGAGCATAGTGATGAAAGGGGCCATGGAGCATTGTGATGACAGGCGTCATGGGACAATGTGTTGACAGTGGTCATGGAGCATTGTTAGAAAGGGAACATGGAGCAATTTGATTTCAGGGGCCATGAAAAATTGTGCATACATAGGCCATGGAGTATTCAGATGAATGTGGTCAAGGATCATTGTGACGACAAGTGTCCTGGAATATTGTGATGACACGGTTCATGAAGCATTGCGATGACAAGGGCCATGGCGAAATGTGAAGACAGGTGTCATGGGGTTTTGTGATGACAGTGGTCATTTAGAATTGTGAAGAAAGATAGCATGGATCAGTGGGATGACAGGGGCCATGGAGCATTGTGATGACAGGGGTCATGGGGCATTGTGATGACACGGCCATGGAACATTATGATGACAAGAATTCTGGAGCATTGTGATAAATAGGGCATGGACCATTGTGATTAGAGGGGCCAAGGAGCATTCTGATGACAACGGCATGGAGCATTGTGATGACAAGGGTCATCGAGCATTGTGATGACAGTGGTCATGAAGCATTGTGATGAAAGTGGTCATGGATCATTGTGATGACAAGTGTCGTGGAGGATTGTGATGACAGGGGTCATAGAGCATTGTGATGACACGGTTATGGAATTTTGTGATGACCAGAATTCTGTAGCACTGTGATGAAAAGGGAATGGAGCATTGTGATTACAGCGGTCATGGAGCATTGTGATGAAAATTGTTCTAGAACATTGTGAAGACAGGGAACATGGAGCATAGTGATGAAAGGGGCCATGGAGCATTGTGATGATAGGCGTCATGGGACATTGTGTTGACATTGGTCATGGAGCAATGTTAGAAAGGGAACATGGAGCAATTTGATTTCAGGGGCCATGAAAAATTGTGAATACATAGGCCATGGAGTATTCAGATGAATGTGGTCAAGGATCATTGTGACGAAAAGTGTCCTGGAATATTGTGATGACACGGTTCATGGAGCATTGCAATGACAAGGGCCATGGCGAAATGTGAAGACAGGTGTCATGGGGCATTGTGATGACACGGCCATGGAACATTATGATGACAAGAAGTCTGGAGCATTGTGATAAAAAGGGCATGGACCATTGTGATTAGAGGGGCCAAGGTGCATTCTGATGACAACGGCATGGAGCATTGTGATGACAAGGGTCATCGAGCATTGTGATGACAGTGGTCATGAAGCATTGTGATGAATGTGGTCATGGATCATTGTGATGACAAGTGTCGTGGAGAATTTTGATGACAGGGTTCATAGAGCATTGTGATGACACGGTTATTTAATATTGTGTTGACCAGAATTCTGTAGCACTATGATGAAAAGGGAATGGAGCATTGTGATTACAGGGTCATGGAGCACTGTGATAACAATTGTTCTAGAACATTGTGAAGACAGGGATCATGGAGCATAGTGATGAAAGGGGCCATGGAGCATTGTGATGACAGGCGTCATGGGACAATGTGTTGACAGTGGTCATGGAGCATTGTTAGAAAGGGAACATGGAGCAATTTGATTTCAGGGGCCATGAAAAATTGTGAATACATAGGCCATGGAGTATTCAGATGAATGTGGTCAAGGATCATTGTGACGAAAAGTGTCCTGGAATATTGTGATGACACGGTTCATGGAGCATTGCGATGACAAGGGCCATGGCGAAATGTGAAGAAAGTGTCATGGGGCTTTGTGATGACAGTGGTCATCTAGAATTGTGAAGAAAGATATCATGGAGCAGTGGGATGACTGGGGCCATGGAGCATTGTGATGACAGTGGTCATGGGGCATTGTGATGACACGGCCATGGAACATTATGATGACAAGAATTCTGGAGCATTGTGATAAAAATGTCATGGACCATTGTGATTAGAGGGGCCAAAGAGCATTCTGATGACAACGGCATGGAGCATTGTGATGACAAGGGTCATCGAGCATTGTGATGAGAGTGGTCATGAAGCATTGTGATGAATGTGGTCATGGATCATTGTGATGACAAGTGTCGTGGAGCATTGTGATGACAGGGGTCATAGAGCATTGTGATGACACGGTTACGGAATATTGTGATGACCAGCATTCTGTAGCACTGTGATGAAAAGGGAATGGAGCATTGTGATTACAGGGGTCATGGAGCATTGTGATGACAATTGTTCTAGAACTTTGTGAAGACAGGTATCATGGAGCATAGTGATGAAAGGGGCCATGGAGCATTGTGATGACAGGCGTCATGGGACAATGTGTTGACAGTGGTCATGGAGCATTGTTAGAAAGTGAACATGGAGCAATTTGATTTCAGGAGCCATGAAAAATTGTGAATACATAGGCCATGGAGTATTCAGATGAATGTGGTCAAGGATCATTGTGACGAAAAGTGTCCTGGAATATTGTGATGACACGGTTCATGGAGCATTGCGATGACAAGGGCCATGGCGAAATGTGAAGACAGGTGTCATGGGGCATTGTGATGACAATCATCATCTAGAATTGTGAAGAAAGATATCATGGAGCACTGGGATGACAGGGGCCATGGAACATTGTGATGACAGGGGTCATGGGGCATTGTGATGACACGGCCATGGAACATTATGATGACAAGAATTCTGGAGCATTGTGATAAAAGGGCATGGACCATTGTGATTAGAGGGGCCAAGGAGCATTCTGATGACAACGGCATGGAGCATTGTGATGAAAAGTGTCATCGAGCATTGTGATGATAGTGGTCATGAAGCATTGTGATGAATGTGGTTATGGATCATTGTGATGACAAGTGTCGTGGAGCATTGTGATGACAGGGGTTATAGAGCATTGTGATGACACGGTTATGGAATATTGTGATGACCGGAATTCTGTAGCACTGTGATGAAAAGGGAATGGAGCATTGTGATTACAGGGGTCATGGAGCACTGTGATGACAATTGTTCTAGATCATTGTGAAGACAGGGATCATGGAGCATAGTGATGAAAGGGGCCATGGAGCATTGTGATGACAGGCGTCATGGGACAATGTGTTGACAGTGGTCATGGAGCATTGTTAGAAAGGGAACATGGAGCAATTTGATTTCAGGGGCCATGAAAAATTGTGAATATATAGGCCATGGAGTATTCAGATGAAAGTGGTCAAGGATCATTGTGACGAAAAGTGTCCTGGAATATTGTGATGACACGTTTCATGGAGCATTGCGATGACAAGGTCCATGGCGAAATGTGAAGACAGGTGTCATGGGGCATTGTGATGACAGTGGTCATCTAAAATTGTGAAGAAAGATATCATGGAGCACTGGGATGACAGGGGCCATGGAGCATTGTGATGACAGGGGTCATGGGGCATTGTGATGACACGGCCATATAACATTATGATGGCAAGTATTCTGGAGCATTGTGATAAAAAGGGCATGGACCATTGTGATTAGAGGGGCCAAGGAGCATTCTGATGACAACGGCATGGAGCATTGTGATGACAAGTGTCATCGAGCATTGTGATGATTGTGGTCATGAAGCATTGTGATAAATGTGGTCATGGATCATTGTGATGACAAGTATCGTGGAGCATTGTGATGACAGGGGTCATAGAGCATTGTGATGACATGGTTATGGAATATTGTGATGACCAGAATTCTGTAGCACTGTGATGAAAAGCGAATGGAGCATTGTGATTACAGGGGTCAAGAAGCATTTTGATAACAATTGTTCTAGAACATTGTGATGACAGGGATCATGGAGCATAGTGATGAAAGGGGCCATGGAGCATTGTGATGACAGGCGTCATGGGACAATGTGTTGACAGTGGTCATGGAGCATTGTTAGAAAGGGAACATGGAGCAATTTGATTTCAGGGGCCATGAAAAATTGTGAATACATAGGCCATGGAGTATTCAGATGAATGTGGTCAAGGATCATTGTGACGACAAGTGTCCTGGAATATTGTGATGACACGGTTCATGAAGCATTGGGATGACAAGGGCCATGGCGAAATGTGAAGACAGGTGTCATGGGGCGTTGTTATGACAGTGGTCATCTAGAATTGTGAAGAAAGATATCATGGAGCAGTTGGATGACAGGGGCCATGGAGCATTGTGATGACAGGGTTCATGGGGCATTGTGATGACACGGCCATGGAACATTATGATGACAAGAATTCTGGAGCATTGTGATAAATAGGGCATGGACCATTGTGATTAGAGGGGCCAAGGAGCATTCTGATGACAACGGCATGGAGCATTGTGATGACAAGGGTCATCGAGCATTGTGATGACAGTGGTCATGAAGCATTGTGATGAAAGTGGTCATGGATAATTGTGATGACAAGTGTCGTGGAGCATTGTGATGACAGGGGTCATAGAGCATTGTGATGACACGGTTATGGAATTTTGTGATGACCAGAATTCTGTAGCACTGTGATGAAAAGGGAATGGAGCATTGTGATTACAGCGGTCATGGAGCATTGTGATGACAATTGTTCTAGAACATTGTGAAGACAGGGGACATGGAGCATAGTGATGAAAGGGGCCATGGAGCATTGTGATGACCGGCGTCATGGGACATTGTGTTGACAGTGGTCATGGTGCAATGTTAGAAAGGGAACATGGAGCAATTTGATTTCAGGGGCCATGAAAAATTGTGAATACATAGGCCATGGAGTATTCAGATGAATGTGGTCAAGGATCATTGTGACGAAAAGTGTCCTGGAATATTGTGATGACACGGTTCATGGAGCATTGCCATGACAAGGGCCATGGCGAAATGTGAAGACAGGTGTCATGGGGCATTGTGATGACAGTGGTCATCTAGAATTGTGAAGAAAGATATCATGGAGCACTGGGATGACAGGGGCCATGGAGCATTGTGATGACAGGGGTCATGGGGCATTGTGATGACACGGCCATGGAACATTATGATGACAAGAATTCTGGAGCATTGTGATAAAATGTGCATGGACCATTGTGATTAGAGGGGCCAAGGAGCATTCTGATGACAACGGCATTGAACATTGTGATGACAAGGGTCATCGAGCATTGTGATGACAGTGGTCATGAAGCATTGTGATGAATGTGGTTATGGATCATTGTGATGACAAGTGTCGTGGAGCATTGTGATGATAGGGGTCATAGAGCATTGTGATGACACAGTTATGGAATATTGTGATGACCAGAATTCTGTAGCACTGTGACGAAAAGGGAATGGAGCATTGTGATTACAGGGGTCATGGAGCTTTGTGATGACAATTGTTTAGAACATTGTGAAGACAGGGATCATAGAGCATAGTGATGAAAGGGGCCATGGAGCATTGTGATGACAAGCGTCATGGGACAATGTGTTGACAGTGGTCATGGAGCATTGTTAGAAAGGGAACATGGAGCAATTTGATTTCAGGGGCCATGAAAAATTGTGAATACATAGGCCATGGAGTATTCAGATGAATGTGGTCAAGGATCATTGTGACGACAATTGTCCTGGAATATTGTGATGACATGGTTCATGGAGCATTGCGATGACAAGGGCCATGGTGAAATATGAAGACAGGTGTCATGGTGCTTTGTGATGACAGTGGTCATCTAGAATTGTGAAGAAAGATATCATGGAGCAGTGGGATGACAGGGGCCATGGAGCATTGTGATGAAAGGGGTCATGGGGCATTGTGATGACACGGCCATGGAACATTATGATGACAAGAATTCTGGAGCATTGTGATAAATAGGGCATGGACCATTGTGATTAGAGGGGCCAAGGAGCATTCTGATGACAAATGCATGGAGCATTGTGATGACATGGGTCATCGAGCATTGTGATGACAGTGGTCATGAAGCATTGTGATGAATGTGGTCATGGATCATTGTGATGACAAATGTCGTGGAGCATTTTGATGACAGGGTTCATAGAGCATTGTGATGACACGGTTATGTAATATTGTGTTGACCAGAATTGTGTAGCACTGTGATGAAAAGGGAATGGAGCATTGTGATTACAGGGGTCATGGAGCATTGTGATGACAATTGTTCTAGAACATTGTGAAGACAGGGATCATGGAGCATAGTGATGAAAGGGGCCATGGATCATTGTGATGATAGGCGTCATGGGACATTGTGTTGACAGTGGTCATGGAGCATTGTTAGAAATGGAACATGGAGCAATTTGATTTCAGGGGCCATGAAAAATTGTGAATATATAGGCCATGGAGTATTCAGATGAAAGTGGTCAAGGATCATTGTGACGAAAAGTGTCCTGGAATATTGTGATGACACGGTTCATGGAGCATTGCGATGACAAGGGCCATGGCGAAATGTGAAGACAGGTGTCATGGGGCATTGTGATGACAGTGGTCATCTAAAATTGTGAAGAAAGATATCATGGAGCACTGGGATGACAGGGGCCATGGAGCATTGTGATGACAGGGGTCATGGGGCATTGTGATGACACGGCCATATAACATTATGATGGCAAGTATTCTGGAGCATTGTGATAAAAAGGGCATGGATCATTGTGATTAGAGGGGCCAAGGAGCATTCTGATGACAACGGCATGGAGCATTGTGATGACAAGTGTCATCGAGCATTGTGATGACAGTGGTCATGAAGCATTGTGATGAATGTGGTCATGGATCATTGTGATGACAAGTGTCGTGGAGCATTGTGATGACAGGGGTCATAGAGAATTGTGATGACACAGTTATGGAATATTGTGATGACCAGAATTCTGTAGCACTGTGATGAAAAGGGAATGGAGCATTGTGATTACAGGGGTCATGGAGCATTGTGATGACAAATGTTCTAGAATATTGTGAAGACAGGGATCATGGAGCATAGTGATGAAAGGGGCCATGGAGGATTGTGAAGACAGGCGTCATGGGACAATGTGTTGACAGTGGTCATGGAGCATTGTTAGAAAGGGAACATGGAGCAATTTGATTTCAGGGGCCATGAAAAATTGTGAATATATAGGCCATGGAGTATTCAGATGAAAGTGGTCAAGGATCATTGTGACGAAAAGTGTCCTGGAATATTGTGATGACACGGTTCATGGAGCATTGCGATGACAAGGGCCATGGCGAAATGTGAAGACAGGTGTCATGGGGCATTGTGATGACAGTGGTCATCTAAAATTGTGAAGAAAGATATCATGGAGCACTGGGATGACAGGGGCCATGGAGCATTGTGATGACAGGGGTCATGGGGCATTGTGATGACACGGCCATATAACATTATGATGGCAAGTATTCTGGAGCATTGTGATAAAAAGGGCATGGATCATTGTGATTAGAGGGGCCAAGGAGCATTCTGATGACAACGGCATGGAGCATTGTGATGACAAGTGTCATCGAGCATTGTGATGACAGTGGTCATGAAGCATTGTGATGAATGTGGTCATGGATCATTGTGATGACAAGTGTCGTGGAGCATTGTGATGACAGGGGTCATAGAGAATTGTGATGACACAGTTATGGAATATTGTGATGACCAGAATTCTGTAGCACTGTGATGAAAAGGGAATGGAGCATTGTGATTACAGGGGTCATGGAGCATTGTGATGACAAATGTTCTAGAATATTGTGAAGACAGGGATCATGGAGCATAGTGATGAAAGGGGCCATGGAGGATTGTGAAGACAGGCGTCATGGGACAATGTGTTGACAGTGGTCAGGGAGCATTGTTAGAAAGGGAATATGGAGCAATTTGATTTCAGGGGCCATGAAAAATTGTGAATACATAGGCCATGGAGAATTCAGATGAATGTGGTCAAGGATCATTGTGACGAAAAGTGTACTGGAATATTGTGATGACACGGTTCATGGAGCATTGCGATGACAAGGGCCATGGTGAAATGTGAAGACAGGTGTCATGGGGCTTTGTGATGACAGTGGTCATCTAGAATTGTGAAGAAAGATATCATGGAGCAGTGGGATGACAGGGGACATGGAGCATTGTGATGACAGGGGTCATGAGGCATTGTGATGACACGGCCATGGAACATTATGATGACAAGTATTCTGGAGCATTGTGATAAAAAGAGCATGGAGCATTGTGATTAGAGGGGCCAAGGAGCATTCTGATGACAACGGCATGGAGCATTGTGATGACAAGGTTCATCGAGCATTGTGATGACAGTGGTCATGAAGCATTGTGATGAATGTGGTCATGGATCATTGTGATGACAAGTGTCGTGGAGCATTGTGATGACAGGGGTCATTGAGCATTGTGATGACACGGTTATGGAATATTGTGATGACCAGAATTCTGTAGCACTGTGATGAAAAGGGAATGGAGCATTATGATTACAGGGGTCATGGAGCATTGTGATGACAATTGTTCTAGAACATTGTGATGACAGGGATCATGGAGCATAGTGATGAAAGGGGCAATGGAGCATTGTGATGACAGGCGTCATGGGACAATGTGTTGACAGTGGTCATGGAGCATTGTTAGAAAGGGAACATGGAGCAATTTGATTTCAGGGGCCATGAAAAATTGTGAATACATAGGCCATGGAGTATTCAGATCAATGTGGTCATGGATCATTGTGATGACAAGTGTCGTGGAGCATTGTGATGACAGGGGTCATAGAGCATTGTGATGACATGGTTATGGAATATTGTGATGACCAGAATTCTGTAGCACTGTGATGAAAAGCGAATGGAGCATTGTGATTACAGGGGTCAAGAAGCATTGTGATAACAATTGTTCAAGAACATTGTGATGACAGGGATCATGGAGCATAGTGATTAAAGGGGCCATGGAGCATTGTCATGAGAGGCGTCATGGGACAATGTGTTGACAGTGCTCATGGAGCATTGTTAGAAAGGGAACATGGAGCAATTTGATTTCAGGGGCCATGAAAAATTGTGAATACATAGGCCATGGAGTATTCAGATGAATGTGGTCAAGGATCATTGTGACGACAAGTGTCCTGGAATATTGTGATGACACGGTTCATGAAGCATTGCGATGACAAGGGCCATGGCGAAATGTGAAGACAGGTGTCATGGGGCTTTGTGATGACAGTGGTCATTTAGAATTGTGAAGAAAGATATCATGGAGCAGTGGGATGACAGGGGCCATGGAGCATTGTGATGACAGGGGTCATGGGGCATTGTGATGACACGGCCATGGAACATTATGATGACAAGAATTCTGGAGCATTGAGATAAATAGGGCATGGACCATTGTGATTAGAGGGGCCAAGGAGCATTCTGATGACAACGGCATGGAGCATTGTGATGACAAGGGTCATCGAGCATTGTGATGACAGTGGTCATGAAGCATTGTGATGAAAGTGGTCATGGATCATTGTGATGACAAGTGTCGTGGAGCATTGTGATGACAGGGGTCATAGAGCATTGTGATGACACGGTTATGGAATATTGTGATGACCAGAATTCTGTAGCACTGTGATGAAAGGGGAATGGAGCATTGTGATTACAGGGGTCATGGTGCATTGTGATGAAAATTGTTCTAGAACATTGTGAAGACAGGGATCATGGAGCATAGTGATGAAAGGGCCGTGGAGCATTGTGATGACAGGCGTCATGGGACAATTTGTTGACAGTGGTCATGGAGGATTGTTAGAAAGGGAACATGGAGCAATTTGATTTCAGGGGCCATGAAAAATTGTGAATACATAGGCCATGGAGTATTCAGATGAATGTGGTCAAGGATCATTGTGACGACAAGTGTCCTGGATTATTGTGATGACACGGTTCATGGAGCATTGTGATGACAAGGGCCATGGCGAAATGTGAAGACAGGTGTCATGGGGCATTGTGAAGACAGTGGTCCTCTAGAATTGTGAAGAAAGATATCATGGAGCACTGGGATGACAGGGGCCATGGAGCATTGTGATGACAGGGGTCATGGGGCATTGTGATGACACGGCCATGGAACATTATGATGACAAGAATTCTGGAGCATTGTGATAAATAGGGCATGGACCATTGTGATTAGAGGGGCCAAGGAGCATTCTGATGACAACGGCATGGAGCATTGTGATGACAAGGGTCATCGAGCATTGTGATGACAGTGGTCATGAAGCATTGTGATGAATGTGGTCATGGATCATTGTGATGACAAGTGTCGTGGAGCATTGTGATGACAGGGGTCATAGAGCATTGTGATGACACGGTTATGGAATATTGTGATGACCAGAATTCTGTAGCACTGTGATGAAAAGGGAATGGAGCATTGTGATTACAGGGGTCATGGAGCATTGTGATGACAAATGTTCTAGGAGATTGTGAAGACAGGGATCATGGAGCATAGTGATGAAATGGGCCATGGAGGTTTGTGAAGACAGGTGTCATGGGACAATGTGTTGACAGTGGTCATGGAGCATTGTTAGAAAGGGAACATGGAGCAATTTGATTTCAGGGGCCATGAAAAATTGTGAATACATAGGCCATGGAGTATTCAGATGAATGTGGTCAAGGATCATTGTGACGAAAGTGTCCTGGAATATTGTGATGACACGGTTCATGGAGCATTGCGATGACAAGGGCCATGGCGAAATGTGAAGACAGGTGTCATGGGGCATTGTGATGACAGTGGTCATCTAAAATTGTGAAGAAAGATATCATGGAGCACTGGGATGACATGGGCCATGGAGCATTGTGATGACAGGGGTCATGGGGCATTGTGATGACACGGCCATGGAACATTATGATGACAAGAATTCTGGAGCATTGTGATAAATAGGGCATGGACCATTGTGACTAGAGGGGCCAAGGAGCATTCTGATGACAACGGCATGGTGCATTGTGATGACAAGGGTCATCGAGCATTGTGATGACAGTGGTCATGAAGCATTGTGATGAAAGTGGTCATGGAGCATTGTGATGACAAGCGTCGTGGAGCATTGTGATGACAGTGGTCATAGAGCATTGTGATGACACGGTTATGAAATATTGTGATGACCAGAATTCTGTAGCACTGTGATGAAAAGGGAATGGAGCATTGTGATTACAGGGGTCATGCAGCATTGTGAAGACAATTGTTCTAGAACATTGTGAAGACAGGGATCATGGAGCATAGTGATGAAAGGGGCCATGGAGCATTGTGATGACAGGCGTCATGGGACAATGTGTTGACAGTGGTCATGGAGCATTGTTAGAAAGGGAACATGGAGCAATTTCATTTCAGGGGCCATGAAAAATTGTGAATACATAGGCCATGGAGTATTCAGATGAAAGTGGTCAAGGATCATTGTGACGAAAAGTGTCCTGGAATATTGTGATGACACGGTTCATGGAGCATTGCGATGACAAGGGCCATGGCGAAATGTGAAGACAGGTGTCATGGGGCATTGTGATGACAGTGGTCATGTAAAATTGTGAAGAAAGATATCATGGAGCAGTGGGATGACAGGGGCCATGGAGCATTGTGATGACAGGGGTCATGGGGCATTGTGATGACACGGCCATGGAACATTATGATGGCAAGTATTCTGGAGCATTGTGATAAAAAGGGCATGGATCATTGTGATTAGAGGGGCCAAGGAGCATTCTGATGACAACGGCATGGAGCATTGTGATGACAAGTGTCATCGAGCATTGTGATGACAGTGGTCATGAAGCATTGTGATGAATGTGGTCATGGATCATTGTGATGACAAGCGTCGTGGAGCATTGTGATGACAGGGGTCATAGAGCATTGTGATGACACAGTTACGGAATATTGTGATGACCAGAATTCTGTAGCACTGTGATGAAAAGGGAATGGAGCATTGTGATTACAGGGGTCATGGAGCATTGTGATGACAAATGTTCTAGAATATTGTGAAGACAGGGATCATGGAGCATAGTGATGAAAGGGGCCATGGAGGATTGTGAAGACAGGCGTCATGGGACAATGTGTTGACAGTGGTCATGGAGCATTGTTAGAAAGGGAACATGGAGCAATTTGATTTCAGGGGCCATGAAAAATTGGGAATACATAGGCCATGGAGTATTTAGATGAATGTGGTCAAGGATCATTGTGACGAAATGTGTCCTGGAATATTGTGATGACACGCTTCATGGAGCATTGCGATGACAAGGGCCATGGCGAAATGTGAAGACAGGTGTCATGGGGCTTTGTGATGACAGTGGTCATCTAGAATTGTGAAGAAAGATATCATGGAGCAGTGGGATGACAGGGGACATGGAGCATTGTGATGACAGGGGTCATGAGGCATTGTGATGACACGGCCATGGAACATTATGATGACAAGTATTCTGGAGCATTGTGATAAAAAGAGCATGGAGCATTGTGATTAGAGGGGCCAAGGAGCATTCTGATGACAACGGAATGGAGCATTGTGATGACAAGGTTCATCGAGCATTTTGATGACAGTGGTCATGAAGCATTGTGATGAATGTGGTCATGGATCATTGTGATGACAAGTGTCGTGGAGCATTGTGATGACAGGGGTCATTGGGCATTGTGATGACACGGTTATGGAATATTGTGATGACCAGAATTCTGTAGCACTGTGATGAAAAAGGAATGGAGCATTGTGATTACAGGGGTCATGGAGCATTGTGATGACAATTGTTCTAGGACATTGTGATTACAGGGATCATGGAGCATAGTGATGAAAGGGGCCATGGAGCATTGTGATGACAGGTGTCATGGGACATTGTGTGGACAGTGGTCATGGAGCATTGTTAGAAAGGGAACATGGAGCAATTTGATTTCTGGGGCCATGAAAAATTTTGAATACATAGGCCATGGAGTATTCAGATGAATGTGGTCAAGGATCATTGTGACGACATGTGTCCTGGAATATAGTGATGACACGGTTCATGGAGCATTGCGATGACAAGGGCCATGGCGAAATGTGAAGACAGGTGTCATGGGGCATTGTGATGACAGTGGTCATCTAGAATTGTGAAGAATGATATCATGGAGCACTGGGATGACAGGGGCCATGGAGCATTGTGATGACAGGGGTCATGGGGCATTGTGATGACACAGCCATGGAACATTATGATGACAAGAATTCTGGAGCATTGTGATAAAAAGGTCATGGACCATTGTGATTAGAGGGGCCAAGGAGCATTCTGATGACAACGGCATGGAGCATTGTGATGACAAGGGTCATCGAGCATTGTGATGAGAGTGGTCAGGAAGCATTGTGATGAATGCGGTTATGGATCATTGTGATGATAAGTGTCGTGGAGCATTGTGATGACAGTGGTCATAGAGCATTGTGATGACACGGTTATGGAATATTGTGATGACCAGAATTCTGTAGCACTGGAATGAAAGGGAATGGAGCATTGTGATTACAGGGGTCATGGATCATTGTGATGACAATTGTTCTAGAACATTGTGAAGACAGGGATCATCGAGCATAGTGATTAAAGGGGCCATGGAGCATTGTGATGACAGGCGTCATGGGACATTCTGTTGGCAGTGGTCATGGAGCATTGTTAGAAAGGGAACATGGAGCAATTTGATTTCAGGGGCCATGAAAAATTGTGAATACATAGGCCATGGAGTATTCACATGAATGTGGTCAAGGATCATTGTGACGAAAAGTGTACTGGAATATTGTGATGACACGGTTATGGAATATTGTGATGACCAGAATTCTGTAGCACTGTGATGAATAGGGAATGGAGCATTATGATTACAGGGGTCATGGAGCATTGTGATGACAGGCGTCATGGGACAATGTGTTGACAGTGGTCATGGAGCATTGTTAGAAAGGGAACATGGAGCAATTTGATTTCAGGGGCCATGAAAAATTGTGAATACATAGGCCATGGAGTATTCAGATGAATTTGCTCAAGAATCATTGTGACGACAAGTGTCCTGGAATATTGTGATGACACGGTTCATGGAGCATTGTGATGACAAGGGCCATGGCGAAATGTGAAGACAGGTGTCATGGGGCATTGTGATGACGGTGGTCATCTAGAATTGTGAAGAAAGATATCATGGAGCACTGGGATGACAGGGGCCATGGAGCATTGTGATGACAGGGGTCATGGGGCATTGTGATGACACGGCCATGGAACATTATGATGACAAGAATTCTGGAGCATTGTGATAAAAAGAGCATGGACCATTGTGATTAGAGGGGCCAAGGAGCATTCTGATGACAACGGCATGGAGCATTGTGATGAGAGTGGTCATGAAGCATTGTGATGAATGTGGTCATGGATCATTGTGATGACAAGTGTCGTGGAGCATTGTGATGACAGGGGTCATAGAGCATTGTGATGACACGGTTATGGAATATTGTGATGACCAGAATTCTGTAGCACTGTGATGAAAAGGGAATGGAGCATTATGATTACAGGGGTCATGGAGCATTGTGATGACAATTGTTCTAGAACATTGTGATGACAGGGGTCATGGAGCATAGTGATGAAAGGGGCAATGGAGCATTGTGATGACAGGCGTCATGGGACAATGTGTTGACAGTGGTCATGGAGCATTGTTAGAAAGGGAACATGGAGCAATTTGATTTCAGGGGCAATGAAAAATTGTGAATACATAGGCCATGGAGTATTCAGATCAATGTGGTCATGGATCATTGTGATGACAAGTGTCGTGGAGCATTGTGATGACAGGGGTCATAGAGCATTGTGATGACATGGTTATGGAATATTTTGATGACCAGAATTCTGTAGCACTGTGATGAAAAGCGAATGGAGCATTGTGATTACAGGGGTCAAGAAGCATTGTGATAACAATTGTTCTAGAACATTGTGATGACAGGGATCATGGAGCATAGTGATGAAAGGGGCCATGGAGCATTGTGATGACAGGCGTCATGGGACAATGTGTTGACAGTGGTCATGGAGCATTGTTAGAAAGGGAACATGGAGCAATTTGATTTCAGGGGTCATGAAAAATTGTGAATACATAGGCCATGGAGTATTCAGATGAATGTGGTCAAGGATCATTGTGACGACAAGTGTCCTGGAATATTGTGATGACACGGTTCATGAAGCATTGCGATGACAAGGGCCATGGCGAAATGTGAAGAAAGGTGTCATGGGGTTTTGTGATGACAGTGGTCATTTAGAATTGTGAAGAAAGATAGCATGGATCAGTGTGATGACAGGGGCCATGGAGCATTGTGATGACAGGGGTCATGGGGCATTGTGATGACACGGCCAAGGAACATTATAATGAAAAGAATTCTGGAGCATTGTGATAAATAGGGCATGGACCATTGTGATTAGAGGGGCCAAGGAGCATTCTGATGACAACGGTATGGAGCATTGTGATGACAATGGTCATCGAGCATTGTGATGAGAGTGGTCAGGAAGCATTGTGATGAATGCGGTTATGGATCATTGTGATGATAAGTGTCGTGGAGCTTTGTGATGACAGGGGTCATAGAGCATTGTGATGACACGTTTATGGAATATTGTGATGACCAGAATTCTGTAGCACTGGAATGAAAGGGAATGGAGCATTGTGATTACAGGGGTCATGGATCATTTTGATGACAATTGTTCTAGAACATTGTGAAGACAGGGATCATCGAGCATAGTGATTAAAGGGGCCATGGAGCATTGTGATGACAGGCGTCATGGGACATTGTGTTGGCAGTGGTCATGGAGCATTGTTAGAAAGGGAACATGGAGCAATTTGATTTCAGGGGCCATGAAAAATTGTGAATACATAGGCCATGGAGTATTCAGATGAATGTGGTCAAGGATCATTGTGACGAAAAGTGTCCTGGAATATTGTGATAACACGGTTCATGGAGCATTGCCATGACAAGGGCCATGGCGAAATGTGAAGACAGGTGTCATGGGGCATTGTGATGACACGGCCATGGAACATTATGATGACAAGAAGTCTGGAGCATTGTGATAAAAAGGGCATGGACCACTGTGATTAGAGGGGCCAAGGAGCATTCTGATGACAACGGCATGGAACATTGTGATGACAAGGGTCATCGAGCATTGTGATGACAGTGGTCATGAAGCATCGTGATGAATGTGGTCATGGATCATTGTGATGACAAGTGTCGTGGAGCATTTTGATGACAGGGTTCATAGAGCATTGTGATGACACGGTTATGAAATATTGTGTTGACCAGAATTCTGTAGCACTGTGATGAAAAGGGAAAGGAGCATTGTGATTACAGGGGTCATGGAGCATTGTGATGACAATTGTTCTAGAACATTGTGAAGACAGGGATCATGGAGCATAGTGATGAAAGGGGCCATGGAGCATTGTGATGATAGGCGTCATGGGACATTGTGTTGACAGTGGTCATGGAGCATTGTTAGAAAGGGAACATGGAGCAATTTGATTTCAGGGGCCATGAAAAATTGTGAATACATAGGCCATGGAGTATTCAGATGAATGTGGTCAAGGATCATTGTGACGACAAGTGTCCTGGAATATTGTGATGACACGGTTCATGGAGCATTGCGATGACAAGGGCCATGGCGAAATGTGAAGACAGGTGTAATGGGGCATTGTGATGACAGTGGTCATCTAGAATTGTGAAGAAAGATATCATGGAGCACTGGGATGACAGGGGCCATGGAGCATTGTGAAGACAGGGGTCATGGGGCATTTTGATGACATGGCCATGGAACATTTTTATGACAAGAATTCGGGAGCATTGTGTTAAAAAGAGCATGGACCATTGTAATTAGAGGGGCCAAGGAGCATTCTGATGACAACGGCATGGAGCATTGTGATGACAAGGGTCATCGAGCATTGTGATGACAGTGGTCATGAAGCATTGTGATGAATGTGGTCATGGATCATTGTGATGACAAGTGTCGTGGAGCATTGTGATGACAGGGGTCATAGAGCATTGTGATGACACGGTTATGGAATATTGTGATGACCAGAATTCTTTAGCACTGTGATGAAAAGGGAATGGAGCATTGTGATTACAGGGGTCATGGATCATTTTGATAACAATTGTTCTAGAACATTGTGAAGACAGGGATCATGGAGCATACTGATGAAAGGGGCCATGGAGCATTGTGATGACAGGCGTCTTGGGACAATGTGTTGACAGTGGTCATGGAGCATTGTTAGAAAGGGAACATGGAGCAATTTGATTTCAGGGGCCATGAAAAATTGTGAATACATAGACCATGGTGTATTCAGATGAAAGTGGTCAAGGATCATTGTGACGAAAAGTGTCCTGGAATATTGTGATGACACGGTTCATGGAGCATTGCGATGACAAGGGCCATGGCGAAATGTGAAGAGAGGTGTCTTCGGGCATTGTGATGACAGTGGTCATCTAGAATTGTGAAGAAAGATATCATGGAGAACTGGGATGACAGGGGCCATGGAGCATTGTGATGACAGGGGTCATGGGGCACTGTGATGACACGGCCATGGAACATTATGATGGCAAGTATTCTGGAGCATTGTGATAAAAAGGGCATGGATCATTGTGATTAGAGGGGCCAAGGAGCATTCTGATGACAACGGCATGGAGCATTGTGATGACAAGTGTCATTGAGCATTGTGATGACAGTGGTCATGAAGCATTGTGATGAATGTGGTCATGGATCATTGTGATGACAAGTGTCGTGGAGCATTGTGATGACAGGGGTCATAGAGCATTGTGATGACACAGTTATGGAATATTGTGATGACCAGAATTCTGTAGCACTGTGATGAAAAGGGAATGGAGCATTGTGATTACAGGGGTCATGGAGCATTGTGATGAAAAATGTTCTAGAATATTGTGAAGACAGGGATCATGGAGCATAGTGATGAAAGGGGCCATGGAGGATTGTGAAGACAGGCGTCATGGGACAATGTGTTGACAGTGGTCATGGAGCATTGTTAGAAAGGGAACATGGAGCATTTTGATTTCAGGGGCCATGAAAAATTGTGAATACATAGGCCATGGAGTATTCAGATGAATGTGGTCAAGGATCATTGTGACGACAAGTGTCCTGGAATATTGTGATGACACGGTTCATGGAGCATTGCGATGACAAGGGCCATGGCGAAATGTGAAGACAGGTGTCATGGGGCTTTGTGATGACAGTGGTCATCTAGAATTGTGAAGAAAGATATCATGGAGCAGTGGGATGACAGGGGACATGGAGCATTGTGATGACAGGGGTCATGAGGCATTGTGATGATACGGCCATGGAACATTATGATGACAAGTATTCTGGAGCATTGTGATAAAAAGAGCATGGAGCATTGTGATTAGAGGGGCCAAGGAGCATTCTGATGACAACGGAATGGAGCATTGTGATGACAAGGTTCATCGAGCATTTTGATGACAGTGGTCATGAAGCATTGTGATGAATGTGGTCATGGATCATTGTGATTCCAAGTGTCGTGGAGCATTGTGATGACAGGGGTCATTGAGCATTGTGATGACACGGTTATGGAATATTGTGATGACCAGAATTCTGTAGCACTGTGATGAAAAAGGAATGGAGCATTGTGATGACAAGGTTCATCGAGCATTTTTATGACAGTGGTCATGAAGCATTGTGATGAATGTGGTCATGGATCATTGTGATTCCAAGTGTCGTGGAGCATTGTGATGACAGGGGTCATTGAGCATTGTGATGACACGGTTATGGAATATTGTGATGACCAGAATTCTGTAGCACTGTGATGAAAAAGGAATGGAGCATTGTGATTACAGGGGTCATGGAGCATTGTGATGACAATTGTTCTAGAACATTGTGATTACAGGGATCATGGAGCATAGTGATGAAAGGGGCCATGGAGCATTGTGATGACAGGTGTCATGGGACATTGTGTGGACAGTGGTCATGGAGCATTGTTAGAAAGGGAACATGGAGCATTTTGATTACAGGGGCCATGAAAAATTGTGAATACATAGGCCATGGAGTATTCAGATGAATGCGGTCAAGGATCATTGTGACGACATGTGTCCTGGAATATTGTGATGACACGGTTCATGGAGCATTGCGATGACAAGAGCCATGGCGAAATGTGAAGACAGGTGTCATGGGGCATTGTGATGACAGTGGTCATCTAGAATTGTGAAGAATGATATCATGGAGCACTGGGATGACAGGGGCCATGGAGCATTGTGATGACAGGGGTCATGGGGCATTGTGATGACACAGCCATGGAACATTATGATGACAAGAATTCTGGAGCATTGTGATAAAAAGGTCATGGACCATTGTGATTAGAGGGGCCAAGGAGCATTCTGATGACAACGGTATGGAGCATTGTGATGACAATGGTCATCGAGCATTGTGATGAGAGTGGTCAGGAAGCATTGTGATGAATGCGGTTATGGATCATTGTGATGATAAGTGTCGTGGAGCTTTGTGATGACAGGGGTCATAGAGCATTGTGATGACACGTTTATGGAATATTGTGATGACCAGAATTCTGTAGCACTGGAATGAAAGGGAATGGAGCATTGTGATTACAGGGGTCATGGATCATTTTGATGACAATTGTTCTAGAACATTGTGAAGACAGGGATCATCGAGCATAGTCATTAAAGGGGCCATGGAGCATTGTGATGACAGGCGTCATGGGACATTGTGTTGGCAGTGGTCATGGAGCATTGTTAGAAAGGGAACATGGAGCAATTTGATTTCAGGGGCCATGAAAAATTGTGAATACATAGGCCATGGAGTATTCAGATGAATGTGGTCGAGGATCATTGTGACGAAAAGTGTCCTGGAATATTGTGATAACACGGTTCATGGAGCATTGCCATGACAAGGGCCATGGCGAAATGTGAAGACAGGTGTCATGGGGCATTGTGATGACACGGCCATGGAACATTATGATGACAAGAAGTCTGGAGCATTGTGATAAAAAGGGCATGGACCACTGTGATTAGAGGGGCCAAGGAGCATTCTGATGACAACGGCATGGAGCATTGTGATGACAAGGGTCATCGAGCATTGTGATGACAGTGGTCATGAAGCATCGTGATGAATGTGGTCATGGATCATTGTGATGACAAGTGTCGTGGAGCATTTTGATGACAGGGTTCATAGAGCATTGTGATGACACGGTTATGTAATATTGTGTTGACCAGAATTCTGTAGCACTGTGATGAAAAGGGAAAGGAGCATTGTGATTACAGGGGTAATGGAGCATTGTGATGACAATTGTTCTAGAACATTGTGAAGACAGGGATCATGGAGCATAGTGATGAAAGGGGCCATGGAGCATTGTGATGATAGGCGTCATGGGACATTGTGTTGACAGTGGTCATGGAGCATTGTTAGAAAGGGAACATGGAGCAATTTGATTTCAGGGGCCATGAAAAATTGTGAATACATAGGCCATGGAGTATTCAGATGAATGTGGTCAAGGATCATTGTGACGACAAGTGTCCTGGAATATTGTGATGACACGGTTCATGGAGCATTGCGATGACAAGGGCCATGGCGAAATGTGAAGACAGGTGTAATGGGGCATTGTGATGACAGTGGTCATCTAGAATTGTGAAGAAAGATATCATGGAGCACTGGGATGACAGGGGCCATGGAGCATTGTGAAGACAGGGGTCATGGGGCATTTTGATGACATGGCCATGGAACATTTTTATGAGAAGTATTCGGGAGCATTGTGTTAAAAAGAGCATGGACCATTGTAATTAGAGGGGCCAAGGAGCATTCTGATGACAACGGCATGGAGCATTGTGATGACAAGGGTCATCGAGCATTGTGATGACAGTGGTCATGAAGCATTGTGATGAATGTGGTCATGGATCATTGTGATGACAAGTGTCGTGGAGCATTGTGATGACAGGGGTCATAGAGCATTGTGATGACACGGTTATGGAATATTGTGATGACCAGAATTCTTTAGCACTGTGATGAAAAGGGAATGGAGCATTGTGATTACAGGGGTCATGGATCATTTTGATAACAATTGTTCTAGAACATTGTGAAGACAGGGATCATGGAGCATACTGATGAAAGGGGCCATGGAGCATTGTGATGACAGGCGTCTTGGGACAATGTGTTGACAGTGGTCATGGAGCATTGTTAGAAAGGGAACATGGAGCAATTTGATTTCAGGGGCCATGAAAAATTGTGAATACATAGACCATGGTGTATTCAGATGAAAGTGGTCAAGGATCATTGTGACGAAAAGTGTCCTGGAATATTGTGATGACACGGTTCATGGAGTATTGCGATGACAAGGGCCATGGCGAAATGTGAAGACAGGTGTCTTCGGGCATTGTGATGACAGTGGTCATCTAGAATTGTGAAGAAAGATATCATGGAGAACTGGGATGACAGGGGCCATGGAGCATTGTGATGACAGGTCATGGGGCATTGTGATGACACGGCCATGGAACATTATGATGACAAGAATTCTGGAGCATTGTGATAAAAAGGGCATGGACCATTGTGATTCGAGGGACCAAGGAGCATTCTGATGACAACGGCATGGAGCATTGTGATGACAAGGGTCATCGAGCATTGTGATGACAGTGGTCATGAAGCATTGTGATGAATGTGGTCATGGATCATTGTGATGACAAGTGTCATGGAGCATTGTGATGACAGGGGTCATAGAGCATTGTGATGACACGGTTTTGGAATATTGTGATGAGCAGAATTCTGTAGCACTGTGATGAATAGGGAATGGAGCATTGTGATTACAGGGGTCATGGAGCATTGTGATGACAATTGTTCCAGAACATTGTGAAGACAGGGATCATGGAGCCTGGTGATGAAAGGGCCATGGAGCATTGTGATGACAGGTGTCATGGGACAATGTGTTGACAGTGGCCACGGAGCATTGTTAGAAAGGGAACATGGAGCAATTTGATTTCAGGGGCCATGAAAAATTGTGAATACATAGGCCATGGAGTATTCAGATGAATGTGGTCATGAATCATTGTGATGACAAGTGTCGTGGAGCATTGTGATGATAGGGGTCATAGAGCATTGTGATGACACGGTTATGGAATATTGTGATGACCAGAATTCTGTAGCACTGTGATGAAAAGGGAATGGAGCATTGTGATTACAGGGGTCATGGAGCATTGTGATGACAAATGTTCTAGAATATTGTGAAGACAGGGATCATGAAGCATAGTGATGAAAGGGGCCATGGAGCATTGTGATGACAGGCGTCATGGCACATTGTGTTGACAGTGGTCATGGAGGATTGTTAGAAAGAGAACATGGAGCAATTTGATTTCAGGGGCCATGAAAAACTGTGAATACATAGGCCATGGAGTATTCAGATGAATGTGGTCAAGGATCATTGGGACGAAATGTGTCCTGGAATATTGTGATGACACGGTTCATGGAGCATTGCGATGACAAGGGCCATCGTGAAATGTGAAAACAGGTGTCATGGGGCACTGTGATGACAGTGGTCATCTAGAATTGTGAAGAAATATATCATGGTGCACTGGGATGACAGGGGCCATGGAGCATTGTGATGACAGTGGTCATGGGGCATTGTGATGACACGGCCATGGAACATTATGATGACAAGAATTCTGGAGCATTGTGATAAAAAGGGCATGGACCATTGTGATTAGAGGGGCCAAGGAGCATTCTGATGACAACGGCATGGAGCATTGTGATGACAAGGGTTATCGAGCATTGTGATGACAGTGGTCATGAAGCATTGTGATGAATGTGGTCATGGATCATTATGATGACAAGTGTCGTGGAGCATTGTGATGACAGGGGTCATAGAGCATTGTGATGACACGGTTATGGAATTTTGTGATGACCAGGATTCTGTAGCACTGTGATGAAAAGGGAATGGAGCATTGTGATTACAGGGGTCATGGAGCATTGTGATGACAATTGTTCTAGAACATTGTGATGACTGGGATCATGTAGCATAATGATTAAAGGGGTAATGGAGCATTGTGATGACACGCGTCATGGGACATTGTGTTAACAGTGGTCATGGAGCATTGTGAAGAATGGGAGCTTCGAGCAATTGGATTTCAGGGGCCATTAAAAATTGTGAATATATAGGCCATGGAGTATTCAGATGAATGTGGTCAAGGATCATTGTGACGACAAGTGTCCTGGAATATTGTGATGACACGGTTCATGGAGCATTGCGATGACAAGGGCCATGACGAAATGTGAAGACAGGTGTCATGGGGCATTGTGATGACAGTGGTCATCTAGAATTGTGAAGAAAGATATCATGGAGCACTGGGATGACAGGGGCCATGGAGCATTGTGATGACAGGGGTCAAGGGGCATTGTGATGACCCGGCCATGGAATATTATGATGACAGGAATTCTGGAGCATTGTGATAAAATGGGCAAGGACCGTTGTGATTAGAGGGGCCACGGAGCATTCTGATGACAACGGCATGGAGCATTGTGATGACAAGGGTCATCGAGCAATGTGATGACAGTGGTCATGAAGCATTGTGATGAATGTGGTCATGGATCATTGTGATGACAAGTGTCGTGGAGCATTGTGATGACAGGGGTCATAGAGCATTGTGATGACACGGTTATGGAATATTGTGATGACCAGAATTCTGTAGCACTGTGATGAAAAGGGAATGGAGCATTGTGATTACAGGGGTCATGGAGCATTGTGATGACAATTGTTCTAGAACATTGTGATCACAGGGATCATGGAGCATAGTGATGAAAGGGGCCATGGAGCATTGTGATGACAGGCGTCATGGCACATTGTGTTGACAGTGGTCATGGAGGATTGTTAGAAAGAGAACATGGAGCAATTTGATTTCAGGGGCCATGAAAAACTGTGAATACATAGGCCATGGAGTATTCAGATGAATGTGGTCAAGGATCATTGGGACGAAATGTGTCCTGGAATATTGTGATGACACGGTTCATGGAGCATTGCGATGACAAGGGCCATCGTGAAATGTGAAAACAGGTGTCATGGGGCACTGTGATGACAGTGGTCATCTAGAATTGTGAAGAAATATATCATGGTGCACTGGGATGACAGGGGCCATGGAGCATTGTGATGACAGTGGTCATGGGGCATTGTGATGACACGGCCATGGAACATTATGATGACAAGAATTCTGGAGCATTGTGATAAAAAGGGCATGGACCATTGTGATTAGAGGGGCCAAGGAGCATTCTGATGACAACGGCATGGAGCATTGTGATGACAAGGGTTATCGAGCATTGTGATGACAGTGGTCATGAAGCATTGTGATGAATGTGGTCATGGATCATTATGATGACAAGTGTCGTGGAGCATTGTGATGACAGGGGTCATAGAGCATTGTGATGACACGGTTATGGAATTTTGTGATGACCAGGATTCTGTAGCACTGTGATGAAAAGGGAATGGAGCATTGTGATTACAGGGGTCATGGAGCATTGTGATGACAATTGTTCTAGAACATTGTGATGACTGGGATCATGTAGCATAATGATTAAAGGGGTAATGGAGCATTGTGATGACACGCGTCATGGGACATTGTGTTAACAGTGGTCATGGAGCATTGTGAAGAATGGGAGCTTCGAGCAATTGGATTTCAGGGGCCATTAAAAATTGTGAATATATAGGCCATGGAGTATTCAGATGAATGTGGTCAAGGATCATTGTGACGACAAGTGTCCTGGAATATTGTGATGACACGGTTCATGGAGCATTGCGATGACAAGGGCCATGACGAAATGTGAAGACAGGTGTCATGGGGCATTGTGATGACAGTGGTCATCTAGAATTGTGAAGAAAGATATCATGGAGCACTGGGATGACAGGGGCCATGGAGCATTGTGATGACAGGGGTCAAGGGGCATTGTGATGACCCGGCCATGGAATATTATGATGACAGGAATTCTGGAGCATTGTGATAAAATGGGCAAGGACCGTTGTGATTAGAGGGGCCACGGAGCATTCTGATGACAACGGCATGGAGCATTGTGATGACAAGGGTCATCGAGCAATGTGATGACAGTGGTCATGAAGCATTGTGATGAATGTGGTCATGGATCATTGTGATGACAAGTGTCGTGGAGCATTGTGATGACAGGGGTCATAGAGCATTGTGATGACACGGTTATGGAATATTGTGATGACCAGAATTCTGTAGCACTGTGATGAAAAGGGAATGGAGCATTGTGATTACAGGGGTCATGGAGCATTGTGATGACAATTGTTCTAGAACATTGTGATCACAGGGATCATGGAGCATAGTGATGAAAAGGGCCATGGAGCATTGTGATGACAGGCATCATGGGACAATGTGTTGACAGTGGTCATGGAGCATTGTTAGAAAGGGAAAATGGAGCAATTTGATTTCAGGGGCCATGAAAAATTGTGAATACATAGGCCATGGAGTATTCAGATCAATGTGGTCATGGATCATTGTGATGACAAGTGTCGTGGAGCATTGTGATGACAGGGGTCATAGAGCATTGTGATGACATGGTTATGGAATATTGTGATGACCAGAATTCTGTAGCACTGTGATGAAAAGCGAATGGAGCATTGTGATTACAGGGGTCAAGAAGCATTGTGATAACAATTGTTCAAGAACATTGTGATGACAGGGATCATGGAGCATAGTGATTAAAGGGGCCATGGAGCATTGTCATGAGAGGCGTCATGGGACAATGTGTTGACAGTGCTCATGGAGCATTGTTAGAAAGGGAACATGGAGCAATTTGATTTCAGGGGCCATGAAAAATTGTGAATACATAGGCCATGGAGTATTCAGATGAATGTGGTCAAGGATCATTGTGACGACAAGTGTCCTGGAATATTGTGATGACACGGTTCATGAAGCATTGCGATGACAAGGGCCATGGCGAAATGTGAAGACAGGTGTCATGGGGCTTTGTGATGACAGTGGTCATTTAGAATTGTGAAGAAAGATATCATGGAGCAGTGGGATGACAGGGGCCATGGAGCATTGTGATGACAGGGGTCATGGGGCATTGTGATGACACGGCCATGGAACATTATGATGACAAGAATTCTGGAGCATTGAGATAAATAGGGCATGGACCATTGTGATTAGAGGGGCCAAGGAGCATTCTGATGACAACGGCATGGAGCATTGTGATGACAAGGGTCATCGAGCATTGTGATGACAGTGGTCATGAAGCATTGTGATGAAAGTGGTCATGGATCATTGTGATGACAAGTGTCGTGGAGCATTGTGATGACAGGGGTCATAGAGCATTGTGATGACACGGTTATGGAATATTGTGATGACCAGAATTCTGTAGCACTGTGATGAAAGGGGAATGGAGCATTGTGATTACAGGGGTCATGGTGCATTGTGATGAAAATTGTTCTAGAACATTGTGAAGACAGGGATCATGGAGCATAGTGATGAAAGGGCCGTGGAGCATTGTGATGACAGGCGTCATGGGACAATTTGTTGACAGTGGTCATGGAGGATTGTTAGAAAGGGAACATGGAGCAATTTGATTTCAGGGGCCATGAAAAATTGTGAATACATAGGCCATGGAGTATTCAGATGAATGTGGTCAAGGATCATTGTGACGACAAGTGTCCTGGATTATTGTGATGACACGGTTCATGGAGCATTGTGATGACAAGGGCCATGGCGAAATGTGAAGACAGGTGTCATGGGGCATTGTGAAGACAGTGGTCCTCTAGAATTGTGAAGAAAGATATCATGGAGCACTGGGATGACAGGGGCCATGGAGCATTGTGATGACAGGGGTCATGGGGCATTGTGATGACACGGCCATGGAACATTATGATGACAAGAATTCTGGAGCATTGTGATAAATAGGGCATGGACCATTGTGATTAGAGGGGCCAAGGAGCATTCTGATGACAACGGCATGGAGCATTGTGATGACAAGGGTCATCGAGCATTGTGATGACAGTGGTCATGAAGCATTGTGATGAATGTGGTCATGGATCATTGTGATGACAAGTGTCGTGGAGCATTGTGATGACAGGGGTCATAGAGCATTGTGATGACACGGTTATGGAATATTGTGATGACCAGAATTCTGTAGCACTGTGATGAAAAGGGAATGGAGCATTGTGATTACAGGGGTCATGGAGCATTGTGATGACAAATGTTCTAGGAGATTGTGAAGACAGGGATCATGGAGCATAGTGATGAAATGGGCCATGGAGGTTTGTGAAGACAGGTGTCATGGGACAATGTGTTGACAGTGGTCATGGAGCATTGTTAGAAAGGGAACATGGAGCAATTTGATTTCAGGGGCCATGAAAAATTGTGAATACATAGGCCATGGAGTATTCAGATGAATGTGGTCAAGGATCATTGTGACGAAAGTGTCCTGGAATATTGTGATGACACGGTTCATGGAGCATTGCGATGACAAGGGCCATGGCGAAATGTGAAGACAGGTGTCATGGGGCATTGTGATGACAGTGGTCATCTAAAATTGTGAAGAAAGATATCATGGAGCACTGGGATGACATGGGCCATGGAGCATTGTGATGACAGGGGTCATGGGGCATTGTGATGACACGGCCATGGAACATTATGATGACAAGAATTCTGGAGCATTGTGATAAATAGGGCATGGACCATTGTGACTAGAGGGGCCAAGGAGCATTCTGATGACAACGGCATGGTGCATTGTGATGACAAGGGTCATCGAGCATTGTGATGACAGTGGTCATGAAGCATTGTGATGAAAGTGGTCATGGAGCATTGTGATGACAAGCGTCGTGGAGCATTGTGATGACAGGGGTCATAGAGCATTGTGATGACACGGTTATGAAATATTGTGATGACCAGAATTCTGTAGCACTGTGATGAAAAGGGAATGGAGCATTGTGATTACAGGGGTCATGGAGCATTGTGAAGACAATTGTTCTAGAACATTGTGAAGACAGGGATCATGGAGCATAGTGATGAAAGGGGCCATGGAGCATTGTGATGACAGGCGTCATGGGACAATGTGTTGACAGTGGTCATGGAGCATTGTTAGAAAGGGAACATGGAGCAATTTCATTTCAGGGGCCATGAAAAATTGTGAATACATAGGCCATGGAGTATTCAGATGAAAGTGGTCAAGGATCATTGTGACGAAAAGTGTCCTGGAATATTGTGATGACACGGTTCATGGAGCATTGCGATGACAAGGGCCATGGCGAAATGTGAAGACAGGTGTCATGGGGCATTGTGATGACAGTGGTCATCTAAAATTGTGAAGAAAGATATCATGGAGCAGTGGGATGACAGGGGCCATGGAGCATTGTGATGACAGGGGTCATGGGGCATTGTGATGACACGGCCATGGAACATTATGATGGCAAGTATTCTGGAGCATTGTGATAAAAAGGGCATGGATCATTGTGATTAGAGGGGCCAAGGAGCATTCTGATGACAACGGCATGGAGCATTGTGATGACAAGTGTCATCGAGCATTGTGATGACAGTGGTCATGAAGCATTGTGATGAATGTGGTCATGGATCATTGTGATGACAAGCGTCGTGGAGCATTGTGATGACAGGGGTCATAGAGCATTGTGATGACACAGTTACGGAATATTGTGATGACCAGAATTCTGTAGCACTGTGATGAAAAGGGAATGGAGCATTGTGATTACAGGGGTCATGGAGCATTGTGATGACAAATGTTCTAGAATATTGTGAAGACAGGGATCATGGAGCATAGTGATGAAAGGGGCCATGGAGGATTGTGAAGACAGGCGTCATGGGACAATGTGTTGACAGTGGTCATGGAGCATTGTTAGAAAGGGAACATGGAGCAATTTGATTTCAGGGGCCATGAAAAATTGGGAATACATAGGCCATGGAGTATTTAGATGAATGTGGTCAAGGATCATTGTGACGACAAGTGTCCTGGAATATTGTGATGACACGCTTCATGGAGCATTGCGATGACAAGGGCCATGGCGAAATGTGAAGACAGGTGTCATGGGGCTTTGTGATGACAGTGGTCATCTAGAATTGTGAAGAAAGATATCATGGAGCAGTGGGATGACAGGGGACATGGAGCATTGTGATGACAGGGGTCATGAGGCATTGTGATGACACGGCCATGGAACATTATGATGACAAGTATTCTGGAGCATTGTGATAAAAAGAGCATGGAGCATTGTGATTAGAGGGGCCAAGGAGCATTCTGATGACAACGGAATGGAGCATTGTGATGACAAGGTTCATCGAGCATTTTGATGACAGTGGTCATGAAGCATTGTGATGAATGTGGTCATGGATCATTGTGATGACAAGTGTCGTGGAGCATTGTGATGACAGGGGTCATTGGGCATTGTGATGACACGGTTATGGAATATTGTGATGACCAGAATTCTGTAGCACTGTGATGAAAAAGGAATGGAGCATTGTGATTACAGGGGTCATGGAGCATTGTGATGACAATTGTTCTAGGACATTGTGATTACAGGGATCATGGAGCATAGTGATGAAAGGGGCCATGGAGCATTGTGATGACAGGTGTCATGGGACATTGTGTGGACAGTGGTCATGGAGCATTGTTAGAAAGGGAACATGGAGCAATTTGATTTCTGGGGCCATGAAAAATTTTGAATACATAGGCCATGGAGTATTCAGATGAATGTGGTCAAGGATCATTGTGACGACATGTGTCCTGGAATATTGTGATGACACGGTTCATGGAGCATTGCGATGACAAGGGCCATGGCGAAATGTGAAGACAGGTGTCATGGGGCATTGTGATGACAGTGGTCATCTAGAATTGTGAAGAATGATATCATGGAGCACTGGGATGACAGGGGCCATGGAGCATTGTGATGACAGGGGTCATGGGGCATTGTGATGACACAGCCATGGAACATTATGATGACAAGAATTCTGGAGCATTGTGATAAAAAGGTCATGGACCATTGTGATTAGAGGGGCCAAGGAGCATTCTGATGACAACGGCATGGAGCATTGTGATGACAAGGGTCATCGAGCATTGTGATGAGAGTGGTCAGGAAGCATTGTGATGAATGCGGTTATGGATCATTGTGATGATAAGTGTCGTGGAGCATTGTGATGACAGTGGTCATAGAGCATTGTGATGACACGGTTATGGAATATTGTGATGACCAGAATTCTGTAGCACTGGAATGAAAGGGAATGGAGCATTGTGATTACAGGGGTCATGGATCATTGTGATGACAATTGTTCTAGAACATTGTGAAGACAGGGATCATCGAGCATAGTGATTAAAGGGGCCATGGAGCATTGTGATGACAGGCGTCATGGGACATTCTGTTGGCAGTGGTCATGGAGCATTGTTAGAAAGGGAACATGGAGCAATTTGATTTCAGGGGCCATGAAAAATTGTGAATACATAGGCCATGGAGTATTCACATGAATGTGGTCAAGGATCATTGTGACGAAAAGTGTACTGGAATATTGTGATGACACGGTTATGGAATATTGTGATGACCAGAATTCTGTAGCACTGTGATGAATAGGGAATGGAGCATTATGATTACAGGGGTCATGGAGCATTGTGATGACAGGCGTCATGGGACAATGTGTTGACAGTGGTCATGGAGCATTGTTAGAAAGGGAACATGGAGCAATTTGATTTCAGGGGCCATGAAAAATTGTGAATACATAGGCCATGGAGTATTCAGATGAATTTGCTCAAGGATCATTGTGACGACACGTGTCCTGGAATATTGTGATGACACGGTTCATGGAGCATTGTGATGACAAGGGCCATGGCGAAATGTGAAGACAGGTGTCATGGGGCATTGTGATGACGGTGGTCATCTAGAATTGTGAAGAAAGATATCATGGAGCACTGGGATGACAGGGGCCATGGAGCATTGTGATGACAGGGGTCATGGGGCATTGTGATGACACGGCCATGGAACATTATGATGACAAGAATTCTGGAGCATTGTGATAAAAAGAGCATGGACCATTGTGATTAGAGGGGCCAAGGAGCATTCTGATGACAACGGCATGGAGCATTGTGATGAGAGTGGTCATGAAGCATTGTGATGAATGTGGTCATGGATCATTGTGATGACAAGTGTCGTGGAGCATTGTGATGACAGGGGTCATAGAGCATTGTGATGACACGGTTATGGAATATTGTGATGACCAGAATTCTGTAGCACTGTGATGAAAAGGGAATGGAGCATTATGATTACAGGGTTCATGGAGCATTGTGATGACAATTGTTCTAGAACATTGTGATGACAGGGGTCATGGAGCATAGTGATGAAAGGGGCAATGGAGCATTGTGATGACAGGCGTCATGGGACAATGTGTTGACAGTGGTCATGGAGCATTGTTAGAAAGGGAACATGGAGCAATTTGATTTCAGGGGCAATGAAAAATTGTGAATACATAGGCCATGGAGTATTCAGATCAATGTGGTCATGGATCATTGTGATGACAAGTGTCGTGGAGCATTGTGATGA
The DNA here is from genome assembly GCF_028021215.1 of Eschrichtius robustus. NCBI lineage: Eukaryota > Metazoa > Chordata > Mammalia > Artiodactyla > Eschrichtiidae > Eschrichtius > Eschrichtius robustus. Next base: position 1,596,557 of record NW_027175412.1, read on the forward strand.
CAGGGGTCATAGAGCATTGTGATGACATGGTTATGGAATATTTTGATGACCAGAATTCTGTAGCACTGTGATGAAAAGCGAATGGAGCATTGTGATTACAGGGGTCAAGAAGCATTGTGATAACAATTGTTCTAGAACATTGTGATGACAGGGATCATGGAGCATAGTGATGAAAGGGGCCATGGAGCATTGTGATGACAGGCGTCATGGGACAATGTGTTGACAGTGGTCATGGAGCATTGTTAGAAAGGGAACATGGAGCAATTTGATTTCAGGGGCCATGAAAAATTGTGAATACATAGGCCATGGAGTATTCAGATGAATGTGGTCAAGGATCATTGTGACGAAAAGTGTCCTGGAATATTGTGATGACACGGTTCATGAAGCATTGCGATGACAAGGGCCATGGCGAAATGTGAAGACAGGTGTCATGGGGTTTTGTGATGACAGTGGTCATTTAGAATTGTGAAGAAAGATAGCATGGATCAGTGGGATGACAGGGGCCATGGAGCATTGTGATGACAGGGGTCATGGGGCATTGTGATGACACGGCCAAGGAACATTATAATGAAAAGAATTCTGGAGCATTGTGATAAATAGGGCATGGACCATTGTGATTAGAGGGGCCAAGGAGCATTCTGATGACAACGGTATGGAGCATTGTGATGACAATGGTCATCGAGCATTGTGATGAGAGTGGTCAGGAAGCATTGTGATGAATGCGGTTATGGATCATTGTGATGATAAGTGTCGTGGAGCTTTGTGATGACAGGGGTCATAGAGCATTGTGATGACACGTTTATGGAATATTGTGATGACCAGAATTCTGTAGCACTGGAATGAAAGGGAATGGAGCATTGTGATTACAGGGGTCATGGATCATTTTGATGACAATTGTTCTAGAACATTGTGAAGACAGGGATCATCGAGCATAGTCATTAAAGGGGCCATGGAGCATTGTGATGACAGGCGTCATGGGACATTGTGTTGGCAGTGGTCATGGAGCATTGTTAGAAAGGGAACATGGAGCAATTTGATTTCAGGGGCCATGAAAAATTGTGAATACATAGGCCATGGAGTATTCAGATGAATGTGGTCAAGGATCATTGTGACGAAAAGTGTCCTGGAATATTGTGATAACACGGTTCATGGAGCATTGCCATGACAAGGGCCATGGCGAAATGTGAAGACAGGTGTCATGGGGCATTGTGATGACACGGCCATGGAACATTATGATGACAAGAAGTCTGGAGCATTGTGATAAAAAGGGCATGGACCACTGTGATTAGAGGGGCCAAGGAGCATTCTGATGACAACGGCATGGAACATTGTGATGACAAGGGTCATCGAGCATTGTGATGACAGTGGTCATGAAGCATCGTGATGAATGTGGTCATGGATCATTGTGATGACAAGTGTCGTGGAGCATTTTGATGACAGGGTTCATAGAGCATTGTGATGACACGGTTATGTAATATTGTGTTGACCAGAATTCTGTAGCACTGTGATGAAAAGGGAAAGGAGCATTGTGATTACAGGGGTCATGGAGCATTGTGATGACAATTGTTCTAGAACATTGTGAAGACAGGGATCATGGAGCATAGTGATGAAAGGGGCCATGGAGCATTGTGATGATAGGCGTCATGGGACATTGTGTTGACAGTGGTCATGGAGCATTGTTAGAAAGGGAACATGGAGCAATTTGATTTCAGGGGCCATGAAAAATTGTGAATACATAGGCCATGGAGTATTCAGATGAATGTGGTCAAGGATCATTGTGACGACAAGTGTCCTGGAATATTGTGATGACACGGTTCATGGAGCATTGCGATGACAAGGGCCATGGCGAAATGTGAAGACAGGTGTAATGGGGCATTGTGATGACAGTGGTCATCTAGAATTGTGAAGAAAGATATCATGGAGCACTGGGATGACAGGGGCCATGGAGCATTGTGAAGACAGGGGTCATGGGGCATTTTGATGACATGGCCATGGAACATTTTTATGACAAGAATTCGGGAGCATTGTGTTAAAAAGAGCATGGACCATTGTAATTAGAGGGGCCAAGGAGCATTCTGATGACAACGGCATGGAGCATTGTGATGACAAGGGTCATCGAGCATTGTGATGACAGTGGTCATGAAGCATTGTGATGAATGTGGTCATGGATCATTGTGATGACAAGTGTCGTGGAGCATTGTGATGACAGGGGTCATAGAGCATTGTGATGACACGGTTATGGAATATTGTGATGACCAGAATTCTTTAGCACTGTGATGAAAAGGGAATGGAGCATTGTGATTACAGGGGTCATGGATCATTTTGATAACAATTGTTCTAGAACATTGTGAAGACAGGGATCATGGAGCATACTGATGAAAGGGGCCATGGAGCATTGTGATGACAGGCGTCTTGGGACAATGTGTTGACAGTGGTCATGGAGCATTGTTAGAAAGGGAACATGGAGCAATTTGATTTCAGGGGCCATGAAAAATTGTGAATACATAGACCATGGTGTATTCAGATGAAAGTGGTCAAGGATCATTGTGACGAAAAGTGTCCTGGAATATTGTGATGACACGGTTCATGGAGCATTGCGATGACAAGGGCCATGGCGAAATGTGAAGAGAGGTGTCTTCGGGCATTGTGATGACAGTGGTCATCTAGAATTGTGAAGAAAGATATCATGGAGAACTGGGATGACAGGGGCCATGGAGCATTGTGATGACAGGGGTCATGGGGCATTGTGATGACACGGCCATGGAACATTATGATGGCAAGTATTCTGGAGCATTGTGATAAAAAGGGCATGGATCATTGTGATTAGAGGGGCCAAGGAGCATTCTGATGACAACGGCATGGAGCATTGTGATGACAAGTGTCATTGAGCATTGTGATGACAGTGGTCATGAAGCATTGTGATGAATGTGGTCATGGATCATTGTGATGACAAGTGTCGTGGAGCATTGTGATGACAGGGGTCATAGAGCATTGTGATGACACAGTTATGGAATATTGTGATGACCAGAATTCTGTAGCACTGTGATGAAAAGGGAATGGAGCATTGTGATTACAGGGGTCATGGAGCATTGTGATGAAAAATGTTCTAGAATATTGTGAAGACAGGGATCATGGAGCATAGTGATGAAAGGGGCCATGGAGGATTGTGAAGACAGGCGTCATGGGACAATGTGTTGACAGTGGTCATGGAGCATTGTTAGAAAGGGAACATGGAGCATTTTGATTTCAGGGGCCATGAAAAATTGTGAATACATAGGCCATGGAGTATTCAGATGAATGTGGTCAAGGATCATTGTGACGACAAGTGTCCTGGAATATTGTGATGACACGGTTCATGGAGCATTGCGATGACAAGGGCCATGGCGAAATGTGAAGACAGGTGTCATGGGGCTTTGTGATGACAGTGGTCATCTAGAATTGTGAAGAAAGATATCATGGAGCAGTGGGATGACAGGGGACATGGAGCATTGTGATGACAGGGGTCATGAGGCATTGTGATGATACGGCCATGGAACATTATGATGACAAGTATTCTGGAGCATTGTGATAAAAAGAGCATGGAGCATTGTGATTAGAGGGGCCAAGGAGCATTCTGATGACAACGGAATGGAGCATTGTGATGACAAGGTTCATCGAGCATTTTGATGACAGTGGTCATGAAGCATTGTGATGAATGTGGTCATGGATCATTGTGATTCCAAGTGTCGTGGAGCATTGTGATGACAGGGGTCATTGAGCATTGTGATGACACGGTTATGGAATATTGTGATGACCAGAATTCTGTAGCACTGTGATGAAAAAGGAATGGAGCATTGTGATGACAAGGTTCATCGAGCATTTTTATGACAGTGGTCATGAAGCATTGTGATGAATGTGGTCATGGATCATTGTGATTCCAAGTGTCGTGGAGCATTGTGATGACAGGGGTCATTGAGCATTGTGATGACACGGTTATGGAATATTGTGATGACCAGAATTCTGTAGCACTGTGATGAAAAAGGAATGGAGCATTGTGATTACAGGGGTCATGGAGCATTGTGATGACAATTGTTCTAGAACATTGTGATTACAGGGATCATGGAGCATAGTGATGAAAGGGGCCATGGAGCATTGTGATGACAGGTGTCATGGGACATTGTGTGGACAGTGGTCATGGAGCATTGTTAGAAAGGGAACATGGAGCATTTTGATTACAGGGGCCATGAAAAATTGTGAATACATAGGCCATGGAGTATTCAGATGAATGCGGTCAAGGATCATTGTGACGACATGTGTCCTGGAATATTGTGATGACACGGTTCATGGAGCATTGCGATGACAAGAGCCATGGCGAAATGTGAAGACAGGTGTCATGGGGCATTGTGATGACAGTGGTCATCTAGAATTGTGAAGAATGATATCATGGAGCACTGGGATGACAGGGGCCATGGAGCATTGTGATGACAGGGGTCATGGGGCATTGTGATGACACAGCCATGGAACATTATGATGACAAGAATTCTGGAGCATTGTGATAAAAAGGTCATGGACCATTGTGATTAGAGGGGCCAAGGAGCATTCTGATGACAACGGTATGGAGCATTGTGATGACAATGGTCATCGAGCATTGTGATGAGAGTGGTCAGGAAGCATTGTGATGAATGCGGTTATGGATCATTGTGATGATAAGTGTCGTGGAGCTTTGTGATGACAGGGGTCATAGAGCATTGTGATGACACGTTTATGGAATATTGTGATGACCAGAATTCTGTAGCACTGGAATGAAAGGGAATGGAGCATTGTGATTACAGGGGTCATGGATCATTTTGATGACAATTGTTCTAGAACATTGTGAAGACAGGGATCATCGAGCATAGTCATTAAAGGGGCCATGGAGCATTGTGATGACAGGCGTCATGGGACATTGTGTTGGCAGTGGTCATGGAGCATTGTTAGAAAGGGAACATGGAGCAATTTGATTTCAGGGGCCATGAAAAATTGTGAATACATAGGCCATGGAGTATTCAGATGAATGTGGTCGAGGATCATTGTGACGAAAAGTGTCCTGGAATATTGTGATAACACGGTTCATGGAGCATTGCCATGACAAGGGCCATGGCGAAATGTGAAGACAGGTGTCATGGGGCATTGTGATGACACGGCCATGGAACATTATGATGACAAGAAGTCTGGAGCATTGTGATAAAAAGGGCATGGACCACTGTGATTAGAGGGGCCAAGGAGCATTCTGATGACAACGGCATGGAGCATTGTGATGACAAGGGTCATCGAGCATTGTGATGACAGTGGTCATGAAGCATCGTGATGAATGTGGTCATGGATCATTGTGATGACAAGTGTCGTGGAGCATTTTGATGACAGGGTTCATAGAGCATTGTGATGACACGGTTATGTAATATTGTGTTGACCAGAATTCTGTAGCACTGTGATGAAAAGGGAAAGGAGCATTGTGATTACAGGGGTAATGGAGCATTGTGATGACAATTGTTCTAGAACATTGTGAAGACAGGGATCATGGAGCATAGTGATGAAAGGGGCCATGGAGCATTGTGATGATAGGCGTCATGGGACATTGTGTTGACAGTGGTCATGGAGCATTGTTAGAAAGGGAACATGGAGCAATTTGATTTCAGGGGCCATGAAAAATTGTGAATACATAGGCCATGGAGTATTCAGATGAATGTGGTCAAGGATCATTGTGACGACAAGTGTCCTGGAATATTGTGATGACACGGTTCATGGAGCATTGCGATGACAAGGGCCATGGCGAAATGTGAAGACAGGTGTAATGGGGCATTGTGATGACAGTGGTCATCTAGAATTGTGAAGAAAGATATCATGGAGCACTGGGATGACAGGGGCCATGGAGCATTGTGAAGACAGGGGTCATGGGGCATTTTGATGACATGGCCATGGAACATTTTTATGAGAAGTATTCGGGAGCATTGTGTTAAAAAGAGCATGGACCATTGTAATTAGAGGGGCCAAGGAGCATTCTGATGACAACGGCATGGAGCATTGTGATGACAAGGGTCATCGAGCATTGTGATGACAGTGGTCATGAAGCATTGTGATGAATGTGGTCATGGATCATTGTGATGACAAGTGTCGTGGAGCATTGTGATGACAGGGGTCATAGAGCATTGTGATGACACGGTTATGGAATATTGTGATGACCAGAATTCTTTAGCACTGTGATGAAAAGGGAATGGAGCATTGTGATTACAGGGGTCATGGATCATTTTGATAACAATTGTTCTAGAACATTGTGAAGACAGGGATCATGGAGCATACTGATGAAAGGGGCCATGGAGCATTGTGATGACAGGCGTCTTGGGACAATGTGTTGACAGTGGTCATGGAGCATTGTTAGAAAGGGAACATGGAGCAATTTGATTTCAGGGGCCATGAAAAATTGTGAATACATAGACCATGGTGTATTCAGATGAAAGTGGTCAAGGATCATTGTGACGAAAAGTGTCCTGGAATATTGTGATGACACGGTTCATGGAGCATTGCGATGACAAGGGCCATGGCGAAATGTGAAGACAGGTGTCTTCGGGCATTGTGATGACAGTGGTCATCTAGAATTGTGAAGAAAGATATCATGGAGAACTGGGATGACAGGGGCCATGGAGCATTGTGATGACAGGTCATGGGGCATTGTGATGACACGGCCATGGAACATTATGATGACAAGAATTCTGGAGCATTGTGATAAAAAGGGCATGGACCATTGTGATTCGAGGGACCAAGGAGCATTCTGATGACAACGGCATGGAGCATTGTGATGACAAGGGTCATCGAGCATTGTGATGACAGTGGTCATGAAGCATTGTGATGAATGTGGTCATGGATCATTGTGATGACAAGTGTCATGGAGCATTGTGATGACAGGGGTCATAGAGCATTGTGATGACACGGTTTTGGAATATTGTGATGAGCAGAATTCTGTAGCACTGTGATGAATAGGGAATGGAGCATTGTGATTACAGGGGTCATGGAGCATTGTGATGACAATTGTTCCAGAACATTGTGAAGACAGGGATCATGGAGCCTGGTGATGAAAGGGCCATGGAGCATTGTGATGACAGGTGTCATGGGACAATGTGTTGACAGTGGCCACGGAGCATTGTTAGAAAGGGAACATGGAGCAATTTGATTTCAGGGGCCATGAAAAATTGTGAATACATAGGCCATGGAGTATTCAGATGAATGTGGTCATGAATCATTGTGATGACAAGTGTCGTGGAGCATTGTGATGATAGGGGTCATAGAGCATTGTGATGACACGGTTATGGAATATTGTGATGACCAGAATTCTGTAGCACTGTGATGAAAAGGGAATGGAGCATTGTGATTACAGGGGTCATGGAGCATTGTGATGACAAATGTTCTAGAATATTGTGAAGACAGGGATCATGAAGCATAGTGATGAAAGGGGCCATGGAGCATTGTGATGACAGGCGTCATGGCACATTGTGTTGACAGTGGTCATGGAGGATTGTTAGAAAGAGAACATGGAGCAATTTGATTTCAGGGGCCATGAAAAACTGTGAATACATAGGCCATGGAGTATTCAGATGAATGTGGTCAAGGATCATTGGGACGAAATGTGTCCTGGAATATTGTGATGACACGGTTCATGGAGCATTGCGATGACAAGGGCCATCGTGAAATGTGAAAACAGGTGTCATGGGGCACTGTGATGACAGTGGTCATCTAGAATTGTGAAGAAATATATCATGGTGCACTGGGATGACAGGGGCCATGGAGCATTGTGATGACAGTGGTCATGGGGCATTGTGATGACACGGCCATGGAACATTATGATGACAAGAATTCTGGAGCATTGTGATAAAAAGGGCATGGACCATTGTGATTAGAGGGGCCAAGGAGCATTCTGATGACAACGGCATGGAGCATTGTGATGACAAGGGTTATCGAGCATTGTGATGACAGTGGTCATGAAGCATTGTGATGAATGTGGTCATGGATCATTATGATGACAAGTGTCGTGGAGCATTGTGATGACAGGGGTCATAGAGCATTGTGATGACACGGTTATGGAATTTTGTGATGACCAGGATTCTGTAGCACTGTGATGAAAAGGGAATGGAGCATTGTGATTACAGGGGTCATGGAGCATTGTGATGACAATTGTTCTAGAACATTGTGATGACTGGGATCATGTAGCATAATGATTAAAGGGGTAATGGAGCATTGTGATGACACGCGTCATGGGACATTGTGTTAACAGTGGTCATGGAGCATTGTGAAGAATGGGAGCTTCGAGCAATTGGATTTCAGGGGCCATTAAAAATTGTGAATATATAGGCCATGGAGTATTCAGATGAATGTGGTCAAGGATCATTGTGACGACAAGTGTCCTGGAATATTGTGATGACACGGTTCATGGAGCATTGCGATGACAAGGGCCATGACGAAATGTGAAGACAGGTGTCATGGGGCATTGTGATGACAGTGGTCATCTAGAATTGTGAAGAAAGATATCATGGAGCACTGGGATGACAGGGGCCATGGAGCATTGTGATGACAGGGGTCAAGGGGCATTGTGATGACCCGGCCATGGAATATTATGATGACAGGAATTCTGGAGCATTGTGATAAAATGGGCAAGGACCGTTGTGATTAGAGGGGCCACGGAGCATTCTGATGACAACGGCATGGAGCATTGTGATGACAAGGGTCATCGAGCAATGTGATGACAGTGGTCATGAAGCATTGTGATGAATGTGGTCATGGATCATTGTGATGACAAGTGTCGTGGAGCATTGTGATGACAGGGGTCATAGAGCATTGTGATGACACGGTTATGGAATATTGTGATGACCAGAATTCTGTAGCACTGTGATGAAAAGGGAATGGAGCATTGTGATTACAGGGGTCATGGAGCATTGTGATGACAATTGTTCTAGAACATTGTGATCACAGGGATCATGGAGCATAGTGATGAAAAGGGCCATGGAGCATTGTGATGACAGGCATCATGGGACATTGTGTTGACAGTGGTCATGCAGCATTGTTAGAAAGGGAACATGGAGCAATTTGATTTCAGGGGCCATGAAAAATTGTGAATACATAGGCCATGGAGTATGCAGATGAATGTGGTCAAGGATCATTGTGACGACAAGTGTCCTGGAATATTGTGATGACACGGATCATGGAGCATTGTGATGACAAGGGCCATCGCGAAATGTTAAGACAGGTGTCATGGGGCATTGTGATGACAGTGGTCATCTAGAATTGTGAAGAATGATATCATGGAGCACTGGGATGACAGGGGCCATGGAGCATTGTGATGACAGGGGTCATGGGGCATTGTGATGACACAGCCATGGAACATTATGATGACAAGAATTCTGGAGCATTGTGATAAAAAGGTCATGGACCATTGTGATTAGAGGGGCCAAGGAGCATTCTGATGACAACGGTATGGAGCATTGTGATGACAATGGTCATCGAGCATTGTGATGAGAGTGGTCAGGAAGCATTGTGATGAATGCGGTTATGGATCATTGTGATGATAAGTGTCGTGGAGCTTTGTGATGACAGGGGTCATAGAGCATTGTGATGACACGTTTATGGAATATTGTGATGACCAGAATTCTGTAGCACTGGAATGAAAGGGAATGGAGCATTGTGATTACAGGGGTCATGGATCATTTTGATGACAATTGTTCTAGAACATTGTGAAGACAGGGATCATCGAGCATAGTCATTAAAGGGGCCATGGAGCATTGTGATGACAGGCGTCATGGGACATTGTGTTGGCAGTGGTCATGGAGCATTGTTAGAAAGGGAACATGGAGCAATTTGATTTCAGGGGCCATGAAAAATTGTGAATACATAGGCCATGGAGTATTCAGATGAATGTGGTCGAGGATCATTGTGACGAAAAGTGTCCTGGAATATTGTGATAACACGGTTCATGGAGCATTGCCATGACAAGGGCCATGGCGAAATGTGAAGACAGGTGTCATGGGGCATTGTGATGACACGGCCATGGAACATTATGATGACAAGAAGTCTGGAGCATTGTGATAAAAAGGGCATGGACCACTGTGATTAGAGGGGCCAAGGAGCATTCTGATGACAACGGCATGGAGCATTGTGATGACAAGGGTCATCGAGCATTGTGATGACAGTGGTCATGAAGCATCGTGATGAATGTGGTCATGGATCATTGTGATGACAAGTGTCGTGGAGCATTTTGATGACAGGGTTCATAGAGCATTGTGATGACACGGTTATGTAATATTGTGTTGACCAGAATTCTGTAGCACTGTGATGAAAAGGGAAAGGAGCATTGTGATTACAGGGGTCATGGAGCATTGTGATGACAATTGTTCTAGAACATTGTGAAGACAGGGATCATGGAGCATAGTGATGAAAGGGGCCATGGAGCATTGTGATGATAGGCGTCATGGGACATTGTGTTGACAGTGGTCATGGAGCATTGTTAGAAAGGGAACATGGAGCAATTTGATTTCAGGGGCCATGAAAAATTGTGAATACATAGGCCATGGAGTATTCAGATGAATGTGGTCAAGGATCATTGTGACGACAAGTGTCCTGGAATATTGTGATGACACGGTTCATGGAGCATTGCGATGACAAGGGCCATGGCGAAATGTGAAGACAGGTGTAATGGGGCATTGTGATGACAGTGGTCATCTAGAATTGTGAAGAAAGATATCATGGAGCACTGGGATGACAGGGGCCATGGAGCATTGTGAAGACAGGGGTCATGGGGCATTTTGATGACATGGCCATGGAACATTTTTATGAGAAGTATTCGGGAGCATTGTGTTAAAAATAGCATGGACCATTGTAATTAGAGGGGCCAAGGAGCATTCTGATGACAACGGCATGGAGCATTGTGATGACAAGGGTCATCGAGCATTGTGATGACAGTGGTCATGAAGCATTGTGATGAATGTGGTCATGGATCATTGTGATGACAAGTGTCGTGGAGCATTGTGATGACAGGGGTCATAGAGCATTGTGATGACACGGTTATGGAATATTGTGATGACCAGAATTCTTTAGCACTGTGATGAAAAGGGAATGGAGCATTGTGATTACAGGGGTCATGGATCATTTTGATAACAATTGTTCTAGAACATTGTGAAGACAGGGATCATGGAGCATACTGATGAAAGGGGCCATGGAGCATTGTGATGACAGGCGTCTTGGGACAATGTGTTGACAGTGGTCATGGAGCATTGTTAGAAAGGGAACATGGAGCAATTTGATTTCAGGGGCCATGAAAAATTGTGAATACATAGACCATGGTGTATTCAGATGAAAGTGGTCAAGGATCATTGTGACGAAAAGTGTCCTGGAATATTGTGATGACACGGTTCATGGAGCATTGCGATGACAAGGGCCATGGCGAAATGTGAAGAGAGGTGTCTTCGGGCATTGTGATGACAGTGGTCATCTAGAATTGTGAAGAAAGATATCATGGAGAACTGGGATGACAGGGGCCATGGAGCATTGTGATGACAGGGGTCATGGGGCATTGTGATGACACGGCCATGGAACATTATGATGGCAAGTATTCTGGAGCATTGTGATAAAAAGGGCATGGATCATTGTGATTAGAGGGGCCAAGGAGCATTCTGATGACAACGGCATGGAGCATTGTGATGACAAGTGTCATTGAGCATTGTGATGACAGTGGTCATGAAGCATTGTGATGAATGTGGTCATGGATCATTGTGATGACAAGTGTCGTGGAGCATTGTGATGACAGGGGTCATAGAGCATTGTGATGACACAGTTATGGAATATTGTGATGACCAGAATTCTGTAGCACTGTGATGAAAAGGGAATGGAGCATTGTGATTACAGGGGTCATGGAGCATTGTGATGAAAAATGTTCTAGAATATTGTGAAGACAGGGATCATGGAGCATAGTGATGAAAGGGGCCATGGAGGATTGTGAAGACAGGCGTCATGGGACAATGTGTTGACAGTGGTCATGGAGCATTGTTAGAAAGGGAACATGGAGCATTTTGATTTCAGGGGCCATGAAAAATTGTGAATACATAGGCCATGGAGTATTCAGATGAATGTGGTCAAGGATCATTGTGACGACAAGTGTCCTGGAATATTGTGATGACACGGTTCATGGAGCATTGCGATGACAAGGGCCATGGCGAAATGTGAAGACAGGTGTCATGGGGCTTTGTGATGACAGTGGTCATCTAGAATTGTGAAGAAAGATATCATGGAGCAGTGGGATGACAGGGGACATGGAGCATTGTGATGACAGGGGTCATGAGGCATTGTGATGATACGGCCATGGAACATTATGATGACAAGTATTCTGGAGCATTGTGATAAAAAGAGCATGGAGCATTGTGATTAGAGGGGCCAAGGAGCATTCTGATGACAACGGAATGGAGCATTGTGATGACAAGGTTCATCGAGCATTTTGATGACAGTGGTCATGAAGCATTGTGATGAATGTGGTCATGGATCATTGTGATTCCAAGTGTCGTGGAGCATTGTGATGACAGGGGTCATTGAGCATTGTGATGACACGGTTATGGAATATTGTGATGACCAGAATTCTGTAGCACTGTGATGAAAAAGGAATGGAGCATTGTGATGACAAGGTTCATCGAGCATTTTTATGACAGTGGTCATGAAGCATTGTGATGAATGTGGTCATGGATCATTGTGATTCCAAGTGTCGTGGAGCATTGTGATGACAGGGGTCATTGAGCATTGTGATGACACGGTTATGGAATATTGTGATGACCAGAATTCTGTAGCACTGTGATGAAAAAGGAATGGAGCATTGTGATTACAGGGGTCATGGAGCATTGTGATGACAATTGTTCTAGAACATTGTGATTATAGGGATCATGGAGCATAGTGATGAAAGGGGCCATGGAGCATTGTGATGACAGGTGTCATGGGACATTGTGTGGACAGTGGTCATGGAGCATTGTTAGAAAGGGAACATGGAGCATTTTGATTACAGGGGCCATGAAAAATTGTGAATACATAGGCCATGGAGTATTCAGATGAATGCGGTCAAGGATCATTGTGACGACATGTGTCCTGGAATATTGTGATGACACGGTTCATGGAGCATTGCGATGACAAGAGCCATGGCGAAATGTGAAGACAGGTGTCATGGGGCATTGTGATGACAGTGGTCATCTAGAATTGTGAAGAATGATATCATGGAGCACTGGGATGACAGGGGCCATGGAGCATTGTGATGACAGGGGTCATGGGGCATTGTGATGACACAGCCATGGAACATTATGATGACAAGAATTCTGGAGCATTGTGATAAAAAGGTCATGGACCATTGTGATTAGAGGGGCCAAGGAGCATTCTGATGACAACGGTATGGAGCATTGTGATGACAATGGTCATCGAGCATTGTGATGAGAGTGGTCAGGAAGCATTGTGATGAATGCGGTTATGGATCATTGTGATGATAAGTGTCGTGGAGCTTTGTGATGACAGGGGTCATAGAGCATTGTGATGACACGTTTATGGAATATTGTGATGACCAGAATTCTGTAGCACTGGAATGAAAGGGAATGGAGCATTGTGATTACAGGGGTCATGGATCATTTTGATGACAATTGTTCTAGAACATTGTGAAGACAGGGATCATCGAGCATAGTCATTAAAGGGGCCATGGAGCATTGTGATGACAGGCGTCATGGGACATTGTGTTGGCAGTGGTCATGGAGCATTGTTAGAAAGGGAACATGGAGCAATTTGATTTCAGGGGCCATGAAAAATTGTGAATACATAGGCCATGGAGTATTCAGATGAATGTGGTCGAGGATCATTGTGACGAAAAGTGTCCTGGAATATTGTGATAACACGGTTCATGGAGCATTGCCATGACAAGGGCCATGGCGAAATGTGAAGACAGGTGTCATGGGGCATTGTGATGACACGGCCATGGAACATTATGATGACAAGAAGTCTGGAGCATTGTGATAAAAAGGGCATGGACCACTGTGATTAGAGGGGCCAAGGAGCATTCTGATGACAACGGCATGGAGCATTGTGATGACAAGGGTCATCGAGCATTGTGATGACAGTGGTCATGAAGCATCGTGATGAATGTGGTCATGGATCATTGTGATGACAAGTGTCGTGGAGCATTTTGATGACAGGGTTCATAGAGCATTGTGATGACACGGTTATGTAATATTGTGTTGACCAGAATTCTGTAGCACTGTGATGAAAAGGGAAAGGAGCATTGTGATTACAGGGGTAATGGAGCATTGTGATGACAATTGTTCTAGAACATTGTGAAGACAGGGATCATGGAGCATAGTGATGAAAGGGGCCATGGAGCATTGTGATGATAGGCGTCATGGGACATTGTGTTGACAGTGGTCATGGAGCATTGTTAGAAAGGGAACATGGAGCAATTTGATTTCAGGGGCCATGAAAAATTGTGAATACATAGGCCATGGAGTATTCAGATGAATGTGGTCAAGGATCATTGTGACGACAAGTGTCCTGGAATATTGTGATGACACGGTTCATGGAGCATTGCGATGACAAGGGCCATGGCGAAATGTGAAGACAGGTGTAATGGGGCATTGTGATGACAGTGGTCATCTAGAATTGTGAAGAAAGATATCATGGAGCACTGGGATGACAGGGGCCATGGAGCATTGTGAAGACAGGGGTCATGGGGCATTTTGATGACATGGCCATGGAACATTTTTATGAGAAGTATTCGGGAGCATTGTGTTAAAAAGAGCATGGACCATTGTAATTAGAGGGGCCAAGGAGCATTCTGATGACAACGGCATGGAGCATTGTGATGACAAGGGTCATCGAGCATTGTGATGACAGTGGTCATGAAGCATTGTGATGAATGTGGTCATGGATCATTGTGATGACAAGTGTCGTGGAGCATTGTGATGACAGGGGTCATAGAGCATTGTGATGACACGGTTATGGAATATTGTGATGACCAGAATTCTTTAGCACTGTGATGAAAAGGGAATGGAGCATTGTGATTACAGGGGTCATGGATCATTTTGATAACAATTGTTCTAGAACATTGTGAAGACAGGGATCATGGAGCATACTGATGAAAGGGGCCATGGAGCATTGTGATGACAGGCGTCTTGGGACAATGTGTTGACAGTGGTCATGGAGCATTGTTAGAAAGGGAACATGGAGCAATTTGATTTCAGGGGCCATGAAAAATTGTGAATACATAGACCATGGTGTATTCAGATGAAAGTGGTCAAGGATCATTGTGACGAAAAGTGTCCTGGAATATTGTGATGACACGGTTCATGGAGCATTGCGATGACAAGGGCCATGGCGAAATGTGAAGACAGGTGTCTTCGGGCATTGTGATGACAGTGGTCATCTAGAATTGTGAAGAAAGATATCATGGAGAACTGGGATGACAGGGGCCATGGAGCATTGTGATGACAGGTCATGGGGCATTGTGATGACACGGCCATGGAACATTATGATGACAAGAATTCTGGAGCATTGTGATAAAAAGGGCATGGACCATTGTGATTCGAGGGACCAAGGAGCATTCTGATGACAACGGCATGGAGCATTGTGATGACAAGGGTCATCGAGCATTGTGATGACAGTGGTCATGAAGCATTGTGATGAATGTGGTCATGGATCATTGTGATGACAAGTGTCATGGAGCATTGTGATGACAGGGGTCATAGAGCATTGTGATGACACGGTTTTGGAATATTGTGATGAGCAGAATTCTGTAGCACTGTGATGAATAGGGAATGGAGCATTGTGATTACAGGGGTCATGGAGCATTGTGATGACAATTGTTCCAGAACATTGTGAAGACAGGGATCATGGAGCCTGGTGATGAAAGGGCCATGGAGCATTGTGATGACAGGTGTCATGGGACAATGTGTTGACAGTGGCCACGGAGCATTGTTAGAAAGGGAACATGGAGCAATTTGATTTCAGGGGCCATGAAAAATTGTGAATACATAGGCCATGGAGTATTCAGATGAATGTGGTCATGAATCATTGTGATGACAAGTGTCGTGGAGCATTGTGATGATAGGGGTCATAGAGCATTGTGATGACACGGTTATGGAATATTGTGATGACCAGAATTCTGTAGCACTGTGATGAAAAGGGAATGGAGCATTGTGATTACAGGGGTCATGGAGCATTGTGATGACAAATGTTCTAGAATATTGTGAAGACAGGGATCATGAAGCATAGTGATGAAAGGGGCCATGGAGCATTGTGATGACAGGCGTCATGGCACATTGTGTTGACAGTGGTCATGGAGGATTGTTAGAAAGAGAACATGGAGCAATTTGATTTCAGGGGCCATGAAAAACTGTGAATACATAGGCCATGGAGTATTCAGATGAATGTGGTCAAGGATCATTGGGACGAAATGTGTCCTGGAATATTGTGATGACACGGTTCATGGAGCATTGCGATGACAAGGGCCATCGTGAAATGTGAAAACAGGTGTCATGGGGCACTGTGATGACAGTGGTCATCTAGAATTGTGAAGAAATATATCATGGTGCACTGGGATGACAGGGGCCATGGAGCATTGTGATGACAGTGGTCATGGGGCATTGTGATGACACGGCCATGGAACATTATGATGACAAGAATTCTGGAGCATTGTGATAAAAAGGGCATGGACCATTGTGATTAGAGGGGCCAAGGAGCATTCTGATGACAACGGCATGGAGCATTGTGATGACAAGGGTTATCGAGCATTGTGATGACAGTGGTCATGAAGCATTGTGATGAATGTGGTCATGGATCATTATGATGACAAGTGTCGTGGAGCATTGTGATGACAGGGGTCATAGAGCATTGTGATGACACGGTTATGGAATTTTGTGATGACCAGGATTCTGTAGCACTGTGATGAAAAGGGAATGGAGCATTGTGATTACAGGGGTCATGGAGCATTGTGATGACAATTGTTCTAGAACATTGTGATGACTGGGATCATGTAGCATAATGATTAAAGGGGTAATGGAGCATTGTGATGACACGCGTCATGGGACATTGTGTTAACAGTGGTCATGGAGCATTGTGAAGAATGGGAGCTTCGAGCAATTGGATTTCAGGGGCCATTAAAAATTGTGAATATATAGGCCATGGAGTATTCAGATGAATGTGGTCAAGGATCATTGTGACGACAAGTGTCCTGGAATATTGTGATGACACGGTTCATGGAGCATTGCGATGACAAGGGCCATGACGAAATGTGAAGACAGGTGTCATGGGGCATTGTGATGACAGTGGTCATCTAGAATTGTGAAGAAAGATATCATGGAGCACTGGGATGACAGGGGCCATGGAGCATTGTGATGACAGGGGTCAAGGGGCATTGTGATGACCCGGCCATGGAATATTATGATGACAGGAATTCTGGAGCATTGTCATAAAATGGGCAAGGACCGTTGTGATTAGAGGGGCCACGGAGCATTCTGATGACAACGGCATGGAGCATTGTGATGACAAGGGTCATCGAGCAATGTGATGACAGTGGTCATGAAGCATTGTGATGAATGTGGTCATGGATCATTGTGATGACAAGTGTCGTGGAGCATTGTGATGACAGGGGTCATAGAGCATTGTGATGACACGGTTATGGAATATTGTGATGACCAGAATTCTGTAGCACTGTGATGAAAAGGGAATGGAGCATTGTGATTACAGGGGTCATGGAGCATTGTGATGACAATTGTTCTAGAACATTGTGATCACAGGGATCATGGAGCATAGTGATGAAAAGGGCCATGGAGCATTGTGATGACAGGCATCATGGGACATTGTGTTGACAGTGGTCATGCAGCATTGTTAGAAAGGGAACATGGAGCAATTTGATTTCAGGGGCCATGAAAAATTGTGAATACATAGGCCATGGAGTATGCAGATGAATGTGGTCAAGGATCATTGTGACGACAAGTGTCCTGGAATATTGTGATGACACGGATCATGGAGCATTGTGATGACAAGGGCCATCGCTAAATGTGAAGACAGGTGTCATGGGGCATTGTGATGACAGTGGTCATCTAGAATTGTGAAGAATGATATCATGGAGCACTGGGATGACAGGGGCCATGGAGCATTGTGATGACAGGGGTCATGGGGCATTGTGATGACACAGCCATGGAACATTATGATGACAAGAATTCTGGAGCATTGTGATAAAAAGGTCATGGACCATTGTGATTAGAGGGGCCAAGGAGCATTCTGATGACAACGGTATGGAGCATTGTGATGACAATGGTCATCGAGCATTGTGATGAGAGTGGTCAGGAAGCATTGTGATGAATGCGGTTATGGATCATTGTGATGATAAGTGTCGTGGAGCTTTGTGATGACAGGGGTCATAGAGCATTGTGATGACACGTTTATGGAATATTGTGATGACCAGAATTCTGTAGCACTGGAATGAAAGGGAATGGAGCATTGTGATTACAGGGGTCATGGATCATTTTGATGACAATTGTTCTAGAACATTGTGAAGACAGGGATCATCGAGCATAGTCATTAAAGGGGCCATGGAGCATTGTGATGACAGGCGTCATGGGACATTGTGTTGGCAGTGGTCATGGAGCATTGTTAGAAAGGGAACATGGAGCAATTTGATTTCAGGGGCCATGAAAAATTGTGAATACATAGGCCATGGAGTATTCAGATGAATGTGGTCGAGGATCATTGTGACGAAAAGTGTCCTGGAATATTGTGATAACACGGTTCATGGAGCATTGCCATGACAAGGGCCATGGCGAAATGTGAAGACAGGTGTCATGGGGCATTGTGATGACACGGCCATGGAACATTATGATGACAAGAAGTCTGGAGCATTGTGATAAAAAGGGCATGGACCACTGTGATTAGAGGGGCCAAGGAGCATTCTGATGACAACGGCATGGAGCATTGTGATGACAAGGGTCATCGAGCATTGTGATGACAGTGGTCATGAAGCATCGTGATGAATGTGGTCATGGATCATTGTGATGACAAGTGTCGTGGAGCATTTTGATGACAGGGTTCATAGAGCATTGTGATGACACGGTTATGTAATATTGTGTTGACCAGAATTCTGTAGCACTGTGATGAAAAGGGAAAGGAGCATTGTGATTACAGGGGTCATGGAGCATTGTGATGACAATTGTTCTAGAACATTGTGAAGACAGGGATCATGGAGCATAGTGATGAAAGGGGCCATGGAGCATTGTGATGATAGGCGTCATGGGACATTGTGTTGACAGTGGTCATGGAGCATTGTTAGAAAGGGAACATGGAGCAATTTGATTTCAGGGGCCATGAAAAATTGTGAATACATAGGCCATGGAGTATTCAGATGAATGTGGTCAAGGATCATTGTGACGACAAGTGTCCTGGAATATTGTGATGACACGGTTCATGGAGCATTGCGATGACAAGGGCCATGCCGAAATGTGAAGACAGGTGTAATGGGGCATTGTGATGACAGTGGTCATCTAGAATTGTGAAGAAAGATATCATGGAGCACTGGGATGACAGGGGCCATGGAGCATTGTGAAGACAGGGGTCATGGGGCATTTTGATGACATGGCCATGGAACATTTTTATGAGAAGTATTCGGGAGCATTGTGTTAAAAATAGCATGGACCATTGTAATTAGAGGGGCCAAGGAGCATTCTGATGACAACGGCATGGAGCATTGTGATGACAAGGGTCATCGAGCATTGTGATGACAGTGGTCATGAAGCATTGTGATGAATGTGGTCATGGATCATTGTGATGACAAGTGTCGTGGAGCATTGTGATGACAGGGGTCATAGAGCATTGTGATGACACGGTTATGGAATATTGTGATGACCAGAATTCTTTAGCACTGTGATGAAAAGGGAATGGAGCATTGTGATTACAGGGGTCATGGATCATTTTGATAACAATTGTTCTAGAACATTGTGAAGACAGGGATCATGGAGCATACTGATGAAAGGGGCCATGGAGCATTGTGATGACAGGCGTCTTGGGACAATGTGTTGACAGTGGTCATGGAGCATTGTTAGAAAGGGAACATGGAGCAATTTGATTTCAGGGGCCATGAAAAATTGTGAATACATAGACCATGGTGTATTCAGATGAAAGTGGTCAAGGATCATTGTGACGAAAAGTGTCCTGGAATATTGTGATGACACGGTTCATGGAGCATTGCGATGACAAGGGCCATGGCGAAATGTGAAGACAGGTGTCTTCGGGCATTGTGATGACAGTGGTCATCTAGAATTGTGAAGAAAGATATCATGGAGAACTGGGATGACAGGGGCCATGGAGCATTGTGATGACAGGTCATGGGGCATTGTGATGACACGGCCATGGAACATTATGATGACAAGAATTCTGGAGCATTGTGATAAAAAGGGCATGGACCATTGTGATTCGAGGGACCAAGGAGCATTCTGATGACAACGGCATGGAGCATTGTGATGACAAGGGTCATCGAGCATTGTGATGACAGTGGTCATGAAGCATTGTGATGAATGTGGTCATGGATCATTGTGATGACAAGTGTCATGGAGCATTGTGATGACAGGGGTCATAGAGCATTGTGATGACACGGTTATGGAATATTGTGATGAGCAGAATTCTGTAGCACTGTGATGAATAGGGAATGGAGCATTGTGATTACAGGGGTCATGGAGCATTGTGATGACAATTGTTCCAGAACATTGTGAAGACAGGGATCATGGAGCCTGGTGATGAAAGGGCCATGGAGCATTGTGATGACAGGTGTCATGGGACAATGTGTTGACAGTGGCCACGGAGCATTGTTAGAAAGGGAACATGGAGCAATTTGATTTCAGGGGCCATGAAAAATTGTGAATACATAGGCCATGGAGTATTCAGATGAATGTGGTCATGAATCATTGTGATGACAAGTGTCGTGGAGCATTGTGATGATAGGGGTCATAGAGCATTGTGATGACACGGTTATGGAATATTGTGATGACCAGAAGTCTGTAGCACTGTGATGAAAAGGGAATGGAGCATTGTGATTACAGGGGTCATGGAGCATTGTGATGACAAATGTTCTAGAATATTGTGAAGACAGGGATCATGAAGCATAGTGATGAAAGGGGCCATGGAGCATTGTGATGACAGGCGTCATGGCACATTGTGTTGACAGTGGTCATGGAGGATTGTTAGAAAGAGAACATGGAGCAATTTGATTTCAGGGGCCATGAAAAACTGTGAATACATAGGCCATGGAGTATTCAGATGAATGTGGTCAAGGATCATTGGGACGAAATGTGTCCTGGAATATTGTGATGACACGGTTCATGGAGCATTGCGATGACAAGGGCCATCGTGAAATGTGAAAACAGGTGTCATGGGGCACTGTGATGACAGTGGTCATCTAGAATTGTGAAGAAATATATCATGGTGCACTGGGATGACAGGGGCCATGGAGCATTGTGATGACAGTGGTCATGGGGCATTGTGATGACACGGCCATGGAACATTATGATGACAAGAATTCTGGAGCATTGTGATAAAAAGGGCATGGACCATTGTGATTAGAGGGGCCAAGGAGCATTCTGATGACAACGGCATGGAGCATTGTGATGACAAGGGTTATCGAGCATTGTGATGACAGTGGTCATGAAGCATTGTGATGAATGTGGTCATGGATCATTATGATGACAAGTGTCGTGGAGCATTGTGATGACAGGGGTCATAGAGCATTGTGATGACACGGTTATGGAATTTTGTGATGACCAGGATTCTGTAGCACTGTGATGAAAAGGGAATGGAGCATTGTGATTAGAGGGGTCATGGAGCATTGTGATGACAATTGTTCTAGAACATTGTGATGACTGGGATCATGTAGCATAATGATTAAAGGGGTAATGGAGCATTGTGATGACACGCGTCATGGGACATTGTGTTAACAGTGGTCATGGAGCATTGTGAAGAATGGGAGCTTCGAGCAATTGGATTTCAGGGGCCATTAAAAATTGTGAATATATAGGCCATGGAGTATTCAGATGAATGTGGTCAAGGATCATTGTGACGACAAGTGTCCTGGAATATTGTGATGACACGGTTCATGGAGCATTGCGATGACAAGGGCCATGACGAAATGTGAAGACAGGTGTCATGGGGCATTGTGATGACAGTGGTCATCTAGAATTGTGAAGAAAGATATCATGGAGCACTGGGATGACAGGGGCCATGGAGCATTGTGATGACAGGCGTCAAGGGGCATTGTGATGACCCGGCCATGGAATATTATGATGACAGGAATTCTGGAGCATTGTGATAAAATGGGCAAGGACCGTTGTGATTAGAGGGGCCACGGAGCATTCTGATGACAACGGCATGGAGCATTGTGATGACAAGGGTCATCGAGCAATGTGATGACAGTGGTCATGAAGCATTGTGATGAATGTGGTCATGGATCATTGTGATGACAAGTGTCGTGGAGCATTGAGATGACAGGGGTCATAGAGCATTGTGATGACACGGTTATGGAATATTGTGATGACCAGAATTCTGTAGCACTGTGATGAAAAGGGAATGGAGCATTGTGATTACAGGGGTCATGGAGCATTGTGATGACAATTGTTCTAGAACATTGTGATCACAGGGATCATGGAGCATAGTGATGAAAAGGGCCATGGAGCATTGTGATGACAGGCATCATGGGACATTGTGTTGACAGTGGTCATGCAGCATTGTTAGAAAGGGAACATGGAGCAATTTGATTTCAGGGGCCATGAAAAATTGTGAATACATAGGCCATGGAGTATTCAGATGAATGTGGTCAAGGATCATTGTGACGACAAGTGTCCTGGAATATTGTGATGACACGGATCATGGAGCATTGTGATGACAAGGGCCATCGCGAAATGTGAAGACAGGTGTCATGGGGCATTGTGATGACAGTGGTCATCTAGAATTGTGAAGAAAGATATAATGGAGCACTGGGATGACAGGGGCCATGGAGCATTGTGATGACAGGGCTCATGGGGCATTGTGATGACACGGCCATGGAACATTATGATGACAAGAATTCTGGAGCATTGTGATAAAAATGTCATGGACCATTGTGATTAGAGGGGCCAAGGAGCATTCTGATGACAACGGCATGGAGCATTGTGATGACAAGTGTCATCGAGCATTGTGATGACACTGGTCATGAAGCATTGTGATGAATGTGGTCATGGATCATTGTGATGACAAGTGTCGTGGAGCATTGTGATGACAGGGGTCATAGAGCATTGTGATGACACGGTTACGGAATATTGTGATGACCAGAATTCTGTAGCACTGTGATGAAAAGGGAATGGAGCATTGTGATTACAGGGGACATGGAGCATTGTGATGACAATTGTTCTAGAACTTTGTGAAGACAGGTATCATGGAGCATAGTGATGAAAGGGGCCATGGAGCATTGTGATGACAGGCGTCATGGGACAATATGTTGACAGTGGTCATGGAGCATTGTTAGAAAGGGAACATGGAGCAGTTTGATTTCAGGGGCCAAGAAAAATTGTGAATATTTAGGCCATGGAGTATTCAGATGAATGTGGTCAAGGATCATTGTGACGAAAAGTGTCCTGGAATATTGTGATGACACGTTTCATGGAGCATTTCGATGACAAGGGCCATGGCGAAATGTGAAGACAGGTGTCATGGGGCATTGTGATGACAGTGGTCATCTAAAATTGTGAAGAAAGATATCATGGAGCACTGGGATGACAGGGGCCATGGAGCATTGTGATGACAGGGGTCATGCGGCATTGTGATGACACGGCCATATAACATTATGATGGCAAGTATTCTGGAGCATTGTGATAAAAAGGGCATGGACCATTGTGATTAGAGGGGCCAAGGAGCATTCTGATGACAACGGCATGGAGCATTGTGATGACAAGTGTCATCGAGCATTGTGATGAGAGTGGTCATGAAGCATTGTGATGAATGTGGTCATGGATCATTATGATGACAAGTGTCGTGGAGCATTGTGATGACAGGGGTCATAGAGCATTGTGATGACACGTTTATGGAATATTGTGATGACCAGAATTCTGTAGCACTGTGATGAATAGGGAATGGAGCATTGTGATTACAGGGGTCATGGAGCATTGTGATGACAATTGTTCTAGAACATTGTGAAGACAGGGATCATGGAGCATAGTGATGAAAGGGGCCATGGAGCATTGTGATGACAGGCGTCATGGGACATTGTGTTGGCAGTGGTCATGGAGCATTGTTAGAAAGGGAACATGGAGCAATTTGATTTCAGGGGCCATGAAAAATTGTGAATACATAGGCTATGGAGTATTCAGATGAATGTGGTCAAGGATCATTGTGACGACAAGTGTCCTGGAATATTGTGATGACACGGTTCATGGAGCATTGCGATGACAAGGGCCATTGCGAAATGTAAAGACAGGTGTCATGGGGCATTGTGATGACAGTGGTCATCTAGAATTGTGAAGAAAGATATCATGGAGCAGTGGGATGACAGGGGCCATGGAGCATTGTGATGACAAGGGTCATGGGGCATTGTGATGACACGGCCATGGGACATTATGATGACAAGAAGTTTGGAGCATTGTGATAAAAAGGGCATGGACCATTGTGATTAGAGGGGCCAAGGAGCATTCTGATGACAACGGCATGGAGCATTGTGATGAAAAGGGTCATCGAGCATTGTGATGACAGTGGTCATGAAGCATTGTGATGAATGTGGTCATGGATCATTGTGATGACAAGTGTCGTGGAGCATTGTGATGACAGGGGTCATAGAGCATTGTGATGACACGGTTATGGAATTTTGTGATGACCAGAATTCTGTAGCACTGTTATGAAAAGGGAATGGAGCATTGTGATTACAGGGGTCATGGAGCATTGTGATGACAATTGTTCTAGAACATTGTGAAGACAGGGATCATGTAGCATAGTGATGAAAGGGCCATGGAGCATTGTGATGACAGGCGTCATGGGACAATGTGTTGACAGTGGTCATGGAGCATTGTTAGAAAGGTAACATGGAGCAATTTGATTTCAGGGGCCATGAAAAATTGTGAATACATACGCCATGGAGTATTCAGATGAATGTGGTCATGGATCATTGTGATGACAAGTGTCGTGGAGCATTGTGATGACAGGGGTCATAGAGCATTGTGATGACACGGTTATGGAATATTGTGATGACCAGAATTCTGCAGCACTGTGATGAAAATGGAATAGAGCATTGTGATTACAGGGGTCATGGAGCATTGTGATGACAATTGTTGTAGAACATTGTGATGACAGGGATCATGGAGCCTAGTGATGAAAGGGGCCATGGAGCATTGTGATGACAGGCGTCATGGGACATTGTGTTGACAGTGGTCATGGAGCATTGTTAGAAAGGGAACATGGAGCAATTTGATTTCAAGGGCCATGAAAAATTGTGAATACATAGGCCATGGAGTATTCAGATGAATGTGGTCAAGGATCATTGTGACGAAAAGTGTCCTGGAATATTGTGATGACACGGTTCATGGAGCATTGCGATAAAAAGGGCCATGGCGAAATGTGAAGAAAGGTGTCATGGGGCATTGTGATGACAGTGGTCATCTAGAATTGTGATGAAAGATATCATGGAGCACTGCGATGACAGGGGCCATGGAGCATTGTGATGACAGGGGTCATGGGGCATTGTGATGACACGGCCATGGAACATTATGATGACAAGAAGTCTGGAGCATTTTGATAAAAAGGGCATGGACCATTGTGATTAGAGGGGCCAAGGAGCATTCTGATGACAACAGCATGGAGCATTGTGATGACAAGTGTCATCGAGCATGGTGATGGCAGTGGTCATGAAGCATTGTGATGAATGTGGTCATGGATCATTGTGATGACAAGTGTCGTGGAGCATTGTGATGACAGGGTTCATAGAGCATTGTGATGACACGGTTATGTAATATTGTGTTGACCAGAATTCTGTAGCACTGTGATGAAAAGGGAATGGAGCATTGTGATTACAGGGGTCATGGAGCATTGTGATGACAATTGTTCTAGAACATTGTGATGACAGGGATCATGGAGCATAGTGATGAAAGGGGCCATGGAGCTTTGTGATGATAGGCGTCATGGGACATTATGTTGACAGTGGTCATGGAGCATTGTTAGAAAGGGAACATGGAGCAATTTGATTTCAGGGGCCATGAAAAATTGTGAATACATAGGCCATGGAGTATTCAGATGAATGTGGTCAAGGATCATTGTGACGAAAAGTGTACTGGAATATTGTGATGACACGGTTCATGGAGCATTGCGATGACAAGGGCCATGGCGAAATATGAAGACAGGTGTCATGGGGCATTGTGATGACAGTGGTCATTTGGAATTGTGAAGAAAGATATCATGGAGCACTGGGATGACAGGGGCCATGGAGCATTGTGATGACAGGGGTCATGGGGCATTGTGATGACACGGCCATGGAACATTATGATGACAAGAATTCTGGAGCATTGTGATAAATAGGGCATGGACCATTGTGATTAGAGGGGCCAAGGAGCATTCTGATGACAACGGCATGGAGCATTGTGATGACAAGTGTCATCGAGCATTGTGATGACAGTTGTCATGAAGCATTGTGATGAATGTGGTCATGGATCATTGTGATGACAAGTGTCGTGGAGCATTGTGATGACAGGGGTCATAGAGCATTGTGATGACATGGTTATGGAATATTGTGATGACCAGAATTCTGTAGCACTCTGATGAAAAGCGAATGGAGCATTGTGATTTCAGGGGTCAAGAAGCATTGTGATAACAATTGTTCTAGAACATTGTGATGACAGGGATCATGGAGCATAGTGATGAAAGGGGCCATGGAGCATTGTGATGACAGGCGTCATGGGACAATGTGTTGACAGTTGTCATGGAGCATTGTTAGAAAGGGAACATGGAGCAATTTGATTTCAGGGGCCATGAAAAATTGTGAATACATAGGCCATGGAGTATTCAGATGAATGTGGTCAAGGATCATTGTGACGACAAGTGTCCTGGAATATTGTGATGACACGGTTCATGAAGCATTGCGATGACAAGGGCCATGGCGAAATGTGAAGACAGGTGTCATGGGGCTTTGTGATGACAGTGGTCATCTAGAATTGTGAAGAAAGATATCATGGAGCAGTGGGATGACAGGGGCCATGGAGCATTGTGATGACAGGGTTCATGGGGCATTGTGATGACACGGCCATGGAACATTATGATGACAAGAATTCTGGAGCATTGTGATAAATAGGGCATGGACCATTGTGATTAGAGGGGCCAAGGAGCATTCTGTTGACAACGGCATGGAGCATTGTGATGACAAGGGTCATCGAGCATTGTGATGACAGTGGTCATGTAGCATTGTGATGAATGTGGTCATGGATCATTGTGATGACAAGTGTCGTGTAGCATTGTGATGACAGGGGTACTAGAGCATTGTGATGACACGGTTATGGAATATTGTGATGACCAGAATTCTGTAGCACTGTGATGGAAAAGGAATAGAGCATTGTGATTACAGGGGTGAAAAATTGTGAATACATAGGCCATGGAGAATTCAGATGAATGTGGTCAAGGATCATTGTGACGAAAAGTGTCCTGGAATATTGTGATGACACGGTTCATGGAGCATTGCGATGAAAAGGGCCATGGCGAAATGTGAAGAAAGGTGTCATGGGGCATTGTGATGAGAGTGGTCATCTAGAATTGTGAAGAAAGATATCATGGAGCACTGGGATGACAGGGGCCATGAAGCATTGTGATGACAGGGGTCATGGGGCATTGTGATGACACGGCCATGGAACATAATGATGACAATAATTCTGAAGCATTGTGATAAAAAGTGCATGGACCATTGTGATTAGAGGGGCCAAGGAGGATTCTGATGACAACGGCATGGAGCATTGTGATGACAAGCGTCATCGAGCATTGTGATGACAGGGGTCATAGAGCATTGTTATGACACGGTTATGGAATATTGTGATGACCAGAATTCTGTAGCACTGTGATGAAAAGGGAATGGAGCATTGTGATTACAGGGGTCATGGAGCATTGTGATGACAATTGTTTAGAACATTGTGAAGACAGGGATCATGGAGCATAGTGATGAAAGGGGCCATGGAGCGTTGTGATGACAGGCTTATGGGACATTGTGTTGATAGTGGTCATGGAGCATTGTTAGAAAGTGAACATGGAGCAATTTAATTTCAGGGGCCATGAAAAATTGTGAATACATAGGCCATGGAGTATTCAGATGAATGTAGTCAAGGATCATTGTGAAGAAATGTGTCCTGGAATATTGTGATGACACGGTTCATGGAGCATTGCGATGACAAGGGCCATGGCGAAATGTGAAGACAGGTGTCATGGGGCATTGTGATGACACGGCCATGGAACATTATGATGACAAGGAGTCTGGAGCATTGTGATCAAAAGGGCATGGACCATTGTGATTAGAGGGGCCAAGGAGCATTCTGATGACAACGGCATGGAGCATTGTGATGACAAGTGTCATCGAGCATTGTGATGACAGTGGTCATGAAGCATTGTGATGAATGTGGTCATGGATCATTGTGATGACAAGTGTCGTGGAGCATTGTGATGACAGGGGTCATAGAGCATTGTGATGACACGGTTATGGAATATTGTGATGACCAGAATTCTTTAGCACTGTGATGAAAAGGGAATGGAGCATTGTGATTACAGGGGTCATGGAGCATTGTGATGACAATTGTTCTAGAACATTGTGAAGACAGGGATCATGGAGCATAGTGATGAAAGGGGCCATGGAGCATAGTGATGACAGGCGTCATGGGACAATGTGTTGACAGTGGTCATGGAGCATTGTTAGAAAGGGAACATGGAGCAATTTGATTTCAGGGGCCATGAAAAATTGTGAATACATAGGCCATGGAGTATTCAGATGAATGTGGTCAAGGATCATTGTGACGACAAGTGTCCTGGAATATTGTGATGACACGGTTCATGGCGCATTGTGATGACAAGGGCCATGGCGAAATGTGAAGACAGGTGTCATGGGGCATTGTGATGACAGTGGTCATCTAGAATTGTGAAGATAGATATCATGGAGCACTGGGATGACAGGGGCCATGGAGCATTGTGATGACAGGGGTCATGGGGCATTGTGATGACACGGCAATGGAACATTATGATGACAAAAATTCTGGAGCATTGTGATAAAAAGGGCATGGACAATTGTGATTAGAGGGGCCAAGGAGCATTCTGATGACAACGGCATGGAGCATTGTGATGACAAGGGTCATCGAGCATTGTGATGACAGTGGTCATGAAGCATTGTGATGAATGTGGTCATGGATCATTGTGATGAAAAGTGTCGTGGAGCATTGTGATGACAGGGGTCATAGAGCATTGTGATGACACGGTTATGGAATATTGTGATGACCAGAATTCTGTAGCACTGTGATGAAAAGGGAATGGAGCATTGTGATTACAGGGGTCATGGATCATTGTGATGACAATTGTTCTAGAACATTGTGAAGACAGGGATCATCGAGCATAGTGATGAAAGGGGCCATGGAGCATTGTGATGACAGGCGTCATGGGACATTGTGTTGGCAGTGGTCAAGGAGCATTGTTAGAAAGGGAACATGGAGCAATTTGATTTCAGGGGCCATGAAAAATTGTGAATACATATGCCATGGAGTATTCAGATGAATGTGGTCAAGGATCATTGTGACGAAAAGTGTACTGGAATATTGTGATGACACGGTTCATGGAGCATTGCGATGACAAGGGCCATGGTGAAATATGATGACAGGTGTCATGGGGCATTGTGATGACAGTGGTCATTTGGAATTGTGAAGAAAGATATCATGGAGCACTGGGATGACACGGGCCATGGAGCATTGTGATGACAGGGGTCATGGGGCATTGTGATGACACGGCCATGGAACATTATGATGACAAGAATTCTGGAGCATTGTGATAAATAGGGCATGGACCATTGTGATTAGAGGGGCCAAAGAGCATTCTGATGACAACGGCATGGAGCATTGTGATGACCAGTGTCATCGAGCATTGTGATGACAGTGGTCATGAAGCATTGTGATGAATGTGGTCATGGATCATTGTGATGACAAGTGTCGTGGAGCATTGTGATGACAGGGGTCATAGAGCATTGTGATGACACGGTTATGGAATATTGTGATGACCAGAATTCTTTAGCACTGTGATGAAAAGGGAATGGAGCATTGTGATTACTGGGGTCATGGAGCATTGTGATGACAATTGTTCTAGAACATTGTGATGACAGGGATCATGGAGCATAGTGATGAAAGGGGCCATGGAGCATTGTGATGACAGGCGTCATGGGACATTGTGTTGACAGTGGTCATGGAGCATTGTTAGAAAGGGAACATGGAGCAATTTGATTTCAGGGGCCATGAAAAATTGTGAATACATAGGCCATGGAGTATTCAGATGAATGTGGTCAAGGATCATTGTGACGAAAATTGTCCTGGAATATTGTGATGACACGGTTCATGGAGCATTGCGATGAAAAGGGCCATGGCGAAATGTGAAGAAAGGTGTCATGGGGCATTGTGATGAGAGTGGTCATCTAGAATTGTGAAGAAAGATATCATGGAGCACTGGGATGACAGGGGCCATGGAGCATTGTGATGACAGGGGTCATGGGGCATTGTGATGACACGGCCATGGAACATTATGATGACAAGAATTCTGGAGCATTGTGATAAAAAGGGCATAGACCATTGTGATTAGAGGGGCCAAGGAGCATTCTGATGACAACGGCATGGAGCATTGTGATGACAAGGGTCATCGAGCATTGTGATGACAGGGGTCATAGAGCATTGTGATGACACGGTTATGGAATATTGTGATGACCAGAATTCTGTAGCACTGTGATGAAAAGGGAATGGAGCATTGTGATGACAGGGGTCATGGAGCATTGTGATGACAATTGTTTAGAACATTGTGAAGACAGGGATCATGGAGCATAGTGATGAAAGGGGCCATGGAGCGTTGTGATGACAGGCTTATGGGACATTGTGTTGATAGTGGTCATGGAGCATTGTTAGAAAGGGAACATGGAGCAATTTAATTTCAGGGGCCATGAAAAATTGTGAATACATAGGCCATGGAGTATTCAGATGAATGTGGTCAAGGATCATTGTGACGAAATGTGTCCTGGAATATTGTGATGACACGGTTCATGGAGCATTGCGATGACAAGGGCCATGGCGAAATGTGAAGACAGGTGTCATGGGGCATTGTGATGACAGTGGTCATCTAGAATTGTGAAGAAAGATATCATGGAGCACTGGGATGACAGGGGCCATGGAGCATTGTGATGACAGGGGTCATGGGGCATTGTGATGACACGGCCATGGAACATTATGATGACAAGAATTCTGGAGCATTGTGATAAAAAGGGCATAGACCATTGTGATTAGAGGGGCCAAGGAGCATTCTGATGACAACGGCATGGTGCATTGTGATGACAAGGGTCATCGAGCATTGTGATGGCAGTGGTCATGAAGCATTGTGATGAATGTCGTCATGGATCATTGTGATGACAAGTGTCGTGGAGCATTGTGATGACAGGGTTCATAGAGCATTGTGATAACACGGTTATGAAATATTGTGATGACCAGAATTCTGTAGCACTGTGATGAAAAGGGAATGGAGCATTGTGATTACAGGGGTCATGGAGCATTGTGATGACAATTGTTCTAGATCATTCTGATGACAGGGATCATGGAGCATAGTGATGAAAGGGGCCATGGAGCATTGTGATGATAGGCGTCATGGGACATTGTGTTGACAGTGGTCATGGGGCATTGTTAGAAAGGGAACATGGAGCAATTTGATTTCAGGGGCCATGAAAAATTGTGAATACATAGGCCATGGAGTATTCAGATGAATGTGGTCAAGGATCATTGTGACGAAAAGTGTCCTGGAATATTGTGATGACACGGTTCATGGAGCATTGTGATGACAAGGGCCATGGCGAAATGTGAAGACAGGTGTCATGGGGCATTGTGATGACAGTGTTCATCTAGAATTGTGAAGAAAGATATCATGGAGCACTGGGATGACAGGGGCCATGGAGCATTGTGAAGACAGGGGTCATGGGGCATTGTGATGACAGGGCCATGGAACATTATGATGAAAAGATTTCAGGAGCATTGTGATAAAAAGAGCATGGACCATTGTTATTAGAGGGGACAAGGAGCATTCTGATGACAACGGCATGGAGCATTGTGATGACAAGGGTCATCGAGCATTGTGCTGACAGTGGTCATGAAGCATTGTGATGAATGTGGTCATGGATCATTGTGATGACATGTGTCGTGGAGCATTGTGATGACAGGGGACAT
This sequence comes from Eschrichtius robustus, assembly GCF_028021215.1. Lineage (NCBI taxonomy): Eukaryota > Metazoa > Chordata > Mammalia > Artiodactyla > Eschrichtiidae > Eschrichtius > Eschrichtius robustus. The sequence continues at coordinate 1,629,037 of NW_027175412.1, forward strand.
AGAGCATTGTGATGAAACGGTTATGGAATATTGTGATCACCAGAATTCTGTAGCACTGTGATGAAAGCGGAATGGAGCATTGTGATTACAGGGGTCATGGAACATTGTGATGACAATTGTTCTAGAACATTGTGAAGACAGGGATCATCGAGCATAGTGATGAAAGGGGCCATGGAGCATTGTGATGACAGGCGTCATGGGACATTGTGTTGGCAGTGGTCATGGAGCATTGTTAGAAAGGGAACATGGAGCAATTTGATTTCAGGGGCCATGAAAAATTGTGAATACATAGGCCATGGAGTATTCAGATGAATGTGGTCAAGGATCATTGTGACGAAAAGTGTATTGGAATATTGTGATGACACGGTTCATGGAGCATTGCGATGACAAGGGCCATGGCGAAATATGAAGACAGGTGTCATGGGGCATTGTGATGACAGTGGTCATTTGGAATTGTGAAGAAAGATATCATGGAGCACTGGGATGACAGGGGCCATAGAGCATTGTGTGACAGGGGTCATGGGGCATTGTGATGACACGGCCATGGAACATTATGATGACAAAAATTCTGGAGCATTGTGATAAATAGGGCATGGATCATTGTGAGTAGAGGGGCCAAGGAGCATTCTGATGACAACGGCATGGAGCATTGTGATGACAAGTGTCATCGAGCATTGTGATGACAGTTGTCATGAAGCATTGTGATGAATGTGGTCATGGATCATTGTGATGACATGTGTCGTGGAGCATTGTGATGACAGGGGTCATAGAGCATTGTGATGACACGGTTATGGAATATTGTGATGACCGGAATTCTGTAGCACTGTGATGAAAAGGGAATGGAGCATTATGATTACAGGGGTCATGGAGCATTGTGATGACAATTGTGCTAGAACATTCTGATGACAAGGATCATGGAGCATAGTGATGAAAGGGGCCATGGAGCATTGTGATGACCGGCGTCATGGGACAATGTGTTGACAGTGGTCATGGAGCATTGTTAGAAAGGGAACATGGAGCAATTTGATTTCAGGGGCCATGAAAAATTGTGAATACATAGGCCATGGAGTATTCAGATGAATGTGGTCAAGGATCATTGTGACGACAAGTGTCCTGGAATATTGTGATGACACGGTTCATGGAGCATTGCGATGAAAAGGGCCATGGCGAAATGTGAAGAAAAGTGTCATGGGGCATTGTGATGTCAGTGGTCATCTAGAATTGTGAAGAAGGATATCATGGAGAACTGGGATGACAGGGGCCATGGAGCATTGTGATGACAGGGTCATGGGGCATTGTGATGACACGGCCATGGAACATTATGATGACAAGAATTCTGCAGCATTGTGATAAAAAGGGCATGGACCATTGTGATTCGAGGGACCAAGGAGCATTCTGATGACAACGGCATGGAGCATTGTGATGACAAGGGTCATCGAGCATTGTGATGACAGTGGTCATGAAGCATTGTGATGAATGTGGTCATGGATCATTGTGATGACAAGTGTCGTGGAGCATTGTGATGACAGGGGTCATAGAGCATTGTGATGATAGGGTTATGGAATATTGTGATGACCAGAATTCTGTAGCACTGTGATGAAAAGGGAATGGAGCATTATGATTACAGGGGTCATGGAGCATTGTGATGACAATTGTTCCAGAACATTGTGAAGACAGGGATCATGGAGCATAGTGATGAAAGGGCCATGGAGCATTGTGATGACAGGCGTCATGGGACATTTTGTTGACAGTGGTCATGGAGCATTGTTAGAAAGGGAACATGGAGCAATTTGATTTCAGGGGCCATGAAAAATTGTGAATACATAGGCCATGGAGTATTCAGATGAATGTGGTCAAGGATCATTGTGACGACAAGTGTCCTGGAATATTGTGATGACATGGTTCATGGAGCATTGTGATGACAAGGGCCATGGCGAAATGTGAAGACAGGTGTCATGGGGCATTGTGATGACAGTGGTCATCTAGAATTGTGAAGAAAGATATCATGGTGCACTGGGATGACAGGGGCCCTGGAGCATTGTGATGACAGTGGTCATGGGGCATTGTGATTACACGGCCATGGAACATTATAATGAAAAGAATTATGGAGCATTGTGATAAATATGGCATGGACCATTGTGATTAGAGGGGCCAAGGAGCATTCTGATGACAACGGCATGGAGCATTGTGATGACAAGGGTCATCGAGCATTGTGATGACAGTGGTCATGAAGCATTGTGATGAATGTGGTCATGGATCATTGTGATGACAAGTGTCGTGGAGCATTGTGATGACAGGGGTCATAGAGCATTGTGATGACACGGTTATGGAATTTTGTGATGACCAAAATTCTGTAGCACTGTGATGAAAAGGGAATGGAGCATTGTCATTACAGGGGTCATGGAGCATTGTGATGACAATTGTTCTAGAACATTGTGAAGACAGGGATCATGGATCATAGTGATGAAAGGGCCATGGAGCATTGTGATGACAGTCGTCATGGGACAATGTGTTGACAGTGGTCATGGAGCATTGTTAGAAAGGGAACATGGAGCAATTTGATTTCTGGGGCCATGAAAAATTGTGAATACATAGGCCATGGAGTATTCAGATGAATGTGGTCATGAATCATTGTGATGACAAGTGTCGTGGAGCATTGTGATGACAGGGGTCATAGAGCATTGTGATGACACGGTTATGGAATATTGTGATGACCAGAATTCTGTCGCACTGTGATGAAAAGGGAATGGAGCATTGTGATTACAGGGGTCATGGAGCATTGTGATGACAAATGTTCTAGAATATTGTGAAGACAGGGATCATGGAGCCTAGTGATGAAAGGTGCCATGGAGCATTGTGATGACAGGTGTCATGGGACATTGTGTGGACAGTGATCATGGAGCATTGTTAGAAAGGGAACATGGAGCATTTTGATTTCAGGGGCCATGAAAAATTGTGAATACATAGGCCATGGAGTATTCAGATGAATGTGGTCAAGGATCATTGTGACGACAAGTGTCCTGGAATATTGTGCTGACACGGTTCATGGAGCATTGCGATGACAAGGGCCATGGCGAAATGTGAAGCCAGGTGTCATGGGGCATTGTGATGACAGTGGTCATCTAGAATTGTGAAGAAAGATATCATGGAGCACTGGGATGACAGGGGCCATGGAGCATTGTGAAGACAGGGTTCATGGGGCATTGTGATGACACGGCCATGGAACATTATGATGACAAGAATTCTGGAGCATTGTGATAAAAAGAGCATGGACCATTGTGATTAGAGGGGCCAAGGAGCATTCTGATGACAACGGCATGGAGCATTGTGATGACAAGGGTCATTGAGCATTGTGATGACAGTGTTCAGGAAGCATTGTGATGAATGCGGTTATGGATCATTGTGATGATAAGTGTCGTGGAGCATTGTGATGACAGGGGTCATAGAGCATTGCGATGACACGGTTATGGAATATTGTGATGACCAGAATCCTGTAGCACTGTGATGAAAAGGGAATGGAGCATTGTGATTACAGGGGTCATGGATCATTGTGATGACAATTGTTCTAGAACATTATTAAGACAGATATCATCGAGCACAGTGATTAAAGGGGCCATGGAGCATTGTGATGACACGGTTATGGAATATTGTGATGACCAGAATTCTGTAGCACTGTGATGAAAAGGGAATGGAGCATTGTGATTAAAGGGGTCATGGAGCATTGTGATGACAATTGTTCTAGAACATTGTGAAGACAGGGGTCATGGAGCATAGTGATGAAATGGGCCATGGAGGATTGTGAAGACAGGTGTCATGGGACAATGTGTTGACAGTGGTCATGGAGCATTGTTAGAAAGGGAACATGGAGCAATTTGATTTCAGGGGCCATGAAAAATTGTGAATACATAGGCCATGGAGTATTCAGATGAATGTGGTCAAGGATCATTGTGACGAAAAGTGTCCTGGAATATTGTGATGACACGGTTCATGGAGCATTGCGATGACAAGGGCCATGGCGAAATGTGAAGACAGGTGTCATGGGGCATTGTGATGACAGTGGTCATCTAAAATTGTGAAGAAAGATATCATGGAGCACTGGGATGACAGGGGCCATGGAGCATTGTGATGACAGGGGTCATGGGGCATTGTGATGACACGGCCATGGAACATTATGATGACAAGAATTCTGGAGCATTGTGATAAATAGGGCATGGACCATTGTGACTAGAAGGGCCAAGGAGCATTCTGATGACAACGGCATGGAGCATTGTGATGACAAGGGTCATCGAGCATTGTGATGACAGTGGTAATGAAGCATTGTGATGAAAGTGGTCATGGAGCATTGTGATGACAAGTGTCGTGGAGCATTGTGATGACAGGGGTCATAGAGCATTGTGATGACACGGTTATGAAATATTGTGATGACCAGAATTCTGTAGCACTGTGATGAAAAGGGAATGGAGCATTGTGATTACAGGGGTCATGGAGCATTGTGATGACAATTGTTCTAGAACATTCTGATGACAGGGATCATGGAGCATAGTGATGAAAGGGGCCATGGAGCATTGTGATGACAGGCGTCATGGGACAATGTGTTGACAGTGGTCATGGAGCATTGTTAGAAAGGGAACATGGAGCAATTTGATTTCAGGGGCCATGAAAAATTGTGAATACATAGGCCATGGAGTATTTAGATGAATGTGGTCAAGGATCATTGTGACGACAAGTGTCCTGGAATATTGTGATGACACGGTTCATGGAGCATTGCGATGACAAGGGCCATGGAGAAATGTGAAGACAGGTGTCATGGGGCTTTGTGATGACAGTGGTCATCTAGAATTGTGAATAAAGATATCATGGAGCAGTGGGATGACAGGGGACATAGAGCATTGTGATGACATGGGTCATGAGGCATTGTGATGACACGGCCATGGAACATTATGATGACAAGTATTCTGGAGCATTGTGATAAAAAGAGCATGGAGCATTGTGATTAGAGGGGCCAAGGAGCATTCTGATGACAACGGAATGGAGCATTGTGATGACAAGTTTCATCGAGCATTTTGATGACAGTGGTCATGAAGCATTGTGATGAATGTGGTCATGGATCATTGTGATGACAAGTGTCGTGGAGCATTGTGATGACAGGGGTCATTGAGCATTGTGATGACACGGTTATGGAATATTGTGATGACCAGAATTCTGTAGCACTGTGATGAAAAAGGAATGGAGCATTGTGATTACAGGGGTCATGGAGCATTGTGATGACAATTGTTCTAGAACATTGTGATGACAGGGATCATGGAGCATAGTGATGAAAGGGGCCATGGAGCATTGTGATGACAGGTGTCATGGGACATTGTGTGGACAGTGGTCATGGAGCATTGTTAGAAAGGGAACATGGAGCAATTTGATATCAGGGGCCATGAAAAATTGTGAATACATAGGCCATGGAGTATTCAGATGAATGTGGTCAAGGATCATTGTGACGACATGTGTCCTGGAATATTGTGATGACATGGTTCATGGAGCATTGCGATGACAAGGGCCATGGCGAAATGTGAGACAGGTGTCATGGGGCATTGTGATGACAGTGGTCATCTAGAATTGTGAAGAATGATATCATGGAGCACTGGGATGACAGGGGCCATGGAGCATTGTGATGACAGGGGTCATGGGGCATTGTGATGACACAGCCATGCAACATTATGATGACAAGAATTCTGGAGCATTGTGATAAAAAGGTCATGGACCATTGTGATTAGAGGGGCCAAGGATCATTCTGATGACAACGGCATGGAGCATTGTGATGACAAGGGTCATCGAGCATTGTGATGAGAGTGGTCAGGAAGCATTGTGATGAATGCGGTTATGGATCATTGTGATGATAAGTGTCGTGGAGCATTGTGATGACAGTGGTCATAGAGCATTGTGATGACACGGTTATGGAATATTGTGATTACCAGAATTCTGTAGCACTGGAATGAAAGGGAATGGAGCATTGTGATTACAGGGGTCATGGATCATTGTGATGACAATTGTTCTAGAACATGGTGAAGACATGGATCATCGAGCATAGTGATTAAAGGGGCCATGGAGCATTGTGATGACAGGCGTCATGGGACATTCTGTTGGCAGTGGTCATGGAGCATTGTTAGAAAGGGAACATGGAGCAATTTGATTTCAGGGGCCATGAAAAATTGTGAATACATAGGCCATGGAGTATTCACATGAATGTGGTCAAGGATCATTGTGACTAAAAGTGTACTGGCATATTGTGATGACACGGTTATGGAATATTGTGATGACCAGAATTCTGTAGCACTGTGATGAATAGGGAATGGAGCATTATGATTACAGGGGTCATGGAGCATTGTGATGACAGGCGTCATGGGACAATGTGTTGACAGTGGTCATGGAGCATTGTTAGAAAGGGAACATGGAGCAATTTGATTTCAGGGGCCATGAAAAATTGTGAATACATAGGCCATGGAGTATTCAGATGAATGTGCTCAAGGATCATTGTGACGACAAGTGTCCTGGAATATTGTGATGACACGGTTCATGGAGCATTGTGATGACAAGGGCCATGGCGAAATGTGAAGACAGGTGTCATGGGGCATTGTGATGACGGTGGTCATCTAGAATTGTGAAGAAAGATATCATGGAGCACTGGGATGACAGGGGCCATGGAGCATTGTGATGACAGGGGTCATGGGGCATTGTGATGACACGGCCATGGAACATTATAATGACAAGAATTCTGGAGCATTGTGATAAAATGGGCATGGATAATTGTGATTAGAGTGGCCAAGGAGCATTCTGATGACAACGGCATGGAGCATTGTGATGACAAGAGTCATCGAGCATTGTGATGACAGTGGTCATGAAGCATTGTGATGAATGGGGTCATGGATCATTGTGATGACAAGTGTCGTGGAGCATTGTGATGACAGGGGTCATAGAGCATTGTGATGACACGGTTATGGAATATTGTGATGACCAGAATTCTGTAGCACTGTGATGAAAAGGGAATGGAGCATTATGATTACAGGGGTCATGGAGCATTGTGATGACAATTGTTCTAGAACATTGTGATGACAGGGGTCATGGAGCATAGTGATGAAAGGGGCAATGGAGCATTGTGATGACAGGCGTCATGGGACAATGTGTTGACAGTGGTCATGGAGCATTGTTAGAAAGGGAACATGGAGCAATTTGATTTCAGGGGCAATGAAAAATTGTGAATACATAGGCCATGGAGTATTCAGATCAATGTGGTCATGGATCATTGTGATGACAAGTGTCGTGGAGCATTGTGATGACAGGGGTCATAGAGCATTGTGATGACATGGTTATGGAATATTGTGATGACCAGAATTCAGTAGCACTGTGATGAAAAGCGAATGGAGCATTGTGATTACAGGGGTCAAGAAGCATTGTGATAACAATTGTTCTAGAACATTGTGATGACAGGGATCATGGAGCATAGTGATGAAAGGGGCCATGGAGCATTGTGATGACAGGCGTCATGGGACAATGTGTTGACAGTGGTCATGGAGCATTGTTAGAAAGGGAACATGGAGCAATTTGATTTCAGGGGCCATGAAAAATTGTGAATACATAGGCCATGGAGTATTCAGATGAATGTGGTCAAGGATCATTGTGACGACAAGTGTCCTGGAATATTGTGATGACACGGTTCATGAAGCATTGCGATGACAAGGGCCATGGCGAAATGTGAAGACAGGTGTCATGGGGTTTTGTGATGACAGTGGTCATTTAGAATTGTGAAGAAAGATATCATGGAGCAGTGGGATGACAGGGGCCATGGAGCATTGTGATGACAGGGGTCATGGGGCATTGTGATGACACGGCCATGGAACATTATGATGACAAGAATTCTGGAGCATTGTGATAAATATGGCATGGACCATTGTGATTAGAGGGGCCAAGGAGCATTCTGATGACAACGGCATGGAGCATTGTGATGACAAGGGTCATCGAGCATTGTGATGACAGTGGTCATGAAGCATTGTGATGAAAGTGGTCATGGATCATTGTGATGACAAGTGTCGTGGAGCATTGTGATGACAGGGGTCATAGAGCATTGTGATGACACGGTTATGGAATTTTGTGATGACCAGAATTCTGTAGCACTGTGATGAAAAGGGAATGGAGCATTGTGATTACAGCGGTCATGGAGCATTGTGATGAAAATTGTTCTAGAACATTGTGAAGACAGGGAACATGGAGCATAGTGATGAAAGGGGCCATGGAGCATTGTGATGACAGGCGTCATGGGACATTGTGTTGACAGTGGTCATGGAGCAATGTTAGAAAGGGAACATGGAGCAATTTGATTTCAGGGGCCATGAAAAATGTGAATACATAGGCCATGGAGTATTCAGATGAATGTGGTCAAGGATCATTGTGACGAAAAGTGTCCTGGAATACTGTGATGACACGGTTCATGGAGCATTGCAATGACAAGGGCCATGGCGAAATGTGAAGACAGGTGTCATGGGGCATTGTGATGACACGGCCATGGAACTTTATGATGACAAGAAGTCTGGAGCATTGTGATAAAAAGGGCATGGACCATTGTGATTAGAGGGGCCAAGGAGCATTCTGATGACAACGGCATGGAGCATTGTGATGACAAGGGTCATCGAGCATTGTGATGACAGTGGTCATGAAGCATTGTGATGAATGTGGTCATGGATCATTGTGATGAAAAGTGTCGTGGAGCATTTTGATGACAGGGTTCATAGAGCATTGTGATGACACGGTTATTTAATATTGTGTTGACCAGAATTCTGTAGCACTGTGATGAAAAGGGAATGGAGCATTGTGATTACAGGGGTCATGGAGCACTGTGATGACAATTGTTCTAGAACATTGTGAAGACAGGGATCATGGAGCATAGTGATGAAAGGGGCCATGGAGCATTGTGATGATAGGCGTCATGGGACATTGTGTTGACAGTGGTCATGGAGCATTGTTAGAAAGGGAACATGGAGCAATTTGATTTCAGGGGCCATGAAAAATTGTGAATACTTAGGCCATGGAGTATTCAGATGAATGTGGTCAAGGATCATTGTGACGACAAGTGTCCTGGAATATTGTGATAACACGGTTCATGGAGCATTGTGATGACAAGGGCCATGGCGAAATGTGAAGACAGGTGTCATGGGGCATTGTGATGACAGTGGTCATCTAGAATTGTGAAGAAAGATATCATGGAGCACTGGGATGACAGGGGCCATGGAGCATTGTGATGACAGGGGTCATGGGGCATTGTGATGACACGGCCATGGAACATTATGATGACAAGAATTCTGGAGCATTGTGGTAAAAAGGGCATGGACCATTGTGATTAGAGGGGCCATGGAGCATTCTGATGACAACGGCATGGAGCATTGTGATGACAAGGGTCATCCAGCATCGTGATGACAGTGGTCATGAAGCATTGTGATGAATGTGGTGATGGATCATTGTGATGACAAATGTTGTGGAGAATTGTGATGACACGGTTATATAATATTGTGATGACCAGAATTCTGTAGCTCAGTGATGAAAAGGGAATGGAGCATTGTGATTACAGGGTTCATGGAGCATTGTGATGACAATTGTTTTAGAACATTGTGATGACTGGGATCATGGAGCATAATGATTAAAGGGGTCATGGAGCATTGTGATGACACGCGTCATGGGACATTGTGTTAACAGTGGTCATGGAGCATTGTGAAGAATGGGAGCTTCGAGCAATTGGATTTCAGGGGCCATTAAAAATTGTGAATATATAGGCCATGGAGTATTCAGATGAATGTGGTCAAGGATCATTGTGACGACAATTGTCCTGGAATATTGTGATGACACGGTTCATGGAGCATTGCGATGGCAAGGGCCATGGCGAAATGTGAAGACAGGTGTCATGGGGCTTTGTGATGACAGTGGTCATCTAGAATTGTGAAGAAAGATATCATGGAGCACTGGGATGACAGGGGCCATGGAGCATTGTGATGACAGGGGTCAAGGGGCATTGTGATGACCCGGCCATGGAATATTATGATGACAGGAATTCTGGAGCATTGTGATAAAATGGGCAAGGACCGTTGTGATTAGAGGGGCCACGGAGCATTCTGATGACAACGGCATGGAGCATTGTGATGACAAGGGTCATCGAGCAATGTGATGACAGTGGTCATGAAGCATTGTGATGAATGTGGTCATGGATCATTGTGATGACAAGTGTCGTGGAGCATTGTGATGACAGGCGTCTAGAGCATTGTGATGACACGGTTATGGAATATTGTGATGACCAGAATTCTGTAGCACTGTGATGAAAAGGGAATGGAGCATTGTGATTACAGGGGTCATGGAGCATTGTGATGACAAATGTTCTAGAACATTGTGATGACAGGGATCATGGAGCATAGTGATGAAAAGGGCCATGGAGCATTGTGATGACAGGCATCATGGGACATTGTGTTGACAGTGGTCATGGAGCATTGTTAGAAAGGGAACATGGAGCAATTTGATTTCAGGGGCCATGAAAAATTGTGAATACATAGGCCATGGAGTATGCAGATGAATGTGGTCAAGGATCATTGTGACGACAAGTGTCCTGGAATATTGTGATGACACGGTTCATGAAGCATTGCGATGACAAGGGCCATCGCGAAATGTGAAGACAGGTGTCATGGGGCATTGTGATGACAGTGGTCATCTAGAATTGTGAAGAAAGATATCATGGAGCACTGGGATGACAGGGGCCATGGAGCATTGTGATGACAGGGGTCATGGGGCATTGTGATGACACGGCCATGGAACATTATGATGACAAGAATTCTGGAGCATTGTGATAAAAATGTCATGGACCATTGTGATTAGAGGGGCCAAGTAGCATTCTGATGACAACGGCATGGAGCATTGTGATGACAAGGGTCATCGAGCATTGTGATGACAGTGGTCATGAAGCATTGTGATGAATGTGGTCATGGATCATTGTGATGACAAGTGTCGTGGAGCACTGTGATGACAGGGGTCATAGAGCATTGGGATGACACGGTTACGGAATATTGTGATGACCAGAATTCTGTAGCACTGTGATGAAAAGGGAATGGAGCATTGTGATTACAGGGGTCATGGAGCATTGTGATGACAATTGTTCTAGAACTTTGTGAAGACAGGTATCATGGAGCATAGTGATGAAAGGGGCCATGGAGCATTGTGATGACAGGCGTCATGGGACAATGTGTTGAGAGTGGTCATGGAGCATTGTTACAAAGTGAACATGGAGCAATTTGATTTCAGGAGCCATGAAAAATTGTGAATACCTAGGCCATGGAGTATTCAGATGAATGTGGTCAAGGATCATTGTGACGAGAAGTGTCCTGGAATATTGTGATGACACGGTTCATGGCGCATTGTGATGACAAGGGCCATGGCGAAATGTGAAGACAGGTGTCATGGGGCATTGTGATGACAGTGGTCATCTAGAATTGTGAAGATAGATATCATGGAGCACTGGGATGACAGGGGCCATGGAGCATTGTGATGACAGGGGTCATGGGGCATTGTGATGACACGGCAATAGAACATTATGATGACAAAAATTCTGGAGCATTGTGATAAAAAGGGCATGGACCATTGTGATTAGAGGGGACAAGGAGCATTCTGATGACAACGGCATGGAGCATTGTGATGACAAGGGTCATCGAGCATTGTGCTGACAGTGGTCATGAAGCATTGTGATGAATGTGGTCATGGATCATTGTGATGACATGTGTCGTGGAGCATTGTGATGACAGGGGTCATAGAGCATTGTGATGAAACGGTTATGGAATATTGTGATCACCAGAATTCTGTAGCACTGTGATGAAAGCGGAATGGAGCATTGTGATTACAGGGGTCATGGAACATTGTGATGACAATTGTTCTAGAACATTGTGAAGACAGGGATCATCGAGCATAGTGATGAAAGGGGCCATGGAGCATTGTGATGACAGGCGTCATGGGACATTGTGTTGGCAGTGGTCATGGAGCATTGTTAGAAAGGGAACATGGAGCAATTTGATTTCAGGGGCCATGAAAAATTGTGAATACATAGGCCATGGAGTATTCAGATGAATGTGGTCAAGGATCATTGTGACGAAAAGTGTATTGGAATATTGTGATGACACGGTTCATGGAGCATTGCGATGACAAGGGCCATGGCGAAATATGAAGACAGGTGTCATGGGGCATTGTGATGACAGTGGTCATTTGGAATTGTGAAGAAAGATATCATGGAGCACTGGGATGACAGGGGCCATAGAGCATTGTGATGACAGGGGTCATGGGGCATTGTGATGACACGGCCATGGAACATTATGATGACAAAAATTCTGGAGCATTGTGATAAATAGGGCATGGATCATTGTGAGTAGAGGGGCCAAGGAGCATTCTGATGACAACGGCATGGAGCATTGTGATGACAAGTGTCATCGAGCATTGTGATGACAGTTGTCATGAAGCATTGTGATGAATGTGGTCATGGATCATTGTGATGACATGTGTCGTGGAGCATTGTGATGACAGGGGTCATAGAGCATTGTGATGACACGGTTATGGAATATTGTGATGACCGGAATTCTGTAGCACTGTGATGAAAAGGGAATGGAGCATTATGATTACAGGGGTCATGGAGCATTGTGATGACAATTGTGCTAGAACATTCTGATGACAAGGATCATGGAGCATAGTGATGAAAGGGGCCATGGAGCATTGTGATGACCGGCGTCATGGGACAATGTGTTGACAGTGGTCATGGAGCATTGTTAGAAAGGGAACATGGAGCAATTTGATTTCAGGGGCCATGAAAAATTGTGAATACATAGGCCATGGAGTATTCAGATGAATGTGGTCAAGGATCATTGTGACGACAAGTGTCCTGGAATATTGTGATGACACGGTTCATGGAGCATTGCGATGAAAAGGGCCATGGCGAAATGTGAAGAAAAGTGTCATGGGGCATTGTGATGACAGTGGTCATCTAGAATTGTGAAGAAGGATATCATGGAGAACTGGGATGACAGGGGCCATGGAGCATTGTGATGACAGGGTCATGGGGCATTGTGATGACACGGCCATGGAACATTATGATGACAAGAATTCTGCAGCATTGTGATAAAAAGGGCATGGACCATTGTGATTCGAGCGACCAAGGAGCATTCTGATGACAACGGCATGGAGCATTGTGATGACAAGTGTCATCGAGCATTGTGATGACAGTGGTCATGAAGCATTGTGATGAATGTGGTCATGGATCATTGTGATGACAAGTGTCGTGGAGCATTGTGATGACAGGGGTCATAGAGCATTGTGATGATAGGGTTATGGAATATTGTGATGACCAGAATTCTGTAGCACTGTGATGAAAAGGGAATGGAGCATTATGATTACAGGGGTCATGGAGCATTGTGATGACAATTGTTCCAGAACATTGTGAAGACAGGGATCATGGAGCATAGTGATGAAAGGGCCATGGAGCATTGTGATGACAGGCGTCATGGGACATTTTGTTGACAGTGGTCATGGAGCATTGTTAGAAAGGGAACATGGAGCAATTTGATTTCAGGGGCCATGAAAAATTGTGAATACATAGGCCATGGAGTATTCAGATGAATGTGGTCAAGGATCATTGTGACGACAAGTGTCCTGGAATATTGTGATGACATGGTTCATGGAGCATTGTGATGACAAGGGCCATGGCGAAATGTGAAGACAGGTGTCATGGGGCATTGTGATGACAGTGGTCATCTAGAATTGTGAAGAAAGATATCATGGTGCACTGGGATGACAGGGGCCCTGGAGCATTGTGATGACAGTGGTCATGGGGCATTGTGATTACACGGCCATGGAACATTATAATGAAAAGAATTATGGAGCATTGTGATAAATATGGCATGGACCATTGTGATTAGAGGGGCCAAGGAGCATTCTGATGACAACGGCATGGAGCATTGTGATGACAAGGGTCATCGAGCATTGTGATGACAGTGGTCATGAAGCATTGTGATGAATGTGGTCATGGATCATTGTGATGACAAGTGTCGTGGAGCATTGTGATGACAGGGGTCATAGAGCATTGTGATGACACGGTTATGGAATTTTGTGATGACCAAAATTCTGTAGCACTGTGATGAAAAGGGAATGGAGCATTGTCATTACAGGGGTCATGGAGCATTGTGATGACAATTGTTCTAGAACATTGTGAAGACAGGGATCATGGATCATAGTGATGAAAGGGCCATGGAGCATTGTGATGACAGTCGTCATGGGACAATGTGTTGACAGTGGTCATGGAGCATTGTTAGAAAGGGAACATGGAGCAATTTGATTTCTGGGGCCATGAAAAATTGTGAATACATAGGCCATGGAGTATTCAGATGAATGTGGTCATGAATCATTGTGATGACAAGTGTCGTGGAGCATTGTGATGACAGGGGTCATAGAGCATTGTGATGACACGGTTATGGAATATTGTGATGACCAGAATTCTGTCGCACTGTGATGAAAAGGGAATGGAGCATTGTGATTACAGGGGTCATGGAGCATTGTGATGACAAATGTTCTAGAATATTGTGAAGACAGGGATCATGGAGCCTAGTGATGAAAGGTGCCATGGAGCATTGTGATGACAGGTGTCATGGGACATTGTGTGGACAGTGATCATGGAGCATTGTTAGAAAGGGAACATGGAGCATTTTGATTTCAGGGGCCATGAAAAATTGTGAATACATAGGCCATGGAGTATTCAGATGAATGTGGTCAAGGATCATTGTGACGACAAGTGTCCTGGAATATTGTGCTGACACGGTTCATGGAGCATTGCGATGACAAGGGCCATGGCGAAATGTGAAGCCAGGTGTCATGGGGCATTGTGATGACAGTGGTCATCTAGAATTGTGAAGAAAGATATCATGGAGCACTGGGATGACAGGGGCCATGGAGCATTGTGAAGACAGGGTTCATGGGGCATTGTGATGACACGGCCATGGAACATTATGATGACAAGAATTCTGGAGCATTGTGATAAAAAGAGCATGGACCATTGTGATTAGAGGGGCCAAGGAGCATTCTGATGACAACGGCATGGAGCATTGTGATGACAAGGGTCATTGAGCATTGTGATGACAGTGTTCAGGAAGCATTGTGATGAATGCGGTTATGGATCATTGTGATGATAAGTGTCGTGGAGCATTGTGATGACAGGGGTCATAGAGCATTGCGATGACACGGTTATGGAATATTGTGATGACCAGAATCCTGTAGCACTGTGATGAAAAGGGAATGGAGCATTGTGATTACAGGGGTCATGGATCATTGTGATGACAATTGTTCTAGAACATTATTAAGACAGATATCATCGAGCACAGTGATTAAAGGGGCCATGGAGCATTGTGATGACACGGTTATGGAATATTGTGATGACCAGAATTCTGTAGCACTGTGATGAAAAGGGAATGGAGCATTGTGATTAAAGGGGTCATGGAGCATTGTGATGACAAATGTTCTATTAGATTGTGAAGACAGGGATCATGGAGCATAGTGATGAAATGGGCCATGGAGGATTGTGAAGACAGGTGTCATGGGACAATGTGTTGACAGTGGTCATGGAGCATTGTTAGAAAGGGAACATGGAGCAATTTGATTTCAGGGGCCATGAAAAATTGTGAATACATAGGCCATGGAGTATTCAGATGAATGTGGTCAAGGATCATTGTGACGAAAAGTGTCCTGGAATATTGTGATGACACGGTTCATGGAGCATTGCGATGACAAGGGCCATGGCGAAATGTGAAGACAGGTGTCATGGGGCATTGTGATGACAGTGGTCATCTAAAATTGTGAAGAAAGATATCATGGAGCACTGGGATGACAGGGGCCATGGAGCATTGTGATGACAGGGGTCATGGGGCATTGTGATGACACGGCCATGGAACATTATGATGACAAGAATTCTGGAGCATTGTGATAAATAGGGCATGGACCATTGTGACTAGAAGGGCCAAGGAGCATTCTGATGACAACGGCATGGAGCATTGTGATGACAAGGGTCATCGAGCATTGTGATGACAGTGGTAATGAAGCATTGTGATGAAAGTGGTCATGGAGCATTGTGATGACAAGTGTCGTGGAGCATTGTGATGACAGGGGTCATAGAGCATTGTGATGACACGGTTATGAAATATTGTGATGACCAGAATTCTGTAGCACTGTGATGAAAAGGGAATGGAGCATTGTGATTACAGGGGTCATGGAGCATTGTGATGACAATTGTTCTAGAACATTCTGATGACAGGGATCATGGAGCATAGTGATGAAAGGGGCCATGGAGCATTGTGATGACAGGCGTCATGGGACAATGTGTTGACAGTGGTCATGGAGCATTGTTAGAAAGGGAACATGGAGCAATTTGATTTCAGGGGCCATGAAAAATTGTGAATACATAGGCCATGGAGTATTTAGATGAATGTGGTCAAGGATCATTGTGACGACAAGTGTCCTGGAATATTGTGATGACACGGTTCATGGAGCATTGCGATGACAAGGGCCATGGAGAAATGTGAAGACAGGTGTCATGGGGCTTTGTGATGACAGTGGTCATCTAGAATTGTGAATAAAGATATCATGGAGCAGTGGGATGACAGGGGACATAGAGCATTGTGATGACATGGGTCATGAGGCATTGTGATGACACGGCCATGGAACATTATGATGACAAGTATTCTGGAGCATTGTGATAAAAAGAGCATGGAGCATTGTGATTAGAGGGGCCAAGGAGCATTCTGATGACAACGGAATGGAGCATTGTGATGACAAGTTTCATCGAGCATTTTGATGACAGTGGTCATGAAGCATTGTGATGAATGTGGTCATGGATCATTGTGATGACAAGTGTCGTAGAGCATTGTGATGACAGGGGTCATTGAGCATTGTGATGACACGGTTATGGAATATTGTGATGACCAGAATTCTGTAGCACTGTGATGAAAAAGGAATGGAGCATTGTGATTACAGGGGTCATGGAGCATTGTGATGACAATTGTTCTAGAACATTGTGATGACAGGGATCATGGAGCATAGTGATGAAAGGGGCCATGGAGCATTGTGATGACAGGTGTCATGGGACATTGTGTGGACAGTGGTCATGGAGCATTGTTAGAAAGGGAACATGGAGCAATTTGATATCAGGGGCCATGAAAAATTGTGAATACATAGGCCATGGAGTATTCAGATGAATGTGGTCAAGGATCATTGTGACGACATGTGTCCTGGAATATTGTGATGACATGGTTCATGGAGCATTGCGATGACAAGGGCCATGGCGAAATGTGAGACAGGTGTCATGGGGCATTGTGATGACAGTGGTCATCTAGAATTGTGAAGAATGATATCATGGAGCACTGGGATGACAGGGGCCATGGAGCATTGTGATGACAGGGGTCATGGGGCATTGTGATGACACAGCCATGCAACATTATGATGACAAGAATTCTGGAGCATTGTGATAAAAAGGTCATGGACCATTGTGATTAGAGGGGCCAAGGATCATTCTGATGACAACGGCATGGAGCATTGTGATGACAAGGGTCATCGAGCATTGTGATGAGAGTGGTCAGGAAGCATTGTGATGAATGCGGTTATGGATCATTGTGATGATAAGTGTCGTGGAGCATTGTGATGACAGTGGTCATAGAGCATTGTGATGACACGGTTATGGAATATTGTGATTACCAGAATTCTGTAGCACTGGAATGAAAGGGAATGGAGCATTGTGATTACAGGGGTCATGGATCATTGTGATGACAATTGTTCTAGAACATGGTGAAGACAGGGATCATCGAGCATAGTGATTAAAGGGGCCATGGAGCATTGTGATGACAGGCGTCATGGGACATTCTGTTGGCAGTGGTCATGGAGCATTGTTAGAAAGGGAACATGGAGCAATTTGATTTCAGGGGCCATGAAAAATTGTGAATACATAGGCCATGGAGTATTCACATGAATGTGGTCAAGGATCATTGTGACTAAAAGTGTACTGGCATATTGTGATGACACGGTTATGGAATATTGTGATGACCAGAATTCTGTAGCACTGTGATGAATAGGGAATGGAGCATTATGATTACAGGGGTCATGGAGCATTGTGATGACAGGCGTCATGGGACAATGTGTTGACAGTGGTCATGGAGCATTGTTAGAAAGGGAACATGGAGCAATTTGATTTCAGGGGCCATGAAAAATTGTGAATACATAGGCCATGGAGTATTCAGATGAATGTGCTCAAGGATCATTGTGACGACAAGTGTCCTGGAATATTGTGATGACACGGTTCATGGAGCATTGTGATGACAAGGGCCATGGCAAAATGTGAAGACAGGTGTCATGGGGCATTGTGATGACGGTGGTCATCTAGAATTGTGAAGAAAGATATCATGGAGCACTGGGATGACAGGGGCCATGGAGCATTGTGATGACAGGGGTCATGGGGCATTGTGATGACACGGCCATGGAACATTATAATGACAAGAATTCTGGAGCATTGTGATAAAAAGGGCATGGATAATTGTGATTAGAGTGGCCAAGGAGCATTCTGATGACAACGGCATGGAGCATTGTGATGACAAGAGTCATCGAGCATTGTGATGACAGTGGTCATGAAGCATTGTGATGAATGGGGTCATGGATCATTGTGATGACAAGTGTCGTGGAGCATTGTGATGACAGGGGTCATAGAGCATTGTGATGACACGGTTATGGAATATTGTGATGACCAGAATTCTGTAGCACTGTGATGAAAAGGGAATGGAGCATTATGATTACAGGGGTCATGGAGCATTGTGATGACAATTGTTCTAGAACATTGTGATGACAGGGGTCATGGAGCATAGTGATGAAAGGGGCAATGGAGCATTGTGATGACAGGCGTCATGGGACAATGTGTTGACAGTGGTCATGGAGCATTGTTAGAAAGGGAACATGGAGCAATTTGATTTCAGGGGCAATGAAAAATTGTGAATACATAGGCCATGGAGTATTCAGATCAATGTGGTCATGGATCATTGTGATGACAAGTGTCGTGGAGCATTGTGATGACAGGGGTCATAGAGCATTGTGATGACATGGTTATGGAATATTGTGATGACCAGAATTCAGTAGCACTGTGATGAAAAGCGAATGGAGCATTGTGATTACAGGGGTCAAGAAGCATTGTGATAACAATTGTTCTAGAACATTGTGATGACAGGGATCATGGAGCATAGTGATGAAAGGGGCCATGGAGCATTGTGATGACAGGCGTCATGGGACAATGTGTTGACAGTGGTCATGGAGCATTGTTAGAAAGGGAACATGGAGCAATTTGATTTCAGGGGCCATGAAAAATTGTGAATACATAGGCCATGGAGTATTCAGATGAATGTGGTCAAGGATCATTGTGACGACAAGTGTCCTGGAATATTGTGATGACACGGTTCATGAAGCATTGCGATGACAAGGGCCATGGCGAAATGTGAAGACAGGTGTCATGGGGTTTTGTGATGACAGTGGTCATTTAGAATTGTGAAGAAAGATATCATGGAGCAGTGGGATGACAGGGGCCATGGAGCATTGTGATGACAGGGGTCATGGGGCATTGTGATGACACGGCCATGGAACATTATGATGACAAGAATTCTGGAGCATTGTGATAAATATGGCATGGACCATTGTGATTAGAGGGGCCAAGGAGCATTCTGATGACAACGGCATGGAGCATTGTGATGACAAGGGTCATCGAGCATTGTGATGACAGTGGTCATGAAGCATTGTGATGAAAGTGGTCATGGATCATTGTGATGACAAGTGTCGTGGAGCATTGTGATGACAGGGGTCATAGAGCATTGTGATGACACGGTTATGGAATTTTGTGATGACCAGAATTCTGTAGCACTGTGATGAAAAGGGAATGGAGCATTGTGATTACAGCGGTCATGGAGCATTGTGATGAAAATTGTTCTAGAACATTGTGAAGACAGGGAACATGGAGCATAGTGATGAAAGGGGCCATGGAGCATTGTGATGACAGGCGTCATGGGACATTGTGTTGACAGTGGTCATGGAGCAATGTTAGAAAGGGAACATGGAGCAATTTGATTTCAGGGGCCATGAAAAATGTGAATACATAGGCCATGGAGTATTCAGATGAATGTGGTCAAGGATCATTGTGACGAAAAGTGTCCTGGAATACTGTGATGACACGGTTCATGGAGCATTGCAATGACAAGGGCCATGGCGAAATGTGAAGACAGGTGTCATGGGGCATTGTGATGACACGGCCATGGAACATTATGATGACAAGAAGTCTGGAGCATTGTGATAAAAAGGGCATGGACCATTGTGATTAGAGGGGCCAAGGAGCATTCTGATGACAACGGCATGGAGCATTGTGATGACAAGGGTCATCGAGCATTGTGATGACAGTGGTCATGAAGCATTGTGATGAATGTGGTCATGGATCATTGTGATGAAAAGTGTCGTGGAGCATTTTGATGACAGGGTTCATAGAGCATTGTGATGACACGGTTATTTAATATTGTGTTGACCAGAATTCTGTAGCACTGTGATGAAAAGGGAATGGAGCATTGTGATTACAGGGGTCATGGAGCACTGTGATGACAATTGTTCTAGAACATTGTGAAGACAGGGATCATGGAGCATAGTGATGAAAGGGGCCATGGAGCATTGTGATGATAGGCGTCATGGGACATTGTGTTGACAGTGGTCATGGAGCATTGTTAGAAAGGGAACATGGAGCAATTTGATTTCAGGGGCCATGAAAAATTGTGAATACATAGGCCATGGAGTATTCAGATGAATGTGGTCAAGGATCATTGTGACGACAAGTGTCCTGGAATATTGTGATAACACGGTTCATGGAGCATTGTGATGACAAGGGCCATGGCGAAATGTGAAGACAGGTGTCATGGGGCATTGTGATGACAGTGGTCATCTAGAATTGTGAAGAAAGATATCATGGAGCACTGGGATGACAGGGGCCATGGAGCATTGTGATGACAGGGGTCATGGGGCATTGTGATGACACGGCCATGGAACATTATGATGACAAGAATTCTGGAGCATTGTGGTAAAAAGGGCATGGACCATTGTGATTAGAGGGGCCATGGAGCATTCTGATGACAACGGCATGGAGCATTGTGATGACAAGGGTCATCCAGCATCGTGATGACAGTGGTCATGAAGCATTGTGATGAATGTGGTGATGGATCATTGTGATGACAAATGTTGTGGAGAATTGTGATGACACGGTTATATAATATTGTGATGACCAGAATTCTGTAGCTCAGTGATGAAAAGGGAATGGAGCATTGTGATTACAGGGTTCATGGAGCATTGTGATGACAATTGTTTTAGAACATTGTGATGACTGGGATCATGGAGCATAATGATTAAAGGGGTCATGGAGCATTGTGATGACACGCGTCATGGGACATTGTGTTAACAGTGGTCATGGAGCATTGTGAAGAATGGGAGCTTCGAGCAATTGGATTTCAGGGGCCATTAAAAATTGTGAATATATAGGCCATGGAGTATTCAGATGAATGTGGTCAAGGATCATTGTGACGACAATTGTCCTGGAATATTGTGATGACACGGTTCATGGAGCATTGCGATGACAAGGGCCATGGCGAAATGTGAAGACAGGTGTCATGGGGCTTTGTGATGACAGTGGTCATCTAGAATTGTGAAGAAAGATATCATGGAGCACTGGGATGACAGGGGCCATGGAGCATTGTGATGACAGGGGTCAAGGGGCATTGTGATGACCCGGCCATGGAATATTATGATGACAGGAATTCTGGAGCATTGTGATAAAATGGGCAAGGACCGTTGTGATTAGAGGGGCCACGGAGCATTCTGATGACAACGGCATGGAGCATTGTGATGACAAGGGTCATCGAGCAATGTGATGACAGTGGTCATGAAGCATTGTGATGAATGTGGTCATGGATCATTGTGATGACAAGTGTCGTGGAGCATTGTGATGACAGGCGTCAAGAGCATTGTGATGACACGGTTATGGAATATTGTGATGACCAGAATTCTGTAGCACTGTGATGAAAAGGGAATGGAGCATTGTGATTACAGGGGTCATGGAGCATTGTGATGACAAATGTTCTAGAACATTGTGATGACAGGGATCATGGAGCATAGTGATGAAAAGGGCCATGGAGCATTGTGATGACAGGCATCATGGGACATTGTGTTGACAGTGGTCATGGAGCATTGTTAGAAAGGGAACATGGAGCAATTTGATTTCAGGGGCCATGAAAAATTGTGAATACATAGGCCATGGAGTATGCAGATGAATGTGGTCAAGGATCATTGTGACGACAAGTGTCCTGGAATATTGTGATGACACGGTTCATGAAGCATTGCGATGACAAGGGCCATCGCGAAATGTGAAGACAGGTGTCATGGGGCATTGTGATGACAGTGGTCATCTAGAATTGTGAAGAAAGATATCATGGAGCACTGGGATGACAGGGGCCATGGAGCATTGTGATGACAGGGCTCATGGGGCATTGTGATGACACGGCCATGGAACATTATGATGACAAGAATTCTGGAGCATTGTGATAAAAATGTCATGGACCATTGTGATTAGAGGGGCCAAGTAGCATTCTGATGACAACGGCATGGAGCATTGTGATGACAAGGGTCATCGAGCATTGTGATGACAGTGGTCATGAAGCATTGTGATGAATGTGGTCATGGATCATTGTGATGACAAGTGTCGTGGAGCACTGTGATGACAGGTGTCATAGAGCATTGGGATGACACGGTTACGGAATATTGTGATGACCAGAATTCTGTAGCACTGTGATGAAAAGGGAATGGAGCATTGTGATTACAGGGGTCATGGAGCATTGTGATGACAATTGTTCTAGAACTTTGTGAAGACAGGTATCATGGAGCATAGTGATGAAAGGGGCCATGGAGCATTGTGATGACAGGCGTCATGGGACAATGTGTTGAGAGTGGTCATGGAGCATTGTTACAAAGTGAACATGGAGCAATTTGATTTCAGGAGCCATGAAAAATTGTGAATACCTAGGCCATGGAGTATTCAGATGAATGTGGTCAAGGATCATTGTGACGAGAAGTGTCCTGGAATATTGTGATGACACGGTTCATGGAGCATTGCGATGACAAGGGCCATGGCGAAATGTGAAGACAGGTGTCATGGGGCATTGTGATGACAGTCATCATCTAGAATTGTGAAGAAAGATATCATGGAGCACTGGGATGACAGGGGCCATGGAACATTGTGATGACAGGGGTCATGGGGCATTGTGAAGAATGTGGTCATGGATCATTGTGATGACAAGTGTCGTGGAGCATTTTGATGACAGGGTTCATAGAGCATTGTGATGACACGGTTATTTAATATTGTGTTGACCAGAATTCTGTAGCACTGTGATGAAAAGGGAATGGAGCATTGTGATTACAGCGGTCATGGAGCATTGTGATGAAAATTGTTCTAGAACATTGTGAAGACAGGGAACATGGAGCATAGTGATGAAAGGGGCCATGGAGCATTGTGATGACAGGCGTCATGGGACATTGTGTTGACAGTGGTCATGGAGCAATGTTAGAAAGGGAACATGGAGCAATTTGATTTCAGGGGCCATGAAAAATTGTGAATACATAGGCCATGGATTATTCAGATGAATGTGGTAAAGGATCATTGTGACGAAATATGTCCTGGAATATTGTGATGACACGGTTCATGGAGCATTGCCATGACAAGGGCCATGGCGAAATGTGAAGACAGGTGTCATGGGGCATTGTGATGACACGGCCATGGAACATTATGATGACAAGAAGTCTGGAGCATTGTTATAAATAGGGCATGGACCATTGTGATTAGAGGGGCCAAGGAGCATTCTGATGACAATGGCATGGAGCATTGTGATGACAAGGGTCATCGAGCATTGTGATGACAGTGGTCATGAAGCATTGTGATGAATGTGGTCATGGATCATTGTGATGACAAGTGTCGTGGAGCATTTTGATGACAGGGTTCATAGAGCATTGTGATGACACGGTTATTTAATATTGTGTTGACCAGAATTCTGTAGCACTGTGATGAAAAGGGAATGGAGCATTGTGATTACAGGGGTCATGGAGCACTGTGATGACAATTGTTCTAGAACATTGTGAAGACAGGGATCATGGAGCATAGTGATGAAAGGGGCCATGGAGCATTGTGATGATAGGCGTCATGGGACATTGTGTTGACAGTGGTCCTGGAGCATTGTTAGAAAGGGAACATGGAGCAATTTGATTTCAGGGGCCATGAAAAATTGTGAATACATAGGCCATGGAGTATTCAGATGAATGTGGTCAAGGATCATTGTGACGACAAGTGTCCTGGAATATTGTGATGACACGGTTCATGGAGCATTGCGATGACAAGGGCCATGGCGAAATGTGAAGACAGGTGTAATGGGGCATTGTGATGACAGTGGTCATCTAGAATTGTGAAGAAAGATATCATGGAGCACTGGGATGACAGGGGCCATGGAGCATTGTGAAGACAGGGGTCATGGGGCATTTTGATGACATGGCCATGGAACATTTTTATGACAAGAATTCGGGAGCATTGTGTTAAAAAGAGCATGGACCATTGTTATTAGAGGGGCCAAGGAGCATTCTGATGACAACGGCATGGAGCATTGTGATGACAAGCGTCATCGAGCATTGTGATGACAGTGGTCATGAAGCATTGTGATTAATGTGGTCATGGATCATTGTGATGACAAGTGTCGTGGAGCATTGTGATGACAGGGGTCATAGAGCATTGTGATGACACGGTTATGGAATATTGTGATGACCAGAATTCTGTAGCACTGTGATGAATAGGGAATGGAGCATTGTGATTACAGGGGTCATGGAGCATTGTGATGACAAATGTTCCAGAACATTGTGAAGACAGGGATCATGGAGCCTAGTGATGAAAGGGCCATGGAGCATTGTGATGACAGGCGTCATGGGACAATGTGTTGACAGTGGTCATGGAGCATTGTTAGAAAGGGAATATGGAGCAATTTGATTTCAGGGGCCATGAAAAATTGTGAATACATAGGCCATGGAGTATTCAGATGAAAGTGGTCAAGGATCATTGTGACGAAAAGTGTCCTGGAATATTGTGATGACACGGTTCATGCAGCATTGCGATGACAAGGGCCATGGCGAAATGTGAAGACAGGTGTCTTGGGGCATTGTGATGACAGTGGTCATCTAGAATTGTGAAGAAAGATATCATGGAGAACTGGGATGACAGGGGCCATGGAGCATTGTGATGACAGGGTCATGGGGCATTGTGATGACACGGCCATGGAACATTATGATGACAAGAATTCTGGAGCATTGTGATAAAAAGGGCATGGACCATTGTGATTCGAGGGAACAAGGAGCATTCTGATGACAACGGCATGGAGCATTGTGATGACAAGGGTCATCGAGCATTGTGATGACAGTGGTCATGAAGCATTGTGATGAATGTGGTCATGGATCATTGTGATGACAAGTGTCGTGGAGCATTGTGATGACAGGGGTCATAGAGCATTGTGATGACACGGTTATGGAATATTGTGATGACCAGAATTCTGTAGCACTGTGATGAATAGGGAATGGAGCATTGTGATTACAGGGGTCATGGAGCATTGTGATGACAATTGTTCCAGAACATTGTGAAGACAGGGATCATGGAGCCTAGTGATGAAAGGGCCATGGAGCATTGTGATGACAAGCGTCATGGGACAATGTGTTGACAGTGGTCATGGAGCATTTTTAGAAAGGGAACATGGAGCAATTTGATTCCAGGGGACATGAAACATTGTGAATACATAGGCCATGGAGTATTCAGATGAATATGGTCAACGATCATTGGGACGAAATGTGTCCTGGAATATTGTGATGACACGG
Source organism: Eschrichtius robustus (assembly GCF_028021215.1). NCBI lineage: Eukaryota > Metazoa > Chordata > Mammalia > Artiodactyla > Eschrichtiidae > Eschrichtius > Eschrichtius robustus. The sequence continues at coordinate 1,655,083 of NW_027175412.1, forward strand.
TTCATGGAGCATTGCGATGACATGGGCCATCGTGAAATGTGAAGACAGGTGTCATGGGGCACTGTGATGACAGTGGTCATCTAGAATTGTGAAGAAATATATCATGGTGCACTGGGATGACAGGGGCCATGGAGCATTGTGATGACAGGGGTCATGGTGCATTGTGATGACACGGCCATGGAACATTATGATGACAAGAATTCTGGAGCATTGTGATAAAAAGGGCATGGACCATTGTGATTAGAGGGGCCAAGGAGCATTCTGATGACAACGGCATGGAGCATTGTGATGACAAGTGTTATCGAGCATTGTGATGACAGTGGTCATGAAGCTTTGTGATGAATGTGGTCAGGGATCATTGTGATGACAAGTGTCGTGGAGCATTGTGATGACAGGGGTCATAGAGCATTGTGATGACACGGTTATGGAATTTTGTGATGACCAGAATTCTGTAGCACTGTGATGAAAAGGGAATGGAGCATTGTGATTACAGGGGTCAGGGAGCATTGTGATGACAATTGTTCTGGAACATTGTGAAGACAGGGATCATGGAGCATAGTGATGAAAGGGCCATGGAGCATTGTGATGACAGGCGTCATGGGACATTGTGTTGACAGTGGTCATGGAGCATTTTTAGAAAGGGAACATGGAGCAATTTGATTTCAGGGGCCATGAAAAATTGTGAATACATAGGCCATGGAGTATTCAGATGAATGTTGTCAAGGATCATTGTGACGACAATTGTCCTGGATTATTGTGATGACACGGTTCATGGAGCATTGTGATGACAAGGGTCATGGCGAAATGTGAAGACAGGTGTCATGGGGCATTGTGATGACAGTGGTCATCTAGAATTGTGAAGAAAGATATCATGGTGCACTTGGATGACAGGGGCCCTGGAGCATTGTGATGACAGGGGTCATGGGGCATTGTTATGACACGGCCATGGAACATTATAATGAAAAGAATTCTGGAGCATTGTGATAAATAGGGCATGGACCATTGTGATTAGAGGGGCCAAGGAGCATTCTGATGACAACGGCATGGAGCATTGTGATGACAAGGGTCATCGAGCATTGTGATGACAGTGGTCATGAAGCATTGTGATTAATGTGGTCATGGATCATTGTGATGACCAGTGTCGTGGAGCATTGTGATGACAGGGGTCATAGAGCATTGTGATGACACGGTTATGGAATATTGTGATGACCAGAATTCTGTAGCACTGTGATGAAAAGGGAGTGGAGAATTGTGATTACAGGGGTCATGGAGCATTGTGATGACAATTCTTCTAGAACATTGTGATGACAGGGATCATGGACCATAGTGATGAAAGGGGCCATGGAACATTGTGATGACAGGCGTCATGGGACAATGTGTTGACAGTGGTCATGGAGCATTGTTAGAAAGGGAACATGGAGCAATTTGATTTCAGGGGCCATGAAAAATTGTGAATACATAGGCCATGGAGTATTCAGATGAATGTGGTCAAGGATCATTGTGACGACAAGTGTCCTGGAATATTGTGATGACACGGTTCATGGAGCATTGCGATGACAAGGGCCATGGCGAAATGTGAAGACAGGTGTCATGGGGCATTGTGATGACAGTCATCATCTAGAATTGTGAAGAAAGATATCATGGAGCACTGGGATGACAGGGGCCATGGAACATTGTGATGACAGGGGTCATGGGGCATTGTGATGACACGGCCATGGAACATTATGATGACAAGAATTCTGGAGCATTGTGATAAAAGGGCATGGACCATTGTGATTAGAGGGGCCAAGGAGCATTCTGATGACAACGGCATGGAGCATTGTGATGACAAGTGTCATCGAGCATTGTGATGATAGTGGTCATGAAGCATTGTGATGAATGTGGTTATGGATAATTGTGATGACAAGTGTCGTGGAGCATTGTGATGACAGGGGTTATAGAGCATTGTGATGACACGGTTATGGAATATTGTGATGACCGGAATTCTGTAGCACTGTGATGAAAAGGGAATGGAGCATTGTGATTACAGGGGTCATGGAGCACTGTGATGACAATTGTTCTAGAACATTGTGAAGACAGGGATCATGGAGCATAGTGATGAAAGGGGCCATGGAGCATTGTGATGACAGGCGTCATGGGAAAATGTGTTGACAGTGGTCATGGAGCATTGTTAGAAAGGGAACATGGAGCAATTTGATTTCAGGGGCCATGAAAAATTGTGAATATATAGGCCATGGAGTATTCAGATGAAAGTGGTCAAGGATCATTGTGACGAAAAGTGTCCTGGAATATTGTGATGACACGTTTCATGGAGCATTGCGATGACAAGGGCCATGGCGAAATGTGAAGACAGGTGTCATGGGGCATTGTGATGACAGTGGTCATCTAAAATTGTGAAGAAAGATATCATGGAGCACTGGGATGACAGGGGCCATGGAGCATTGTGATGACAGGGGTCATGGGGCATTGTGATGACACGGCCATATAACATTATGATGGCAAGTATTCTGGAGCATTGTGATAAAAAGGGCATGGACCATTGTGATTAGAGGGGCCAAGGAGCATTCTGATGACAATGGCATGGAGCATTGTGATGACAAGTGTCATCGAGCATTGTGATGACAGTGGTCATGAAGCATTGTGATGAATGTGGTGATGGATCATTGTGATGACAAATGTTGTGGAGAATTGTGATGACACGGTTATATAATATTGTGATGACCAGAATTCTGTAGCACAGTGATGAAAAGGGAATGGAGCATTGTGATTACAGGGGTCATGGAGCATTGTGATGACAATTGTTGTAGAACATTGTGATGACTGGGATCATGGCGCATAATGATTAAAGGGGTCATGGAGCATTGTGATGACACGCGTCATGGGACATTGTGTTAACAGTGGTCATGGAGCATTGTGAAGAATGGGAGCTTCGAGCAATTGGATTTCAGGGGCCATTAAAAATTGTGAATATATAGGCCATGGAGTATTCAGATGAATGTGGTCAAGGATCATTGTCACGAAAAGTGTCCTGGAATATTGTGATGACACGGTTCATGGAGCATTGCGATGACAAGGGCCATGGCGAAATGTGAAGACAGGTGTCATGGGGCATTGTGATGACAGTGGTCATCTAGAATTGTGAAGAAAGATATCATGGAGCACTGGGATGACAGGGGCCATGGAGCATTGTGATGAAAGGGGTCAAGGGGCATTGTGATGACCCAGCCATGGAATATTATGATGACAGGAATTCTGGAGCATTGTGATAAAATGGGCAAGGACCGTTGTGATTAGAGGGGCCACGGAGCATTCTGATGACAACGGCATGGAGCATTGTGATGACAAGTGTCATCGAGCAATGTGATGACAGTGGTCATGAAGCATTGTGATGAATGTGGTCATGGATCATTGTGATGACAAGTGTCGTGGAGCATTGTGATGACAGGCGTCTAGAGCATTGTGATGACACGGTTATGAAATATTGTGATGACCAGAATTCTGTAGCACTGTGATGAAAAGGGAATGGAGCATTGTGATTACAGGGGTCATGGAGCATTGTGATGACAATTGTTCTAGAACATTGTGATGACAGGGTTCATGGAGCATAGTGATGAAAAGGGCCATGGAGCATTGTGATGACAGGCATCATTGGATATTGTGTTGACAGTGGTCATGGAGCATTGTTAGAAAGGATACATGGAGCAATTTGATTTCAGGGGCCATGAAAAATTGTGAATACATAGGCCATGGAGTATGCAGATGAATGTGGTCAAGGATCATTGTGACGACAAGTGTCCTGGAATATTGTGATGACACGGTTCATGGAGCATTGCGATTACAAGGGCCATCGCGAAATGTGAAGACAGGTGTCATGGGGCATTGTGATGACAGTGGTCATCTAGAATTGTGAAGAAAGATATCATGGAGCACTGGGATGACAGGGGCCATGGAGCATTGTGATGACAGGGCTCATGGGGCATTGTGATGACACGGCCATGGAACATTATGATGACAAGAATTCTGGAGCATTGTGATAAAAGGGCATGGACCATTGTGATTAGAGGGGCCAAGGAGCATTCTGATGACAACGGCATGGAGCATTGTGATGACAAGTGTCATCGAACATTGTGATGATAGTGGTCATGAAGCATTGTGATGAATGTGGTTATGGATCATTGTGATAACAAGTGTCGTGGAGCATTGTGATGACAGGGGTTATAGAGCATTGTGATGACACGGTTATGGAATATTGTGATGACCGGAATTCTGTAGCACTGTGATGAAAACGGAATGGAGCATTGTGATTACAGGGGTCATGGAGCACTGTGATGACAATTGTTCTAGAACATTGTGAAGACAGGGAACATGGAGCATAGTGATGAAAGGGGCCATGGAGCATTGTGATGACAGGCGTCATGGGACATTGTGTTGACAGTGGTCATGGAGCAATGTTAGAAAGGGAACATGGAGCAATTTGATTTCAGGGGCCATGAAAAATTGTGAATACATAGGCCATGGAGTATTCAGATGAATGTGGTCAAGGATCATTGTGACGAAAAGTGTCCTGGAATATTGTGATGACACGGTTCATGGAGCATTGCCATGACAAGGGCCATGGCGAAATGTGAAGACAGGTGTCATGGGGCATTGTGATGACAGTGGTCATCTAGAATTGTGAAGAAAGATATCATGGAGCACTGGGATGACAGGGGCCATGGAGCATTGTGATGACAGGGGTCATGGGGCATTGTGATGACACGGCCATGGAACATTATGATGACAAGAAGTCTGGAGCATTGTGATAAAAAGGGCATGGACCATTGTGATTAGAGGGGCCAAGGAGCATTCTGATGACAACGGCATGGAGCATTGTGATGACAAGGGTCATCGAGCATTGTGATGACAGTGGTCATGAAGCATTGTGATGAATGTGGTCATGGATCATTGTGATGACAAGTGTCGTGGAGCATTTTGATGACAGGGTTCATAGAGCATTGTGATGACACGGTTATGTAATATTGTGTTGACCAGAATTCTGTAGCACTGTGATGAAAAGGGAATGGAGCATTGTGATTACAGGGGTCATGGAGCATTGTGATGACAATTGTTCTAGAACATTGTGAAGACAGGGATCATGGAGCATAGTGATGAAAGGGGCCATGGAGCATTGTGATGACAGGCGTCATGGGACAATGTGTTGACAGTGGTCATGGAGCATTGTTAGAAAGGGAACATGGAGCAATTTGATTTCAGGGGCCATGAAAAATTGTGAATACATAGGCCATGGAGTATTCAGATGAAAGTGGTCAAGGATCATTGTGACGAAAAGTGTCCTGGAATATGGTGATGACACGGTTCATGGAGCATTGTGATGACAAGGGCCATGGCGAAATGTGAAGACAGGTGTCATGGGGCATTGTGATGACAGTGGTCATCTAAAATTGTGAAGAAAGATATCATGGAGCACTGGGATGACAGGGGCCATGGAGCATTGTGATGACAGTGGTCATAGGGCATTGTGATGACACGGCCATGGAACATTATGATGGCAAGTATTCTGGAGCATTGTGATAAAAAGGGCATGGATCATTGTGATTAGAGGGGCCAAGGAGCATTCTGATGACAACGGCATGGAGCATTGTGATGACAAGTGTCATCGAGCATTGTGATGACAGTGGTCATGAAGCATTGTGATGAATGTGGTCATGGATCATTGTGATGACAAGTGTCGTGGAGCATTGTGATGACAGGGGTCATAGAGCATTGTGATGACACAGTTATGGAATATTGTGATGACCAGAATTCTGTAGCACTGTGATGAAAAGGGAATGGAGCATTGTGATTACAGGGGTCATGGAGCATTGTGATGACAAATGTTCTAGAATATTGTGAAGACAGGGATCATGGAGCATAGTGATGAAAGGGGCCATGGAGGATTGTGAAGACAGGCGTCATGGGACAATTTGTTGACAGTGGTCATGGAGCATTGTTAGAAAGGGAACATGGAGCAATTTGATTTCAGGGGCCATGAAAAATTGTGAATACATAGGCCATGGAGTATTCAGATGAATGTGGTCAAGGATCATTGTGACGACAAGTGTCCTGGAATATTGTGATGACACGGTTCATGGAGCATTGCGATGACAAGGGCCATGGCGAAATGTGAAGACAGGTGTCATGGGGCTTTGTGATGACAGTGGTCATCTAGAATTGTGAAGAAAGATATCATGGAGCAGTGGGATGACAGGGGACATGGAGCATTGTGATGACAGGGGTCATGAGGCATTGTGATGACACGGCCATGGAACATTATGATGACAAGTATTCAGGAGCATTGTGATAAAAAGAGCATGGAGCATTGTGATTAGAGGGGCCAAGGAGCATTCTGATGACAACGGAATGGAGCATTGTGATGACAAGGTTCATCGAGCATTTTGATGACAGTGGTCATGAAGCATTGTGATGAATGTGGTCATGGATCATTGTGATTCCAAGTGTCGTGGAGCATTGTGATGACAGGGGTCATTGAGCATTGTGATGACACGGTTATGGAATATTGTGATGACCAGAATTCTGTAGCACTGTGATGAAAAAGGAATGGAGCATTGTGATTACAGGGGTCATGGAGCATTGTGATGACAATTGTTCTAGAACATTGTGATTACAGGGATCATGGAGCATAGTGATGAAAGTGGCCATGGAGCATTGTGATGACAGGTGTCATGGGACATTGTGTGGACAGTGGTCATGGAGCATTGTTAGAAAGGGAACATGGAGCATTTTGATTACAGGGGCCATGAAAAATTGTGAATACATAGGCCATGGAGTATTCAGATGAATGCGGTCAAGGATCATTGTGACGACATGTGTCTTGGAATATTGTGATGACACGCTTCATGGAGCATTGCGATGACAAGAGCCATGGCGAAATGTGAAGACAGGTGTCATGGGGCATTGTGATGACAGTGGTCATCTAGAATTGTGAAGAATGATATCATGGAGCACTGGGATGACAGGGGCCATGGAGCATTGTGATGACAGGGGTCATGGGGCATTGTGATGACACAGCCATGGAACATTATGATGACAAGAATTCTGGAGCATTGTGATAAAAAGGTCATGGACCATTGTGATTAGAGGGGTCAAGGAGCATTCTGATGACAACGGCATGGAGCATTGTGATGACAATGGTCATCGAGCATTGTGATGACAGTGGTCAGGAAGCATTGTGATGAATGCGGTTATGGATCATTCTGATGATAAGTGTCGTGGAGCATTGTGATGACAGGGGTCATAGAGCATTGTGATGACACGGTTATGGAATATTGTGATGACCAGAATTCTGTAGCACTGGAATGAAAGGGAATGGAGCATTGTGATTACAGGGGTCATGGATCATTGTGATGACAATTGTTCTAGAACATTGTGAAGACAGGGATCATCGAGCATAGTCATTAAAGGGGCCATGGAGCATTGTGATGACAGGCGTCATGGGACATTGTGTTGGCAGTGGTCATGGAGCATTGTTAGAAAGGGAACATGGAGCAATTTGATTTCAGGGGCCATGAAAAATTGTGAATACATAGGCCATGGAGTATTCAGATGAATGTGGTCAAGGATCATTGTGACGAAAAGTGTCCTGGAATATTGTGATGACACGGTTCATGGAGCATTGCCGTGACAAGGGCCATGGCGAAATGTGAAGACAGGTGTCAAGGGGCATTGTGATGACACGGCCATGGAACATTATGATGACAAGAAGTCTGGAGCATTGTGATAAAAAGGGCATGGACCACTGTGATTAGAGGGGCCAAGGAGCATTCTGATGACAACGGCATGGAGCATTGTGATGACAAGGGTCATCGAGCATTGTGATGACAGTGGTCATGAAGCATCGTGATGAATGTGGTCATGGATCATTGTGATGACAAGTGTCGTGGAGCATTTTGATGACAGGGTTCATAGAGCATTGTGATGACACGGTTATGTAATATTGTGTTGACCAGAATTCTGTAGCACTGTGATGAAAAGGGAAAGGAGCATTGTGATTAAAGGGGTCATGGAGCATTGTGATGACAATTGTTCTAGAACATTGTGAAGACAGGGATCATGGAGCATAGTGATGAAAGGGGCCATGGAGCATTGTGATGATAGGCGTCATGGGACATTGTGTTGGCAGTGGTCATGGAGCATTGTTAGAAAGGGAACATGGAGCAATTTGATTTCAGGGGCCATGAAAAATTGTGAATACATAGGCCATGGAGTATTCAGATGAATGTGGTCAAGGATCATTGTGACGACAAGTGTCCTGGAATATTGTGATGACACGGTTCATGGAGCATTGCGATGACAAGGGCCATGGCGAAATGTGAAGACAGGTGTAATGGGGCATTGTGATGACAGTGGTCATCTAGAATTGTGAAGAAAGATATCATGGAGCACTGCGATGACAGGGGCCATGGAGCATTGTGAAGACAGGGGTCATGGGGCATTTTGATGACATGGCCATGGAACATTTTTATGACAAGAATTCGGGAGCATTGTATTAAAAAGAGCATGGACCATTGTTATTAGAGGGGCCAAGGAGCATTCTGATGACAACGGCATGGAGCATTGTGATGACAAGGGTCATCGAGCATTGTGATGACAGTGGTCATGAAGCATTGTGATGAATGTGGTCATGGATCATTGTGATGACAAGTGTCGTGGAGCATTGTGATGACAGGGGTCATAGAGCATTGTGATGACAATTGTTCCAGAACATTGTGAAGACAGGGATCATGGAGCCTAGTGATGAAAGGGCCATGGAGCATTGTGATGACAGGCGTCATGGGACAATGTGTTGAAGGTGGTCATGGAGCATTGTTAGAAAGGGAACATGGAGCAATTTGATTTCAGGGGCCATGAAAAATTGTGAATACATAGGCCATGGAGTATTCAGATGAATGTGGTCATGAATCATTGTGATGACTAGTGTCGTGGAGCATTGTGATGATAGGGGTCATAGAGCATTGTGATGACACGGTTATGGAATATTGTGATGACCAGAATTGTGTAGCACTGTGATGAAAAGGGAATGGAGCATTGTGATTTCAGGGGTCATGGAGCATTGTGATGACAAATGTTCTAGAATATTGTGAAGACAGGGATCATGAAGCATAGTGATGAAAGGGGCCATGGAGCATTGTGATGACAGGCGTCATGGCACATTGTGTTGACAGTGGTCATGGAGCATTGTTAGAAAGGGAACATGGAGCAATTTGATTTCAGGGGCCATGAAAAACTGTGAATACATAGGCCATGGAGTATTCAGATGAATGTGGTCAAGGATCATTGGGACGAAATGTGTCCAGGAATATTGTGATGACACGGTTCATGGAGCATTGCGATGACAAGGGCCATCGTGAAATGTGAAGACAGGTGTCATGGGGCACTGTGATGACAGTGGTCATCTTGAATTGTGAAGAAATATATCATGGTGCACTGGGATGACAGGGGCCATGGAGCATTGTGATGACAGTGGTCATGGGGCATTGTGATGACACGGCCATGGAACATTATGATGACAAGAATTCTGGAGCATTGTGATAAAAAGAGCATGGACCATTGTGATTAGAGGGGCCAAGGAGCATTCTGATGACAACGGCATGGAGCATTGTGATGACAAGGGTTATCGAGCATTGTGATGACAGTGGTCATGAAGCATTGTGATGAATGTGGTCATGGATCATTGTGATGAAAAGTGTCGTGGAGCATTGTGATGACAGGGGTCATTGAGCATTGTGATGACACGGTTATGGAATATTGTGATGACCAGAATTCTGTAGCACTGTGATGAAAAGGGAATGGAGCATTATGATTACAGGGGTCATGGAGCATTGTGATGACAAATATTCTAGAACATTGTGATGACAGGGATCATGGAGCATAGTGATGAAAGGGGCAATGGAGCATTGTGATGACAGGCGTCATGGGACAATGTGTTGACAGTGGTCATGGAGCATTGTTAGAAAGGGAACATGGAGCAATTTGATTTCAGGGGCGATGAAAAATTGTGGATACATAGGCCATGGAGTATTCAGATCAATGTGGTCATGGATCATTGTGATGACAAGTGTCGTGGAGCATTGTGATGACAGGGGTCATAGAGCATTGTGATGACATGGTTATGGAATATTGTGATGACCAGAATTCTGTAGCACTGTGATGAAAAGCGAATGGAGCATTGTGATTACAGGGGTCAAGAAGCATTGTGATAACAATTGTTCAAGAACATTGTGATGACAGGGATCATGGAGCATAGTGATGAAAGGGGCCATGGAGCATTGTGATGACAGGCGTCATGGGACAATGTGTTGACAGTGGTCATGGAGCATTGTTAGAAAGGGAACATGGAGCAATTTGATTTCAGGGGCCATGAAAAATTGTGAATACATAGGCCATGGAGTATTCAGATGAATGTGGTGAAGGATCATTGTGACGACAATTTTCCTGGAATATTGTGATTACACGGTTCATGAAGCATTGCGATGACAAGGGCCATGGCGAAATGTGAAGACAGGTGTCATGGGGCTTTGTGATGACACTGGTCATTTAGAATTGTGAAGAAAGATATCATGGAGCAGTGGGATGACAGGGGACATGGAGCATTGTGATGACAGGGGTAATGGGGCATTGTGATGACACAGCCATGGAACATTATGATGACAAGAATTCTGGAGCATTGTGATAAATAGGGCATGGACCATTGTGACTAGAGGGGCCAAGGAGCATTCTGATGACAACGGCATGGAGCATTGTGATGACAAGGGTCATCGAGCATTGTGATGACAGTGGTCATGAAGCAATGTGATGAAAGTGGTCATGGAGCATTGTGATGACAAGTGTCGTGGAGCATTGTGATGACAGGGGTCATAGAGCATTGTGATGACACGGTTATGAAATATTGTGATGACCAGAATTCTGTAGCACTGTGATGAAAAGGGAATGGAGCATTGTGATTACAGGGGTCATGGAGCATTGTGATGACAATTGTTCTAGAACATTGTGAAGACAGGGATCATGGAGCATAGTGATGAAAGGGGCCATGGAGCATTGTGATGACAGGCGTCATGGGACAATGTGTTGACAGTGGTCATGGAGCATTGTTAGAAAGGGAACATGGAGCAATTTGATTTCAGGGGCCATGAAAAATTGTGAATACATAGGCCATGGAGTATTCAGATGAATGTGGTCAAGGATCATTGTGACGACAAGTATCCTGGAATATTGTGATGACACGGTTCATGGAGCATTGCGATGACAAGGGCCATGGCGAAATGTGAAGACAGGTGTAATGGGGCATTGTGATGACATTGGTCATCAAGAATTGTGAAGAAAGATATCATGGGGCACTGGGATGACAGGGGCCATGGAGCATTGTGAAGAAAGGGGTCATGGGGCATTTTGATGACATGGCCATGGAACATTTTTATGACAAGAATTCGGGAGCATTGTGTTAAAAAGAGCATGGACCATTGTTATTAGAGGGGCCAAGGAGCATTCTGATGACAATGGCATGGAGCATTGTGATGACAAGGGTCATCGAGCATTGTGATGACAGTGGTCATGAAGCATTGTGATGAATGTGGTCATGGATCATTGTGATGACAAGTGTCGTGGAGCATTGTGATGACAGGGGTCATAGAGCATTGTGATGACAAGGTTATGGAATATTGTGATGACCAGAATTCTGTAGCACTGTGATGAATGGGGAATGGAGCATTGTGATTACAGGGGTCATGGTGCATTGTGATGACAATTGTTCTAGAACATTGTGAAGACAGGGATCATGGAGCATAGTGATGAAAGGGCCATGGAGCATTGTGATGACAGGCGTCATGGGACAATGTGTTGACAGTGGTCATGGAGCATTGTTAGAAAGGGAACATGGAGCAATTTGATTTCAGGGGCCATGAAAAATTGTGAATACATAGGCCATGGAGTATTCAGATGAATGTTGTCAAGGATCATTGTGACGACAATTGTCCTGGATTATTGTGATGACACGGTTCATGGAGCATTGTGATGACAAGGGCCATGGCGAAATGTGAAGACAGGTGTCATGGGGCATTGTGATGACAGTGGTCCTCTAGAATTGTGAAGAAAGATATCATGGAGCACTGGGATGACAGGGGCCATGGAGCATTGTGATGATAGGGGTCATGGGGCATTGTGATGACACGGCCATGGAACATTATGATGACAAGAATTCTGGAGCATTGTTATAAAAGGGCATGGACCATTGTGATTAGAGGGGCCAAGGAGCATTCTGATGACAACGGCATGGAGCATTGTGATGACAAGTGTCATCGAGCATTGTGATGATAGTGGTCATGAAGCATTGTGATGAATGTGGTTATGGATCATTGTGATGACAAGTGTCGTGGAGCATTGTGATGACAGGGGTCATAGAGCATTGTGATGACACGGTTATGGAATATTGTGATGACCAGAATTCTGTAGCACTGGAATGAAAGGGAATGGAGCATTGTGATTACAGGGGTCATGGAGCATTGTGATGACAAATGTTCTAGAATATTGTGAAGACAGGGATCATGGAGCATAGTGATGAAAGGGGCCATGGAGCATTGTGATGACAGGCGTCATGGGACAATGTGTTGAAGGTGGTCATGGAGCATTGTTAGAAAGGGAACATGGAGCAATTTGATTTCAGGGGCCATGAAAAATTGTGAATACATAGCCCATGGAGTATTCAGATGAATGTGGTCAAGGATCATTGTGACGACAAGTGTCCTGGAATATTGTGATGACACGGTTCATGGAGCATTGCGATGACAAGGGCCATGGCGAAATGTGAAGACAGGTGTCATGGGGCTTTGTGATGACAGTGGTCATCTAGAATTGTGAAGAAATATATCATGGAGCAGTGGGATGACAGGGGACATGGAGCATTGTGATGACAGGGGTCATGAGGCATTGTGATGACACGGCCATGGAACATTATGATGACAAGAAGTTTGGAGCATTGTGATAAAAAGGGCATGGACCATTGTGATTAGAGGGGCCAAGGAGCATTCTGATGACAACGGAATGGAGCATTGTGATGACAAGGTTCATCGAGCATTTTGATGACAGTGGTCATGAAGCATTGTGATGAATGTGGTCATGGATCATTGTGATTCCAAGTGTCGTGGAGCATTGTGATGACAGGGGTCATTGAGCATTGTGATGACACGGTTATGGAATATTGTGATGACCAGAATTCTGTAGCACTGTGATGAAAAAGGAATGGAGCATTGTGATGACAAGGTTCATCGAGCATTTTGATGACAGTGGTCATGAAGCATTGTGATGAATGTGGTCATGGATCATTGTGATTCCTAGTGTCGTGGAGTATTGTGATGACAGGGGTCATTGAGCATTGTGATGACACGGTTATGGAATATTGTGATGACCAGAATTCTGTAGCACTGTGATGAAAAAGGAATGGAGCATTGTGATTACAGGGGTCATGGAGCATTGTGATGACAATTGTTCTAGAACATTGTGATTACAGGGATCATGGAGCATAGTGATGAAAGGGGCCATGGAGCATTGTGATGACAGGTGTCATGGGACATTGTGTGGACAGTGGTCATGGAGCATTGTTAGAAAGGGAACATGGAGCATTTTGATTACAGGGGCCATGAAAAATTTTGAATACATAGGCCATGGAGTATTCAGATGAATGCGGTCAAGGATCATTGTGACGACATGTGTCCTGGAATATTGTGATGACACGGTTCATGGAGCATTGCGATGAAAAGAGCCATGGCGAAATGTGAAGACAGGTGTCATGGGGCATTGTGATGGCAGTGGTCATCTAGAATTGTGAAGAATGATATCATGGAGCACTGGGATGACAGGGGCCATGGAGCATTGTGATGACAGGGGTCATGGGGCATTGTGATGACACAGCCATGGAACATTATGATGACAAGAATTCTGGAGCATTGTGATAAAAAGGTCATGGACCATTGTGATTAGAGGGGCCAAGGAGCATTCTGATGACAACGGCATGGAGCATTGTGATGACAATGGTCATCGAGCATTGTGATGAGAGTGGTCAGGAAGCATTGTGATGAATGCGGTTATGGATCATTCTACTGATAAGTGTCGTGGAGCATTGTGATGACAGGGGTCATAGAGCATTGTGATGACACGGTTATGGAATATTGTGATGACCAGAATTCTGTAGCACTGGAATGAAAGGGAATGGAGCATTGTGATTACAGGGGTCATGGATCATTGTGATGACAATTGTTCTAGAACATTGTGAAGACAGGGATCATCGAGCATAGTCATTAAAGGGGCCATGGAGCATTGTGATGACAGGCGTCATGGGACATTGTGTTGGCAGTCGTCATGGAGCATTGTTAGAAAGGGAACATGGAGCAATTTGATTTCAGGGGCCATGAAAAATTGTGAATACATAGGCCATGGAGTATTCAGATGAATGTGGTCAAGGATCATTGTGACGAAAAGTGTCCTGGAATATTGTGATGACACGGTTCATGGAGCATTGCCATGACAAGGGCCATGGCGAAATGTGAAGACAGGTGTCATGGGGCATTGTGATGACACGGCCATGGAACATTATGATGAAAAGAAGTCTGGAGCATTGTGATAAAAAGGGCATGGACCACTGTGATTAGAGGGGCCAAGGAGCATTCTGATGACAACGGCATGGAGCATTGTGATGACAAGGGTCATCGAGCATTGTGATGACAGTGGTCATGAAGCATCGTGATGAATGTGGTCATGGATCATTGTGATGACAAGTGTCGTGGAGCATTTTGATGACAGGGTTCATAGAGCATTGTGATGACACGGTTATGTAATATTGTGTTGACCAGAATTCTGTAGCACTGTGATGAAAAGGGAAAGGAGCATTGTGATTACAGGGGTCATGGAGCATTGTGATGACAATTGTTCTAGAACATTGTGAAGACAGGGATCATGGAGCATAGTGATGAAAGGGGCCATGGAGCATTGTGATGATAGGCGTCATGGGACATTGTGTTGACAGTGGTCATGGAGCATTGTTAGAAAGGGAACATGGAGCAATTTGATTCAGGGGCCATGAAAAATTGTGAATACATAGGCCATGGAGTATTCAGATGAATGTGGTCAAGGATCATTGTGACGACAATTGTCCTGGAATATTGTGATGACACGGTTCATGGAGCATTGCGATGACAAGGGCCATGGCGAAATGTGAAGACAGGTGTCTTCGGGCATTGTGATGACAGTGGTCATCTAGAATTGTGAAGAAAGATATCATGGAGAACTGGGATGACAGGGGCCATGGAGCATTGTGATGACAGGGCTCATGGGGCATTGTGATGACACGGCCATGGAACATTATGATGACAAGAATTCTGGAGCATTGTGATAAATAGGGCATGGACCATTGTGATTCGAGGGACCAAGGAGCATTCTGATGACAACGGAATGGAGCATTGTGATGACAAGGATCATCGAGCATTGTGATGACAGTGGTCATGAAGCATTGTGATGAATGTGGTCATGGATCATTGTGATGACAAGTGTCATGGAGCATTGTGATGACAGGGGTCATAGAGCATTGTGATGACTCGGTTATGGAATATTGTGATGAGCAGAATTCTGTAGCACTGTGATGAATAGAGAATGGAGCATTTTGATTACAGGGGTCATGGAGCATTGTGATGACAATTGTTCCAGAACATTGTGAAGACAGGGATCATGGAGCCTAGTGATGAAAGGGCCATGGAGCATTGTGATGACAGGCGTCATGGGACAATGTGTTGAAGGTGGTCATGGAGCATTGTTAGAAAGGGAACATGGAGCAATTTGATTTCAGGGGCCATGAAAAATTGTGAATACATAGGCCATGGAGTATTCAGATGAATGTGGTCATGAATCATTGTGATGACAAGTGTCGTGGAGCATTGTGATGATAGGGGTCATAGAGCATTGTGATGACACGGTTATGGAATATTGTGATGACCAGAATTCTGTAGCACTGTGATGAAAAGGGAATGGAGCATTGTGATTACAGGGGTCATGGAGCATTGTGATGACAAATGTTCTAGAATATTGTGAAGACAGGGATCATGAAGCATAGTGATGAAAGGGGCCATGGAGCATTGTGATGACAGGCGTCATGGCACATTGTGTTGACAGTGGTCATGGAGCATTGTTAGAAAGGGAACATGGAGCAATTTGATTTCAGGGGCCATGAAAAACTGTGAATACATAGGCCATGGAGTATTCAGATGAATGTGGTCAAGGATCATTGGGACGAAATGTGTCCTGGAATATTGTGATGACACGGTTCATGGAGCATTGCGATGACAAGGGCCATCGTGAAATGTGAAGACAGGTGTCATGGGGCACTGTGATGACAGTGGTCATCTAGAATTGTGAAGAAATATATCATGGTGCACTGGGATGTCAGGGGCCATGGAGCATTGTGATGACAGTGGTCATGGGGCATTGTGATGACACGGCCATGGAACATTATGATGACAAGAATTCTGGAGCATTGTGATAAAAAGGGCATGGACCATTGTGATTAGAGGGGCCAAGGAGCATTCTGATGACAACGGCATGGAGTATTGTGATGACAAGGTCATCGAGCATTGTGATGACAGTGGTCATGAAGCATTGTGATGAATGTGGTCATGGATCATTGTGATGACAAGTGTCGTGGAGCATTGTGATGACAGGGGTCATAGAGCATAGTGATGACACGGTTATGGAATTTTGTGATGACCAGGATTCTGTAGCACTGTGATGAAAAGGGAATGGAGCATTGTGATTACAGGGGTCATGGAGCATTGTGATGACAATTGTTCTAGAACATTGTGATGACTGGGATCATGGAGCATAATGATTAAAGGGGTAATGGAGCATTGTGATGACACGCGTCATGGGACATTGTGTTAACAGTGGTCATGGAGCATTGTGAAGAATGGGAGCTTCGAGCAATTGGATTTCAGGGGCCATTAAAAATTGTGAATATATAGGCCGTGGAGTATTCAGATGAATGTGGTCAAGGATCATTGTGACGACAAGTGTCCTGGAATATTGTGATGACACGGTTCATGGAGCATTGCGATGACAAGGGCCACGGCGAAATGTGAAGACAGGTGTCATGGGGCATTGTGATGACAGTGGTCATCTAGAATTGTGAAGAAAGATATCATGGAGCACTGGGATGACAGGGGCCATGGAGCATTGTGATGACAGGGGTCAAGGGGCATTGTGATGACCCGGCCATGGAATATTATGATGACAGGAATTCTGGAGAATTGTGATAAAATGGGCAAGGACCGTTGTGATTAGAGGGGCCACGGAGCATTCTGATGACAACGGCATGGAGCATTGTGATGACAAGGGTCATCGAGCATTGTGATGACAGTGGTCATGAAGCATTGTGATGAATGTGGTCATGGATCATTGTGATGACAAGTGTCGTGGAGCATTGTGATGACAGGCGTCTAGAGCATTGTGATGACACGGTTATGGAATATTGTGATGACCAGAATTCTGTAGCACTGTGATGAAAATGGAATGGAGCATTGTGATTACAGGGGTCATGGAGCATTGTGATGACAATTGTTCTAGAACATTGTGATCACAGGGATCATGGAGCATAGTGATGAAAAGGGCCATGGAGCATTGTGATGACAGGCATCATGGGACATTGTGTTGACAGTGGTCATGCAGCATTGTTAGAAAGGGAACATGGAGCAATTTGATTTCAGGGGCCATGAAAAATTGTGAATACATAGGCCATGGAGTATTCAGATGAATGTGGTCAAGGATCATTGTGACGACAAGTGTCCTGGAATATTGTGATGACACGGTTCATGGAGCACTGTGATGACAAGGGACATCGCGAAATGTGAAGACAGGTGTCATGGGGCATTGTGATGACAGTGGTCATCTAGAATTGTGAAGAAAGATATCATGGAGCACTGGGATGACAGGGGCCATGGAGCATTGTGATGACAGGGCTCATGGGACATTGTGATGACACGGCCATGCAACATTATGATGACAAGAATTCTGGAGCATTGTGATAAAAATGTCATGGACCATTGTGATTAGAGGGGCCAAGGAGCATTCTGATGACAACGGCATGGAGCATTGTGATGACAAGTGTCATCGAGCATTGTGATGACACTGGTCATGAAGCATTGTGATGAATGTGGTCATGGATCATTGTGATGACAAGTGTCGTGGAGCATTGTGATGACAGGGGTCATAGAGCATTGTGATGACACGGTTATTGAATATTGTGATGACCAGTATTCTGTAGCACTGTGATGAAAAGGGAATGGAGCATTGTGATTACAGGGGTCATGGAGCATTGTGATGACAATTGTTCTAGAATTTTGTGAAGACAGGTATCATGGAGCATAGTGATGAAAGGGGCCATGGAGCATTGTGATGACAGGCGTCATGGGACAATGTGTTGACAGTGGTCATGGAGCATTGTTAGAAAGGGAACATGGAGCAATTTGATTTCAGGGGCCATGAAAAATTGTGAATATATAGGCCATGGAGTATTCAGATGAAAGTGGTCAAGGATCATTGTAACGAAAAGTGTCCTGGAATATTGTGATGACACGTTTCATGGAGCATTTCAATTACAAGGGCCATGGCGAAATGTGAAGACAGGTGTCATGCGGCATTGTGATGACAGTGGTCATCTAAAATTGTGAAGAAAGATATCATGGAGAACTGGGATGACAGGGGCCATGGAGCATTGTGATGACAGGGTCATGGGGCATTGTGATGACACGGCCATGGAACATTATGATGACAAGAATTCTGGAGCATTGTGATAAAAAGGGCATGGACCATTGTGATTCGAGGGACCAAGGAGCATTCTGATGACAACGGCATGGAGCATTGTGATGACAAGGGTCATCGAGCATTGTGATGACAGTGGTCATGAAGCATTTTGATGAATGTGGTCATGGATCATTGTGATGACAAGTGTCATGGAGCATTGTGATGACAGGGGTCATAAGGCATTGTGATGACACGGTTATGGAATATTGTGATGAGCAGAATTCTGTAGCACTGTGATGAATAGGGAATGGAGCATTGTGATTACAGGGGTCATGGAGCATTGTGATGACAATTGTTCCAGAACATTGTGAAGACAGGGATCATGGAGCATAGTGATGAAATGGCCATGGAGCATTGTGATGACAGGCGTCATGGGACAATGTGTTGACAGTGGTCATGGAGCATTGTTAGAAAGGGAACATGGAGCAATTTGATTTCAGGGGCCATGAAAAATTGTGAATACATAGGCCATGGAGTATTCAGATGAATGTGGTCAAGGATCATTGTGACGACAAGTATCCTGGAATATTGTGATGACACGGTTCATGGAGCATTGCGATGACAAGGGCCATGGCGAAATGTGAAGACAGGTGTAATGGGGCATTGTGATGACAGTGGTCATCAAGAATTGTGAAGAAAGATATCATGGGGCACTGGGATGACAGGGGCCATGGAGCATTGTGAAGAAAGGGGTCATGGGGCATTTTGATGACATGGCCATGGAACATTTTTATGACAAGAATTCGGGAGCACTGTGTTAAAAAGAGCATGGACCATTGTTATTAGAGGGGCCAAGGAGCATTCTGATGACAATGGCATGGAGCATTGTGATGACAAGGGTCATCGAGCATTGTGATGACAGTGGTCATGAAGCATTGTGATGAATGTGGTCATGGATCATTGTGATGACAAGTGTCGTGGAGCATTGTGATGACAGGGGTCATAGAGCATTGTGATGACACGGTTATGGAATATTGTGATGACCAGAATTCTGTAGCACTGTGATGAAAGGGGAATGGAGCATTGTGATTACAGGGGTCATGGTGCATTGTGATGACAATTGTTCTAGAACATTGTGAAGACAGGGATCATGGAGCATAATGATGAAAGGGCCATGGAGCATTGTGATGACAGGCGTCATGGGACAATGTGTTGACAGTGGTCATGGAGCATTGTTAGAAAGGGAACATGGAGCAATTTGATTTCAGGGGCCATGAAAAATTGTGAATACATAGGCCATGGAGTATTCAGATGAATGTGGTCAAGGATCATTGTGACGACAAGTGTCCTGGATTATTGTGATGACACGGTTCATGGAGCACTGTGATGACAAGGGCCATGGCGAAATGTGAAGACAGATGTCATGGGGCATTGTGATGACAGTGGTCCTCTAGAATTGTGAAGAAAGATATCATGGAGCACTGGGATGACAGGGGCCATGGAGCATTGTGATGATAGGGGTCATGGGGCATTGTGATGACACGGCCATGGAACATTATGTTGACAAGAATTCTGGAGCATTGTTATAAAAGGGCATGGAACATTGTGATTAGACGGGCCAAGGAGCATTCTGATGACAACGGCATGGAGCGTTGTGATGACAAGTGTCATCGAGCATTGTGATGATAGTGGTCATGAAGCATTGTGATGAATGTGGTTATGGATCATTGTGATGATAAGTGTCGTGGAGCATTGTGATGACAGGGGTCATAGAGCATTGTGATAACACGGTTATGAAATATTGTGATGACCATAATTCTGTAGCACTGTGATGAAAAGGGAATGGAGCATTGTGATTACAGGGGTCATGGAGCATTGTGATGACAATTGTTCTAGAACATTGTGAAGACAGGGATCATGGAGCATAGTGATAAAAGGGGCCATGGAGCATTGTGATGACAGGCGTCATGGGACAATGTGTTGACAGTGGTCATGGAGCATTGTTAGAAAGGGAACATGGAGCAATTTGATTTCAGGGGCCATGAAAAATTGTGAATACATAGGCCATGGAGTATTCAGATGTATGTGGTCAAGGATCATTGTGACGACAAGTGTCCTGGAATATTGTGATGACACGGTTCATGGAGCATTGCGATGACAAGGGCCATGGCGAAATGTGAAGACAGGTGTCATGGGGCATTGTGATGACAGTGGTCATCTAAAATTGTGAAGAAAGATATCATGGAGCACTGGGATGACAGGGGCCATGGAGCATTGTGATGACAGGGGTCATGGGGCATTGTGATGACACGGCCATGGAACATTATGATGGCAAGTATTCTGGAGCATTGTGATAAAAAGGGCATGGATCATTGTGATTAGAGGGGCCAAGGAGCATTCTGATGACAACGGCATGGAGCATTGTGATGACAAGTGTCATCGAGCATTGTGATGACAGTGGTCATGAAGCATTGTGATGAATGTGGTCATGGATCATTGTGATGACAAGTGTCGTGGAACATTGTGATGACAGGGGTCATAGAGCATTGTGATGACACAGTTATGGAATATTGTGATGACCAGAATTCTGTAGCACTGTGATGGAAAGGGAATGGAGCATTGTGATTACAGGGGTCATGGAGCATTGTGATGACAAATGTTCTAGAATATTGTGAAGACAGGGATCATGGAGCATAGTGATGAAAGGGGCCATGGAGCATTGTGATGACAGGCGTCATGGGACAATGTGTTGAAGGTGGTCATGGAGCATTGTTAGAAAGGGAACATGGAACAATTTGATTTCAGGGGCCATGAAAATTTGTGAATACATAGGCCATGGAGTATTCAGATGAATGTGGTCATGGATCATTGTGATGACAAGTGTCGTGGAGCATTGTGATGATAGGGGTCATAGAGCATTGTGATGACACGGTTATGGAATATTGTGATGACCAGAATTCTGTAGCACTGTGATGAAAAGGGAATGGAGCATTGTGATTACAGGGGTCATGGAGCATTGTGATGACAAATGTTCTAGAATATTGTGAAGACAGGGATCATGAAGCATAGTGATGAAAGGGGCCATGGAGCATTGTGATGACAGGCGTCATGGCACATTGTGTTGACAGTGGTCATGGAGCATTGTTAGAAAGGGAACATGGAGCAATTTGATTTCAGGGGCCATGAAAAACTGTGAATACATAGGCCATGGAGTATTCAGATGAATGTGGTCAAGGATCATTGGGACGAAATGTGTCCTGGAATATTGTGATGACACGGTTCATGGAGCATTGCGATGACAAGGGCCATCGTGAAATGTGAAGACAGGTGTCATGGGGCACTGTGATGACAGTGGTCATCTAGAATTGTGAAGAAATATATCATGGTGCACTGGGATGACAGGGGCCATGGAGCATTGTGATGACAGTGGTCATGGGGCATTGTGATGACACGGCCATGGAACATTATGATGACAAGAATTCTGGAGCATTGTGATAAAAAGGGCATGGACCATTGTGATTAGAGGGGCCAAGGAGCATTCTGATGACAACGGCATGGAGCATTGTGATGACAAGGGTTATCGAGCATTGTGATGACAGTGGTCATGAAGCATTGTGATGAATGTGGTCATGGATCATTGTGATGACAAGTGTCGTGGAGCATTGTGATGACAGGGGTCATAGAGCATTGTGATGACACGGTTATGGAATTTTGTGATGACCAGGATTCTGTAGCACTGTGATGAAAAGGGAATGGAGCATTGTGATTACAGGGGTCATGGAGCATTGTGATGACAATTGTTCTAGAACATTGTGATGACTGGGATCATGGAGCATAATGATTAAAGGGGTAATGGAGCATTGTGATGACACGCGTCATGGGACATTGTGTTAACAGTGGTCATGGAGCATTGTGAAGAATGGGAGCTTCGAGCAATTGGATTTCAGGGGCCATTAAAAATTGTGAATATATAGGCCATGGAGTATTCAGATGAATGTGGTCAAGGATCATTGTGACGACAAGTGTCCTGGAATACTGTGATGACACGGTTCATGGAGCATTGCGATGACAAGGGCCATGGCGAAATGTGAAGACAGGTGTCATGGGGCATTGTGATGACAGTGGTCATCTAGAATTGTGAAGAAAGATATCATGGAGCACTGGGATGACAGGGGCCATGGAGCATTGTGATGACAGGGGTCAAGGGGCATTGTGATGACCCGGCCATGGAATATTATGATGACAGGAATTCTGGAGCATTGTGATAAAATGGGCAAGGACCGTTGTGATTAGAGGGGCCACGGAGCATTCTGATGACAACGGCATGGAGCATTGTGATGACAAGGGTCATCGAGCATTGTGATGACAGTGGTCATGAAGCATTGTGATGAATGTGGTCATGGATCATTGTGATGACAAGTGTCGTGGAGCATTGTGATGACAGGCGTCTAGAGCATTGTGATGACACGGTTATGGAATATTGTGATGACCAGAATTTTGTAGCACTGTGATGAAAAGGGAATGGAGCATTGTGATTACAGGGGTCATGGAGCATTGTGATGACAATTGTTCTAGAACATTGTGATCACAGGGATCATGGAGCATAGTGATGAAAAGGGCCATGGAGCATTGTGATGACAGGCATCATGGGACATTGTGTTGACAGTGGTCATGCAGCATTGTTAGAAAGGGAACATGGAGCAATTTGATTTCAGGGGCCATGAAAAATTGTGAATACATAGGCCATGGAGTATGCAGATGAATGTGGTCAAGGATCATTGTGACGACAAGTGTCCTGGAATATTGTGATGACACGGTTCATGGAGCATTGTGATGACAAGGGCCATCGCGAAATGTGAAGACAGGTGTCATGGGGCATTGTGATGACAGTGGTCATCTAGAATTGTGAAGAAAGATATCATGGAGCACTGGGATGACAGGGGCCATGGAGCATTGTGATGACAGGGCTCATGGGGCATTGTGATGACACGGCCATGCAACATTATGATGACAAGAATTCTGGAGTATTGTGATAAAAATGTCATGGACCATTGTGATTAGAGGGGCCAAGGAGCATTCTGATGACAACGGCATGGAGCATTGTGATGACAAGTGTCATCGAGCATTGTGATGACACTGGTCATGAATCATTGTGATGAATGTGGTCATGGATCATTGTGATGACAAATGTCGTGGAGCATTGTGATGACAGGGGTCATAGAGCATTGTGATGACACGGTTATGGAATATTGTGATGACCAGAATTCTGTAGCACTGTGATGAAAGGGGAATGGAGCATTGTGATTACAGGGGTCATGGTGCATTGTGATGACAATTGTTCTAGAACATTGTGAAGACAGGGATCATGGAGCATAGTGATGAAAGGGCCATGGAGCATTGTGATGACAGGCGTCATGGGACAATGTGTTGACAGTGGTCATGGAGCATTGTTAGAAAGGGAACATGGAGCAATTTGATTTCAGGGGCCATGAAAAATTGTGAATACATAGGCCATGGAGTATTCAGATGAATGTGGTCAAGGATCATTGTGACGACAAGTGTCCTGGATTATTGTGATGACACGGTTCATGGAGCATTGTGATGACAAGGGCCATGGCGAAATGTGAAGACAGGTGTCATGGGGCATTGTGATGACAGTGGTCCTCTAGAATTGTGAAGAAAGATATCATGGAGCACTGGGATGACAGGGGCCATGGAGCATTGTGATGATAGGGGTCATGGGGCATTGTGATGACCCGGCCATGGAACATTATGATGACAAGAATTCTGGAGCATTGTTATAAAAGGGCATGGACCATTGTGATTAGAGGGGCCAAGGAGCATTCTGATGACAACGGCATGGAGCATTGTGATGACAAGTGTCATCGAGCATTGTGATGATAGTGGTCATGAAGCATTGTGATGAATGTGGTTATGGATCATTGTGATGACAAGTGTCGTGGAGCATTGTGATGACAGGGGTCATAGAGCATTGTGATAACACGGTTATGAAATATTGTGATGACCATAATTCTGTAGCACTGTGATGAAAAGGGAATGGAGCATTGTGATTACAGGGGTCATGGAGCATTGTGATGACAATTGTTCTAGAACATTGTGAAGACAGGGATCATGGAGCATAGTGATAAAAGGGGCCATGGAGCATTGTGATGACAGGCGTCATGGGACAATGTGTTGACAGTGGTCATGGAGCATTGTTAGAAAGGGAACATGGAGCAATTTGATTTCAGGGGCCATGAAAAATTGTGAATACATAGGCTATGGAGTATTCAGATGAAAGTGGTCAAGGATCATTGTGACGAAAAGTGTCCTGGAATATTGTGATGACACGGTTCATGGAGCATTGCGATGACAAGGGCCATGGCGAAATGTGAAGACAGGTGTCATGGGGCATTGTGATGACAGTGGTCATCTAAAATTGTGAAGAAAGATATCATGGAGCACTGGGATGACAGGGGCCATGGAGCATTGTGATGACAGGGCTCATAGGGCATTGTGATGACACGGCCATGGAACATTATGATGGCAAGTATTCTGGAGCATTGTGATAAAAAGGGCATGGATCATTGTGATTAGAGGGGCCAAGGAGCATTCTGATGACAACGGCATGGAGAATTGTGATGACAAGTGTCATCGAGCATTGTGATGACAGTGGTCATGAAGCATTGTGATGAATGTGGTCATGGATCATTGTGATGACAAGTGTCGTGGAGCATTGTGATGACACGGGTCATAGAGCATTGTGATGACACAGTTATGGAATATTGTGCTGACCAGAATTCTGTAGCACTGTGATGAAAAGGGAATGGAGCATTGTGATTACAGGGGTCATGGAGCATTGTGATGACAAATGTTCTAGAATATTGTGAAGACAGGGATCATGGAGCATAGTGATGAAAGGGGCCATGGAGGATTGTGAAGACAGGCGTCATGGGACAATGTGTTGACAGTGGTCATGGAGCATTGTTAGAAAGGGAACATGGAGCAATTTGATTTCAGGGGCCATGAAAAATTGTGAATACATAGGCCATGGAGTATTCAGATGAATGTGGTCAAGGATCATTGTGACGAAAAGTGTCCTGGAATATTGTGATGACACGGTTCATGGAGCATTGCGATGACAAGGGCCATGGCGAAATGTGAAGACAGGTGTCATGGGGCTTTGTGATGACAGTGGTCATCTAGAATTGTGAAGAAAGATATCATGGAGCAGTGGGATGACAGGGGACATGGAGCATTGTGATGACAGGGGTCATGAGGCATTGTGATGACACGGCCATGGAACATTATGATGACAAGTATTCTGGAGCATTGTGATAAAAAGAGCATGGAGCATTGTGATTAGAGGGGCCAAGGAGCATTCTGATGACAACGGAATGGAGCATTGTGATGACAAGGTTCATCGAGCATTTTGATGACAGTGGTCATGAAGCATTGTGATGAATGTGGTCATGGATCATTGTGATTCCAAGTGTCGTGGAGCATTGTGATGACAGGGGTCATTGAGCATTGTGATGACACGGTTATCGAATATTGTGATGACCAGAATTCTGTAGCACTGTGATGAAAAAGGAATGGAGCATTGTGATGACAAGGTTCATCGAGCATTTTGATGACAGTGGTCATGAAGCATTGTGATGAATATGGTCATGGATCATTGTGATGCCTACTGTCGTGGAACATTGTGATGACAGGGGTCATTGAGCATTGTGATGACACGGTTATGGAATATTGTGATGACCAGAATTCTGTAGCACTGTGATGAAAAAGGAATGGAGCATTGTGATTACAGGGTCATGGAGCATTGTGATGACAATTGTTCTAGAACATTGTGATTACAGGGATCATGGAGCATAGTGATGAAAGGGGCCATGGAGCATTGTGATGACAGGTGTCATGGGACATTGTGTGGACAGTGGTCATGGAGCATTGTTAGAAAGGGAACATGGAGCATTTTGATTACAGGGGCCATGAAAAATTTTGAATACATAGGCCATGGAGTATTCAGATGAATGCGGTCAAGGATCATTGTGACGACATGTGTCCTGGAATATTGTGATGACACGGTTCATGGAGCATTGCGATGACAAGAGCCATGGCGAAATGTGAAGACAGGTGTCATGGGGCATTGTGATGGCAGTGGTCATCTAGAATTGTGAAGAATGATATCATGGAGCACTGGGATGACAGGGGCCATGGAGCATTGTGATGACAGGGGTCATGGGGCATTGTGATGACACAGCCATGGAACATTATGATGACAAGAATTCTGGAGCATTGTGATAAAAAGGTCATGGACCATTGTGATTAGAGGGGCCAAGGAGCATTCTGATGACAACGGCATGGAGCATTGTGATGACAATTGTCATCGAGCATTGTGATGAGAGTGGTCAGGAAGCATTGTGATGAATGCGGTTATGGATCATTCTGATGATAAGTGTCGTGGAGCATTGTGATGACAGGGGTCATAGAGCATTGTGATGACACGGTTATGGAATATTGTGATGACCAGAATTCTGTAGCACTGGAATGAAAGGGAATGGAGCATTGTGATTACAGGGGTCATGGATCATTGTGATGACAATTGTTCTAGAACATTGTGAAGACAGGGATCATCGAGCATAGTCATTAAAGGGGCCATGGAGCATTGTGATGATAGGCGTCATGGGACATTGTGTTGACAGTGGTCATGGAGCATTGTTAGAAAGGGAACATGGAGCAATTTGATTTCAGGGGCCATGAAAAATTGTGAATACATAGGCCATGGAGTATTCAGATGAATGTGGTCAAGGATCATTGTGACGAAATGTGTCCTGGAATATTGTGATGACACGGTTCATGGAGCATTGCCATGACAAGGGCCATGACGAAATGTGAAGACAGGTGTCATGGGGCATTGTGATGACACGGCCATGGAACATTATGATGACAAGAAGTCTGGAGCATTGTGATAAAAAGGGCATGGACCACTGTGATTAGAGGGGCCAAGGAGCATTCTGATGACAACGGCATGGAGCATTGTGATGACAAGGGTCATCGAGCATTGTGATGACAGTGGTCATGAAGCATCGTGATGAATGTGGTCATGGATCATTGTGATGACAAGTGTCGTGGAGCATTTTGATGACAGGGTTCATAGAGCATTGTGATGACACGGTTATGTAATATTGTGTTGACCAGAATTCTGTAGCACTGTGATGAAAAGGGAAAGGAGCATTGTGATTACAGGGGTCATGGAGCATTGTGATGACAATTGTTCTAGAACATTGTGAAGACAGGGATCATGGAGCATAGTGATGAAAGGGGCCATGGAGCATTGTGATGATAGGCGTCATGGGACATTGTGTTGACAGTGGTCATGGAGCATTGTTAGAAAGGGAACATGGAGCAATTTGATTTCAGGGGCCATGAAAAATTGTGAATACATAGGCCATGGAGTATTCAGATGAATGTGGTCAAGGATCATTGTGACGACAATTGTCCTGGAATATTGTGATGACACGGTTCATGGAGCATTGCGATGACAAGTGCCATGGCGAAATGTGAAGACAGGTGTATTGGGGCATTGTGATGACAGTGGTCATCTAGAATTGTGAAGAAAGATATCATGGAGCACTGGGATGACAGGGGCCATGGAGCATTGTGAAGACAGGAGTCATGGGGCATTTTGATGACACGGCCAAGGAACATTTTTATGACAAGAATTCGGGAGCATTGTGTTAAAAAGAGAATGGACCATTGTTATTAGAGGGGCCAAGGAGCATTCTGATGACAACGGCATGGAGCATTGTGATGACAAGTGTCATCGAGCATTGTGATGACACTGGTCATGAAGCATTGTGATGAATGTGGTCATGGATCATTGTGATGACAAGTGTCGTGGAGCATTGTGATGACAGGGGTCATAGAGCATTGTGATGACACGGTTATGGAATATTGTGATGACCAGAATTCTGTAGCACTGTGATGAAAGGGGAATGGAGCATTGTGATTACAGGGGTCATGGTGCATTGTGATGACAATTGTTCTAGAACATTGTGAAGACAGGGATCATGGAGCATAGTGATGAAAGGGCCATGGAGCATTGTGATGACAGGCGTCATGGGACAATGTGTTGACAGTGGTCATGGAGCATTGTTAGAAAGGGAACATGGAGCAATTTGATTTCAGGGTCAATGAAAAATTGTGAATACATAGGCCATGGAGTATTCAGATGAATGTGGTCAAGGATCATTGTGACGACAAGTGTCCTGGATTATTGTGATGACACGGTTCATGGAGCATTGTGATGACAAGGGCCATGGCGAAATGTGAAGACAGGTGTCATGGGGCATTGTGATGACAGTGGTCCTCTAGAATTGTGAAGAAAGATATCATGGAGCACTGGGATGACAGGGGCCATGGAGCATTGTGATGATAGGGGTCATGGGGCATTGTGATGACCCGGCCATGGAACATTATGATGACAAGAATTCTGGAGCATTGTTATAAAAGGGCATGGACCATTGTGATTAGAGGGGCCAAGGAGCATTCTGATGACAACAGCATGGAGCATTGTGATGACAAGTGTCATCGAGCATTGTGATGATAGTGGTCATGAAGCATTGTGATGAATGTGGTTATGGATCATTGTGATGACAAGTGTCGTGGAGCATTGTGATGACAGGGGTCATAGAGCATTGTGATAACACGGTTATGGAATATTGTGATGACCATAATTCTGTAGCACTGTGATGAAAAGGGAATGGAGCATTGTGATTACAGGGGTCATGGAGCATTGTGATGACAATTGTTCTAGAACATTGTGAAGACAGGGATCATGGAGCATAGTGATAAAAGGGGCCATGGAGCATTGTGATGACAGGCGTCATGGGACAATGTGTTGACAGTGGTCATGGAGCATTGTTAGAAAGGGAACATGGAGCAATTTGATTTCAGGGGCCATGAAAAATTGTGAATACATAGGCTATGGAGTATTCAGATGAAAGTGGTCAAGGATCATTGTGACGAAAAGTGTCCTGGAATATTGTGATGACACGGTTCATGGAGCATTGCGAT
This sequence comes from Eschrichtius robustus, assembly GCF_028021215.1. Classification (NCBI taxonomy): domain Eukaryota; kingdom Metazoa; phylum Chordata; class Mammalia; order Artiodactyla; family Eschrichtiidae; genus Eschrichtius; species Eschrichtius robustus. The sequence goes on from NW_027175412.1 coordinate 1,684,993, forward strand.
GACAAGGGCCATGGCGAAATGTGAAGACAGGTGTCATGGGGCATTGTGATGACAGTGGTCATCTAAAATTGTGAAGAAAGATATCATGGAGCACTGGGATGACAGGGGCCATGGAGCATTGTGATGACAGGGATCATAGGGCATTGTGATGACACGGCCATGGAACATTATGATGGCAAGTATTCTGGAGCATTGTGATAAAAAGGGCATGGATCATTGTGATTAGAGGGGCCAAGGAGCATTCTGATGACAACGGCATGGAGAATTGTGATGACAAGTGTCATCGAGCATTGTGATGACAGTGGTCATGAAGCATTGTGATGAATGTGGTCATGGATCATTGTGATGACAAGTGTCGTGGAGCATTGTGATGACAGGGGTCATAGAGCATTGTGATGACACAGTTATGGAATATTGTGCTGACCAGAATTCTGTAGCACTGTGATGAAAAGGGAATGGAGCATTGTGATTACAGGGGTCATGGAGCATTGTGATGACAAATGTTCTAGAATATTGTGAAGACAGGGATCATGGAGCATAGTGATGAAAGGGGCCATGGAGGATTGTGAAGACAGGCGTCATGGGACAATGTGTTGACAGTGGTCATGGAGCATTGTTAGAAAGGGAACATGGAGCAATTTGATTTCAGGGGCCATGAAAAATTGTGAATACATAGGCCATGGAGTATTCAGATGAATGTGGTCAAGGATCATTGTGACGAAAAGTGTCCTGGAATATTGTGATGACACGGTTCATGGAGCATTGCGATGACAAGGGCCATGGCGAAATGTGAAGACAGGTGTCATGGGGCTTTGTGATGACAGTGGTCATCTAGAATTGTGAAGAAATATATCATGGAGCAGTGGGATGACAGGGGACATGGAGCATTGTGATGACAGGGGTCATGAGGCATTGTGATGACACGGCCATGGAACATTATGATGACAAGTATTCTGGAGCATTGTGATAAAAAGAGCATGGAGCATTGTGATTAGAGGGGCCAAGGAGCATTCTGATGACAACGGAATGGAGCATTGTGATGACAAGGTTCATCGAGCATTTTGATGACAGTGGTCATGAAGCATTGTGATGAATGTGGTCATGGATCATTGTGATTCCAAGTGTCGTGGAGCATTGTGATGACAGGGGTCATTGAGCATTGTGATGACACGGTTATGGAATATTGTGATGACCAGAATTCTGTAGCACTGTGATGAAAAAGGAATGGAGCATTGTGATGACAAGGGTCATCGAGCATTTTGATGACAGTGGTCATGAAGCATTGTGATGAATGTGGTCATGGATCATTGTGATGCCTAGTGTCGTGGAACATTGTGATGACAGGGGTCATTGAGCATTGTGATGACACGGTTATGGAATATTGTGATGACCAGAATTCTGTAGCACTGTGATGAAAAAGGAATGGAGCATTGTGATTACAGGGGTCATGGAGCATTGTGATGACAATTGTTCTAGAACATTGTGATTACAGGGATCATGGAGCATAGTGATGAAAGGGGCCATGGAGCATTGTGATGACAGGTGTCATGGGACATTGTGTGGACAGTGGTCATGGAGCATTGTTAGAAAGGGAACATGGAGCATTTTGATTACAGGGGCCATGAAAAATTTTGAATACATAGGCCATGGAGTATTCAGATGAATGCGGTCAAGGATCATTGTGACGACATGTGTCCTGGAATATTGTGATGACACGGTTCATGGAGCATTGCGATGACAAGAGCCATGGCGAAATGTGAAGACAGGTGTCATGGAGCATTGTGATGGCAGTGGTCATCTAGAATTGTGAAGAATGATATCATGGAGCACTGGGATGACAGGGGCCATGGAGCATTGTGATGACAGGGGTCATGGGGCATTGTGATGACACAGCCATGGAACATTATGATGACAAGAATTCTGGAGCATTGTGATAAAAAGGTCATGGACCATTGTGATTAGAGGGGCCAAGGAGCATTCTGATGACAACGGCATGGAGCATTGTGATGACAATTGTCATCGAGCATTGTGATGAGAGTGGTCAGGAAGCATTGTGATGAATGCGGTTATGGATCATTCTGATGATAAGTGTCGTGGAGCATTGTGATGACAGGGGTCATAGAGCATTGTGATGACACGGTTATGGAATATTGTGATGACCAGAATTCTGTAGCACTGGAATGAAAGGGAATGGAGCATTGTGATTACAGGGGTCATGGATCATTGTGATGACAATTGTTCTAGAACATTGTGAAGACAGGGATCATCGAGCATAGTCATTAAAGGGGCCATGGAGCATTGTGATGACAGGCGTCATGGGACATTGTGTTGGCAGTCGTCATGGAGCATTGTTAGAAAGGGAACATGGAGCAATTTGATTTCAGGGGCCATGAAAAATTGTGAATACATAGGCCATGGAGTATTCAGATGAATGTGATCAAGGATCATTGTGACGAAATGTGTCCTGGAATATTGTGATGACACGGTTCATGGAGCATTGCCATGACAAGGGCCATGGCGAAATGTGAAGACAGGTGTCATGGGGCATTGTGATGACACGGCCATGGAACATTATGATGACAAGAAGTCTGGAGCATTGTGATAAAAAGGGCATGGACCACTGTGATTAGAGGGGCCAAGGAGCATTCTGATGACAACGGCATGGAGCATTGTGATGACAAGGGTCATCGAGCATTGTGATGACAGTGGTCATGAAGCATCGTGATGAATGTGGTCATGGATCATTGTGATGACAAGTGTCGTGGAGCATTTTGATGACAGGGTTCATAGAGCATTGTGATGACACGGTTATGTAATATTGTGTTGACCAGAATTCTGTAGCACTGTGATGAAAAGGGAAAGGAGCATTGTGATTACAGGGGTCATGGAGCATTGTGATGACAATTGTTCTACAACATTGTGAAGACAGGGATCATGGAGCATAGTGATGAAAGGGGCCATGGAGCATTGTGATGATAGGCGTCATGGGACATTGTGTTGACAGTGGTCATGGAGCATTGTTAGAAAGGGAACATGGAGCAAATTGATTTCAGGGGCCATGAAAAATTGTGAATACATAGGCCATGGAGTATTCAGATGAATGTGGTCAAGGATCATTGTGACGACAATTGTCCTGGAATATTGTGATGACACGGTTCATGGAGCATTGCGATGACAAGTGCCATGGCGAAATGTGAAGACAGGTGTAATGGGGCATTGTGATGACAGTGGTCATCTAGAATTGTGAAGAAAGATATCATGGAGCACTGGGATGACAGGGGCCATGGAGCATTGTGAAGACAGGAGTCATGGGGCATTTTGATGACACGGCCAAGGAACATTTTTATGACAAGAATTCGGGAGCATTGTGTTAAAAAGAGAATGGACCATTGTTATTAGAGGGGCCAAGGAGCATTCTGATGACAACGGCATGGAGCATTGTGATGACAAGGGTCATCGAGCATTGTGATGACAGTGGTCATGAAGCATTGTGATGAATGTGGTCATGGATCATTGTGATGACAAGTGTCGTGGAGCATTGTGATGATAGGGGTCATAGAGCATTGTGATGACACGGTTAAGGAATATTGTGATGACCAGAATTCTGTAGCACTGTGATGAAAAGGGAATGGAGCATTGTGATTACAGGGGTCATGGAGCATTGTGATGACAAATGTTCTAGAATATTGTGAAGACAGGGATCATGAAGCATAGTGATGAAAGGGGCCATGGAGCATTGTGATGACAGGCGTCATGGCACATTTTGTTGACAGTGGTCATGGAGCATTGTTAGAAAGGGAACATGGAGCAATTTGATTTCAGGGGCCATGAAAAACTGTGAATACATAGGCCATGGAGTATTCAGATGAATGTGGTCAAGGATCATTGGGACGAAATGTGTCCTGGAATATTGTGATGACACGGTTCATGGAGCATTGCGATGATAAGGGCCATCGTGAAATGTGAAGACAGGTGTCATGGGGCACTGTGATGACAGTGGTCATCTAGAATTGTGAAGAAATATATCATGGTGCACTGGGATGACAGGGGCCATGGAGCATTGTGATGACAGTGGTCATGGGGCATTGTGATGACACGGCCATGGAACATTATGATGACAAGAATTCTGGAGCATTGTGATAAAAAGGGCATGGACCATTGTGATTAGAGGGGCCAAGGAGCATTCTGATGACAACGGCATGGAGCATTGTGATGACAAGGGTTATCGAGCATTGTGATGACAGTGGTCATGAAGCATTGTGATGAATGTGGTCATGGATCATTGTGATGACAAGTGTCGTGGAGCATTGTGATGACAGGGGTCATAGAGCATTGTGATGACACGGTTATGTAATTTTGTGATGACCAGGATTCTGTAGCACTGTGATGAAAAGGGAATGGAGCATTGTGATTACAGGGGTCATGGAGCATTGTGATGACAATTGTTCTAGAACATTGTGATGACTGGGATCATGGAGCATAATGATTAAAGGGGTAATGGAGCATTGTGATGACACGCGTCATGGGACATTGTGTTAACAGTGGTCATGGAGCATTGTGAAGAATGGGAGCTTCGAGCATTTGGATTTCAGGGGCCATTAAAAATTGTGAATATATAGGCCATGGAGTATTCAGATGAATGTGGTCAAGGATCATTGTGACGACAAGTGTCCTGGAATATTGTGATGACACGGTTCATGGAGCATTGCGATGACAAGGGCCACGGCGAATTGTGAAGACAGGTGTCATGGGGCATTGTGATGACAGTGGTCATCTAGAATTGTGAAGAAAGATATCATGGAGCACTGGGATGACAGGGGCCATGGAGCATTGTGATGACAGGGGTCAAGGGGCATTGAGATGACCCGGCCAGGGAATATTATGATGACAGGAATTCTGGAGCATTGTGATAAAATGGGCAAGGACCGTTGTGATTAGAGGGGCCACGGAGCATTCTGATGACAACGGCATGGAGCATTGTGATGACAAGGGTCATCGAGCATTGTGATGACAGTGGTCATGAAGCATTGTGATGAATGTGGTCATGGATCATTGTGATGACAAGTGTCGTGGAGCATTGTGATGACAGGTGTCTAGAGCATTGTGATGACACGGTTATGGAATATTGTGATGACCAGAATTCTGTAGCACTGTGATGAAAAGGGAATGGAGCATTGTGATTACAGGGGTCATGGAGCATTGTGATGACAATTGTTCTAGAACATTGTGATCACAGGGATCATGGAGCATAGTGATGAAAAGGGCCATGGAGCATTGTGATGACAGGCATCATGGGATATTGTGTTGACAGTGGTCATGGAGCATTGTTAGAAAGGGAACATGGAGCAATTTGATTTCAGGGGCCATGAAAAATTGTGAATACATAGGCCATGGAGTATTCAGATGAATGTGGTCAAGGATCATTGTGACGACATGTGTCCTGGAATATTGTGATGACACGGTTCATGGAGCACTGTGATGACAAGGGCCATCGCGAAATGTGAAGACAGGTGTCATGGGGCATTGTGATGACAGTGGTCATCTAGAATTGTGAAGAAAGATATCATGGAGCACTGGGATGACAGGGGCCATGGAGCATTGTGATGACAGGGCTCATGGGGCATTGTGATGACACGGCCATGCAACATTATGATGACAAGAATTCTGGAGCATTGTGATAAAAATGTCATGGACCATTGTGATTAGAGGGGCCAAGGAGCATTCTGATGACAACGGCATGGAGCATTGTGATGACAAGTGTCATCGAGCATTGTGATGACACTGGTCATGAAGCATTTTGATGAATGTGGTCATGGATCATTGTGATGACAAGTGTCGTGGAGCATTGTGATGACAGGGGTCATAGAGCATTGTGATGACACGGTTACCGAATATTGTGATGACCAGAATTCTGTAGCACTGTGATGAAAAGGGAATGGAGCATTGTGATTACAGGGGTCATGGAGCATTGTGATGACAATTGTTCTAGAATTTTGTGAAGACAGGATCATGGAGCATAGTGATGAAAGGGGCCATGGAGCATTGTGATGACAGGCGTCATGGGACAATGTGTTGACAGTGGTCATGGAGCATTGTTAGAAAGGGAACATGGAGCAATTTGATTTCAGGGGCCATGAAAAATTGTGAATATATAGGCCATGGAGTATTCAGATGAAAGTCGTCAAGGATCATTGTGACGAAAAGTCTCCTGGAATATTGTGATGACACGTTTCATGGAGCATTTCAATGACAAGGGCCATGGCGAAATGTGAAGACAGGTGTCATGGGGCATTGTGATGACAGTGGTCATCTAAAATTGTGAAGAAAGATATCATGGAGAACTGGGATGACAGGGGCCATGGAGCATTGTGATGACAGGGTCATGGGGCATTGTGATGACACGGCCATGGAACATTATGATGACAAGAATTCTGGAGCATTGTGATAAAAAGGGCATGGACCATTGTGATTCGAGGGACCAAGGAGCATTCTGATGACAACGGCATGGAGCATTGTGATGACAAGGGTCATCGAGCATTGTGATGACAGTGGTCATGAAACATTGTGATGAATGTGGTCATGGATCATTGTGATGACAAGTGTCATGGAGCATTGTGATGACAGGGGTCATAGAGCATTGTGATGACACGGTTATGGAATATTGTGATGAGCAGAATTCTGTAGCACTGTGATGAATAGGGAATGGAGCATTGTGATTACAGGGGTCATGGAGCATTGTGATGACAATTGTTCCAGAACATTGTGAAGACAGGGATCATGGAGCCTAGTGATGAAATGGCCATGGAGCATTGTGATGACAGGCCTCATGGGACAATGTGTTGACAGTGGCCATGGAGTATTGTTAGAAAGGGAACATGGAGCAATTTGATTTCAGGGGCCATGAAAATTTGTGAATACATAGGCCATGGAGTATTCAGATGAATGTGGTCATGAATCATTGTGATGACAAGTGTCGTGGAGCATTGTGATGATAGGGGTCATAGAGCATTGTGATGACACGGTTATGGAATATTGTGATGACCAGAATTCTGTAGCACTGTGATGAAAAGGGAATGGAGCATTGTGATTACAGGGGTCATGGAGCATTGTGATGACAATTGTTCTAGAATTTTGTGAAGACAGGTATCATGGAGCATAGTGATGAAAGGGGCCATGGAGCATTGTGATGACAGGCGTCATGGGACAATGTGTTGACAGTGGTCATGGAGCATTGTTAGAAAGGGAACATGGAGCAATTTGATTTCAGGGGTCATGAAAAATTGTGAATATATAGGCCATGGAGTATTCAGATGAAAGTGGTCAAGGATCATTGTGACGAAAAGTGTCCTGGAATATTGTGATGACACGTTTCATGGAGCATTTCAAGGACAAGGGCCATGGCGAAATGTGAAGACAGGTGTCATGGGGCATTGTGATGACAGTGGTCATCTAAAATTGTGAAGAAAGATATCATGGAGAACTGGGATGACAGGGGCCATGGAGCATTGTGATGACAGGGTCATGGGGCATTGTGATGACACGGCCATGGAACATTATGATGACAAGAATTCTGGAGCATTGTGATAAAAAGGGCATGGACCATTGTGATTCGAGGGACCAAGGAGCATTCTGATTACAACGGCATGGAGCATTGTGATGACAAGGGTCATCGAGCATTGTGATGACAGTGGTCATGAAGCATTGTGATGAATGTGGTCATGGATCATTGTGATGACAAGTGTCATGGAGCATTGTGATGACAGGGGTCATAGAGCATTGTGATGACACGGTTATGGAATATTGTGATGAGCAGAATTCTGTAGCACTGTGATGAATAGGGAATGGAGCATTGTGATTACAGGGGTCATGGAGCATTGTGATGACAATTGTTCCAGAACATTGTGAAGACAGGGATCATGGAGCCTAGTGATGAAATGGCCATGGAGCATTGTGATGACAGGCGTCATGGGACAATGTGTTGACAGTGGCCATGGAGCATTGTTAGAAAGGGAACATGGAGCAATTTGATTTCAGGGGCCATGAAAAATTGTGAATACATAGGCCATGGAGTATTCAGATGAATGTGGTCAAGGATCATTGTGACGACAAGTGTCCTGGAATATTGTGATGACACAGTTCATGGAGCATTGCGATGACAAGGGCCATGGAGAAATGTGAATACAGGTGTCATGGGGCTTTGTGATGACAGTGGTCATCTAGAATTGTGAAGAAAGATATCATGGAGCACTGGGATGACAGGGGCCATGGAGCATTGTGAAGTCAGGAGTCATGGGGCATTTTGATGACACGGCCAAGGAACATTTTTATGACAAGAATTCGGGAGCATTGTGTTAAAAAGAGAATGGACCATTGTTATTAGAGGGGCCAAGGAGCATTCTGATGACAACGGCATGGAGCATTGTGATGACAAGGGTCATCGAGCATTGTGATGACAGTGGTCATGAAGCATTGTGATGAATGTGGTCATGGATCATTGTGATGGCAAGTGTCGTGGAGCATTGTGATGACAGGGTCATAGAGCATTGTGATGACACGGTTATGGAATATTGTGATGACCAGAATTCTTTAGCACTGTGATGAAAAGGGAATGGAGCATTGTGATTACACGGGTCATGGAGCATTTTGATGACAATTGTTCTAGAACATTGTGAAGACAGGGATCATGGAGCATACTGATGAAAGGGGCCATGGAGCATTGTGATGACAGGCGTCATGGGACAATGTGTTGACAATGGTCATGGAGCATTGTTAGAAAGGGAACATGGAGCAATTTGATTTCAGGGGCCATGAAAAATTGTGACTACATAGACCATGTTTTATTCAGATGAAAGTGGTCAAGGATCATTGTGACGAAAAGTGTCCTGGAATATTGTGATGACACGGTTCATGGAGCATTGCGATGACAAGGGCCATGGCGAAATGTGAAGACAGGTGTCTTCGGGCATTGTGATGACAGTGGTCATCTAGAATTGTGAAGAAAGATATCATGGAGAACTGGGATGACAGGGGCCATGGAGCATTGTGATGACAGGGTCATGGGGCATTGTGATGACACGGCCATGGAACATTATGATGACAAGAATTCTGGAGCATTGTGATAAAAAGGGCATGGACCATTGTGATTCGAGGGACCAAGGAGCATTCTGATGACAACGGCATGGAGCATTGTGATGACAAGGATCATCGAGCACTGTGATGACAGTGGTCATGAAGCATTGTGATGAATGTGGTCATGGATCATTGTGATGACAAGTGTCATGGAGCATTGTGATGACAGGGGTCATAGAGCATTGTGATGACTCGGTTATGGAATATTGTGATGAGCAGAATTCTGTAGCACTGTGATGAATAGGGAATGGAGCATTTTGATTACAGGGGTCATGGAGCATTGTGATGACAATTGTTCCAGAACATTGTGAAGACAGGGATCATGGAGCCTAGTGATGAAAGGGCCATGGAGCATTGTGATGACAGGCGTCATGGGACAATGTGTTGAAGGTGGTCATGGAGCATTGTTAGAAAGGGAACATGGAGCAATTTGATTTCAGGGGCCATGAAAAATTGTGAATACATAGGCCATGGAGTATTCAGATGAATGTGGTCATGAATCATTGTGATGACAAGTGTCGTGGAGCATTGTGATGATAGGGGTCATAGAGCATTGTGATGACACGGTTAAGGAATATTGTGATGACCAGAATTCTGTAGCACTGTGATGAAAAGGGAATGGAGCATTGTGATTACAGGGGTCATGGAGCATTGTGATGACAAATGTTCTAGAATATTGTGAAGACAGGGATCATGAAGCATAGTGATGAAAGGGGCCATGGAGCATTGTGATGACAGGCGTCATGGCACATTTTGTTGACAGTGGTCATGGAGCATTGTTAGAAAGGGAACATGGAGCAATTTGATTTCAGGGGCCATGAAAAACTGTGAATACATAGGCCATGGAGTATTCAGATGAATGTGGTCAAGGATCATTGGGACGAAATGTGTCCTGGAATATTGTGATGACACGGTTCATGGAGCATTGCGATGATAAGGGCCATCGTGAAATGTGAAGACAGGTGTCATGGGGCACTGTGATGACAGTGGTCATCTAGAATTGTGAAAAAATATATCATGGTGCACTGGGATGACAGGGGCCATGGAGCATTGTGATGACAGTGGTCATGGGGCATTGTGATGACACGGCCATGGAACATTATGATGACAAGAATTCTGGAGCATTGTGATAAAAAGGGCATGGACCATTGTGATTAGAGGGGCCAAGGAGCATTCTGATGACAACGGCATGGAGCATTGTGATGACAAGGGTTATCGAGCATTGTGATGACAGTGGTCATGAAGCATTGTGATGAATGTGGTCATGGATCATTGTGATGACAAGTGTCGTGGAGCATTGTGATGACAGGGGTCATAGAGCATTGTGATGACACGGTTATGTAATTTTGTGATGACCAGGATTCTGTAGCACTGTGATGAAAAGGGAATGGAGCATTGTGATTACAGGGGTCATGGAGCATTGTGATGACAATTGTTCTAGAACATTGTGATGACTGGGATCATGGAGCATAATGATTAAAGGGGTAATGGAGCATTGTGATGACACGCGTCATGGGACATTGTGTTAACAGTGGTCATGGAGCATTGTGAAGAATGGGAGCTTCGAGCATTTGGATTTCAGGGGCCATTAAAAATTGTGAATATATAGGCCATGGAGTATTCAGATGAATGTGGTCAAGGATCATTGTGACGACAAGTGTCCTGGAATATTGTGATGACACGGTTCATGGAGCATTGCGATGACAAGGGCCACGGCGAAATGTGAAGACAGGTGTCATGGGGCATTGTGATGACAGTGGTCATCTAGAATTGTGAAGAAAGATATCATGGAGCACTGGGATGACAGGGGCCATGGAGCATTGTGATGACAGGGGTCAAGGGGCATTGTGATGACCCGGCCATGGAATATTATGATGACAGGAATTCTGGAGCATTGTGATAAAATGGGCAAGGACCGTTGTGATTAGAGGGGCCACGGAGCATTCTGATGACAACGGCATGGAGCATTGTGATGACAAGGGTCATCGAGCATTGTGATGACAGTGGTCATGAAGCATTGTGATGAATGTGGTCATGGATCATTGTGATGACAAGTGTCGTGGAGCATTGTGATGACAGGGTTCATAGAGCATTGCGATGACACGGTTATGGAATATTGTGATGACCAGAATTCTGTAGCACTGTGATGAAAAGGGAATGGAGCATTGTGATTACAGGGGTCATGGAGCATTGTGATGACAATTGTTCTAGAACATTGTGATCACAGGGATCATGGAGCATAGTGATGAAAAGGGCCATGGAGCATTGTGATGACAGGCATCATGGGACATTGTGTTGACAGTGGTCATGCAGCATTGTTAGAAAGGGAACATGGAGCAATTTGATTTCAGGGGCCATGAAAAATTGTGAATACATAAGCCATGGAGTATGCAGATGAATGTGGTCAAGGATCATTGTGACGACAAGTGTCCTGGAATATTGTGATGACACGGTTCATGGAGCATTGTGATGACAAGGGCCATCGCGAAATGTGAAGACAGGTGTCATGGGGCATTGTGATGACAGTGGTCATCTAGAATTGTGAAGAAAGATATCATGGAGCACTGGGATGACAGGGGCCATGGAGCATTGTGATGACAGGGCTCATGGGGCATTGTGATGACACGGCCATGGAACATTATGATGAAAAGAATTCTGGAGCTTTGTGATAAAAATGTCATGGACCATTGTGATTAGAGGGGCCAAGGAGCATTCTGATGACAACGGCATGGAGCATTGTGATGACAAGTGTCATCGAGCATTGTGATGACACTGGTCATGAAGCATTGTGATGAATGTGGTCATGGATCATTGTGATGACAAGTGTCGTGGAGCATTGTGATGACAGGGGTCATAGAGCATTGTGATGACACGGTTACGGAATATTGTGATGACCAGAATTCTGTAGCACTGTGATGAAAAGGGAATGGAGCATTGTGATTACAGGGGTCATGGAGCATTGTGATGACAATTGTTCTAGAAATTTGTGAAGACAGGTATCATGGAGCATAGTGATGAAAGTGGCCATGGAGCATTGTGATGACAGGCGTCATGGGACAATGTGTTGACAGTGGTCATGGAGCATTTTTAGAAAGGGAACATGGAGCAGTTTGATTTCAGGGGCCATGAAAAATTGTGAATATATATGCCATGGAGTATTCAGATGAAAGTGGTCAAGGATCATTGTGACGAAAAGTGTCCTGGAATATTGTGATGACACGTTTCATGGAGCATTTCGATGACAAGGGCCATGGCGAAATGTGAAGACAGGTGTCATGGGGCATTGTGATGACAGTGGTCATCTAAAATTGTGAAGAAAGATATCATGGAGCACTGGGATGACAGGGGCCATGGAGCATTGTGATGACAGGGGTCATGGGGCATTGTGATGACACGGCCATATAACATTATGATGGCAAGTATTCTGGAGCATTGTGATAAAAAGGGCATGGACCATTGTGATTAGAGGGGCCAAGGAGCATTCTGATGACAACGGCATGGAGCATTGTGATGACAAGTGTCATCGAGCATTGTGATGACAGTGGTCATGAAGCATTGTGATGAATGTGGTCATGGATCATTGTGATGACAAGTGTCGTGGAGCATTGTGATGACAGGGGTCATAGAGCATTGTGATGACACGGTTATGGAATATTGTGATGACCAGAATTCTGTAGCACTGTGATGAATAGGGAATGGAGCATTGTGATTACAGGGGTCATGGAGCATTGTGATGACAATTGTTCTAGAACATTGTGAAGACAGGGATCATGGAGCATAGTGATGAAAGGGGCCATGGAGCATTGTGATGACAGGCGTCATGGGACATTGTTTTGGCAGTGGTCATGGAAAATTGTTAGAAAGGGAACATGGAGCAATTTGATTTCAGGGGCCATGAAAAATTGTGAATACATAGGCTATGGAGTATTCAGATGAATGTGGTCAAGGATCATTGTGACGACAAGTGTCCTGGAATATTGTGATGACATGGTTCATGGAGCATTGCGATGACAAGGGCCATGGTGAAATATGAAGACAGGTGTCATGGGGCTTTGTGATGACAGTGGTCATCTGGAATTGTGAAGAAAGATATCATGGAGCAGTGGGATGACACGGGCCATGTAGCATTGTGATGACAGGGGTCATGGGGCATTGTGATGACAAGAATTCTGGAGCATTGTGATAAAAAGGGCATGGACCATTGTGATTCGAGGGACCAAGGAGCATTCTGATGACAACGGCATGGAGCATTGTGATGACAAGGGTCATCGAGCATTGTGATGACAGTGGTCATGAAGCATTGTGATGAATGTGGTCATGGATCATTGTGATGACAAGTGTCATGGAGCATTGTGATGACAGGGGTCATAGAGCATTGTGATGACACGGTTATGGAATATTGTGATGAGCAGATTTCTGTAGCACTGTGATGAATAGGGAATGGAGCATTGTGATTACAGGGGTCATGGAGCATTGTGATGACAATTGTTCCAGAACATTGTGAAGACAGGGATCATGGAGCCTAGTGATGAAAGGGCCATGGAGCATTGTGATGACAGGCGTCATGGGACAATGTGTTGACAGTGGTCATGGAGCATTGTTAGAAAGGGAACATGGAGCAATTTGATTTCAGGGGCCATGAAAAATTGTGAATACATAGGCCATGGAGTATTCAGATGAATGTGGTCACGAATCACTGTGATGACAAGTGTCGTGGAGCATTGTGATGATAGGGGTCATAGAGCATTGTGATGACACGGTTATGGAATATTGTGATGACCAGAATTCTGTAGCACTGTGATGAAAAGGGAATGGAGCATTGTGATTACAGGGGTCATGGAGCATTGTGATGACAAATGTTCTAGAATATTGTGAAGACAGGGATCATGAAGCATAGTGATGAAAGGGGCCATGGAGCATTGTGATGACAGGCGTCATGGCACATTGTGTTGACAGTGGTCATGGAGCATTGTTAGAAAGGGAACATGGAGCAATTTGATTTCAGGGGCCATGAAAAATTGTGAATACATAGGCCATGGAGTATTCAGATGAATGTGGTCAAGGATCATTGGGACGAAATGTGTCCTGGAATATTGTGATGACACGGTTCATGGAGCATTGCGATGACAAGGGCCATCGTGAAATGTGAAGACAGGTGTCATGGGGCACTGTGATGACAGTGGTCATCTAGAATTGTGAAGAAATATATCATGGTGCACTGGGATGACAGGGGCCATGGAGCATTGTGATGACAGTGGTCATGGGGCATTGTGATGACACGGCCATGGAACATTATGATGACAAGAATTCTGGAGCATTGTGATAAAAAGGGCATGGACCATTGTGATTAGAGGGGCCAAGGAGCATTCTGATGACAACGGCATGGAGCATTGTGATGACAAGGGTTATCGAGCATTGTGATGACAGTGGTCATGAAGCATTGTGATGAATGTGGTCATGGATCATTGTGATGACAAGTGTCGTGGAGCATTGTGATGACAGGGGTCATAGAGCATTGTGATGACACTGTTAGGAATTTTGTGATGACCAGGATTCTGTAGCACTGTGATGAAAAGGGAATGGAGCATTGTGATTACAGGGGTCATGGAGCATTGTGATGACAATTGTTCTAGAACATTGTGATGACTGGGATCATGGAGCATAATGATTAAAGGGGTAATGGAGCATTGTGATGACACGCGTCATGGGACATTGTGTTAACAGTGGTCATGGAGCATTGTGAAGAATGGGAGCTTCGAGCAATTGGATTTCAGGGGCCATTAAAAATTGTGAATATATAGGCCATGGAGTATTCAGATGAATGTGGTCAAGGATCATTGTGACGACAAGTGTCCTGGAATATTGTGATGACACGGTTCATGGAGCATTGCGATGACAAGGGCCATGGCGAAATGTGAAGACAGGTGTCATGGGGCATTGTGATGACAGTGGTCATCTAGAATTGTGAAGAAAGATATCATGGAGCACTGGGATGACAGGGCCCAAGGAGCATTGTGATGACAGGGGTCAAGGGGCATTGTGATGACCCGGCCATGGAATATTATGATGACAGGAATTCTGGAGCATTGTGATAAAATGGGCAAGGACCGTTGTGATTAGAGGGGCCACGAAGCATTCTGATGACAACGGCATGGAGCATTGTGATGACAAGGGTCATCGAGCAATGTGATGACAGTGGTCATGAAGCATTGTGATGAATGTGGTCATGGATCATTGTGATGACAAGTGTCGTGGAGCATTGTGATGACAGGCGTCTAGAGCATTGTGATGACACGGTTATGGAATATTGTGATGACCAGAATTCTGTAGCACTGTGATGAAAAGGGAATGGAGCATTGTGATTACAGGGGTCATGGAGCATTGTGATGACAATTGTTCTAGAACTTTGTGAAGACAGGTATCATGGAGCATAGTGATGAAAGGGGCCATGGAGCATTGTGATGACAGGCGTCATGGGACAATGTGTTGACAGTGGTCATGGAGCATTGTTAGAAAGGGAACATGGAGCAATTTGATTTCAGGGGCCATGAAAAATTGTGAATATATAGGCCATGGAGTATTCAGATGAAAGTGGTCAAGGATCATTGTGACGAAAAGTGTCCTGGAATATTGTGATGACACGTTTCATGGAGCATTGCGATGACAAGGGCCATGGCGAAATGTGAAGACAGGTGTCATGGGGCATTGTGATGACAGTGGTCATCTAAAATTGTGAAGAAAGATATCATGGAGCACTGGGATGACAGGGGCCATGGAGCATTGTGATGACAGGGGTCATGGGGCATTGTGATGACACGGCCATATAACATTATGATGGCAAGTATTCTGGAGCATTGTGATAAAAAGGGCATGGACCATTGTGATTAGAGGGGCCAAGGAGCATTCTGATGACAACGGCATGGAGCATTGTGATGACAAGTGTCATCGAGCATTGTGATGACAGTGGTCATGAAGCATTGTGATGAATGTGGTCATGGATCATTGTGATGACAAGTGTCGTGGAACATTTGATGACAGGGGTCATAGAGCATTGTGATGACACGGTTATGGAATATTGTGATGACCAGAATTCTGTAGCACTGTGATGAATAGGGAATGGAGCATTGTGATTACAGGGGTCATGGAGCATTGTGATGACAATTGTTCTAGAACATTGTGAAGACAGGGATCATGGAGCATAGTGATGAAAGGGGCCATGGAGCATTGTGATGACAGGCGTCATGGGACAATGTGTTGACAGTGGTCATGTAGCATTGTTAGAAAGTGAACACGGAGCAATTTGATTTCAGGGGTCATGAAAAATTGTGAATACATAGGCCATGGAGTATTCAGATGAATGTGGTCAAGGATCATTGTGACGAAATGTGTCCTGGAATATTGTGATGACACGGTTCATGGAGCATTGCGATGACAAGGGCCATGGCGAAATGTGAAGACAGGTGTCATGGGGCATTGTGATGACAGTGGTCATCTCAAATTGTGAAGAAAGATATCATGGAGCACTGGGATGACAGGAGCCATGGAGAATTGTGATGACAGGGGTCATGGGGCATTGTGATGACACGGCCATGGAACAATATGATGGCAAGAATTCTGGAGCATTTTGATAAAAAGGGCATGGCCCATTGTGATTAGAGGGGCCAAGGAGCATTCTGATGACAACGTCATGGAGCATTGTGATGACAAGGGTCATCGAGCATTGTGATGACAGTGGTCATGAAGCATTGTGTTGAATGTGGTCATGGATCATTGTGATGACAAGTGTCGTGGAGCATTGTGATGACAGGGGTCATAGAGCATTGTGATGACACGGTTACGGAATATTGTGATGACCAGAATTCTGTAGCACTGTGATGAAAAGGGAATGGAGCATTGTGATTACAGGGGTCATGGAGCATTGTGATGACAATTGTTCTAGAACTTTGTGAAGACAGGTATCATGGAGCATAGTGATGAAAGTGGCCATGGAGCATTGTGATGACAGGCGTCATGGGACAATGTGTTGACAGTGGTCATGGAGCATTTTTAGAAAGGGAACATGGAGCAGTTTGATTTCAGGGGCCATGAAAAATTGTGAATATATATGCCATGGAGTATTCAGATGAAAGTGGTCAAGGATCATTGTGACGAAAAGTGTCCTGGAATATTGTGATGACACGTTTCATGGAGCATTTCGATGACAAGGGCCATGGCGAAATGTGAAGACAGGTGTCATGGGGCATTGTGATGACAGTGGTCATCTAAAATTGTGAAGAAAGATATCATGGAGCACTGGGATGACAGGGGCCATGGAGCATTGTGATGACAGGGGTCATGGGGCATTGTGATGACACGGCCATATAACATTATGATGGCAAGTATTCTGGAGCATTGTGATAAAAAGGGCATGGACCATTGTGATTAGAGGGGCAAAGGAGCATTCTGATGACAACGGCATGGAGCATTGTGATGACAAGTGTCATCGAGCATTGTGATGACAGTGGTCATGAAGCATTGTGATGAATGTGGTCATGGATCATTGTGATGACAAGTGTCGTGGAGCATTGTGATGACAGGGGTCATAGAGCATTGTGATGACACGGTTATGGAATATTGTGATGACCAGAATTCTGTAGCACTGTGATGAATAGGGAATGGAGCATTGTGATTACAGGGGTCATGGAGCATTGTGATGACAATTGTTCTAGAACATTGTGAAGACAGGGATCATGGAGCATAGTGATGAAAGGGGCCATGGAGCATTGTGATGACAGGCGTCATGGGACATTGTGTTGGCAGTGGTCATGGAAAATTGTTAGAAAGGGAACATGGAGCAATTTGATTTCAGGGGCCATGAAAAATTGTGAATACATAGGCTATGGAGTATTCAGATGAATGTGGTCAAGGATCATTGTGACGACAAGTGTCCTGGAATATTGTGATGACATGGTTCATGGAGCATTGCGATGACAAGGGCCATGGTGAAATATGAAGACAGGTGTCATGGGGCTTTGTGATGACAGTGGTCATCTGGAATTGTGAAGAAAGATATCATGGAGCAGTGGGATGACACGGGCCATGTAGCATTGTGATGACAGGGGTCATGGGGCATTGTGATGACAAGAATTCTGGAGCATTGTGATAAAAAGGGCATGGACCATTGTGATTCGAGGGACCAAGGAGCATTCTGATGACAACGGCATGGAGCATTGTGATGACAAGGGTCATCGAGCATTGTGATGACAGTGGTCATGAAGCATTGTGATGAATGTGGTCATGGATCATTGTGATGACAAGTGTCATGGAGCATTGTGATGACAGGGGTCATAGAGCATTGTGATGACACGGTTATGGAATATTGTGATGAGCAGATTTCTGTAGCACTGTGATGAATAGGGAATGGAGCATTGTGATTACAGGGGTCATGGAGCATTGTGATGACAATTGTTCCAGAACATTGTGAAGACAGGGATCATGGAGCCTAGTGATGAAAGGGCCATGGAGCATTGTGATGACAGGCGTCATGGGACAATGTGTTGACAGTGGTCATGGAGCATTGTTAGAAAGGGAACATGGAGCAATTTGATTTCAGGGGCCATGAAAAATTGTGAATACATAGGCCATGGAGTATTCAGATGAATGTGGTCACGAATCACTGTGATGACAAGTGTCGTGGAGCATTGTGATGATAGGGGTCATAGAGCATTGTGATGACACGGTTATGGAATATTGTGATGACCAGAATTCTGTAGCACTGTGATGAAAAGGGAATGGAGCATTGTGATTACAGGGGTCATGGAGCATTGTGATGACAAATGTTCTAGAATATTGTGAAGACAGGGATCATGAAGCATAGTGATGAAAGGGGCCATGGAGCATTGTGATGACAGGCGTCATGGCACATTGTGTTGACAGTGGTCATGGAGCATTGTTAGAAAGGGAACATGGAGCAATTTGATTTCAGGGGCCATGAAAAATTGTGAATACATAGGCCATGGAGTATTCAGATGAATGTGGTCAAGGATCATTGGGACGAAATGTGTCCTGGAATATTGTGATGACACGGTTCATGGAGCATTGCGATGACAAGGGCCATCGTGAAATGTGAAGACAGGTGTCATGGGGCACTGTGATGACAGTGGTCATCTAGAATTGTGAAGAAATATATCATGGTGCACTGGGATGACAGGGGCCATGGAGCATTGTGATGACAGTGGTCATGGGGCATTGTGATGACACGGCCATGGAACATTATGATGACAAGAATTCTGGAGCATTGTGATAAAAAGGGCATGGACCATTGTGATTAGAGGGGCCAAGGAGCATTCTGATGACAACGGCATGGAGCATTGTGATGACAAGGGTTATCGAGCATTGTGATGACAGTGGTCATGAAGCATTGTGATGAATGTGGTCATGGATCATTGTGATGACAAGTGTCGTGGAGCATTGTGATGACAGGGGTCATAGAGCATTGTGATGACACTGTTAGGAATTTTGTGATGACCAGGATTCTGTAGCACTGTGATGAAAAGGGAATGGAGCATTGTGATTACAGGGGTCATGGAGCATTGTGATGACAATTGTTCTAGAACATTGTGATGACTGGGATCATGGAGCATAATGATTAAAGGGGTAATGGAGCATTGTGATGACACGCGTCATGGGACATTGTGTTAACAGTGGTCATGGAGCATTGTGAAGAATGGGAGCTTCGAGCAATTGGATTTCAGGGGCCATTAAAAATTGTGAATATATAGGCCATGGAGTATTCAGATGAATGTGGTCAAGGATCATTGTGACGACAAGTGTCCTGGAATATTGTGATGACACGGTTCATGGAGCATTGCGATGACAAGGGCCATGGCGAAATGTGAAGACAGGTGTCAAGGGGCATTGTGATGACAGTGGTCATCTAGAATTGTGAAGAAAGATATCATGGAGCACTGGGATGACAGGGCCCATGGAGCATTGTGATGACAGGGGTCAAGGGGCATTGTGATGACCCGGCCATGGAATATTATGATGACAGGAATTCTGGAGCATTGTGATAAAATGGGCAAGGACCGTTGTGATTAGAGGGGCCACGAAGCATTCTGATGACAACGGCATGGAGCATTGTGATGACAAGGGTCATCGAGCAATGTGATGACAGTGGTCATGAAGCATTGTGATGAATGTGGTCATGGATCATTGTGATGACAAGTGTCGTGGAGCATTGTGATGACAGGCGTCTAGAGCATTGTGATGACACGGTTATGGAATATTGTGATGACCAGAATTCTGTAGCACTGTGATGAAAAGGGAATGGAGCATTGTGATTACAGGGGTCATGGAGCATTGTGATGACAATTGTTCTAGAACTTTGTGAAGACAGGTATCATGGAGCATAGTGATGAAAGGGGCCATGGAGCATTGTGATGACAGGCGTCATGGGACAATGTGTTGACAGTGGTCATGGAGCATTGTTAGAAAGGGAACATGGAGCAATTTGATTTCAGGGGCCATGAAAAATTGTGAATATATAGGCCATGGAGTATTCAGATGAAAGTGGTCAAGGATCATTGTGACGAAAAGTGTCCTGGAATATTGTGATGACACGTTTCATGGAGCATTGCGATGACAAGGGCCATGGCGAAATGTGAAGACAGGTGTCATGGGGCATTGTGATGACAGTGGTCATCTAAAATTGTGAAGAAAGATATCATGGAGCACTGGGATGACAGGGGCCATGGAGCATTGTGATGACAGGGGTCATGGGGCATTGTGATGACACGGCCATATAACATTATGATGGCAAGTATTCTGGAGCATTGTGATAAAAAGGGCATGGACCATTGTGATTAGAGGGGCCAAGGAGCATTCTGATGACAACGGCATGGAGCATTGTGATGACAAGTGTCATCGAGCATTGTGATGACAGTGGTCATGAAGCATTGTGATGAATGTGGTCATGGATCATTGTGATGACAAGTGTCGTGGAACATTTGATGACAGGGGTCATAGAGCATTGTGATGACACGGTTATGGAATATTGTGATGACCAGAATTCTGTAGCACTGTGATGAATAGGGAATGGAGCATTGTGATTACAGGGGTCATGGAGCATTGTGATGACAATTGTTCTAGAACATTGTGAAGACAGGGATCATGGAGCATAGTGATGAAAGGGGCCATGGAGCATTGTGATGACAGGCGTCATGGGACAATGTGTTGACAGTGGTCATGTAGCATTGTTAGAAAGTGAACACGGAGCAATTTGATTTCAGGGGTCATGAAAAATTGTGAATACATAGGCCATGGAGTATTCAGATGAATGTGGTCAAGGATCATTGTGACGAAATGTGTCCTGGAATATTGTGATGACACGGTTCATGGAGCATTGCGATGACAAGGGCCATGGCGAAATGTGAAGACAGGTGTCATGGGGCATTGTGATGACAGTGGTCATCTCAAATTGTGAAGAAAGATATCATGGAGCACTGGGATGACAGGAGCCATGGAGCATTGTGATGACAGGGGTCATGGGGCATTGTGATGACACGGCCATGGAACAATATGATGGCAAGAATTCTGGAGCATTTTGATAAAAAGGGCATGGCCCATTGTGATTAGAGGGGCCAAGGAGCATTCTGATGACAACGTCATGGAGCATTGTGATGACAAGGGTCATCGAGCATTGTGATGACAGTGGTCATGAAGCATTGTGTTGAATGTGGTCATGGATCATTGTGATGACAAGTGTCGTGGAGCATTGTGATGACAGGGGTCATAGAGCATTGTGATGACACGGTTACGGAATATTGTGATGACCAGAATTCTGTAGCACTGTGATGAAAAGGGAATGGAGCATTGTGATTACAGGGGTCATGGAGCATTGTGATGACAATTGTTCTAGAACTTTGTGAAGACAGGTATCATGGAGCATAGTGATGAAAGTGGCCATGGAGCATTGTGATGACAGGCGTCATGGGACAATGTGTTGACAGTGGTCATGGAGCATTTTTAGAAAGGGAACATGGAGCAGTTTGATTTCAGGGGCCATGAAAAATTGTGAATATATATGCCATGGAGTATTCAGATGAAAGTGGTCAAGGATCATTGTGACGAAAAGTGTCCTGGAATATTGTGATGACACGTTTCATGGAGCATTTCGATGACAAGGGCCATGGCGAAATGTGAAGACAGGTGTCATGGGGCATTGTGATGACAGTGGTCATCTAAAATTGTGAAGAAAGATATCATGGAGCACTGGGATGACAGGGGCCATGGAGCATTGTGATGACAGGGGTCATGGGGCATTGTGATGACACGGCCATATAACATTATGATGGCAAGTATTCTGGAGCATTGTGATAAAAAGGGCATGGACCATTGTGATTAGAGGGGCCAAGGAGCATTCTGATGACAACGGCATGGAGCATTGTGATGACAAGTGTCATCGAGCATTGTGATGACAGTGGTCATGAAGCATTGTGATGAATGTGGTCATGGATCATTGTGATGACAAGTGTCGTGGAGCATTGTGATGACAGGGGTCATAGAGCATTGTGATGACACGGTTATGGAATATTGTGATGACCAGAATTCTGTAGCACTGTGATGAATAGGGAATGGAGCATTGTGATTACAGGGGTCATGGAGCATTGTGATGACAATTGTTCTAGAACATTGTGAAGACAGGGATCATGGAGCATAGTGATGAAAGGGGCCATGGAGCATTGTGATGACAGGCGTCATGGGACATTGTGTTGGCAGTGGTCATGGAAAATTGTTAGAAAGGGAACATGGAGCAATTTGATTTCAGGGGCCATGAAAAATTGTGAATACATAGGCTATGGAGTATTCAGATGAATGTGGTCAAGGATCATTGTGACGACAAGTGTCCTGGAATATTGTGATGACATGGTTCATGGAGCATTGCGATGACAAGGGCCATGGTGAAATATGAAGACAGGTGTCATGGGGCTTTGTGATGACAGTGGTCATCTGGAATTGTGAAGAAAGATATCATGGAGCAGTGGGATGACACGGGCCATGTAGCATTGTGATGACAGGGGTCATGGGGCATTGTGATGACAAGAATTCTGGAGCATTGTGATAAAAAGGGCATGGACCATTGTGATTCGAGGGACCAAGGAGCATTCTGATGACAACGGCATGGAGCATTGTGATGACAAGGGTCATCGAGCATTGTGATGACAGTGGTCATGAAGCATTGTGATGAATGTGGTCATGGATCATTGTGATGACAAGTGTCATGGAGCATTGTGATGACAGGGGTCATAGAGCATTGTGATGACACGGTTATGGAATATTGTGATGAGCAGATTTCTGTAGCACTGTGATGAATAGGGAATGGAGCATTGTGATTACAGGGGTCATGGAGCATTGTGATGACAATTGTTCCAGAACATTGTGAAGACAGGGATCATGGAGCCTAGTGATGAAAGGGCCATGGAGCATTGTGATGACAGGCGTCATGGGACAATGTGTTGACAGTGGTCATGGAGCATTGTTAGAAAGGGAACATGGAGCAATTTGATTTCAGGGGCCATGAAAAATTGTGAATACATAGGCCATGGAGTATTCAGATGAATGTGGTCACGAATCACTGTGATGACAAGTGTCGTGGAGCATTGTGATGATAGGGGTCATAGAGCATTGTGATGACACGGTTATGGAATATTGTGATGACCAGAATTCTGTAGCACTGTGATGAAAAGGGAATGGAGCATTGTGATTACAGGGGTCATGGAGCATTGTGATGACAAATGTTCTAGAATATTGTGAAGACAGGGATCATGAAGCATAGTGATGAAAGGGGCCATGGAGCATTGTGATGACAGGCGTCATGGCACATTGTGTTGACAGTGGTCATGGAGCATTGTTAGAAAGGGAACATGGAGCAATTTGATTTCAGGGGCCATGAAAAATTGTGAATACATAGGCCATGGAGTATTCAGATGAATGTGGTCAAGGATCATTGGGACGAAATGTGTCCTGGAATATTGTGATGACACGGTTCATGGAGCATTGCGATGACAAGGGCCATCGTGAAATGTGAAGACAGGTGTCATGGGGCACTGTGATGACAGTGGTCATCTAGAATTGTGAAGAAATATATCATGGTGCACTGGGATGACAGGGGCCATGGAGCATTGTGATGACAGTGGTCATGGGGCATTGTGATGACACGGCCATGGAACATTATGATGACAAGAATTCTGGAGCATTGTGATAAAAAGGGCATGGACCATTGTGATTAGAGGGGCCAAGGAGCATTCTGATGACAACGGCATGGAGCATTGTGATGACAAGGGTTATCGAGCATTGTGATGACAGTGGTCATGAAGCATTGTGATGAATGTGGTCATGGATCATTGTGATGACAAGTGTCGTGGAGCATTGTGATGACAGGGGTCATAGAGCATTGTGATGACACTGTTAGGAATTTTGTGATGACCAGGATTCTGTAGCACTGTGATGAAAAGGGAATGGAGCATTGTGATTACAGGGGTCATGGAGCATTGTGATGACAATTGTTCTAGAACATTGTGATGACTGGGATCATGGAGCATAATGATTAAAGGGGTAATGGAGCATTGTGATGACACGCGTCATGGGACATTGTGTTAACAGTGGTCATGGAGCATTGTGAAGAATGGGAGCTTCGAGCAATTGGATTTCAGGGGCCATTAAAAATTGTGAATATATAGGCCATGGAGTATTCAGATGAATGTGGTCAAGGATCATTGTGACGACAAGTGTCCTGGAATATTGTGATGACACGGTTCATGGAGCATTGCGATGACAAGGGCCATGGCGAAATGTGAAGACAGGTGTCAAGGGGCATTGTGATGACAGTGGTCATCTAGAATTGTGAAGAAAGATATCATGGAGCACTGGGATGACAGGGCCCATGGAGCATTGTGATGACAGGGGTCAAGGGGCATTGTGATGACCCGGCCATGGAATATTATGATGACAGGAATTCTGGAGCATTGTGATAAAATGGGCAAGGACCGTTGTGATTAGAGGGGCCACGAAGCATTCTGATGACAACGGCATGGAGCATTGTGATGACAAGGGTCATCGAGCAATGTGATGACAGTGGTCATGAAGCATTGTGATGAATGTGGTCATGGATCATTGTGATGACAAGTGTCGTGGAGCATTGTGATGACAGGCGTCTAGAGCATTGTGATGACACGGTTATGGAATATTGTGATGACCAGAATTCTGTAGCACTGTGATGAAAAGGGAATGGAGCATTGTGATTACAGGGGTCATGGAGCATTGTGATGACAATTGTTCTAGAACTTTGTGAAGACAGGTATCATGGAGCATAGTGATGAAAGGGGCCATGGAGCATTGTGATGACAGGCGTCATGGGACAATGTGTTGACAGTGGTCATGGAGCATTGTTAGAAAGGGAACATGGAGCAATTTGATTTCAGGGGCCATGAAAAATTGTGAATATATAGGCCATGGAGTATTCAGATGAAAGTGGTCAAGGATCATTGTGACGAAAAGTGTCCTGGAATATTGTGATGACACGTTTCATGGAGCATTGCGATGACAAGGGCCATGGCGAAATGTGAAGACAGGTGTCATGGGGCATTGTGATGACAGTGGTCATCTAAAATTGTGAAGAAAGATATCATGGAGCACTGGGATGACAGGGGCCATGGAGCATTGTGATGACAGGGGTCATGGGGCATTGTGATGACAAGAATTCTGGAGCATTGTGATAAAAAGGGCATGGACCATTGTGATTCGAGGGACCAAGGAGCATTCTGATGACAACGGCATGGAGCATTGTGATGACAAGGGTCATCGAGCATTGTGATGACAGTGGTCATGAAGCATTGTGATGAATGTGGTCATGGATCATTGTGATGACAAGTGTCATGGAGCATTGTGATGACAGGGGTCATAGAGCATTGTGATGACACGGTTATGGAATATTGTGATGAGCAGATTTCTGTAGCACTGTGATGAATAGGGAATGGAGCATTGTGATTACAGGGGTCATGGAGCATTGTGATGACAATTGTTCCAGAACATTGTGAAGACAGGGATCATGGAGCCTAGTGATGAAAGGGCCATGGAGCATTGTGATGACAGGCGTCATGGGACAATGTGTTGACAGTGGTCATGGAGCATTGTTAGAAAGGGAACATGGAGCAATTTGATTTCAGGGGCCATGAAAAATTGTGAATACATAGGCCATGGAGTATTCAGATGAATGTGGTCACGAATCACTGTGATGACAAGTGTCGTGGAGCATTGTGATGATAGGGGTCATAGAGCATTGTGATGACACGGTTATGGAATATTGTGATGCCCAGAATTCTGTAGCACTGTGATGAAAAGGGAATGGAGCATTGTGATTACAGGGGTCATGGAGCATTGTGATGACAAATGTTCTAGAATATTGTGAAGACAGGGATCATGAAGCATAGTGATGAAAGGGGCCATGGAGCATTGTGATGACAGGCGTCATGGCACATTGTGTTGACAGTGGTCATGGAGCATTGTTAGAAAGGGAACATGGAGCAATTTGATTTCAGGGGCCATGAAAAATTGTGAATACATAGGCCATGGAGTATTCAGATGAATGTGGTCAAGGATCATTGGGACGAAATGTGTCCTGGAATATTGTGATGACACGGTTCATGGAGCATTGCGATGACAAGGGCCATCGTGAAATGTGAAGACAGGTGTCATGGGGCACTGTGATGACAGTGGTCATCTAGAATTGTGAAGAAATATATCATGGTGCACTGGGATGACAGGGGCCATGGAGCATTGTGATGACAGTGGTCATGGGGCATTGTGATGACACGGCCATGGAACATTATGATGACAAGAATTCTGGAGCATTGTGATAAAAAGGGCATGGACCATTGTGATTAGAGGGGCCAAGGAGCATTCTGATGACAACGGCATGGAGCATTGTGATGACAAGGGTTATCGAGCATTGTGATGACAGTGGTCATGAAGCATTGTGATGAATGTGGTCATGGATCATTGTGATGACAAGTGTCGTGGAGCATTGTGATGACAGGGGTCATAGAGCATTGTGATGACACTGTTAGGAATTTTGTGATGACCAGGATTCTGTAGCACTGTGATGAAAAGGGAATGGAGCATTGTGATTACAGGGGTCATGGAGCATTGTGATGACAATTGTTCTAGAACATTGTGATGACTGGGATCATGGAGCATAATGATTAAAGGGGTAATGGAGCATTGTGATGACACGCGTCATGGGACATTGTGTTAACAGTGGTCATGGAGCATTGTGAAGAATGGGAGCTTCGAGCAATTGGATTTCAGGGGCCATTAAAAATTGTGAATATATAGGCCATGGAGTATTCAGATGAATGTGGTCAAGGATCATTGTGACGACAAGTGTCCTGGAATATTGTGATGACACGGTTCATGGAGCATTGCGATGACAAGGGCCATGGCGAAATGTGAAGACAGGTGTCAAGGGGCATTGTGATGACAGTGGTCATCTAGAATTGTGAAGAAAGATATCATGGAGCACTGGGATGACAGGGCCCATGGAGCATTGTGATGACAGGGGTCAAGGGGCATTGTGATGACCCGGCCATGGAATATTATGATGACAGGAATTCTGGAGCATTGTGATAAAATGGGCAAGGACCGTTGTGATTAGAGGGGCCACGAAGCATTCTGATGACAACGGCATGGAGCATTGTGATGACAAGGGTCATCGAGCAATGTGATGACAGTGGTCATGAAGCATTGTGATGAATGTGGTCATGGATCATTGTGATGACAAGTGTCGTGGAGCATTGTGATGACAGGCGTCTAGAGCATTGTGATGACACGGTTATGGAATATTGTGATGACCAGAATTCTGTAGCACTGTGATGAAAAGGGAATGGAGCATTGTGATTACAGGGGTCATGGAGCATTGTGATGACAATTGTTCTAGAACTTTGTGAAGACAGGTATCATGGAGCATAGTGATGAAAGGGGCCATGGAGCATTGTGATGACAGGCGTCATGGGACAATGTGTTGACAGTGGTCATGGAGCATTGTTAGAAAGGGAACATGGAGCAATTTGATTTCAGGGGCCATGAAAAATTGTGAATATATAGGCCATGGAGTATTCAGATGAAAGTGGTCAAGGATCATTGTGTCGAAAAGTGTCCTGGAATATTGTGATGACACGTTTCATGGAGCATTGCGATGACAAGGGCCATGGCGAAATGTGAAGACAGGTGTCATGGGGCATTGTGATGACAGTGGTCATCTAAAATTGTGAAGAAAGATATCATGGAGCACTGGGATGACAGGGGCCATGGAGCATTGTGATGACAGGGGTCATGGGGCATTGTGATGACACGGCCATATAACATTATGATGGCAAGTATTCTGGAGCATTTTGATAAAAAGGGCATGGACCATTGTGATTAGAGGGGCCAACGAGCATTCTGATGACAACGGCATGGAGCATTGTGATGACAAGTGTCATCGAGCATTGTGATGACAGTGGTCATGAAGCATTGTGATGAATGTGGTCATGGATCATTGTGATGACAAGTGTCGTGGAACATTTGATGACAGGGGTCATAGAGCATTGTGATGACACGGTTATGGAATATTGTGATGACCAGAATTCTGTAGCACTGTGATGAATAGGGAATGGAGCATTGTGATTACAGGGGTCATGGAGCATTGTGATGACAATTGTTCTAGAACATTGTGAAGACAGGGATCATGTACCATAGTGATGAAAGGGCCATGGAGCATTGTGATGACAGGCGTCATGGGACAATGTGTTGACAGTGGTCATGGAGCATTGTTAGAAAGGTAACATGGAGCAATTTGATTTCAGGGGCCATGAAAAATTGTGAATACATACGCCATGGAGTATTCAGATGAATGTGGTCATGGATCATTATGATGACATGTGTCGTGGAGCATTGTGATGACAGGGGTCATAGAGCATTGTGATGACACGGTTATGGAATATTGTGATGACCAGAATTCTGCAGCACTGTGATGAAAAGGGAATGGAGCATTGTGATTACAGGGGTCATGGAGCATTGTGATGACAATTGTTCTAGAACATTGTGATGACAGGGATCATGGAGCATAGTGATGAAAGGGGCCATGGAGCATTGTGATGACAGGCGTCATGGGACATTGTGTTGACAGTGGTCATGGAGCATTGTTAGAAAGGGAACATGGAGCAATTTGATTTCAGGGGCCATGAAAAATTGTGAATGCATAGGCCATGGAGTATTCAGATGAATGTGGTCAAGGATCATTGTGATGAAAAGTGTCCTGGAATATTGTGATTACACGGTTCATGGAGCATTGCGATGACAAGGGCCATGGCGAAATGTAAAGACAGGTGTCATGGGGCATTGTGATGACAGTGGTCATCTAGAATTGTGAAGAAAGATATCATGGAGCAGTGGGATGACAGGGGCCATGGAGCATTGTGATGACAAGGGTCATGGGGCATTTTGATGACACGGCCATGGGACATTATGATGACAAGAAGTTTGCAGCATTGTGATAAAAAGGTCATGGACCATTGTGATAAGAGGGGCCAAGGAGCATTCTGATGACAACGGCATGGAGCATTGTGATGACAAGGGTCATCGAGCATTGTGATGACAGTGGTCATGAAGCATTGTGATGAATGTGGTCATGGATCATTGTGATGACAAGTGTCGTGGAGCATTGTGATGACAGGGGTCATAGAGCATTGTGATGACACGGTTATGGAAATTTGTGATGACCAGAATTCTGTAGCACTGTTATGAAAAGGGAATGGAGCATTGTGATTACAGGGGTCATGGAGCATTGTGTTGACAATTGTTCTAGAACATTGTGAAGACAGGGATCATGTAGCATAGTGATGAAAGGGCCATGGAGCATTGTGATGACAGGCGTCATGGGACAATGTGTTGACAGTGGTCATGGAGCATTGTTAGAAAGGTAACATGGAGCAATTTGATTTCAGGGGCCATGAAAAATTGTGAATACATAGGCCTTGGAGTATTCAGATGAATGTGGTCATGGATCATTATGATGACAAGTGTCGTGGAGCATTGTGATGACAGGGGTCATAGAGCATTGTGATGACACGGTTATGGAATATTGTGATGACCAGAATTCTGCAGCACTGTGATGAAAAGGGAATGGAGCATTGTGATTACAGGGTCATGGAGCATTGTGATGACAATTGTTCTAGAACATTGTGATGACAGGGATCATGGAGCATAGTGATGAAAGGGGCCATGGAGCTTTGTGATGATAGGCGTCATGGGACATTGTGTTGACAGTGGTCATGGAGCAATGTTAGAAAGGGAACATGGAGCAATTTGATTTCAGGGGCCATGAAAAATTGTGAATACATAGGCCATGGAGTATTCAGATGAATGTGGTCAAGGATCATTGTGACGACAAGTGTCTGGAATATTGTGATGACACGGTTCATGGAGAATTGCGATGACAAGGGCCATGGCGAAATGTGAAGACAGGTGTCATGGGGCATTGTGATGACAGTGGTCATCTAGAATTGTGAAGAAAGATATCATGGAGCACTGGGATGACAGGGGCCATGGAGCATTGTGATGACAAGGGTCATGGGGCTTTGTGATGACACGGCCATGGAACATTATGATGACAAAAAGTTTGGAGCATTGTGATAAAAAGGGCATGGACCATTGTGATTAGAGGGGCCAAGGAGCATTCTGATGACAACGGCATGGGGCATTGTGATGAAAAGGGTCATCGAGCATTGTGATGACAGTGGTCATGAAGCATTGTGATGAATGTGGTCATGGATCATTGTGATGACAAGTGTCATGGAGCATTGTGATGACAAGGGTCATAGAGCATTGTGATGACACGGTTATGGAATTTTGTGATGACCAGAATTCTGTAGCACTGTTATGAAAAGGGAATGGAGCATTGTGATTACAGGGGTCATGGAGCATTGTGATGACAATTGTTCTAGAACATTGTGAAGACAGGGATCATGTAGCATAGTGATGAAAGGGCCATGGAGCATTGTGATGACAGGCGTAATGGGACAATGTGTTGACAGTGGTCATGGAGCATTGTTAGAAAGGTAACATGGAGCAATTTGATTTCAGGGGCCATGAAAAATTGTGAATACATACGCCATGGAGTATTCAGATGAATGTGGTCATGGATCATTGTGATGACAAGTGTCGTGGAGCATTGTGATGACAGGGGTCATAGAGCATTGTGATGACACGGTTATGGAATATTGTGATGACCAGAATTCTGTAGCACTGTGATGAAAAGGGAATGGAGCATTGTGATTACAGGGGTCATGGATCATTGTGATGACAATTGTTCTAGAACATTGTGAAGACAGGTATCATCGAGCATAGTGATGAAAGCGGCCATGGAGCATTGTGATGACAGGCGTCATGAGACATTGTGTTGGCAGTGGTCAAGGAGCATTGTTAGAAAGGGAACATGGAGCAATTTGATTTCAGGGGCCATGAAAAATTGTGAATACATAGGCCATGGAGTATTCAGATGAATGTGGTCAAGGATCATTGTGACGAAAAGTGTACTGGAATATTGTGATGACACGGTTCATGGAGCATTGCGATGACAAGGGCCATGGCGAAATATGAAGACATGTGTCATGGGGCATTGTGATGACAGTGGTCATTTGGAATTGTGAAGAAAGATATCATGGAGCACTGGGATGACAGGGGCCATGGAGCATTGTGATGACAGGGGTCATGGGGCATTGTGATGACACGGCCATGGAACATTATGATGACAAGAATTCTGGAGCACTGTGATAAATAGGGCATGGACCATTGTGATTAGAGGGGCCAAGGAGCATTCTGATGACAACGGCATGGAGCATTGTGATGACAAGGGTCATCGAGCATTGTGATGACAGTTGTCATGAAGCATTTTGATGAATGTGGTCATGGATCATTGTGATGACAAGTGTCGTGGAGCATTGTGATGACAGGGGTCATAGAGCATTGTGATGACACGGTTATGGAATATTGTGATGACCGGAATTCTGTAGCACTGTGATTAAAAGGGAATGGAGCATTATGATTACAGGAGTCATGGAGCATTGTGATGACAATTGTTCTAGAACATTCTGATGACAAGGATCATGGAGCATAGCGATGAAACGGGCCATGGAGCATTGTGATGACAGGCGTCATGGGACAATGTGTTGACAGTGGTCATGGAGCATTGTTAGAAAGGGAACATGGAGCAATTTGATTTTAGGGGCGATGAAAAATTGTGAATACATAGGCCATGGATTATTCAGATCAATGTGGTCATGGATCATTGTGATGACAAGTGTCGTGGAGCATTGTGATGACAGCTGTCATAGAGCATTGTGATGACATGGTTATGGAATATTGTGATGACCAGAATTCTGTAGCACTGTGATGAAAAGCGACTGGAGCATTGTGATTACAGGGGTCAAGAAGCATTGTGATAACAATTGTTCTAGAACATTGTGATGACAGGGATCATGGAGCATAGTGATGAAAGGGGCCATGGAGCATTGTGATGACAGGCGTCATGGGACAATGTGTTGACAGTGGTCATGGAGCATTGTTAGAAAGGGAACATGGAGCAATTTGATTTCAGGGGCCATGAAAAATTGTGAATACATAGGCCATGGAGTATTCAGATGAATGTGGTCAAGGATCATTGTGACGACAAGTGTCCTGGAATATTGTGATGACACGGTTCATGAAGCATTGCGATGACAAGGGCCATGGCGAAATGTGAAGACAGGTGTCATGGGGCTTTGTGATGACAGTGGTCATCTAGAATTGTGAAGAAAGATATCATGGAGCAGTGGGATGACAGGGGCCATGGAGCATTGTGATGACAGGGGTCATGGGGCATTGTGATGACACGGCCATGGAACATTAAGATGACAAGAATTCTGGAGCATTGTGATAAATAGGGCATGGACCATTGTGATTAGAGGGGCCAAGGAGCATTCTGTTGACAACGGCATGGAGCATTGTGATGACAAGGGTCATCGAGCATTGTGATGACAGTGGTAATGTAGCATTGTGATGAATGTGGTCATGGATCATTGTGATGACAAGTGTCGTGTAGCATTGTGATGACAGGGGTCATAGAGCATTGTGATGACACGGTTATGGAATATTGTGATGACCAGAATTCTGTAGCACTGTGATGAAAAAGGAATAGAGCATTGTGATTACAGGGGTCATGGAGCATTGTGATGACAATTGTTCTAGAACATTGTGATGACAGGGATCATGGAGCATAGTGATGAAAGGGGCCATGGAGCATTGTGATGACAGGCGTCATGGGACATTGTGTTGACAGTGGTCATGGAGCATTGTTAGAAATGGAACATGGAGCAATTTGATTTCAGGGGCCATGAAAAATTGTGAATACATAGGCCATGGAGTATTCAGATGAATGTGGTCAAGGATCATTGTGACGAAAATTGTCCTGGAATATTGTGATGACACGGTTCATGGAACATTGCGATGAAAAGGGCCATGGCGAAATGTGAAGAAAGGTGTCATGGGGCATTGTGATGACAGTGCTCATCTAGAATTGTGAAGAAAGATATCATGGAGCACTGGGATGACAGGGGCCATGGAGCATTGTGATGACAGGGGTCATGGGGCATTTTGATGACACGGCCATGGAACATTATGATGAAAAGATTTCGGGAGCATTGTGATAAAAAGAGCATGGACCATTGTTATTAGAGGGGCCAAGGAGCATTCTGATGACAACGGCATGGAGCATTGTGATGACAAGGGTCATCGAGCATTGTGCTGACAGTGGTCATGAAGCATTGTGATGAATGTGGTCATGGATCATTGTGATGACATGTGTCGGGGAGCATTGTGATGACAGGGGTCATAGAGCATTGTGATGACACGGTTATGGAATATTGTGATGACCAGAATTCTGTAGCAGTGTGATGAAAGCGGAATGGAGCATTGTGTTTACAGGGGTCATGGAACATTGTGATGACAATTGTTCTAGAACATTGTGAAGACAGGGATCATGGAGCATAGTGATGAAAGGGCCATGGAGCATAGTGATGACAGGCGTCATGGGACAATCTGTTGACAGTGGTCATGGAGCAGTGTTAGAAAGGGAACATGGAGCAATTTGATTTCAGGGGCCATGAAAAATTGTGAATACATAGGCCATGGAGTATTCAGATGAATGTGGTCAAGGATCATTGTGACGACAAGTGTCCTAGAATATTGTGATGACACGGTTCATGGAGCATTGTGATGACAAGGGCCATGGTGAAATGTGAAGACAGGTGTCATGGGGCATTGTGATGACAGTGGTCATCTAGAATTGTGAAGATAGATATCATGGAGCACTGGGATGACAGGGGCCATGGAGCATTGTGATGACAAGGGTCATGGGGCATTGTGATGACACGGCCATGGAACATTATGATGACAAAAATTCTGGAGCATTGTGATAAAAAGGGCATGGACAATTGTGATTAGAGGGGCCAAGGAGCATTCTGATGACAACGGCATGGAGCATTGTGATGACAAGGGTCATCGAGCATTGTGATGACAGTGGTCATGAAGCATTGTGATGAATGGGGTCATGGATCATTGTGATGACAAGTGTCGTGGAGCATTGTGATGACAGGGGTCATAGAGCATTGTGATGACACGGTTATGGAATATTGTGATGACCAGAATTCTGTAGCACTGTGATGAAAAGGGAATGGAGCATTGTGATTACAGGGGTCATGGATCATTGTGATGACAATTGTTCTAGAACATTGTTAAGACAGGGATCATCGAGCATAGTGATTAAAGGGGCCATGGAGCATTGTGATTACAAGCGTCATGGGACATTGTGTTGGCAGTGGTCATGGAGCATTGTTAGAAAGGGAACATGGAGCAATTTGATTTCAGGGGCCATGAAAAATTGTGAATACATAGGCCATGGAATATTCAGATGAATGTGGTCAAGGATCATTGTGACGAAAAGTGTACTGGAATATTGTGATGACACGGTTCATGGAGCATTGCGATGACAAGGGCCATGGCGAAATATGAAGACAGGTGTCATGGGGCATTGTGATGACAGTGGTCATTTGGAATTGTGAAGAAAGATATCATGGAGCAATGGGATGACAGGGGCCATGGAGCATTGTGATGACAGGGGTCATGGGGCATTGTGATGACACGGCCATGGAACATTATGATGAAAAGAATTCTGGAGCATTGTGATAAATAGGGCATGGACCATTGTGATTAGAGGGGCCAAGGAGCATTCTGATGACAACGGCATGGAGAATTGTGATGACAAGTGTCATCGAGCATTGTGATGACAGTGGTCATGAAGCATTGTGATGAATGTGGTCATGGATCATTGTGATGACAAGTGTCGTGGAGCATTGTGATGACAGGGGTCATAGAGCATTGTGATGACACGGTTATGGAATATTGTGATGACCGGAATTCTGTAGCACTGTGATGAAAAAGGAATGGAGCATTATGATTACAGGGGTCATAGAGCATTGTGATGACAATTGTTCTAGAACATTCTGATGACAAGGATCATGGAGCATAGTGATGAAAGGGGCCATGGAGCATTGTGATGACAGGCGTCATGGGACAATGTGTTGACAGTGGTCATGGAGCATTGTTAGGAAGGGAACATGGAGCAATTTTATTTCAGGGGCCATGAAAAATTGTGAATACATAGGCCATGGAGTATTCAGATCAATGTGGTCATGGATCATTGTGATGACAAGTGTCGTGGAGCATTGTGATGACAGGGGTCATAGAGCATTGTGATGACACGGTTATGGAATATTGTGATGACCAGAATTCTGTAGCACTGTGATGAAAAGGGAATGGAGCATTGTGATTACAGGGGTCATGGATCATTGTGATGACAATTGTTCTAGAACATTGTGAAGACAGGGATCATCGAGCATAGTGATGAAAGGGGCCATGGAGCATTGTGATGACAGGCGTCATGGGACATTGTGTTGGCAGTGGTCATGGAGCATTGTTAGAAAGGGAACATGGAGCAATTTGATTTCAGGGGCCATGAACAATTGTGAATACATAGGCCATGGAGTATTCAGATGAATGTGGTCAAGGATCATTGTGACGAAAAGTGTATTGGAATATTGTGATGACACGGTTCATGGAGCATTGCGATGACAAGGGCCATGGCGAAATATGAAGACAGGTGTCATGGGGCATTGTGATGACAGTGGTCATTTGGAATTGTGAAGAAAGATATCATGGAGCACTGGGATGACAGGGGCCATAGAGCATTGTGATGACAGGGATCATGGGGCATTGTGATGACTCGGCCATGGAACATTATGATGACAAAAATTCTGGAGCATTGTGATAAATAGGGCATGGACCATTGTGATTAGAGGGGCCAAGGAGCATTCTGATGAAAACGGCATGGAGCATTGTGATGACAAGTGTCATCGAGCATTGTGATGACAGTTGTCATGAAGCATTGTGATGAATGTGGTCATGGATCATTGTGATGACAAGTGTCGTGGAGCATTGTGATGACAGGGGTCATAGAGCATTGTGATGACACGGTTATGGAATATTGTGATGACCGGAATTCTGTAGCACTGTGATGAAAAGGGAATGGAGCATTATGATTACAGGGGTCATGGAGCATTGTGATGACAATTGTGCTAGAACATTCTGATGACAAGGATCATGGAGCATAGTGATGAAAGGGGCCATGGAGCATTGTGATGACAGGCGTCATGGGACAATGTGTTGACAGTGGTCATGGAGCATTGTTAGAAAGGGAACATGGAGCAATTTGATTTCAGGGGCCATGAAAAATTGTGAATACATAGGCCATGGAGTATTCAGATGAATGTGGTCAAGGATCATTGTGACGACAAGTGTCCTGGAATATTGTGATGACACGGTTCATGGAGCATTGAGATGAAAAGGGCCATGGCGAAATGTGAAGAAAGGTGTCATGGGGCATTGTGATGACAGTGGTCATCTAGAATTGTGAAGAAAGATATCATG
Organism: Eschrichtius robustus; assembly: GCF_028021215.1. NCBI lineage: Eukaryota > Metazoa > Chordata > Mammalia > Artiodactyla > Eschrichtiidae > Eschrichtius > Eschrichtius robustus. The sequence continues at coordinate 1,722,217 of NW_027175412.1, forward strand.
GAGCACTGGGATGACAGGGGCCATGGAGCATTGAGATGACAGGGATCATGGGGCATTGTGATGACACGGCCATGGAACATTATGATGACAATAATTTTGAAGCATTGTGATAAAAAGAGCATGGACCATTGTGATTAGAGGGGCCAAGGAGCATTCTGATGACAACGGCATGGAGCATTGTGATGACAAGGGTCATCGAGCATTGTGATGACAGGGGTCATAGAGCATTGTGATGACACGGTTATGGAATATTGTGATGACCAGAATTCTGTAGCACTGTGATGAAAAGGGAATGGAGCATTGTGATTACAGGGGTCATGGAGCATTGTGATGACAATTGTTCTAGAACTTTGTGAAGACAGGTATCATGGAGCATAGTGATGAAAGGGGCCATGGAGCATTGTGATGACAGGCGTCATGGGACAATGTGTTGACAGTGGTCATGGAGCATTTTTAGAAAGGGAACATGGAGCAATTTGATTTCAGGGGCCATGAAAAATTGTGAATATATAGGCCATGGATTATTCAGATGAAAGTGGTCAAGGATCATTGTGACGAAAAGTGTCCTGGAATATTGTGATGACACGTTTCATGGAGCATTTCGATGACAAGGGCCATGGCGAAATGTGAAGACAGGTGTCATGGGGCATTGTGATGACAGTGGTCATCTAAAATTGTGAAGAAAGATATCATGGAGCACTGGGATGACAGGGGCCATGGAGCATTGTGATGACAGGGGTCATGGGGCATTGTGATGACACGGCCATATAACATTATGACGGCAAGTATTCTGGAGCATTGTGATAAAAAGTGCATGGACCATTGTGATTAGAGGGGCCAAGGAGCATTCTGATGACAACGGCATGGAGCATTGTGATGACAAGTGTCATCGAGCATTGTGATGACAGTGGTCATGAAGCATTGTGATGAATGTGGTCATGGATCATTGTGATGACAAGTGTCGTGGAGCATTGTGATGACAGGGGTCATAGAGCATTGTGATGACACGGTTATGGAATATTGTGATGACCAGAATTCTGTAGCACTGTGATGAATAGGGAATGGAGCATTGTGATTACAGGGGTCATGGAGCATTGTGATGACAATTGTTCTAGAACATTGTGAAGACAGGGATCATGGAGCATAGTGATGAAAGGGGCCATGGAGCATTGTGATGACAGGCGTCATGGGACATTGTGTTGGCAGTGGTCATGGAACATTGTTAGAAAGGGAACATGGAGCAATTTGATTTCAGGGGCCATGAAAAATTGTGAATACATAGGCTATGGAGTATTCAGATGAATGTGGTCAAGGATCATTGTGACGACAAGTGTCCTGGAATATTGTGATGACATGGTTCATGGAGCATTGCGATGACAAGGGCCATGGTGAAATATGAAGACAGGTGTCATGGGGTTTGTGATGACAGTGGTCATCTGGAATTGTGAAGAAAGATATCATGGAGCAGTGGGATGACACGGGCCATGTAGCATTGTGATGACAGGGGTCATGGGGCATTGTGATGACAAGAATTCTGGAGCATTGTGATAAAAAGGGCATGGACCATTGTGATTAGAGGGGTCAAGGAGCATTCTGATGACAACGGCATGGAGCATTGTGATGACCAGTGTCATCGAGCATTTTGATGACAGTGGTCATGAAGCATTGTGATGAATGTCGTCATGGATCATTGTGATGACAAGTGTCGTGGAGCATTGTGATGACAGGGGTCATAGGGCATTGTGATGACACGGTTATGGAATATTGTGATGACCAGAATTCTGTAGCACTGTGATGAAAAGGGAAAGGAGCATTGTGAGTACAGGGGTCATGGAGCATTGTGATGACAATTGTTCTAGAACATTGTGAAGACAGGGATCATGGAGCATAGTGATGAAAGGGGACATGGAGCATTGTGATGACAGGCGTCATGGGACAATGTGTTGACAGTTGTCATGGAGCATTTTTAGAAAGGGAACATGGAGCAATTTGATTTCAGGGGCCATGAAAAATTGTGAATACATAGGCCATGGAGTATTCAGATGAATGTAGTCAAGGATCATTGTGACAAAAAGTGTCCAGGAATATTGTGATGACACGGTTCATGGAGCATTGCGATGACAAGGGCCATGGCGAAATGTGAAGACAGGTGTCATGGGGCATTGTGATGACAGTGGTCATCTAGAATTGTGAAGAAAGATATCATGGAGCACTGGGATGACAGGGGCCATGGAGCATTGTGATGACAGGCGTCATGGGGCATTGTGATGACACGGCCATGGAACATTATGATGACAAGAATTCTGGAACATTGTGATAAAAAGGGCATGGACCATTGTGATTAGAGGGGCCAAGGAGCATTCTGATGACAACGGCATGGAGCATTGTGATGACCAGGGTCATCGAGCATTGTGATGACAGTGGTCATGAAGCATTGTGATGAATGTGGTCATGGATCATTGTGATGGCAAGTGTCGTGGATCATTGTAATGACAGGGGTCATAGAGCATTTTGATGACACGGTTATGGAATATTGTGAAGACAAGAAATCTGTAGCACAGTGATGAAAATGGAATGGAGCATTGTGATTACAGGGGTCATGGAGCATTGTGATGACAATTGTTCTAGAACATTGTGAAGACAGGGATCATGGAGCATAGTGATAAAAGGGGCCATGGAGCATTGTGATGACAGGTGTCATGGGACAATGTATTTACAATGGTCATGGAGCATTCTTAGAAAGGGAACATGGAGCAATTTGATTTCAGGGGCCATGAAAAATTGTGAATACATAGGCCATGGAGTATTCAGATGAATATGGTCAAGGATCACTGTGACGACAAGTGTCCTGGAATATTGTAATGACACGGTTCATGGAGCATTGCGATGACAAGGGCCATGGCGAAATGTGAAGACAGGTGTCATGGGGCATTGTGATGACAGTGGTCATCTAGAATTGTGAAGAAAGATATCATGGAGCACTGGGATGACAGTGGCCATGGAGCATTGTGATGACAGGGGTCATGGAGCATTGTGATGACACGGCCATGGAACATTATTATGACAAGAATTCTGGAGCATTGTGATAAAAAGTCATGGACCATTGTGATTAGATGGGCCAAGGAGCATTCTGATGACAACGGCATGGAGCATTGTGACGACACTTGTTCTAGAACATTGTGAAGACAGGGGTCATAGAGCATTGTGAGGACACGGTTATGGAATATTGTGATGACCAGAATTCTGTAGCACAGTGATGAAAAGGGAATGGAGCATTGTGAGTACATGGGTCATGGAGCATTGTGATGACAATTGTTCTAGAACATTGTGAAGACAGGGATCATGGAGCATAGTGATGAATGGGGCCATGGAGCATTGTGATGACAGGCGTCATGGGACAATGTGTTGACAGTGGTCATGGAGCATTGTTAGAAAGGGAATATGGAGCAATTTGATTTCAGGGGCCATGATAAATTGTGAATACATAGGCCATGGAGTATTCAGATGAATGTGGTCAAGGATCATTGTGACGACAAGTGTCCTGGAATATTGTGATGACACGGTTCATGGAGCATTGCGATGACAAGGGCCATGGAGAAATGTGAAGACAGGTGTCATGGGGCTTTGTGATGACAGTGGTCATCTAGAATTGTGAAGAAAGATATCATGGAGCACTGGGATGACAGGGGCCATGGAGCATTGTGATGACAGGGGTCATGGGGCATTGTGATGACACGGCCATGGAACATTATGATGACAATAATTCTGGAGCATTGTGATAAAAAGGGCATGGACCATTGTGATTAGAGGGGCCAAGGAGCATTCTGATGACAACGGCATGGAGCATTGTGATGACAAGGGTCATCGAGCATTGTGATGACAGTGGTCATGAAGCATTGTGATGAATGTGGTTATGGATCATTGTGATGACAAGTGTCGTGGATCATTGTGATGACAGGGGTCATAGAGCATTGTGATGACACGGTTATGGAATATTGTGATGACCAGAATTCTGTAGCACTGTGATGAAAAGGGAATGGAGCATTGTGATTACACGGGTCATGGAGCATTGTGATGAAAATTGTTTAGAACATTGTGAAGACAGGGATCATGGAGCATAGTGATGAAAGGGGCCATGGAGCACTGTGATGACAGGCTTATGGGACATTGTGTTGATAGTGGTCATGGAACATTGTTAGAAAGGGAACATGGAGCAATTTAATTTCAGGGGTCATGAAAAATTGTGAATACATAGGCCATGGAGTATTCAGATGAATGTGGTCATGTATCATTGTGATGACAAGTGTCGTGGAGCATTGTGATGACAGGGGTCATAGAGCATTGTGATGACACGGTTATGGAATATTGTGATGACCAGAATTCTGTAGCACTGTGATGAAAAGGGAATGGAGCATTGTGATTACAGGGGTCATGGAGTATTGTGATGACAATTGTTCTAGAACATTGTGAAGACAGGGATCATGGAGCACAGTGATGAATGGGGCCATGGAGCATTGTGATGACAGGCGTCATGGGACAATGTGTTGTCAGTGGTCATGGAGCATTGTTAGAAAGGGAACATGGAGCAATTTGATTTCAGGGGCCATGAAAAATTGTGAATACATCGGCCATGGAGTATTCAGATGAATGTGGTCAAGGATCATTGTGAAAAAAAGTGTCCTGGAATATTGTGATGACACGGTTCATGGAGCATTGCGATGAAAAGGGCCATGGCGAAATGTGATGAGAGTGGTCCTCTATAATTGTGAAGAAAGATATCATGGAGCCCTGGGATGACAGGGGCCATGGAGCATTGTGATGACAGGGGTCATGGGGCATTGTGATGACACGGCCATGGAACATTATGATGACAAGTATTCTGGAGCATTGTGATAAAAAGGGTATGGACCATTGTGATTAGAGGGGTCAAGGAGCATTCTGATGACAACGGCATGGAGCATTGTGATGACCAGGATCATCGAGCATTGTGATGACAGTGGTCATGAAGCATTGTGATGAATGTCGTCATGGATCATTGTGATGACAAGTGTCGTGGAGCATTGTGATGACAGGGGTCATAGAGCATTGTGATGACACGGTTATGGAGTATTGTGATGGCCAGAATTCTGTAGCACTGTGATGAAAAGGGAATGGAGCATTGTGATTACAGTGGTCATGGAGCATTGTGATGACAATTGTTCTAGAACATTGTGAAGACAGGGATCATGGAGCATAGTGATGAAAGGGGCCATGGAGCATTGTGATGACAGGCGTCATGGGACAATGTGTTGAAAGTGGTCATGGAGCATTGTTAGAAAGGGAACATGGAGCAATTTGAATTCAGGGGCCATGAAAAATTGTGAATACATAGGCCATGGAGTATTCAGATGAATGTGGTCAAGGTTCAATGTGACGACAAGTGTCCTGGAATATTGTGATGACACGGTTCATGGAGCTTTGCGATGACAAGGGCCATGGCGAAATGTGAAGACAGGTGTCATGGGGCATTGTGATGACAGGGGTCATGGGGCATTGTGATGACACGGCCATGGAACATTATGATGACAAGAATTCTGGAGCATTGTGATAAAAAGGGCATGGACGTTTGTGATTAGAGGGGTCAAGGAGCATTCTGATGACAATGGCATGGAGCATTGTGATGACCAGGGTCATCGAATATTGTGATGACAGTGGTCATGAAGCATTGTGATGAATGTGGTCATGGATCATTGTGATGACAAGTGTCGTGGAGCATTGTGATGACAGGTGTCATGGGACAATGTGTTGACAATGGTCAAGGAGCATTGTTAGAAATGGAACATGGAGCAATTTAATTTCAGGGGCCATGAAAAATTGTGAATACATAGGCCAAAGGGTATTCAGATGAATGTGGTCAAGGATCAATTTGACGAAAAGTGTCCTGGAATATTGTGATGACACGGTTCATGGAGCATTGCGATGACAAGGGCCATGGCGAAATGTGAAGACAGGTGTCATGGGGCATTGTGATGACAGTGGTCATCTAGAATTGTGAAGAAAGATATCATGGAGCACTGAGATGACAGGGGCCATGGAGCATTGTGATGACAGGCGTCATGGGACATTGTGTTGACAGTTGTCATGGAGCATTGTTAGAAAGGGAACATGGAGCAATTTGATTTCAGGGGCCATGAAAAATTGTGAATACATAGGCCATGGAATATTCAGATGAATGTGGTCAAGGATCATTGTGACGAAAATTGTCCTGGAATATTGTGATAACACGGTTCATGGAGCATTGCGATGACAAGGGCCATGGCGAAATGTGAAGACAGGTGTCATGGGGCATTGTGAAGACAGTGGTCATCTAGAATTGTGAAGAAAGATATCATGGAGCACTGGGATGACAGGGGCCATGGAGCATTGTGATGACAGGGGTCATGGGGCATTGTGATGACACGGCCATGGAACATTATGATGGCAAGAATTCTGGAGCATTGTGATAAAAAGGGCATGTACCATTGTGATTAGAGGGGTCAAGGAGCATTCTGATGACAACGTCATGGAGCATTGTGATGACAAGTGTCATCGAGCATTGTGATGACAGTGGTCATGAAGCATTGTGATGAATGGGGTCATGGATTATTGTGATGACAAGTGTCGTGGAGCATTGTGATGACAGGGGTCATAGAGCATTGTGATGACAGGGTTATGGAATATTGTGAAGACCAGAAATCTGTAGCACAGTGATGAAAATGGAATGGAGCATTGTGATTACAGGGGTCATGGAGAAATGTGATGAAAATTGTTCTAGAAAATTGTGAAGACAGGGATCATGGAGCATAGTGATGAAAGGGGCCATGGAGCATTGTGATGACAGGCGTCATGGGACAATGTGTTGACAGTGGTCATTGAGCATTGTTAGAAAGGGAACATGGAGCAATTTGATTTCAGGGGCCATGAAAAATTGTGAATACATAGGCCATGGATTATTCAGATGAATGTGGTCAAGGATCATTGTGACAAAAAGTGTCCTGGAATATTGTGATGACACGGTTCATGGAGCATTGCGATGACAAGGGCCATGGCGAAATGTGAAGACGGGTGTCATGGAGCATTGTGATGACAGTGGTCATCTAGAATTGTGAAGAAAGGTATCATGGAGCACTGGGATGACAGGGGCCTTGGAGCATTGTGATGACAGGGGTCATGGGGCATTGTGATGACACGGCCATGGAACATTATGATGACAATAATTCTGGAGCATTGTGATAAAAAGGGCATGGACCATTGTGATTAGAGGGGCCAAGGAGCATTCTGATGACAACGGCATGGAGCATTGTGATGAAAAGGGTCATCGAGCATTGTGATGACAGTGGTCATGAAGCATTGTGATGAATGTGGTCATGGATCATTGTGATGACAAGTGTCGTGGAGCATTGTGATGACAGGTGTCATAGAGCATTGTGATGACACGTTTATGGAGTATTGTGATGACCAGAATTCTGTAGCACTGTGATGAAAAGGGAATGGAGCATTGTGATTACAGGGGTCATGGAGCATTTTGATGAATGTGGTCATGGATCATTGTGATGAAAAGTGTAGTGGAGCATTGTGATGACAGGTGTCATAGAGCATTGTGATGACACGGTTATGGAATATTTTTAAGACCAGAATTCTGTAGCACTGTGATGAAAAAGGAATGGAGAATTGTGATTACAGGGGTCATGGAGCATTGTGATGACAATTGTTCTAGAACATTGTGAAGACAGGGGTCATGGAGCATAGTGATGAAAGGGGCCATGGAGCATTGTGATGACAGGTGTCATGGGACAATGTGTTGACAATGGTCAAGGAGCATTGTTTGAAAGGGAACATGGAGCAATTTCATTTCAGGGGCCATGAAAAATTGTGAATACATAGGCCAAAGAGTATTCAGATGAATGTGGTCAAGGACCATTGTGACAAAAAGTGTCCTGGAATATTGTGATGACACGGTTCATGGAGCATTGCGATGACAAGGGCCATGGCGAAATGTGAAGACAGGTGTCATGGGGCATTGTGATGAGAGTGGTCATCTAGAATTGTGAAGAAAGATATCATGGAGCACTGGGATGAAAGGGGCCATGGAGCATTGTGATGACAGGGGTCATTGGGCATTGTGATGACACGGCCATGGAACATTATGATGACAAGAATTCTGGAGTATTGTGATAAAAAGGTCATGGACCATTGTGATTAGAGTGGTCAAGGAGCATTCTGATGACAACGTCATGGAGCATTGTGATGACAATGGTCATTGAGCATTGTGATGACAGTGGTCATGAAGCATTGTGATGAATGTGGTCATGGATCATTGTGATGACAAGTGTCGTGGAGCATTGTGATGACAGGGGTCATAGAGCATTGTGATGACACGGTTATGGAATATTGTGAAGCCCAGAATTCTGTAGCACTGTGATGAAAAGGGAATGGAGCATTGTGATTACAGGGGTCATGGAGCATTGTGAAGACAATTGTTCTAGAACATTGTGAAGACAGGGGTCAGGGGGCATAGTGATGAAAGGGGCCATGGAGCATTGTGATGACAGGCGTCATGGGACAATGTGTTGACAGTGGTCATGGAGCATTGTTAGAAAGGGAACATGGAGCAATTTGATTTCAGGGGCCATGAAAAATTGTGAATACATAGGCCATGGAGTATTCAGATGAATGTGGTCAAGGATCATTGTGACAAAAAGTGTCCTAGAATATTGTGATGACACAGTTCATGGAGCATTGCGATGACAAGGGCCATGGCGAAATGTGAAGACAGGTGTCATGGGGCATTGTGAAGACAGTGGTCATCTAGAATTGTGAAGAAAGATATCATGGAGCACTGGGATGACAGGGGCCATGGAGCATTGTGATGACAGGGGTCATGGGGCATGGTGATGACACGGCCATGGAACATTATGATGGCAAGAATTCTGGAGCATTGTGATAAAAAGGGCATGGACCATTGTGATTAGAGGGGCCAAGGAGCATTCTGATGACAACGGCATGGAGCATTGTGATGACAAGGGTCATCGAGCATTGTGATGACAGTGGTCATGAAGCATTGTGATGAATGGGGTCATGGATCTTTGTGATGACAAGTGTCGTGGAGCATTGTGATGACAGGGGTCATAGAGCATTGTGATGACACGGTTATGGAATATTGTGAAGACCAGTAATCTGTAGCACAGTGATGAAAATGGAATGGAGCATTGTGATTACAGGGGTCATGGAGAAATGTGATGACAATTGTTCTAGAAAATTGTGAAGACAGGGTTCATGGAGCATAGTGATGAAAGGGGCCATGGAGCATTGTGATGACAGGCGTCATGGGACATTGTGTTGACAGTGGTCATGGAGAATTGTTAGAAAGGGAACATGGAGCAATTTAATTTCAGGGGCCATGAAAAATTGTGAATACATAGGCCATGGAGTATTCAGATGAATGTGGTCAAGGATCATTGTGATGAAAAGTGTCCTGGAATATCGTGATGACACGGTTCATGGAGCATTGCGATGACAAGGGCCATGGCGAAATGTGAAGACAGGTGTCATGGGGCATTGTGATGACAGTGGTCATCTAGAATTGTGAAGAAAGATATCATGGAGCACTGGGATGATAGGGGCCATGGAGCATTGTGATGACAGGCGTCATGGGGCATTGTGATGACACGGCCATGGAACATTATGATGACAAGAATTCTGGAACATTGTGATAAAAAGGGCATGGACCATTGTGATTAGAGGGGCCAAGGAGCATTCTGATGACAACGGCATGGAGCATTGTGATGACCAGTGTCATCGAGCATTGTGATGACAGTGGTCATGAAGCATTGTGATGAATGTGGTCATGGATCATTGTGATGACAAGTGTCGTGGATCATTGTGATGACAGGGGTCATAGAGCATTGTGATGACACGGTTATGGAATATTGTGAAGACCAGGAATCTGTAGCACAGTGATGAAAATGGAATGGAGCATTGTGATTACAGGGGTCATGGAGCATTGTGATGACAATTGTTCTAGAACATTGTGAAGACAGGGATCATGGAGCATAGTGATAAAAGGGGCCATGGAGCATTGTGATGACAGGTGTCATGGGACAATGTATTTACAATGGTCATGGAGCATTGTTAGAAAGGGAACATGGAGCAATTTGATTTCAGGGGCCATGAAAAATTGTGAATACATAGGCCATGGAGTATTCAGATGAATATGGTCAAGGATCATTGTGACGACAAGTGTCCTGGAATATTGTGATGACACGGTTCATGGAGCATTGCGATGACAAGGGCCATGGCGAAATGTGAAGACAGGTGTCATGGGGCATTGTGAAGACAGTGGTCATCTATAATTGTGAAGAAAGATATCATGGCGCACTGGGATGACAGGGGCCATGGAGCATTGTGATGACAGGGGTCATGGGGCATTGTGATGACACGGCCATGGAACATTATGATGTCAAGAATTCTGGAGCATTGTGATAAAAAGGGCATGGACCATTGTGATTAGAGGGGCCAAGGAGCATTCTGATGACAACGGCATGGAGCATTGTGATGACAAGGGTCATCGAGCATTGTGATGACAGTGGTCATGAAGCATTGTGATGAATGTGGTCATGGATCATTGTGATGACAAGTGTCGTGGAGCATTGTGATGACAGGGGTCATAGAGCATTGTGATGACACGGTTATGGAATATTGTGATGACCAGAATTCTGTAGCACTGTGATGAAAAGGGAATGGAGCATTGTGATTACAGGGGTCATGGAGCATTGTGATGACCATTGTTCTAGAACATTGTGATGACAGGGATCATGGAGCATAGTGATGAAAGGGGCCATGGAGCATTGTGATGACAGGCGTCATGGGACATTGTGTTGACAGTGGTCATGGAGAATTGTTAGAAAGGGAACATGGAGCAATTTGATTTCAGGGGCCATGAAAAATTGCGAATACATACGCCATGGAGTATTCAGATGAATGTGGTCAAGGATCATTGTGACGAAAAGTGTCCTGGAAAATTGTGATGACACGGTTCATGGAGCATTGCGATGACAAGGGCCATGGCGAAATGTGAAGACAGGTGGCATGGGGCATTGTGATGACAGTGGTCATCTAGAATTGTGAAGAAAGATATCATGGAGCACTGGGATGACAGGGGCCATGGAGCATTGTGATGACAGGGGTCATGGGGCATTGTGATGACACGGCCATGGAACATTATTATGACAAGAATTCTGGAGCATTGTGATAAAAAGTCATGGACCATTGTGATTAGATGGGCCAAGGAGCATTCTGATGACAACGGCATGGAACATTGTGACGACAATTGTTCTAGAACATTGTGAAGACAGGGGTCATAGAGCATTGTGAGGACACGGTTATGGAATATTGTGATGACCAGAATTCTGTAGCACAGTGATGAAAAGGGAATGGAGCATTGTGAGTACAGGGGTCATGGAGCATTGTGATGAAAATTGTTTAGAACATTGTGAAGACAGGGATCATGGAGCATAGTGATGAAAGGGGCCATGGAGCATTGTGATGACAGGCTTATGGGACATTGTGTTGATAGTGGTCATGGAGCATTGTTAGAAAGGGAACATGGAGCAATTTAATTTCAGGGGTCATGAAAAATTGTGAATACATAGGCCATGGAGTATTCAGATGAATGTGGTCATGGATCATTGTGATGACAAGTGTCGTGGAGCATTGTGATGACAGGGGTCATAGAGCATTGTGATGACACGGTTATGGAATATTGTGATGACCAGAATTCTGTAGCACTGTGATGAAAAGGGAATGGAGCATTGTGATTACAGGGGTCATGGAGCATTGTGATGACAATTGTTCTAGAACATTGTGAAGACAGGGATCATGGAGCACAGTGATGAATGGGGCCATGGAGCATTGTGATGACAGGCGTCATGGGAAAATGTGTTGTCAGTGGTCATGGAGCATTGTTAGAAAGGGAACATGGAGCAATTTGATTTCAGGGGCCATGAAAAATTGTGAATACATCGGCCATGGAGTATTCAGATGAATGTGGTCAAGGATCATTGTGACAAAATTGTCCTGGAATATTGTGATGACACGGTTCATGGAGCATTGCGATGAAAAGGGCCATGGCGAAATGTGATGAGAGTGGTCCTCTAGAATTGTGAAGAAAGATATCATGGAGCCCTGGGATGACAGGGGCCATGGAGCATTGTGATGACAGGGGTCATGGGGCATTGTGATGACACGGCCATGGAACATTATGATGACAAGAATTCTGGAGCATTGTGATAAAAAGGGCATGGACCATTGTGATTAGAGGGGTCAAGGAGCATTCTGATGACAACGGCATGGAGCATTGTGATGACCAGTGTCATCGAGCATTTTGATGACAGTGGTCATGAAGCATTGTGGTGAATGTCGTCATGGATCATTGTGATGACAAGTGTCGTGGAGCATTGTGATGACAGGGGTCATAGAGCATTGTGATGACACGGTTATGGAATATTGTGATGACCAGAATTCTGTAGCACTGTGATGAAAAGGGAAAGGAGCATTGTGAGTACAGGGGTCATGGAGCATTGTGATGACAATTGTTCTAGAACATTGTGAAGACAGGGATCATGGAGCATAGTGATGAATGGGGACATGGAGCATTGTGATGACAGGCGTCATGGGACAATGTGTTGACAGTTGTCATGGAGCATTTTTAGAAAGGGAACATGGAGCAATTTGATTTCAGGGGCCATGAAAAATTGTGAATACATAGGCCATGGAGGATTCAGATGAATGTGGTCAAGGATCATTGTGACAAAAAGTGTCCTGGAATATTGTGATGACACGGTTCATGGAGCATTGCGATGACAAGGGCCATGGCGAAATGTGAAGACAGGTGTCATGGGGCATTGTGATGACAGTGGTCATCTAGAATTGTGAAGAAAGATATCATGGAGCACTGGGATGACAGGGGCCATGGAGCATTGTGATGACAGGCGTCATGGGGCATTGTGATGACACGGCCATGGAACATTATGATGACAAGAATTCTGGAACATTGTGATAAAAAGGGCATGGACCATTGTGATTAGAGGGGCCAAGGAGCATTCTGATGACAACGGCATGGAGCATTGTGATGATCAGGGTCATCGAGCATTGTGATGACAGTGGTCATGAAGCATTGTGATGAATGTGGTCATGGATCATTGTGATGACAAGTGTCGTGGATCATTGTAATGACAGGGGTCATAGAGCATTTTGATGACACGGTTATGGAATATTGTGAAGACCAGAAATCTGTAGCACAGTGATGAAAATGGAATGGAGCATTGTGATTACAGGGGTCATGGAGCATTGTGATGACAATTGTTCTAGAACATTGTGAAGACAGGGATCATGGAGCATAGTGATAAAAGGGGCCATGGAGCATTGTGATGACAGGTGTCATGGGACAATGTATTTACAATGGTCATGGAGCATTCTTAGAAAGGGAACATGGAGCAATTTGATTTCAGGGGCCATGAAAAATTGTGAATACATAGGCCATGGAGTATTCAGATGAATATGGTCAAGGATCATTGTGACGACAAGTGTCCTGGAATATTGTAATGACACGGTTCATGGAGCATTGCGATGACAAGGGCCATGGCGAAATGTGAAGACAGGTGTCATGGGGCATTGTGATGACAGTGGTCATCTAGAATTGTGAAGAAAGATATCATGGAGCACTGGGATGACAGGGGCCATGGAGCATTGTGATGACAGGGGTCATGGAGCATTGTGATGACACGGCCATGGAACATTATTATGACAAGAATTCTGGAGCATTGTGATAAAAAGTCATGGACCATTGTGATTAGATGGGCCAAGGAGCATTCTGATGACAACGGCATGGAGCATTGTGACGACACTTGTTCTAGAACATTGTGAAGACAGGGGTCATAGAGCATTGTGAGGACACGGTTATGGAATATTGTGATGACCAGAATTCTGTAGCACAGTGATGAAAAGGGAGTGGAGCATTGTGAGTACATGGGTCATGGAGCATTGTGATGACAATTGTTCTAGAACATTGTGAAGACAGGGATCAGGGGGCATAGTGATGAAAGGGGCCATGGAGCATTGTGATGACAGGCGTCATGGGACATTGTGTTGACAGTTGTCATGGAGCATTGTTAGAAAGGGAACATGGAGCAATTTCATTTCAGGGGCCATGAAAAATTGTGAATACATAGGCCAAAGAGTATTCAGATGAATGTGGTCAAGGACCATTGTGACGAAAAGTGTCCTGGAATATTGTGATGACACGGTTCATGGAGCATTGCGATGACAAGGGCCATGGCGAAATGTGAAGACAGGTGTCATGGGGCATTGTGATGAGAGTGGTCATCTAGAATTGTGAAGAAAGATATCATGGAGCACTGGGATGAAAGGGGCCATGGAGCATTGTGATGACAGGGGTCATGGGGCATTGTGATGACACGGCCATGGAACATTATGATGACAAGAATTCTGGAGTATTGTGATAAAAAGGTCATGGACCATTGTGATTAGAGTGGTCAAGGAGCATTCTGATGACAACGGCATGGAGCATTGTGATGACAAGGGTCATCGAGCATTGTGATGACAGTGGTCATGAAGCATTGTGATGAATACGGTCATGGATCATTGTGATGACAAGTGTCGTGGAGCATTGTGATGACAGGGGTCATAGAGCATTGTGATGACACGGTTATGGAATATTGTGATCACCAGAATTCTGTAGCACTGTGATGAAAAGGGAATGGAGCATTGTGATTACAGGGGTCATGGAGCATTGTGATGACCATTGTTCTAGAACATTGTGATGACAGGGGTCATGGAGCATAGTGATGAAAGGGGCCATGGAGCATTGTGATGACAGGCGTCATGGGACAATGTGTTGACAGTTGTCATGGAGCATTGTTAGAAAGGGAACATGGAGCAATTTGATTTCAGGGGCCATGAAAAATTGTGAATACATAGGCCATGGAGTATTCAGATGAATGTGGTCAAGGATCATTGTGACGAAAAGTGTCCTGGAATATTGTGATGACACGTTTCATGGAGCATTGCGATAACAAGAGCCATGGCGAAATGTGAAGACAGGTGTCATGGGGCATTGTGATGACAGTGGTCATCTAGAATTGTGAAGAAAGATATCATGGAGCACTGGGATGACAGGGGCCAGGGAGCATTGTGATGACAGGGGTCATGGGGCATTGTGATGACACGGCCATGGAACATTATGATGACAAGAATTCTGGAGCATTGTGATAAAAAGGGCATGGACCATTGTGATTAGAGGGGCCAAGGAGCATTCTGATGACAACGGCATGGAGCATTGTGATGACAAGGGTCATCGAACATTGTGATGACAGTGGTCATGAAGCATTGTGATGAATGTGGTCATGGATCATTGTGATGACAAGTGTCGTGGAGCATTGTGATGACAGGGGTCATAGAGCATTGTGATGACACGGTTATGGAATATTGTGATGACCAGAATTCTGTAGCACTGTGATGAAAAGGGAATGGAGCATTGTGAGTACAGGGGTCATTGAGCATTGTGATGACAATTGTTCTAGAACATTGTGAAGACAGGGATCATGGAGCATAGTGATGAAAGGGGCCATGGAGCATTGTGATGACAGGCGTCATGGGACAATGTGTTGACAGTTGTCATAGAGCATTGTTAGAAAGGGAACATGGAGCAATTTGATTTCAGGGGCCATGAAAAATTGTGAATACATAGGCCATGGAGTATTCAGATGAATGTGGTCAAGGATCATTGTGACAAAATTTGTCCTGGAATATTGTGATGACACGGTTCATGGAGCATTGCGATGACAAGGGCCATGGCGAAATGTGAAGACAGGTGTCATGGGGCATTGTGATGACAGTGGTCATCTAGAATTGTGAAGAAAGATATCATGGAGCACTGGGATGACAGGGGCCATGAAGCATTGTGATGACAGGCGTCTTGGGGCATTGTGATGACACGGCCATGGAACATTATGATGACAAGAATTCTGGAGCATTGTGATAAAAAGGGCATGGACCATTGTGATTAGAGGGGCCAAGGAGCATTCTGATGACAACGGCATGGTGCATTGTGATGACCAGTGTCATCGAGCATTGTGATGACAGTGGTCATGAAGCATTGTGATGAATGTGGTCATGGATCATTGTGATGACAAGTGTCGTGGAGCATTGTGATGACAGGGGTCATAGAGCATTGTGATGACACGGTTATGGAATATTGTGATGACCAGAATTCTGTAGCACTGTGATGCAAAGGGAATGGAGCATTGTGATTACAGGGGTCATGGAGCATTGTGATGACAATTGTTCTAGAACATTGTGAAGACAGGGATCATGGAGCATAGTGATGAAAGGGGCCATGGAGCATTGTGATGACAGGCGTCCTGGGACAATGTGTTGACAGTGGTCATGGAGCATTGTTAGAAAGGGAACATGGAGCAATTTGATTTCAGGGGCCATGAAAAGTTGTGAATACATAGGCCATGGAGTATTCAGATGAATATGGTCAAGGATCATTGTGACGACAAGTGTACTGGAATATTGTGATGACACGTTTCATGGAGCATTGCGATGACAAGAGCCATGGCGAAATGTGAAGACAGGTGTCATGGGGCATTGTGATGACAGTGGTCATCTAGAATTGTGAAGAAAGATATCATGGAGCACTGGGATGACAGGGGCCAGGGAGCATTGTGATGACAGGGGTAATGGGGCATTGTGATGACACGGCCATGGAACATTATGATGACAAGAATTCTGGAGCATTGTGATAAAAAGGGCATGGACCATTGTGATTAGAGGGGCCAAGGAGCATTCTGATGACAACGGCATGGAGCATTGTGATGACAAGGGTCATCGAACATTGTGATGACAGTGGTCATGAAGCATTGTGATGAATGTGGTCATGGATCATTGTGATGACAAGTGTCGTGGAGCATTGTGATGACAGGGGTCATAGAGCATTGTGAGGACACGGTTATGGAATATTGTGATGACCAGAATTCTGTAGCACTGTGATGAAAAGGGAATGGAGCATTGTGAGTACAGGGGTCATGGAGCATTGTGATGACAATTGTTCTAGAACATTGTGAAGACAGGGATCATGGAGCATAGTGATGAAAGGGGCCATGGAGCATTGTGATGACAGGCGTCCTGGGACAATGTGTTGACACTGGTCATGGAGCATTGTTAGAAAGGGAACATGGAGCAATTTGATTTCAGGGGCCATGAAAAGTTGTGAATACATAGGCCATGGAGTATTCAGATGAATATGGTCAAGGATCATTGTGACGACAAGTGTACTGGAATATTGTAATGACACGGTTCATGGAGCATTGCGATGACAAGGGCCATGGCGAAATGTGAAGACAGGTGTCATGGGGCATTGTGAAGACAGTGGTCATCTATAATTATGAAGAAAGATATCATGGCGCACTGGGATGACAGGGGCCATGGAGCATTGTGATGACAGGGGTCATGGGGCATTGTGATGACACGGCCATGGAACATTATGATGTCAAGAATTCTGGAGCATTGAGATAAAAAGGGCATGGACCATTGTGATTAGAGGGGCCAAGGAGCATTCTGATGACAACGGCATGGAGCATTGTGATGACAAGGGTCATCGAGCATTGTGATGACAGTGGTCATGAAGCATTGTGATGAATGTGGTCATGGATCATTGTGATGACAAGTGTCGTGGAGCATTGTGATGACAGGGGTCATAGAGCATTGTGATGGCACGGTTATGGAATATTGTGATGACCAGAATTCTGTAGCACTGTGATGA
Organism: Eschrichtius robustus; assembly: GCF_028021215.1. NCBI lineage: Eukaryota > Metazoa > Chordata > Mammalia > Artiodactyla > Eschrichtiidae > Eschrichtius > Eschrichtius robustus. The sequence goes on from NW_027175412.1 coordinate 1,740,080, forward strand.
AAAGGGAATGGAGCATTGTGATTACAGGGGTCATGGAGCATCGTGATGACCATTGTTCTAGAACATTGTGATGACAGGGATCATGGAGCATAGTGATGAAAGGGGCCATGGAGCATTGTGATGACTGGCGTCATTGGACAATGTGTTGCCAGTGGTCATGGAGAATTGTTAGAAAGGGAACATGGAGCAATTTGATTTCAGGGGCCATGAAAAATTGTGAATACATAGGCCATGGAGTATTCAGATGTATGTGGTCAAGGATCATTGTGACGACAAGTGTCCTGGAATAATGTGATGACACGGTTCATGGAGCATTGCGATGACAAGGGCAATTGCGAAATGTGAAGACAGGTGTCATGGGACATTGTGATTGCAGTGGTCATCTAGAATTGTGAAGAAAGATATCATGGAGCACTGGGATGACAGGGGCCATGGAGCATTGTGATGACAGGCGTCATGGGGCATTGTGATAACACGGCCATGGAACATTATGATGACAAGAATTCTGGAGCATTGTGATAAAAACGGCATGGACCATTGTGATTAGAGGGGCCAAGGAGCATTCTGACGACAACGGCTTGGAGCATTGTGATGACCAGGGACATCGAGCATTGTGATGACAGTGGTCATGAAGCATTGTGATGAATGTGGTCATGGATCATTGTGATGACAAGTGTCGTGGATCATTGTGATGACAGGGGTCATAGAGCATTGTGATGACACGGTTATGGAATATTGTGATGACCAGAATTCTGTAGCACTGAGATGAAAAGGGAATGGAGCATTGTGATTACAGGGGTCATGGAGCATTGTGATGACAATTGTTCTAGAACATTGTGAAGACAGGGATCATGGAGCATAGTGATGAAAGGGGCCATGGAGCATTGTGATGACAGGCGTCATGGGACAATGTGTTGACAGTGGTCTTGGATCATTGTTAGAAAGGGAACATGGAGCCATTTGATTTCAGGGGCCATGAAAAATTGTGAATACATAGGCCATGGAGTATTCAGATGAATGTGGTCAAGGATCATTGTGACGAAAAGTGTCCTGGAATATTGTGATGACACGGTTCATGGAGCAGTGCGATGACAAGGGACATGGCGAAATGTGAAGACAGGTGTCATGGGGCATTGTGATGACAGTGGTCATCTAGAATTGTGAAGAAAGATATCATGGAGCACTGGGATGACAGGGGCCATGGAGCATTGTGATGACAGGCGTCATGGGGCATTGTGATGACACGGCCATGGAACATTATGATGACAAGAATTCTGGAACATTGTGATAAAAAGGGAATGGACCATTGTGATTAGAGGGGCCAAGGAGCATTCTGATGACAACAGCATGGAGCATTGTGATGACCAGGGTCATCGAGCATTGTGATGACAATGGTCATGAAGCATTGTGATGAATGTGGTCATGGATCATTGTGATGACAAGTGTCGTGGAGCATTGTGATGACAGGGGTCATAGAGCATTGTGATGACACGGTTATGGAATATTGTGATGACCAGAATTCTGTAGCACTGTGATGAAAAGGGAATGGAGCATTGTGAGTACAGGGGTCATGGAGCTTTGTGATCACAATTGTTCTAGAACATTGTGAAGACAGGGATCATGGAGCATAGTGATGAAAGGGGACATGGAGCATTGTGATGACAGGCGTCATGGGACAATGTGTTGACAGTTGTCATGGAGCATTGTTAGAAAGTGAACATGGAGCAATTTGATTTCAGGGGCCATGAAAAATTGTGAATACATAGGCCATGGAGTATTCAGATGAATGTGGTCAAGGATCATTGTGACGAAAAGTGTCCTGGAATATTGTGATGACACGTTTCATGGAGCATTGCGATGACAAGAGCCATGGCGAAATGTGAAGACAGGTGTCATGGGGCATTGTGATGACAGTGGTCATCTAGAATTGTGAAGAAAGATATCATGGAGCACTGGGATGACAGGGGCCAGGGAGCATTGTGATGACAGGGGTCATGGGGCATTGTGATGACACGGCCATGGAACATTATGATGACAAGAATTCTGGAGCATTTTGATAAAAAGGGCATGGACCATTGTGATTAGAGGGGCCAAGGAGCATTCTGATGACAACGGCATGGAGCATTGTGATGACCATGGTCATCGAGCATTGTGATGACAGTGGTCATGAAGCATTGTGATGAATGTGGTCATGGATCATTGTGATGACAAGTGTCGTGGAGCATTGTGATGACAGGGGTCATAGAGCATTGTGAGGACACGGTTATGGAATATTGTGATGACCAGAATTCTGTAGCACTGTGATGCAAAGGGAATAGAGCATTGTGATTACAGGGGTCATGGAGCATTGCGATGACAATTGTTCTAGAACATTGTGAAGACAGGGATCATGGAGCATAGTGATGAAAGGGGCCATGGAGCATTGTGATGACAGGCGTCCTGGGACAATGTGTTGACAGTGGTCATGGAGCATTGTTAGAAAGGGAACATGGAGCAATTTGATTTCAGGGGCCATGAAAAGTTGTGAATACATAGGCCATGGAGTATTCAGATGAATATGGTCAAGGATCATTGTGACGACAAGTGTACTGGAATATTGTGATGACACGGTTCATGGAGTATTGCGATGACAAGGGACATGGCGAAATGTGAAGACAGGTGTCATGGGGCATTGTGATGACAGTGGTCATCTAGAATTGTGAAGAAAGATATCATGGAGCACTGGGATGACAGGGGCCATGGAGCATTGTGATGACAGGCGTCATGGGGCATTGTGATGACACGGCCATGGAACATTATGATGTCAAGAATTCTGGAGCTTTGTGATAAAAAGGGCATCGACCATTGTGATTAGAGGGGCCAAGGAGCATTCTGATGACAACGGCATGGAGCATTGTGATGACCAGGGTCATCGAGCATTGTGATGACAGTGGTCATGAAGCATTGTGATGAATATGGTCATGGATCATTGTGATGACAAGTGTCGTGGAGCATTGTGATGACAGGGGTCATAGTGCATTGTGATGACACGGTTATGGAATATTGTGATGACCAGAATTCTGTAGCACTGAGATGAAAAGGGAATGGAGTATTGTGATTACAGGGGTCATGGAGCATTGTGATGACAATTGTTCTAGAACATTGTGAAGACAGGGATCATGGAGCATAGTGATGAAAGGGGCCATGGAGCATTGTGATGACAGGCGTCATGGGACAATGTGTTGACAGTGGTCTTGGATCATTGTTAGAAAGGGAACATGGAGCAATTTGATTTCAGGGGCCATGAAAAATTGTGAATACATAGGCCATGGAGTATTCAGATGAATGTGGTCAAGGATCGTTGTGATGAAAAGTGTCCTGGAATATTGTGATGACACAGTTCATGGAGCATTGCGATGACAAGGGCCATGGCGAAATGTGAAGACAGGTGTCATGGGACATTGTGATGACAGTGGTCATCTAGAATTGTGAAGAAAGATATCATGGAGCACTGGGATGACAGGGGCCATGGAACATTGTGATGACAGGGGTCATGGGGCATTGTGATGACACGGCCATGGAACATTATGATGACAAGAATTCTGGAGCATTGTGATAAAAAGGGCATGGACCATTGTGATAAGAGGGGCCAAGGAGCATTCTGATGACAACGGCATGGAGCATTGTGATGACCAGGGTCATCGAGCATTGTGATGACAGTGGTCATGAAGCATTGTGATGAATGTGTTCATGGATCATTGTGATGACAAGTGTCGTGGAGCATTGTGATGACAGGGGTCATAGAACATTGTGATGACACGGTTATGGAATATTGTGATGACCAGAATTCTGTAGCACTGTGATGAAAAGGGAATGGAGCATTGTGATTACAGGGGTCATGGAGCATTGTGATGACAATTGTTCTAGAACATTGTGAAGACAGGGATCATGGAGCATAGTGATGAAAGGGGCCATGGAGCATTGTGATGACAGGCGTCCTGGGACAATGTGTTGACAGTGGTCATGGAGCATTGTTAGAAAGGGAACATGGAGCAATTTGATTTCAGGGGCCATGAAAAGTTGTGAATACATAGGCCATGGAGTATTCAGATGAATATGGTCAAGGATCATTGTGACGACAAGTGTACTGGAATATTGTGATGACACGGTTCATGGAGTATTGCGATGACAAGGGACATGGCGAAATGTGAAGACAGGTGTCATGGGGCATTGTGATGACAGTGGTCATCTAGAATTGTGAAGAAAGATATCATGGAGCACTGGGATGACAGGGGCCATGGAGCATTGTGATGACAGGCGTCATGGGGCATTGTGATGACACGGCCATGGAACATTATGATGTCAAGAATTCTGGAGCTTTGTGATAAAAAGGGCATCGACCATTGTGATTAGAGGGGCCAAGGAGCATTCTGATGACAACGGCATGGAGCATTGTGATGACCAGGGTCATCGAGCATTGTGATGACAGTGGTCATGAAGCATTGTGATGAATATGGTCATGGATCATTGTGATGACAAGTGTCGTGGAGCATTGTGATGACAGGGGTCATAGTGCATTGTGATGACACGGTTATGGAATATTGTGATGACCAGAATTCTGTAGCACTGAGATGAAAAGGGAATGGAGTATTGTGATTACAGGGGTCATGGAGCATTGTGATGACAATTGTTCTAGAACATTGTGAAGACAGGGATCATGGAGCATAGTGATGAAAGGGGCCATGGAGCATTGTGATGACAGGCGTCATGGGACAATGTGTTGACAGTGGTCTTGGATCATTGTTAGAAAGGGAACATGGAGCAATTTGATTTCAGGGGCCATGAAAAATTGTGAATACATAGGCCATGGAGTATTCAGATGAATGTGGTCAAGGATCGTTGTGATGAAAAGTGTCCTGGAATATTGTGATGACACAGTTCATGGAGCATTGCGATGACAAGGGCCATGGCGAAATGTGAAGACAGGTGTCATGGGACATTGTGATGACAGTGGTCATCTAGAATTGTGAAGAAAGATATCATGGAGCACTGGGATGACAGGGGCCATGGAACATTGTGATGACAGGGGTCATGGGGCATTGTGATGACACGGCCATGGAACATTATGATGACAAGAATTCTGGAGCATTGTGATAAAAAGGGCATGGACCATTGTGATAAGAGGGGCCAAGGAGCATTCTGATGACAACGGCATGGAGCATTGTGATGACCAGGGTCATCGAGCATTGTGATGACAGTGGTCATGAAGCATTGTGATGAATGTGTTCATGGATCATTGTGATGACAAGTGTCGTGGAGCATTGTGATGACAGGGGTCATAGAACATTGTGATGACACGGTTATGGAATATTGTGATGACCAGAATTCTGTAGCACTGTGATGAAAAGGGAATGGAGCATTGTGATTACAGGGGTCATGGAGCATTGTGATGACAATTGTTCTAGAACATTGTGAAGACAGGGATCATGGAGCATAGTGATGAAAGGGGCCATGGAGCATTGTGATGACAGGCGTCCTGGGACAATGTGTTGACAGTGGTCATGGAGCATTGTTAGAAAGGGAACATGGAGCAATTTGATTTCAGGGGCCATGAAAAGTTGTGAATACATAGGCCATGGAGTATTCAGATGAATATGGTCAAGGATCCTTGTGACGACAAGTGTAATGGAATATTGTAATGACACGGTTCATGGAGCATTGCGATGACAAGGGCCATGGCGAAATGTGAAGACAGGTGTCATGGGGCATTGTGAAGACAGTGGTCATCTATAATTATGAAGAAAGATATCATGGTGCACTGGGATGACAGGGGCCATGGAGCATTGTGATGACAGGGGTCATGGGGCATTGTAATGACAAGGCTATGGAACATTATGATGTCAAGAATTCCGGAGCATTGTGATAAAAAGGGCATGGACCATTGTGATTAGAGGGGCCAAGGAGCATTCTGATGACAACGGCATGGAGCATTGTGATGACAAGGGTCATCGAGCATTGTGATGACAGTGGTGTTGAAGCATTGTGATGAATGTGGTCATGGATCATTGTGATGACAAGTGTCGTGGAGCATTGTGATGACAGGGGTCATAGAGCATTGTGATGACACGGTTATGGAATATTGTGATGACCAGAATTCTGTAGCACTGTGATGAAAAGGGAATGGAGCATTGTGATTACAGGGGTCATGGAGCATTGTGATGACCATTGTTCTAGAACATTGTGATGACAGGGATCATGGAGCATAGTGATGAAAGGGGCCATGGAGCATTGTGATGACAGGCGTCATGGGACAATGTGTTGACAGTGGTCATGGAGAATTGTTAGAAAGGGAACATGGAGCAATTTGATTTCAGGGGCCATGAAAAATTGTGAATACATAGGCCATGGAGTATTCAGATGAATGTGGTCAAGGATCATTGTGACTACAAGTGTCCTGGAATATTGTGATGACACGGTTCATGGAGCATTGCGATGACAAGGGCCATGGCGAAATGTGAAGACAGGTGTCATGGGGCATTGTGATGACAGTGGTCATCTAGAATTGCGAAGAAAGATATCATGGAGCACTGGGATGACAGGGGCCATGGAGCATTGTGATGACAGGGGTCATGGGGCATTGTGATGACACGGCCATGGAACATTATGATGACAAGAATTCTGGAGCATTGTGATAAAAAGGGCATGGACCATTGTGATTAGGGGGGCCAAGGAGCATTCTGATGACAACGGCTTGGAGCATTGTGATGACAAGGGTCATCGAGCATTGTGATGACAGTGGTCATGAAGCATTGTGATGAATGTGGTCATGGATCATTGTGATGTAAAGTGTCGTGGATCATTGTGATGACAGGGGTCATAGAGCATTGTGATGACACGGTTATGGAATATTGTGATGACCAGAATTCTGTAGCACTGAGATGAAAAGGGAATGGAGCATTGTGATTACAGGGGTCATTGAGCATTGTGATGACAATTGTTCTAGAACATTGTGAAGACAGGGATCATGGAGCATAGTGATGAAAGGGGCCATGGAGCATTGTGATGACAGGCGTCATGGGACAATGTGTTGACAGTGGTCTTGGATCATTGTTAGAAAGGGAACATGGAGCAATTTGATTTCAGGGGCCATGAAAAATTGTGAATACATAGGCCATGGAGTATTCAGATGAATGTGGTCAAGGATCATTGTGATGAAAAGTGTCCTGGAATATTGCGATGACACGGTTCATGGAGCATTGCGATGACAAGGGCCATGGCGAAATGTGAAGACAGGTGTCATGGGACATTGTGATGACAGTGGTCATCTAGAATTGTGAAGAAAGATATCATGGAGCACTGGGATGACAGAGGCCATGGAACATTGTGATGACAGGGGTCATGGGGCATTGTGATGACACGGCCATGGAACATTATGATGACAAGAATTCTGGAGCATTGTGATAAAAAGGGCATGGACCATTGTGATTAGAGGGGCCAAGGAGCATTCTGATGACAACGGCATGGAGCATTGTGATGACCAGGGTCATCGAGCATTGTGATGACAGTGGTCATGAAGCATTGTGATGAATGTGGTCATGGATCATTGTGATGACAAGTGTCGTGGAGCATTGTGATGATAGGGGTCATAGAGCATTGTGATGACACGGTTATGGAATATTGTGATGACCAGAATTCTGTAGCACTGTGATGAAAAGGGAATGGAGCATTGTGAGTACAGTGGTCATGGAGCATTGTGATGACAATTATTCTAGAACATTGTGAAGACAGGGATCATGGAGCATAGTGATGAAAGGGGACATGGAGCATTGTGATGACAGGCGTCATGGGACAATGTGTTGACAGTTGTCATGGAGCATTGTTAGAAAGGGAACATGGAGCCATTTGATTTCAGGGGCCATGAAAAATTGTGAATACATAGGCCATGGAGTATTCAGATGAATGTGGTCAAGGATCATTGTGACAAAATTTGTCCTGGAATATTGTGATGACACGGTTCATGGAGCATTGCGATGACAAGGGCCATGGCAAAATGTGAAGACAGGTGTCATGGGGCATTGTGATGACAGTGGTCATCTAGAATTGTGAAGAAAGATATCATGGAGCACTGGGATGACAGGGGCCATGGAGCATTGTGATGACAGGGGTCATGAGGCATTGTGATGACACGGCCATGGAACTTTATGATGACAAGAATTCTGGAGCATTGTGATAAAAAGAGCATGGAGCATTGTGATTAGAGGGGCCAAGGAGCATTCTGATGACAACGGCATGGAGCATTGTGATGACCAGGGTCAGCGAGCATTGTGATGACAGTGGTCATGAAGCATTGTGATGAATGTGGTCATGGATCATTGTGATGACAAGTGTCGTGGAGCATTGTGATGACAGGGGTCATAGAGCATTGTGATGACACGGTTATGGAATATTGTGATGACCAGAATTCTGTAGCACTGTGATGAAAAGGGAATGGAGCATTGTGATTACAGGGGTCATGGAGCATTGTGATGACAATTGTTCTAGAACATTGTGAAGACAGGGATCATGCAGCATTGTGATGAAAGGGGCCATGGAGCATTGTGATGACAGGCGTCATGGGACAATGTGTTGACAGTGGTCTTGAATCATTGTTAGAAAGGGAACATGGAGCAATTTGATTTCAGGGGATATGAAAAATTGTGAATACATAGGCCATGGAGGATTCAGATGAATGTGGGCAAGGATCATTGTGATGAAAATTGTCCTGGAATATTGTGATGACACGGTTCATGGCGCATTGCGATGACAAGGGCCATGGCGAAATGTGAAGACAGTTGTCATGGGGCATTGTGATGACACGGCCATGGAACATTAGGATGACAAGAAATCTGGAGCATTGTGATAAAAAGGGCATGGACCATTGTGATTGGAGGGGCCAAGGAGCATTCTGATGACAACGGCATGGAGCATTGTGATGACAAGGGTCATCGAGCATTGTGATGACAGTGGGCATGAAGCATTGTGATGAATGTGGTCATGGATCATTGTGATGACAAGTGTCGTGTAGCATTGTGATGACAGGGGTCATAGAGCATTGTGATGACACGGTTATTGAATATTGTGATGACCAGAATTCTGTAGCACTGTGATGAAAAGGGAAAGGAGCATTGTGATTACAGGGGTCATGGAGCATCGTGATGACAATTGTTTAGAACATTGTGAAGACAGGGATCATGGAGCATAGTGATGAAAGGGGCCATGGAGCATTGTGATGACAGGCGTCATGGGACAATGTGTTGACAGTGGTCATGGAGCATTGTTAGAAAGGGAACATGGAGCAATTTGATTTCAGGGGATATGAAAAATTGTGAATACATAGGCCATGGAGTATTCAGATGAATGTGGGCAAGGATCATTGTGACGACAAGTGTCCTGGAATATTGTGATGACACGGTTCATGGAGCATTGCGATGACAAGGGCCATGGCGAAATGTGAAGACAGTTGTCATGGGGCTTTGTGATGACAGTGGTCATCTAGAATTGTGAAGAAAGATATCATGGAGCAGTGGGATGACGGGGGCCATGGAGCATTGTGATGACAGGGGTTATGGGGCATTGTGATGACACGGACATGGAACATTATGATGACAAGAATTCTGGAGCATTGTGATAAATAGGGCATGGACCATTGTGATTAGAGGGGCCAAGGAGCATTCTGATGACAACGGCATGGAGCATTTTGATGACAAGTTTCATCGAGCATTGTGATGATAGTGGTCATGAAGCATTGTGATGAATGTGGTCATGGATCATTGTGATGACAAGTGTCGTGGAGCATTGTGATGACAGGTCTCATAGAGCATTTTGATGACACGGTTATGGAATATTGTGATGACCAGAATTCTGTAGCACTGTGATGAAAAGGGAATGGAGCATTGTGATTACAGGGGTCATGGAGCATTGTGATGACAATTGTTCTAGAACATTGCGATGACAGGGATCATGGAGCATAGTGATGAAAGGGGCCATGGAGCATTGTGATGACAGGCGTCATGGGACATTGTGTTGACAGTGGTCTTGGAGCATTGTTAGAAAGGGAACATGGAGCAATTTGATTTCAGGGGATATGAAAAATTGTGAATACATAGGCCATGGAGTATTCAGATGAATGTGGGCAAGGATCATTGTGACGACAAGTGTCCTGGCATATTGTGATGACACGGTTCATGGAGCATTGCGATGACAAGGGCCATGGCGAAATGTGAAGACAGTTGTCATGGGGCTTTGTGATGACAGTGGTCATCTAGAATTGTGAAGAAAGATATCATGGAGCAGTGGGATGACGGGGGCCATGGAGCATTGTGATGACAGGGGTTATGGGGCATTGTGATGACACGGACATGGAACATTATGATGACAAGAATTCTGGAGCATTGTGATAAATAGGGCATGGACCATTGTGATTAGAGGGGCCAAGGAGCATTCTGATGACAACGGCATGGAGCATTGTGATGACCAGGGTCATCGAGCATTGTGATGACAGTGGTCATGAAGCATTGTGATGAATGTGGTCATGGATCATTGTGATGACAAGTGTCGTGGAGCATTGTGATGACAGGGGTCATAGAGCATTGTGATGACACGGTTATGGAATATTGTGATGACCAGAATTCTGTAGCACTGTGATGAAAAGGGAATGGAGCATTGTGATTACAGGGGTCATGGAGCATTGTGATGACAATTGTTCTAAAACATTGTGAAGACAGGGATCATGGAGCATAGTGATGAAAGGGGCCATGGAGCATTGTGATGACAGGCGTCATGGGACAATGTGTTGACAGTGGTCTTGAATCATTGTTAGAAAGGGAACATGGAGCAATTTGATTTCAGGGGCCATGAAAAATTGTGAATACATAGGCCATGGAGTATTCAGATGAATGTGGTCAAGGATCATTGTGACAAAATTTGTCCTGGAATATTGTGATGACACGGTTCATGGAGCATTGCGATGACAAGGGCCATGGCGAAATGTGAAGACAGGTGTCATGGGGCATTGTGATGACAGTGGTCATCTAGAATTGTGAAGAAAGATATCATGGAGCACTGGGATGACAGGGGCCATGAAGCATTGTGATGACAGGCGTCTTGGGGCATTGTGATGACACGGCCATGGAACATTATGATGACAAGAATTCTGGAGCATTGTGATAAAAAGGGCATGGACCATTGTGATTAGAGGGGCCAAGGAGCATTCTGATGACAACGGCATGGTGCATTGTGATGACCAGTGTCATCGAGCATTGTGATGACAGTGGTCATGAAGCATTGTGATGAATGTGGTCATGGATCATTGTGATGACAAGTGTCGTGGAGCATTGTGATGACAGGGGTCATAGAGCATTGTGATGACACGGTTATGGAATATTGTGATGACCAGAATTCTGTAGCACTGTGATGCAAAGGGAATGGAGCATTGTGATTACAGGGGTCATGGAGCATTGTGATGACAATTGTTCTAGAACTTTGTGAAGACAGGGATCATGGAGCATAGTGATGAAAGGGGCCATGGAGCATTGTGATGACAGGCGTCCTGGGACAATGTGTTGACAGTGGTCATGGAGCATTGTTAGAAAGGGAACATGGAGCAATTTGATTTCAGGGGCCATGAAAAGTTGTGAATACATAGGCCATGGAGTATTCAGATGAATATGGTCAAGGATCATTGTGACGACAAGTGTACTGGAATATTGTGATGACACGTTTCATGGAGCATTGCGATGACAAGAGCCATGGCGAAATGTGAAGACAGGTGTCATGGGGCATTGTGATGACAGTGGTCATCTAGAATTGTGAAGAAAGATATCATGGAGCACTGGGATGACAGGGGCCAGGGAGCATTGTGATGACAGGGGTAATGGGGCATTGTGATGACACGGCCATGGAACATTATGATGACAAGAATTCTGGAGCATTGTGATAAAAAGGGCATGGACCATTGTGATTAGAGGGGCCAAGGAGCATTCTGATGACAACGGCATGGAGCATTGTGATGACAAGGGTCATCGAACATTGTGATGACAGTGGTCATGAAGCATTGTGATGAATGTGGTCATGGATCATTGTGATGACAAGTGTCGTGGAGCATTGTGATGACAGGGGTCATAGAGCATTGTGAGGACACGGTTATGGAATATTGTGATGACCAGAATTCTGTAGCACTGTGATGAAAAGGGAATGGAGCATTGTGAGTACAGGGGTCATGGAGCATTGTGATGACAATTGTTCTAGAACATTGTGAAGACAGGGATCATGGAGCATAGTGATGAAAGGGGCCATGGAGCATTGTGATGACAGGCGTCCTGGGACAATGTGTTGACAGTGGTCATGGAGCATTGTTAGAAAGGGAACATGGAGCAATTTGATTTCAGGGGCCATGAAAAGTTGTGAATACATAGGCCATGGAGTATTCAGATGAATATGGTCAAGGATCATTGTGACGACAAGTGTACTGGAATATTGTAATGACACGGTTCATGGAGCATTGCGATGACAAGGGCCATGGCGAAATGTGAAGACAGGTGTCATGGGGCATTGTGAAGACAGTGGTCATCTATAATTATGAAGAAAGATATCATGGCGCACTGGGATGACAGGGGCCATGGAGCATTGTGATGACAGGGGTCATGGGGCATTGTGATGACACGGCCATGGAACATTATGATGTCAAGAATTCTGGAGCATTGAGATAAAAAGGGCATGGACCATTGTGATTAGAGGGGCCAAGGAGCATTCTGATGACAACGGCATGGAGCATTGTGATGACAAGGGTCATCGAGCATTGTGATGACAGTGGTCATGAAGCATTGTGATGAATGTGGTCATGGATCATTGTGATGACAAGTGTCGTGGAGCATTGTGATGACAGGGGTCATAGAGCATTGTGATGGCACGGTTATGGAATATTGTGATGACCAGAATTCTGTAGCACTGTGATGAAAAGGGAATGGAGCATTGTGATTACAGGGGTCATGGAGCATCGTGATGACCATTGTTCTAGAACATTGTGATGACAGGGATCATGGAGCATAGTGATGAAAGGGGCCATGGAGCATTGTGATGACTGGCGTCATTGGACAATGTGTTGCCAGTGGTCATGGAGAATTGTTAGAAAGGGAACATGGAGCAATTTGATTTCAGGGGCCATGAAAAATTGTGAATACATAGGCCATGGAGTATTCAGATGTATGTGGTCAAGGATCATTGTGACGACAAGTGTCCTGGAATAATGTGATGACACGGTTCATGGAGCATTGCGATGACAAGGGCAATTGCGAAATGTGAAGACAGGTGTCATGGGACATTGTGATTGCAGTGGTCATCTAGAATTGTGAAGAAAGATATCATGGAGCACTGGGATGACAGGGGCCATGGAGCATTGTGATGACAGGCGTCATGGGGCATTGTGATGACACGGCCATGGAACATTATGATGACAAGAATTCTGGAGCATTGTGATAAAAACGGCATGGACCATTGTGATTAGAGGGGCCAAGGAGCATTCTGACGACAACGGCTTGGAGCATTGTGATGACCAGGGACATCGAGCATTGTGATGACAGTGGTCATGAAGCATTTTGATGAATGTGGTCATGGATCATTGTGATGACAAGTGTCGTGGATCATTGTGATGACAGGGGTCATAGAGCATTGTGATGACACGGTTATGGAATATTGTGATGACCAGAATTCTGTAGCACTGAGATGAAAAGGGAATGGAGCATTGTGATTACAGGGGTCATGGAGCATTGTGATGACAATTGTTCTAGAACATTGTGAAGACAGGGATCATGGAGCATAGTGATGAAAGGGGCCATGGAGCATTGTGATGACAGGCGTCATGGGACAATGTGTTGACAGTGGTCTTGGATCATTGTTAGAAAGGGAACATGGAGCCATTTGATTTCAGGGGCCATGAAAAATTGTGAATACATAGGCCATGGAGTATTCAGATGAATGTGGTCAAGGATCATTGTGACGAAAAGTGTCCTGGAATATTGTGATGACACGGTTCATGGAGCAGTGCGATGACAAGGGACATGGCGAAATGTGAAGACAGGTGTCATGGGGCATTGTGATGACAGTGGTCATCTAGAATTGTGAAGAAAGATATCATGGAGCACTGGGATGACAGGGGCCATGGAGCATTGTGATGACAGGCGTCATGGGGCATTGTGATGACACGGCCATGGAACATTATGATGACAAGAATTCTGGAACATTGTGATAAAAAGGGAATGGACCATTGTGATTAGAGGGGCCAAGGAGCATTCTGATGACAACAGCATGGAGCATTGTGATGACCAGGGTCATCGAGCATTGTGATGACAATGGTCATGAAGCATTGTGAGGAATGTGGTCATGGATCATTGTGATGACAAGTGTCGTGGAGCATTGTGATGACAGGGGTCATAGAGCATTGTGATGACACGGTTATGGAATATTGTGATGACCAGAATTCTGTAGCACTGTGATGAAAAGGGAATGGAGCATTGTGAGTACAGGGGTCATGGAGCTTTGTGATCACAATTGTTCTAGAACATTGTGAAGACAGGGATCATGGAGCATAGTGATGAAAGGGGACATGGAGCATTGTGATGACAGGCGTCATGGGACAATGTGTTGACAGTTGTCATGGAGCATTGTTAGAAAGTGAACATGGAGCAATTTGATTTCAGGGGCCATGAAAAATTGTGAATACATAGGCCATGGAGTATTCAGATGAATGTGGTCAAGGATCATTGTGACGAAAAGTGTCCTGGAATATTGTGATGACACGTTTCATGGAGCATTGCGATGACAAGAGCCATGGCGAAATGTGAAGACAGGTGTCATGGGGCATTGTGATGACAGTGGTCATCTAGAATTGTGAAGAAAGATATCATGGAGCACTGGGATGACAGGGGCCAGGGAGCATTGTGATGACAGGGGTCATGGGGCATTGTGATGACACGGCCATGGAACATTATGATGACAAGAATTCTGGAGCATTGTGATAAAAAGGGCATGGACCATTGTGATTAGAGGGGCCAAGGAGCATTCTGATGACAACGGCATGGAGCATTGTGATGACCATGGTCATCGAGCATTGTGATGACAGTGGTCATGAAGCATTGTGATGAATGTGGTCATGGATCATTGTGATGACAAGTGTCGTGGAGCATTGTGATGACAGGGGTCATAGTGCATTGTGATGACACGGTTATGGAATATTGTGATGACCAGAATTCTGTAGCACTGAGATGAAAAGGGAATGGAGTATTGTGATTACAGGGGTCATGGAGCATTGTGATGACAATTGTTCTAGAACATTGTGAAGACAGGGATCATGGAGCATAGTGATGAAAGGGGCCATGGAGCATTGTGATGACAGGCGTCATGGGACAATGTGTTGACAGTGGTCTTGGATCATTGTTAGAAAGGGAACATGGAGCCATTTGATTTCAGGGGCCATGAAAAATTGTGAATACATAGGCCATGGAGTATTCAGATGAATGTGGTCAAGGATCATTGTGATGAAAAGTGTCCTGGAATATTGTGATGACACAGTTCATGGAGCATTGCGATGACAAGGGCCATGGCGAAATGTGAAGACAGGTGTCATGGGACATTGTGATGACAGTGGTCATCTAGAATTGTGAAGAAAGATATCATGGAGCACTGGGATGACAGGGGCCATGGAACATTGTGATGACAGGGGTCATGGGGCATTGTGATGACACGGCCATGGAACATTATGATGACAAGAATTCTGGAGCATTGTGATAAAAAGGGCATGGACCATTGTGATAAGAGGGGCCAAGGAGCATTCTGATGACAACGGCATGGAGCATTGTGATGACCAGGGTCATCGAGCATTGTGATGACAGTGGTCATGAAGCATTGTGATGAATGTGTTCATGGATCATTGTGATGACAAGTGTCGTGGAGCATTGTGATGACAGGGGTCATAGAACATTGTGATGACACGGTTATGGAATATTGTGATGACCAGAATTCTGTAGCACTGTGATGAAAAGGGAATGGAGCATTGTGATTACAGGGGTCATGGAGCATTGTGATGACAATTGTTCTAGAACATTGTGAAGACAGGGATCATGGAGCATAGTGATGAAAGGGGCCATGGAGCATTGTGATGACAGGCGTCCTGGGACAATGTGTTGACAGTGGTCATGGAGCATTGTTAGAAAGGGAACATGGAGCAATTTGATTTCAGGGGCCATGAAAAGTTGTGAATACATAGGCCATGGAGTATTCAGATGAATATGGTCAAGGATCCTTGTGACGACAAGTGTAATGGAATATTGTAATGACACGGTTCATGGAGCATTGCGATGACAAGGGCCATGGCGAAATGTGAAGACAGGTGTCATGGGGCATTGTGAAGACAGTGGTCATCTATAATTATGAAGAAAGATATCATGGTGCACTGGGATGACAGGGGCCATGGAGCATTGTGATGACAGGGGTCATGGGGCATTGTAATGACAAGGCCATGGAACATTATGATGTCAAGAATTCCGGAGCATTGTGATAAAAAGGGCATGGACCATTGTGATTAGAGGGGCCAAGGAGCATTCTGATGACAACGGCATGGAGCATTGTGATGACAAGGGTCATCGAGCATTGTGATGACAGTGGTGTTGAAGCATTGTGATGAATGTGGTCATGGATCATTGTGATGACAAGTGTCGTGGAGCATTGTGATGACAGGGGTCATAGAGCATTGTGATGACACGGTTATGGAATATTGTGATGACCAGAATTCTGTAGCACTGTGATGAAAAGGGAATGGAGCATTGTGATTACAGGGGTCATGGAGCATTGTGATGACCATTGTTCTAGAACATTGTGATGACAGGGATCATGGAGCATAGTGATGAAAGGGGCCATGGAGCATTGTGATGACAGGCGTCATGGGACAATGTGTTGACAGTGGTCATGGAGAATTGTTAGAAAGGGAACATGGAGCAATTTGATTTCAGGGGCCATGAAAAATTGTGAATACATAGGCCATGGAGTATTCAGATGAATGTGGTCAAGGATCATTGTGACTACAAGTGTCCTGGAATATTGTGATGACACGGTTCATGGAGCATTGCGATGACAAGGGCCATGGCGAAATGTGAAGACAGGTGTCATGGGGCATTGTGATGACAGTGGTCATCTAGAATTGCGAAGAAAGATATCATGGAGCACTGGGATGACAGGGGCCATGGAGCATTGTGATGACAGGGGTCATGGGGCATTGTGATGACACGGCCATGGAACATTATGATGACAAGAATTCTGGAGCATTGTGATAAAAAGGGCATGGACCATTGTGATTAGGGTGGCCAAGGAGCATTCTGATGACAACGGCTTGGAGCATTGTGATGACAAGGGTCATCGAGCATTGTGATGACAGTGGTCATGAAGCATTGTGATGAATGTGGTCATGGATCATTGTGATGTAAAGTGTCGTGGATCATTGTGATGACAGGGGTCATAGAGCATTGTGATGACACGGTTATGGAATATTGTGATGACCAGAATTCTGTAGCACTGAGATGAAAAGGGAATGGAGCATTGTGATTACAGGGGTCATTGAGCATTGTGATGACAATTGTTCTAGAACATTGTGAAGACAGGGATCATGGAGCATAGTGATGAAAGGGGCCATGGAGCATTGTGATGACAGGCGTCATGGGACAATGTGTTGACAGTGGTCTTGGATCATTGTTAGAAAGGGAACATGGAGCAATTTGATTTCAGGGGCCATGAAAAATTGTGAATACATAGGCCATGGAGTATTCAGATGAATGTGGTCAAGGATCATTGTGAAGAAAAGTGTCCTGGAATATTGCGATGACACGGTTCATGGAGCATTGCGATGACAAGGGCCATGGCGAAATGTGAAGACAGGTGTCATGGGACATTGTGATGACAGTGGTCATCTAGAATTGTGAAGAAAGATATCATGGAGCACTGGGATGACAGAGGCCATGGAACATTGTGATGACAGGGGTCATGGGGCATTGTGATGACACGGCCATGGAACATTATGATGACAAGAATTCTGGAGCATTGTGATAAAAAGGGCATGGACCATTGTGATTAGAGGGGCCAAGGAGCATTCTGATGACAACGGCATGGAGCATTGTGATGACCAGGGTCATCGAGCATTGTGATGACAGTGGTCATGAAGCATTGTGATGAATGTGGTCATGGATCATTGTGATGACAAGTGTCGTGGAGCATTGTGATGATAGGGGTCATAGAGCATTGTGATGACACGGTTATGGAATATTGTGATGACCAGAATTCTGTAGCACTGTGATGAAAAGGGAATGGAGCATTGTGAGTACAGTGGTCATGGAGCATTGTGATGACAATTATTCTAGAACATTGTGAAGACAGGGATCATGGAGCATAGTGATGAAAGGGGACATGGAGCATTGTGATGACAGGCGTCATGGGACAATGTGTTGACAGTTGTCATGGAGCATTGTTAGAAAGGGAACATGGAGCCATTTGATTTCAGGGGCCATGAAAAATTGTGAATACATAGGCCATGGAGTATTCAGATGAATGTGGTCAAGGATCATTGTGACAAAATTTGTCCTGGAATATTGTGATGACACGGTTCATGGAGCATTGCGATGACAAGGGCCATGGCAAAATGTGAAGACAGGTGTCATGGGGCATTGTGATGACAGTGGTCATCTAGAATTGTGAAGAAAGATATCATGGAGCACTGGGATGACAGGGGCCATGGAGCATTGTGATGACAGGGGTCATGAGGCATTGTGATGACACGGCCATGGAACTTTATGATGACAAGAATTCTGGAGCATTGTGATAAAAAGAGCATGGAGCATTGTGATTAGAGGGGCCAAGGAGCATTCTGATGACAACGGCATGGAGCATTGTGATGACCAGGGTCAGCGAGCATTGTGATGACAGTGGTCATGAAGCATTGTGATGAATGTGGTCATGGATCATTGTGATGACAAGTGTCGTGGAGCATTGTGATGACAGGGGTCATAGAGCATTGTGATGACACGGTTATGGAATATTGTGATGACCAGAATTCTGTAGCACTGTGATGAAAAGGGAATGGAGCATTGTGATTACAGGGGTCATGGAGCATTGTGATGACAATTGTTCTAGAACATTGTGAAGACAGGGATCATGCAGCATTGTGATGAAAGGGGCCATGGAGCATTGTGATGACAGGCGTCATGGGACAATGTGTTGACAGTGGTCTTGAATCATTGTTAGAAAGGGAACATGGAGCAATTTGATTTCAGGGGATATGAAAAATTGTGAATACATAGGCCATGGAGGATTCAGATGAATGTGGGCAAGGATCATTGTGATGAAAATTGTCCTGGAATATTGTGATGACACGGTTCATGGCGCATTGCGATGACAAGGGCCATGGCGAAATGTGAAGACAGTTGTCATGGGGCATTGTGATGACACGGCCATGGAACATTAGGATGACAAGAAATCTGGAGCATTGTGATAAAAAGGGCATGGACCATTGTGATTGGAGGGGCCAAGGAGCATTCTGATGACAACGGCATGGAGCATTGTGATGACAAGGGTCATCGAGCATTGTGATGACAGTGGTCATGAAGCATTGTGATGAATGTGGTCATGGATCATTGTGATGACAAGTGTCGTGTAGCATTGTGATGACAGGGGTCATAGAGCATTGTGATGACACGGTTATTGAATATTGTGATGACCAGAATTCTGTAGCACTGTGATGAAAAGGGAAAGGAGCATTGTGATTACAGGGGTCATGGAGCATCGTGATGACAATTGTTTAGAACATTGTGAAGACAGGGATCATGGAGCATAGTGATGAAAGGGGCCATGGAGCATTGTGATGACAGGCGTCATGGGACAATGTGTTGACAGTGGTCATGGAGCATTGTTAGAAAGGGAACATGGAGCAATTTGATTTCAGGGGATATGAAAAATTGTGAATACATAAGCCATGGAGTATTCAGATGAATGTGGGCAAGGATCATTGTGACGACAAGTGTCCTGGAATATTGTGATGACACGGTTCATGGAGCATTGCGATGACAAGGGCCATGGCGAAATGTGAAGACAGTTGTCATGGGGCTTTGTGATGACAGTGGTCATCTAGAATTGTGAAGAAAGATATCATGGAGCAGTGGGATGACGGGGGCCATGGAGCATTGTGATGACAGGGGTTATGGGGCATTGTGATGACACGGACATGGAACATTATGATGACAAGAATTCTGGAGCATTGTGATAAATAGGGCATGGACCATTGTGATTAGAGGGGCCAAGGAGCATTCTGATGACAACGGCATGGAGCATTTTGATGACCAGGGTCATCGAGCATTGTGATGACAGTGGTCATGAAGCATTGTGATGAATGTGGTCATGGATCATTGTGATGACAAGTGTCGTGGAGCATTGTGATGACAGGTCTCATAGAGCATTTTGATGACACGGTTATGGAATATTGTGATGACCAGAATTCTGTAGCACTGTGATGAAAAGGGAATGGAGCATTGTGATTACAGGGGTCATGGAGCATTGTGATGACAATTGTTCTAGAACATTGCGATGACAGGGATCATGGAGCATAGTGATGAAAGGGGCCATGGAGCATTGTGATGACAGGCGTCATGGGACATTGTGTTGACAGTGGTCTTGGAGCATTGTTAGAAAGGGAACATGGAGCAATTTGATTTCAGGGGATATGAAAAATTGTGAATACATAGGCCATGGAGTATTCAGATGAATGTGGGCAAGGATCATTGTGACGACAAGTGTCCTGGCATATTGTGATGACACGGTTCATGGAGCATTGCGATGACAAGGGCCATGGCGAAATGTGAAGACAGTTGTCATGGGGCTTTGTGATGACAGTGGTCATCTAGAATTGTGAAGAAAGATATCATGGAGCAGTGGGATGACGGGGGCCATGGAGCATTGTGATGACAGGGGTTATGGGGCATTGTGATGACACGGACATGGAACATTATGATGACAAGAATTCTGGAGCATTGTGATAAATAGGGCATGGACCATTGTGATTAGAGGGGCCAAGGAGCATTCTGATGACAACGGCATGGAGCATTGTGATGACCAGGGTCATCGAGCATTGTGATGACAGTGGTCATGAAGCATTGTGATGAATGTGGTCATGGATCATTGTGATGACAAGTGTCGTGGAGCATTGTGATGACAGGGGTCATAGAGCATTGTGATGACACGGTTATGGAATATTGTGATGACCAGAATTCTGTAGCACTGTGATGAAAAGGGAATGGAGCATTGTGATTACAGGGGTCATGGAGCATTGTGATGACAATTGTTCTAAAACATTGTGAAGACAGGGATCATGGAGCATAGTGATGAAAGGGGCCATGGAGCATTGTGATGACAGGCGTCATGGGACAATGTGTTGACAGTGGTCTTGAATCATTGTTAGAAAGGGAACATGGAGCAATTTGATTTCAGGGGCCATGAAAAATTGTGAATACATAGGCCATGGATTATTCAGATGAATGTGGTCAAGGATCATTGTGATGAAAAGTGTCCTGGAATATTATGATGACACGGTTCATGGAGCATTGCGATGACAAGGGCCATGGCGAAATGTGAAGACAGGTGTCATGGGACTTTGTGATGACAGTGGTCATCTAGAATTGTGAAGAAAGATATCATGGAGCACTGGGATGACAGGGGCCATGGAGCATTGTGATGACAGGGGTCATGGGGCATTGTGATGACACGGCCATGGAACATTACGATGACAAGAATTCTGGAGCATTGTGATAAAAAGGGCATGGACCACTGTGATTAGAGGGGCCAAGGAGCATTCTGATGACAACGGCATGGAGCATTTTGATGACAAGTTTCATCGAGCATTGTGATGATAGTGGTCATGAAGCATTGTGATGAATGTGGTCATGGATCGTTGTGATGAAAAGTGTCGTGGAGCATTGTGATGACAGGTCTCATAGAGCATTTTGATGACACGGTTATGGAATATTGTGATGACCAGAATTCTGTAGCACTGTGATGAAAAGGGAATGGAGCATTGTGATTACAGGGGTCATGGAGCATTGTGATGACAATTGTTCTAGAACATTGCGATGACAGGGATCATGGAGCATAGTGATGAAAGGGGCCATGGAGCATTGTGATGACAGGCGTCATGGGATATTGTGTTGACAGTGGTCTTGGAGCATTGTTAGAAAGGGAACATGGAGCAATTTGATTTCAGGTGCCATGAACAATTGTGAATACATAGGCCATGGAGTATTCAGATGAATGTGGTCAAGGATCATTGTGAAGAAAAGTGTACTGGAATATTGTGATGACACGGTTCATGGAACATTGCGATGACAAGGGCCATGGCGAAATGTGAAGACAGGTGTCATGGGGCATTGTGATGACAGTGGTCATCTAGAATTGTGAAGAAAGATATCATGGAGCACTGGGATGACAGGGGCCATGGAGCATTGTGATGACATGGGTCATGGGGCATTGTGATGACACGGCCATGGAACATTATGATGACAAGAATTCTGGAGCATTGTGATAAATAGGGCATGGACCATTGTGATTAGAAGGGCCAAGGAGCATTCTGATGACAACGGCATGGAGCATTGTGATGACAATGTTCATCGAGCATTGTGATGACAGTGGTCATGAATCATTGTGATGAATGTGGTCATGGATCATTGTGATGACAAGAGTCGTGGAGCATTGTGATGACAGGGGTCATAGAGCATTGTGATGACACGGTTATGGAATATTGTGATGACCAGAATTCTGTAGCACTGAGATGAAAAGGGAATGGAGCATTGTGATGGCAGGCGTCATGGGACAATGTGTTGACAGTGGTCTTGGATCACTTTTAGAAAGGGAACATGGAGCAATTTGATTTCAGGGGCCATGAAAAATTGTGAATACATAGGCCATGGAGTATTCAGATGAATGTGGTCAAGGATCATTGTGATGAAATGTGTCCTGGAATATTGTGAGGACACGGTTCATGGAGCATTGCGATGACAAGGGCCATGGCGAAATGTGAAGACAGGTGTCATGGGGCATTGTGATGACAGTGGTCATCTAGAATTGTGAAGAAAGATATCATGGAGCACTTGGATGACAGGGGCCATGGAACATTGTGATGACAGGGGTCATGGGGCATTGTGATGACACCGCCATGGAACATTATGTTGACAAGAATTCTGGAGCATTGTGATAAAATGGGCATGGACCATTGTGATTAGAGGGGCCAAGGAGCATTCTGATGACAACGGCATGGAGCATTGTGATGACAGGGGTCATCGAGCATTGTGATGACAGTGGTCATGAAGCATTGTGATGAATGTGGTCATGGATCATTGTGATGACAAGTGTCGTGGAGCATTGTGATGACAGGGGTCATAGAGCATTGTGATGACACGGTTATGGAATATTGTGATGACCAGAATTCTGTAGCACTGTGATGAAAATGGAATGGAGCATTGTGATTACAGGGGTCATGGAGCATTGTGATGACCATTGTTCTAGAACATTGTGACGACACGGATCATGGAGCATAGTGATGAAATGGGCCATGGGGCATTGTGATGACAGGCGTCATGGGACATTGTGTTGACAGTGGTCATGGAGAATTGTTAGAAAGGGAACATGGAGCAATTTGATTTCAGGGGCCATGAAAAATTGTGAATACATAGGCCATGGAGTATTCAGATGAATGTGGTCAAGGATCATTGTGAATACAAGTGTCCCGGAATATTGTGATGACACGGTTCATGGAGCATTGCGATGACAAGGGCCATGGCGAAATGTGATGACAGGTGTCATGGGGCATTGTGATGACAGTGGTCATCTAGAATTGTGAAGAAAGATATCATGGAGCACTGGGATGACAGGGGCCATGGAGCATTGTGATGACAGGGGTCATGGGGCATTGTGATGACACGCCATGGAACATTATGATGTCAAGAATTCTGGAGCATTGTGATAAAAAGGGCATGGACCATTGTGATTAGAGGGGCCAAGGAGCATTCTGATGACAACGGCATGGAGCATTGTGATGACCAGGGTCATCGAGCATTGTGATGACAGTGGTCATGAAGCATTGTGATGAATGTGGTCATGGATCATTGTGATGACAAGTGTCGTGGATCATTGTGATGACAGGGGTCATAGAGCATTGTGATGACACGGTTATAGAATATTGTGATGACCAGAATTCTGTAGCACTGAGATGAAAAGGGAATGGAGCATTGTGATTACAGGGGTCATGGAGCATTGTGATGACAATTGTTCTAGAACATTGTGAAGACAGGGATCATGGATCATAGTGATGAAAAGGGCCATGGAGCATTGTGATGACAGGCGTCATGGGACAATGTGTTGACAGTGGTCTTGGATCATTGTTAGAAAGGGAACATGGAGCAATTTGATTTCAGGGGCCATGAAAAATTGTGAATACATAGGCCATGGAGTATTCAGATGAATGTGGTCAAGGATCATTGTGATGAAAAGTGTCCTGGAATATTGTGATGACACGGTTCATGGAGCATTGCAATGACAAGGGCGATGGCGAAATGTGAAGACAGGTGTCATGGGACATTGTGATGACAGTGGTCATCTAGAATTGTGAAGAAAGATATCATGGAGCACTGGGATGAGAGGGGCCATGGAGCATTGTGATTACAGGCGTCATGGGGCATTGTGATGACACGGCCATGGAACATTATGATGAGAAAATTCTGGAACATTGTGATAAAAAGGGCATGGACCATTGTGATTAGAGGGGCCAAGGAGCATTCTGATGACAACGGCATGGAGCATTGTGATGACCAGGGTCATCGAGCATTGTGATGACAGTGGTCATGAAGCATTGTGATGAATGTGGTCATGGATCATTGTGATGACAAGTGTCGTGGAGCATTGTGATGACAGGGGTCATAGAGCATTATGATGACACGGTTATGGAATATTGTGATGACCAGAATTCTGTAGCACTGTGATGAAAAGGGAATGGAGCATTGTGATTACAGGGGTCATGGAGCATTGTGATGACAATTGTTCTAGAACATTGCGATGACAGGGATCATGGAGCATAGTGATGAAAGGGGCCATGGAGCATTGTGATGACAGGCGTCATGGGACATTGTGTTGACAGTGGTCTTGGAGCATTGTTAGAAAGGGAACATGGAGCAATTTGATTTCAGGGGATATGAAAAATTGTGAACACATAGGCCATGGAGTATTCAGATGAATGTGGGCAAGGATCATTGTGACGACAAGTGTCCTGGCATATTGTGATGACACGGTTCATGGAGCATTGCGATGACAAGGGCCATGGCGAAATGTGAAGACAGTTGTCATGGGGCTTTGTGATGACAGTGGTCATCTAGAATTGTGAAGAAAGATATCATGGAGCAGTGGGATGACGGGGGCCATGGAGCATTGTGATGACAGGGGTTATGGGGCATTGTGATGACACGGACATGGAACATTATGATGACAAGAATTCTGGAGCATTGTGATAAATAGGGCATGGACCATTGTGATTAGAGGGGCCAAGGAGCATTCTGATGACAACGGCATGGAGCATTGTGATGACAATGTTCATCGAGCATTGTGATGACAGTGGTCATGAAGCATTGTGATGAATGTGGTCATGGATCATTGTGATGACAAGAGTCGTGGAGCATTGTGATGACAGGGGTCATAGAGCATTGTGATGACACGGTTATGGAATATTGTGATGACCAGAATTCTGTAGCACTGAGATGAAAAGGGAATGGAGCATTGTGATGACAGGCGTCATGGGACAATGTGTTGACAGTGGTCTTGGATCATTGTTAGAAAGGGAACATGGAGCAATTTGATTTCAGGGGCCATGAAAAATTGTGAATACATAGGCCATGGAGTATTCAGATGAATGTGGTCAAGGATCATTGTGATGAAAAGTGCCCTGGAATATTGTGAGGACACGGTTCATGGAGCATTGCAAATACAAGGGCCATGGCGAAATGTGAAGACAGGTGTCATGGGGCATTGTGATGACAGTGGTCATCTAGAATTGTGAAGAAAGATATCATGGAGCACTTGGATGACAGGGGCCATGGAACATTGTGATGACAGGGGTCATGGGGCATTGTGATGACACCGCCATGGAACATTATGTTGACAAGAATTCTGGAGCATTGTGATAAAATGGGCATGGACCATTGTGATTAGAGGGGCCAAGGAGCATTCTGATGACAACGGCATGGAGCATTGTGATGACAGGGGTCATCGAGCATTGTGATGACAGTGGTCATGAAGCATTGTGATGAATGTGGTCATGGATCATTGTGATGACAAGTGTCGTGGAGAATTGTGATGACAGGGGTCACAGAGCATTGTGATGACACGGTTATGGAATATTGTGATGACCAGAATTCTGTAGCACTGTGATGAAAATGGAATGGAGCATTGTGATTACAGGGGTCATGGAGCATTTTGATGACCATTGTTCTAGAACATTGTGACGACAGGGATCATGGAGCATAGTGATGAAAGGGG
Organism: Eschrichtius robustus; assembly: GCF_028021215.1. Classification (NCBI taxonomy): domain Eukaryota; kingdom Metazoa; phylum Chordata; class Mammalia; order Artiodactyla; family Eschrichtiidae; genus Eschrichtius; species Eschrichtius robustus. The sequence goes on from NW_027175412.1 coordinate 1,766,696, forward strand.
CCATGGGGCATTGTGATGACAGGCGTCATCGGACATTGTGTTGACAGTGGTCATGGAGAATTGTTAGAAAGGGAACATGGAGCAATTTGATTTCAGGGGCCATGAAAAATTGTGAATACATAGGCCATGGAGTATTCAGATGAATGTGGTCAAGGATCATTGTGACAAAAAGTGTCCTGGAATATTGTGATGACACGGTTCATGGAGCATTGCGATGAAAAGGGCCATGGCGAAATGTGATGAGAGTGGTCATCTAGAATTGTGAAGTAAGATATCATGGAGCCCTGGCATGATAGGGGCCATGGAGCATTGTGATGACAGGGGTCATGGGGCATTGTGATGACACGGCAATGGAACATTATGATGACAACAATTCTGGAGCATTGTGATAAAAAGGGCATGGACCATTGTGATTAGAGGGGTCAAGGAGCATTCTGATGACAACGGCATGGAGCATTGTGAAGACCAGGGTCATCGAGCATTGTGATGACAGTGGTCATGAAGCATTGTGATGAATGTGGTCATGGATCATTGTGATGACAAGTGTCGTGGAGCATTGTGATGAAAGGGTTCATAGAGCATTGTGATGACACGGTTATGGAGTATTGTGATGACCAGAATTCTGTAGCACTGTGATGAAAAGGGAATGGAGCATTGTGATTACAGTGGTCATGGAGCATTGTGATGACAATTGTTTTAGAACATTGTGAAGACAGGGATCGTGGAGCATAGTGATGAAAGGGGCCATGGAGCATTGTGATGACAGGCGTCATGGGACAATGTGTTGACAGTGGTCATGGAGCATTGTTAGAAAGGGAACATGGAGCAATTTGACTTCAGGGGATATGAAAAATTGTGAATACATAGGCCATGGAGTATTCAGATGAATGTGGGCAAGGATCATTGTGACGACAAGTGTCCTGGCATATTGTGATGACACGGTTCATGGAGCATTGCGATGACAAGGGCCATGGCGAAATGTGAAGACAGTTGTCATGGGGCTTTGTGATGACAGTGGTCATCTAGAATTGTGAAGAAAGATATCATGGAGCAGTGGGATGACGGGGGCCATGGAGCATTGTGATGACAGGGGTTATGGGGCATTGTGATGACACGGACATGGAACATTATGATGACAAGAATTCTGGAGCATTGTGATAAATAGGGCATGGACCATTGTGATTAGAGGGGCCAAGGAGCATTCTGATGACAACGGCATGGAGCATTTTGATGACAAGTTTCATCGAGCATTGTGATGATAGTGGTCATGAAGCATTGTGATGAATGTGGTCATGGATCATTGTGATGACAAGTGTCGTGGAGCATAGTGATGACAGGTCTCATAGAGCATTTTGATGACACGGTTATGGAATATTGTGATGACCAGAATTCTGTAGCACTGTGATGAAAAGGGAATGGAGCATTGTGATTACAGGGGTCATGGAGCATTGTGATGACAATTGTTCTACAACATTTCGATGACAGGGATCATGGAGCATAGTGATGAAAGGGGCCATGGAGCATTGTGATGACAGGGGTCATGGGACATTGTGTTGACAGTGGTCTTGGAGCATTGTTAGAAAGGGAACATGGAGCAATTTGATTTCAGGGGATATGAAAAATTGTGAATACATAGGCCATGGAGTATTCAGATGAATGTGGGCAAGGATCATTGTGACGACAAGTGTCCTGGCATATTGTGATGACACGGTTCATGGAGCATTGCGATGACAAGGGCCATGGCGAAATGTGAAGACAGTTGTCATGGGGCTTTGTGATGACAGTGGTCATCTAGAATTGTGAAGAAAGATATCATGGAGCAGTGGGATGACGGGGGCCATGGAGCATTGTGATAACAGGGGTTATGGGGCATTGTGATGACACGGACATGGAACATTATGATGACAAGAATTCTGGAGCATTGTGATAAATAGGGCATGGACCATTGTGATTAGAGGGGCCAAGGAGCATTCTGATGACAACGGCATGGAGCATTGTGATGACCAGGGTCATCGAGCATTGTGATGACAGTGGTCATGAAGCATTGTGATGAATGTGGTCATGGATCATTGTGATGAGAAGTGTCGTGGAGCATTGTGATGACAGGGGTCATAGAGCATTGTGATGACACGGTTATGGAATATTGTGATGACCAGAATTCTGTAGCACTGTGATGAAAAGGGAATGGAGCATTGTGATTACAGGGGTCATGGAGCATTGTGATGACAATTGTTCTAAAACATTGTGAAGACAGGGATCATGGAGCATAGTGATGAAAGGGGCCATGGAGCATTGTGATAACAGGCGTCATGGGATATTGTGTTGACAGTGGTCTTGGAGCATTGTTAGAAAGGGAACATGGAGCAATTTGATTTCAGGGGCCATGAACAATTGTGAATACATAGGCGATGGAGTATTCAGATGAATGTGGTCAAGGATCATTGTGACAAAAAGCGTCCTGGAATATTGTGATGACACGGTTCATGGAACATTGCGATGACAAGGGCCATGGGGAAATGTGAAGACAGGTGTCATGGGGCATTGTGATGACAGTGGTCATCTAGAATTGTGAAGAAAGATATCATGGAGCACTGGGATGACAGGGGCCATGGAGCATTGTGATGACATGGGTCATGGGGCATTGTGATGACACGGCCATGGAATATTATGATGACAAGAATTCTGGTGCATTGTGATAAATAGGGCATGGACCATTGTGATTAGAAGGGCCAAGGAGCATTCTGATGACAACGGCATGGAGCATTGTGATGACAATATTCATCGAGCATTGTGATGACAGTGGTCATGAAGCATTGTGATGAATGTGGTCATGGATCATTGTGATGACAAGAGTCGTGGAGCATTGTGATGACAGGGGTCATAGAGCATTGTGATGACACGGTTATGGAATATTGTGATGACAAGAATTCTGTAGCACTGAGATGAAAAGGGAATGGAGCATTGTGATGACAGTCGTCATGGGACAATGTGTTGACAGTGGTCTTGGATCACTGTTAGAAAGGGAACATGGAGCAATTTGATTTCAGGGGCGATGAAAAATTGTGAATACATAGGCCATGGAGTATTGAGATGAATGTGGTCAAGGATCATTGTGACAAAAAGTGTCCTGGAATATTGTGATGACACGGTTCATGGAGCATTGCGATGACAAAGGCCATGGCGAAATGTGAAGACAGGTCATGGGGCATTGTGATGACAGTGGTCATCTAGAATTGTGAAGAAAGATATCATGAAGCACTGGGATGACAGGGGCCATGGAGCATTGTGATGACAGGCGTCATGGTGCATTGTGATGACACGGCCATGGAACATTATGATGACAAGAATTCTGGAACATTGTGATAAAAAGGGCATGGACCATTGTGATTAGAGGGGCCAAGGAGCATTCTGATGACAACGGCATGGAGCATTGTGATGACCAGGGTCATCGAGCATTGTGATGACAGTGGTCATGAAGCATTGTGATGAATGTGGTCATGGATCATTGTGATGACAAGTGTCGTGGAGCATTGTGATGACAGGGGTCATAGAGCATTGTGATGACACGGTTATGGAATATTGTGATGACCAGAATTCTGTAGCACTGTGATGAAAAGGGAATGGAGCATTGTGAGTACAGGGGTCATGGAGCATTGTGATGACAATTGTTCTAGAACATTGTGAAGACAGGGATCATGGAGCATAGTGATGAAAGGGGCCATGGAGCATTGTGATGACAGGCATCATGGGACAATGTGTTGACAGTTCTCATGGAGCATTGTTAGAAAGGGAACATGGAGCAATTTGATTTCAGGGGCCATGAAAAATTGTGAATACATAGGCCATGGAGTATTCAGATGAATGTGGTCAAGGATCATTGTGACGAAAATTGTCCTGGAATATTGTGATGACACGTTTCATGGAGCATTGCGATGATAAGAGCCATGGAGAAATGTGAAGACAGGTGTCATGGGGCATTGTGATGACAGTGGTCATCTAGAATTGTGAAGAAAGATATCATGGAGCACTGGGATGACAGGGGCCAGGGAACATTGTGATGACAGGGGTCATGGGGCATTGTGATGACACGGCCATGGAACATTATGATGACAAGAATTCTGGAGCATTGTGATAAAAAGGGCATGGACCATTGTGATTAGAGGGGCCAAGGTGCATTCTGATGACAACGGCATGGAGCATTGTGATGACCAGTGTCATCGAGCATTGTGATGACAGTGGTCATGAAGCATTGTGATGAATGTGGTCATGGATCATTGTGATGACAAGTGTCGTGGAGCATTGTGATGACAGGGGTCATAGAGCATTGTGAGGACACGGCTATGGAATATTGTGATGACCAGAATTCTGTAGCCCTGTGATGAAAATGGAATGGAGCATTGTGAGTACAGGGGTCATGGAGCATTGTGATGACAATTGTTCTAGAACATTGTGAAGACAGGGATCATGGAGCATAGTGATGAAAGGGGCCATGGAGCATTGTGATGACAGGCGTCATGGGACAATGTGTTGACAGTTGTCATAGAGCATTGTTAGAAAGTGAACATGGAGCAATTTGATTTCAGGGGCCATGAAAAATTGTGAATACATAGGCCATGGAGTATTCAGATGAATGTGGTCAAGGATCATTGTGACTACAAGTGTCCTGGAATATTGTGATGACACGGTTCATGGAGCATTGCGATGACAAGGGCCATGGCGAAATGTGAAGACAGGTGTCATGGGGCATTGTGATGACAGTGGTCATCTAGAATTGTGAAGAAAGATATCATGGAGCACTGGGATGACAGGGGCCATGGAGCATTGTGATGACAGGGGTCATGGGGCATTCTGATGACACGGCCATGGAACATTATGATGACAAGAATTCTGGAACATTGTGATAAAAAGGGCATGGACCATTGTGATTAGAGGGGCCAAGGAGCATTCTGATGACAACGGCATGGAGCATTGTGATGACCAGGGTCATCGAGCATTGTGATGACAGTGGTCATGAAGCATTGTGATGAATGTGGTCATGGATCATTGTGATGACAAGTGTCGTGGAGCATTGTGATGACAGGGGTCATAGAGCATTGTGATGACACGGTTATGGAATATTGTGATGACCAGAATTCTGTAGCACTGTGATGAAAAGGGAATGGAGCATTGTGAGTACAGGGGTCATGGAGCATTGTGATGACAATTGTTCTAGATCATTGTGAAGACAGGGATCATGGAGCATAGTGATGAAAGGGGACATGGAGCATTGTGATGACAGGCGTCATGGGACAATGTGTTGACAGTTGTCATGGAGTATTGTTAGAAAGGGAACATGGAGCAATTTGATTTCAGGGGCCAGGAAAAATTGTGACTACATAGGCCATGGAGTATTCAGATGAATGTGGTCAAGGATCATTGTGACAAAAAGTTTACTGGAATATTGTGATGACACGGTTCATGGAGCATTGCAATGACAAGGGCCATGGCGAAATGTGAAGACAGGTGTCATGGGGCATTGTGATGACAGTGGTCATCTAGAATTGTGAAGAAAGATATCATGGAGCACTGGGATGACAGGGGCCATGGAGCATTGTGATGACATGGGTCATGGGGCATTGTGATGACAGTGGTCATCTAGAATTGTGAAGAAAGATATCATGGAGCACTGGGATGACAGGGGCCAGGGAACATTGTGATGACAGGGGTCATGGGGCATTGTGATGACACGGCCATGGAACATTATAATGACAAGAATTCTGGAGCATTGTGATAAAAAGGGCATGGACCATTGTGATTAGAGGGGCCAAGGAGCATTCTGATGACAACGGCATGGAGCATTGTGATGACCAGGGTCATCGAGCATTGTGATGACAGTGGTCATGAAGCATTGTGATGAATGTGTTCATGGATCATTGTGATGACAAGTGTCGTGGAGCATTGTGATGACAGGGGTCATAGAGCATTGTGAGGACACGGCTATGGAATATTGTGATGACCAGAATTCTGTAGCCCTGTGATGAAAAGGGAATGGAGCATTGTGAGTACAGGGGTCATGGAGCATTGTGATGACATTTGTTCTAGAACATTGTGAAGACAGGGATCATGGAGCATAGTGATGAAAGGGGCCATGGAGCATTGTGATGACAGGCGTCATGGGACAATGTGTTGACAGTTGTCATAGAGCATTGTTAGAAAGTGAACATGGAGCAATTTGATTTCAGGGGCCATGAAAAATTGTGAATACATAGGCCATGGAGTATTCAGATGAATGTGGTCAAGGATCATTGTGACTACAAGTGTCCTGGAATATTGTGATGACACGGTTCATGGAGCATTGCGATGACAAGGGCCATGGCGAAATGTGAAGACAGGTGTCATGGGGCATTGTGATGACAGTGGTCATCTAGAATTGTGAAGAAAGATATCATGGAGCACTGGGATGACAGGGGCCTGCAGCATTGTGATGACAGGGGTCATGGGGCATTCTGATGACACGGCCATGGAACATTATGATGACAAGAATTCTGGAACATTGTGATAAATTGGGCATGGACCATTGTGATTAGAGGGGCCAAGGAGCATTCTGATGACAACGGCATGGAACATTGTGATGACCAGTGTCATCGAGCATTGTGATGACAGTGGTCATGAAGCATTGTGATGAATGTGGTCATGGATCATTGTGATGACAAGTGTCGTGGAGCATTGTGATGACAGGGGTCATAGAGCATTGTGATGACACGGTTATGGAATATTGTGATGACCAGAATTCTGTAGCACTGTGATGAAAAGGGAATGGAGCATTGTGAGTACAGGGGTCATGGAGCATTGTGATGACAATTGTTCTAGAACATTGTGAAGACAGGGATCATGGAGCATAGTGATGAAAGGGGCCATGGAGCATTGTGATGACAGGCATCATGGGACAATGTGTTGACAGTTCTCATGGAGCATTGTTAGAAAGGGAACATGGAGCAATTTGATTTCAGGGGCCATGAAAAATTGTGAATACATAGGCCATGGAGTATTCAGATGAATGTGGTCAAGGATCATTGTGACGAAAATTGTCCTGGAATATTGTGATGACACGTTTCATGGAGCATTGCGATGATAAGAGCCATGGAGAAATGTGAAGACAGGTGTCATGGGGCATTGTGATGACAGTGGTCATCTAGAATTGTGAAGAAAGATATCATGGAGCACTGGGATGACAGGGGCCAGGGAACATTGTGATGACAGGGGTCATGGGGCATTGTGATGACACGGCCATGGAACATTATGATGACAAGAATTCTGGAGCATTGTGATAAAAAGGGCATGGACCATTGTGATTAGAGGGGCCAAGGTGCATTCTGATGACAACGGCATGGAGCATTGTGATGACCAGTGTCATCGAGCATTGTGATGACAGTGGTCATGAAGCATTGTGATGAATGTGGTCATGGATCATTGTGATGACAAGTGTCGTGGAGCATTGTGATGACAGGGGTCATAGAGCATTGTGAGGACACGGCTATGGAATATTGTGATGACCAGAATTCTGTAGCCCTGTGATGAAAATGGAATGGAGCATTGTGAGTACAGGGGTCATGGAGCATTGTGATGACAATTGTTCTAGAACATTGTGAAGACAGGGATCATGGAGCATAGTGATGAAAGGGGCCATGGAGCATTGTGATGACAGGCGTCATGGGACAATGTGTTGACAGTTGTCATAGAGCATTGTTAGAAAGTGAACATGGAGCAATTTGATTTCAGGGGCCATGAAAAATTGTGAATACATAGGCCATGGAGTATTCAGATGAATGTGGTCAAGGATCATTGTGACTACAAGTGTCCTGGAATATTGTGATGACACGGTTCATGGAGCATTGCGATGACAAGGGCCATGGCGAAATGTGAAGACAGGTGTCATGGGGCATTGTGATGACAGTGGTCATCTAGAATTGTGAAGAAAGATATCATGGAGCACTGGGATGACAGGGGCCATGGAGCATTGTGATGACAGGGGTCATGGGGCATTCTGATGACACGGCCATGGAACATTATGATGACAAGAATTCTGGAACATTGTGATAAAAAGGGCATGGACCATTGTGATTAGAGGGGCCAAGGAGCATTCTGATGACAACGGCATGGAGCATTGTGATGACCAGGGTCATCGAGCATTGTGATGACAGTGGTCATGAAGCATTGTGATGAATGTGGTCATGGATCATTGTGATGACAAGTGTCGTGGAGCATTGTGATGACAGGGGTCATAGAGCATTGTGATGACACGGTTATGGAATATTGTGATGACCAGAATTCTGTAGCACTGTGATGAAAAGGGAATGGAGCATTGTGAGTACAGGGGTCATGGAGCATTGTGATGACAATTGTTCTAGATCATTGTGAAGACAGGGATCATGGAGCATAGTGATGAAAGGGGACATGGAGCATTGTGATGACAGGCGTCATGGGACAATGTGTTGACAGTTGTCATGGAGTATTGTTAGAAAGGGAACATGGAGCAATTTGATTTCAGGGGCCAGGAAAAATTGTGAATACATAGGCCATGGAGTATTCAGATGAATGTGGTCAAGGATCATTGTGACAAAAAGTTTACTGGAATATTGTGATGACACGGTTCATGGAGCATTGCAATGACAAGGGCCATGGCGAAATGTGAAGACAGGTGTCATGGGGCATTGTGATGACAGTGGTCATCTAGAATTGTGAAGAAAGATATCATGGAGCACTGGGATGACAGGGGCCATGGAGCATTGTGATGACATGGGTCATGGGGCATTGTGATGACAGTGGTCATCTAGAATTGTGAAGAAAGATATCATGGAGCACTGGGATGACAGGGGCCAGGGAACATTGTGATGACAGGGGTCATGGGGCATTGTGATGACACGGCCATGGAACATTATAATGACAAGAATTCTGGAGCATTGTGATAAAAAGGGCATGGACCATTGTGATTAGAGGGGCCAAGGAGCATTCTGATGACAACGGCATGGAGCATTGTGATGACCAGGGTCATCGAGCATTGTGATGACAGTGGTCATGAAGCATTGTGATGAATGTGTTCATGGATCATTGTGATGACAAGTGTCGTGGAGCATTGTGATGACAGGGGTCATAGAGCATTGTGAGGACACGGCTATGGAATATTGTGATGACCAGAATTCTGTAGCCCTGTGATGAAAAGGGAATGGAGCATTGTGAGTACAGGGGTCATGGAGCATTGTGATGACATTTGTTCTAGAACATTGTGAAGACAGGGATCATGGAGCATAGTGATGAAAGGGGCCATGGAGCATTGTGATGACAGGCGTCATGGGACAATGTGTTGACAGTTGTCATAGAGCATTGTTAGAAAGTGAACATGGAGCAATTTGATTTCAGGGGCCATGAAAAATTGTGAATACATAGGCCATGGAGTATTCAGATGAATGTGGTCAAGGATCATTGTGACTACAAGTGTCCTGGAATATTGTGATGACACGGTTCATGGAGCATTGCGATGACAAGGGCCATGGCGAAATGTGAAGACAGGTGTCATGGGGCATTGTGATGACAGTGGTCATCTAGAATTGTGAAGAAAGATATCATGGAGCACTGGGATGACAGGGGCCTGCAGCATTGTGATGACAGGGGTCATGGGGCATTCTGATGACACGGCCATGGAACATTATGATGACAAGAATTCTGGAACATTGTGATAAATTGGGCATGGACCATTGTGATTAGAGGGGCCAAGGAGCATTCTGATGACAACGGCATGGAACATTGTGATGACCAGTGTCATCGAGCATTGTGATGACAGTGGTCATGAAGCATTGTGATGAATGTGGTCATGGATCATTGTGATGACAAGTGTCGTGGAGCATTGTGATGACAGGGGTCATAGAGCATTGTGATGACACGGTTATGGAATATGGTGATAACCAGAATTCTGTAGCACTGTGATGAAAAGGGAATGGAGCATTGTGAGTACAGGGGTCATGGAGCATTGTGATGACAATTGTTCTAGAACATTGTGAAGACAGGGATCATGGAGCATAGTGATGAAAGGGGACATGGAGCATTGTGATGACAGGCGTCATGGGACAATGTGTTGACAGTTGTCATGGAGCATTGTTAGAAAGGGAACATGGAGCAATTTGATTTCAGGGGCCAGGAAAAATTGTGAATACATAGGCCATGGAGTATTCAGATGAATGTGGTCAAGGATCATTGTGACAAAAAGTTTACTGGAATATTGTGATGACACGGTTCATGGAGCATTGCAATGACAAGGGCCATGGCGAAATGTGAAGACAGGTGTCATGGGGCATTGTGATGACAGTGGTCATCTAGAATTGTGAAGAAAGATATCATGGAGCACTGGGATGACAGGGGCCAGGGAACATTGTGATGACAGGGGTCATGGGGCATTGTGATGACACGGCCATGGAACATTATGATGACAAGAATTCTGGAGCATTGTGATAAAAAGGGCATGGACCATTGTGATTAGAGGGGCCAAGGAGCATTCTGATGACAACGGCATGGAGCATTGTGATGACCAGGGTCATCGAGCATTGTGATGACAGTGGTCATGAAGCATTGTGATGAATGTGGTCATGGATCATTGTGATGACAAGTGTCCTGGAGCATTGTGATGACAGGGGTCATAGAGCATTGTGAGGACACGGCTATGGAATATTGTGATGACCAGAATTCTGTAGCCCTGTGATGAAAAGGGAATGGAGCATTGTGAGTACAGGGGTCATGGAGCATTGTGATGACAATTGTTCTAGAACATTGTGAAGACAGGGATCATGGAGCATAGTGATGAAAGGGGCCATGGAGCATTGTGATGACAGGCGTCATGGGACAATGTGTTGACAGTTGTCATAGAGCATTGTTAGAAAGTGAACATGGAGCAATTTGATTTCAGGGGCCATGAAAAATTGTGAATACATAGGCCATGGAGTATTCAGATGAATGTGGTCAAGGATCATTGTGACTACAAGTGTCCTGGAATATTGTGATGACACGGTTCATGGAGCATTGCGATGACAAGGGCCATGGCGAAATGTGAAGACAGGTGTCATGGGGCATTGTGATGACAGTGGTCATCTAGAATTGTGAAGAAAGATATCATGGAGCACTGGGATGACAGGGGCCTGGAGCATTGTGATGACAGGGGTCATGGGGCATTCTGATGACACGGCCATGGAACATTATGATGACAAGAATTCTGGAACATTGTGATAAATAGGGCATGGACCATTGTGATTAGAGGGGCCAAGGAGCATTCTGATGACAACGGCATGGAACATTGTGATGACCAGTGTCATCGAGCATTGTGATGACAGTGGTCATGAAGCATTGTGATGAATGTGGTCATGGATCATTGTGATGACAAGTGTCGTGGAGCATTGTGATGACAGGGGTCATAGAGCATTGTGATGACACGGTTATGGAATATTGTAATGACCAGAATTCTGTAGCACTGTGATGAAAAGGGAATGGAGCATTGTGAGTACAGGGGTCATGGAGCATTGTGATGACAATTGTTCTAGAACATTGTGAAGACAGGGATCATGGAGCATAGTGATGAAAGGGGACATGGAGCATTGTGATGACAGGCGTCATGGGACAATGTGTTGACAGTTGTCATGGAGCATTGTTAGAAAGGGAACATGGAGCAATTTGATTTCAGGGGCCAGGAAAAATTGTGAATACATAGGCCATGGAGTATTCAGATGAATGTGGTCAAGGATCATTGTGACAAAAAGTTTACTGGAATATTGTGATGACACGGTTCATGGAGCATTGCAATGACAAGGGCCATGGCGAAATGTGAAGACAGGTGTCATGGGGCATTGTGATGACAGTGGTCATCTAGAATTGTGAAGAAAGATATCATGGAGCACTGGGATGACAGGGGCCAGGGAACATTGTGATGACAGGGGTCATGGGGCATTGTGATGACACGGCCATGGAACATTATGATGACAAGAATTCTGGAGCATTGTGATAAAAAGGGCATGGACCATTGTGATTAGAGGGGCCAAGGAGCATTCTGATGACAACGGCATGGAGCATTGTGATGACCAGGGTCATCGAGCATTGTGATGACAGTGGTCATGAAGCATTGTGATGAATGTGGTCATGGATCATTGTGATGACAAGTGTCGTGGAGCATTGTGATGACAGGGGTCATAGAGCATTGTGAGGACACGGCTATGGAATATTGTGATGACCAGAATTCTGTAGCCCTGTGATGAAAAGGGAATGGAGCATTGTGAGTACAGGGGTCATGGAGCATTGTGATGACAATTGTTCTAGAACATTGTGAAGACAGGGATCATGGAGCATAGTGATGAAAGGGGCCATGGAGCATTGTGATGACAGGCGTCATGGGACAATGTGTTGACAGTTGTCATAGAGCATTGTTAGAAAGTGAACATGGAGCAATTTGATTTCAGGGGCCATGAAAAATTGTGAATACATAGGCCATGGAGTATTCAGATGAATGTGGTCAAGGATCATTGTGACTACAAGTGTCCTGGAATATTGTGATGACACGGTTCATGGAGCATTGCGATGACAAGGGCCATGGCGAAATGTGAAGACAGGTGTCATGGGGCATTGTGATGACAGTGGTCATCTAGAATTGTGAAGAAAGATATCATGGAGCACTGGGATGACAGGGGCCATGGAGCATTGTGATGACAGGGGTCATGGGGCATTCTGATGACACGGCCATGGAACATTATGATGACAAGAATTCTGGAACATTGTGATAAAAAGGGCATGGACCATTGTGATTAGAGGGGCCAAGGAGCATTCTGATGACAACGGCATGGAGCATTGTGATGACCAGGGTCATCGAGCATTGTGATGACAGTGGTCATGAAGCATTGTGATGAATGTGGTCATGGATCATTGTGATGACAAGTGTCGTGGAGCATTGTGATGACAGGGGTCATAGAGCATTGTGATGACACGGTTATGGAATATTGTGATGACCAGAATTCTGTAGCACTGTGATGAAAAGGGAATGGAGCATTGTGAGTACAGGGGTCATGGAGCATTGTGATGACAATTGTTCTAGAACATTGTGAAGACAGGGATCATGGAGCATAGTGATGAAAGGGGACATGGAGCATTGTGATGACAGGCGTCATGGGACAATGTGTTGACAGTTGTCATGGAGCATTGTTAGAAAGGGAACATGGAGCAATTTGATTTCAGGGGCCAGGAAAAATTGTGAATACATAGGCCATGGAGTATTCAGATGAATGTGGTCAAGGATCATTGTGACAAAAAGTTTACTGGAATATTGTGATGACACGGTTCATGGAGCATTGCAATGACAAGGGCCATGGCGAAATGTGAAGACAGGTGTCATGGGGCATTGTGATGACAGTGGTCATCTAGAATTGTGAAGAAAGATATCATGGAGCACTGGGATGACAGGGGCCATGGAGCATTGTGATGACATGGGTCATGGGGCATTGTGATGACAGTGGTCATCTAGAATTGTGAAGAAAGATATCATGGAGCACTGGGATGACAGGGGCTATGGAGCATTGTGATGACATGGGTCATGGGCATTCTGATGACACCGCCATGGAACATTATGATGACAAGAATTCTGGAGCATTGTGATAAAAAGGTCATGGACCATTGTGATTAGAGGGGCCAAGGAGCATTCTGATGACAACAGCATGGAGCATTGTGATGACAAGGGTCATCGAGCATTGTGATGAGAGTGGTCATGAGGCATTGTGATGAATGTGGTCATGGATCCTTGTGATGACAAGTGTCGTGGAGCATTGTGATGACAGGGGTCATAGAGCATTGTGATGACACGGTTATGGAATATTGTGATGACCAGAATTCTGTAGCACTGAGATGAAAAGGGAATGGAGCATTGTGAGTACAGGGGTCATGGAGCATTGTGATGACAATTGTTCTAGAACATTGTGAAGACAGGGATCATGGAGCATAGTGATGAAAGGGGCCATGGAGCATTGTGATGACAGGTGTCATGGGACAATGTATTGACAATGGTCATGGAGCATTGTTAGAAAGGGAACATGGAGCAATTTGATTTCAGGGGCCATGAAAAATTGTGAATACATAGGCCATGGAGTATTCAGATGAATGTGGTCAAGGATCATTGTGACGACAAGTGTCCTGGAATATTGTGATGACACGGTTCATGGAGCATTGCGATGACAAGAGCCATGGCGAAATGTGAAGACAGGTGTCATGGGGCATTGTGATGACAGTGGTCATCTAGAATTGTGAAGAAAGATATCATGGAGCACTGGGATGACAGGGGCAATGAAGCATTGTGATGACAGGCGTCTTGGGGCATTGTGATGACACGGCCATGGAACATTATGATGACAAGAATTCTGGAGCATTGTGATAAAAAGGGCATGGACCATTGTGATTAGAGGGGCCAAGGAGCATTCTGATGACAACGACATGTTGCATTGTGATGACCAGTGTCATCGAGCATTGTGATGACAGTGGTCATGAAGCATTGTGATGAATGTGGTCATGGATCATTTGATGACAAGTGTCGTGGAGCATTGTGATGACAGGGGTCATAGAGCATTGTGATGACACGTTTATGGAATATTGTGATGACCAGAATTCTGTAGCACTGCGATGAAAAGGGAATGGAGCATTGTGAGTACAGGGGTCATGGAGCATTGTGATGACAATTGTTCTAGAACATTGTGAAGACGGGGATCATGGAGCATAGTGATGAAAGGGGCCAAGGAGCATTGTGATGACAGGCGTCATGGGACAATGTGTTGACAGTGGTCTTGGATCATTGTTAGAAACGGAACATGGAGCAATTTGATTTCAGGGGCCATGAAAAATTGTTAATACATAGGCCTTGGAGTATTCAGATGAATGTGGTCAAGGATCATTGTGATGAAAAGTGTCCTGGAATATTGTGATGACACGGTTCATGGAGCATTGCGATGACAAGGGCCATGGCGAAATGTGAAGACAGGTGTCATGGGACATTGTGATTGCAGTGGTCATCTAGAATTGTGAAGAAAGATATCATGGAGCACTGGGATGACAGGGGCCATGGAGCATTGTGATGACAGGGGTCATGGGGCATTGTGATGACACGGCCATGGAACATTATGATGACAAGAATTCTGGAACATTGTGATAAAAAGGGCATGGACCATTGTGATTAGAGGGGCCAAGGAGCATTCTGATGACAACGGCATGGAGCATTGTGATGACCAGGGTCATCGAGCATTGTGATGATAGTGGTCATGAAGCATTGTGATGAATGTGGTCATGGATCATTGTGATGACAAGTGTCGTGGAGCATTGTGATGACAGGGGTCATAGAGCAATGTGATGACACGGTTATGGAATATTGTGATGACCAGAATTCTGTAGCACTGTGATGAAAAGGGAAAGGAGCATTGTGAGTACAGGGGTCAGGAGCATTGTGATGACAATTGTTCTAGAACATTGTGAAGACAGGGATCATGGAGCATAGTGATGAAAGGGGACATGGAGCATTGTGATGACAGGCGTCATGGGACAATGTGTTGACAGTTGTCATGGAGCATTGTTAGAAAGGGAACATGGAGCAATTTGATTTCAGGGGCCACGAAAAATTGTGAATACATAGGCCATGGAGTATTCAGATGAATGTGGTCAAGGATCATTGTGACTACAAGTGTCCTGGAATATTGTGATGACACGGTTCATGGAGCATTGCGATGACAAGCGCCATGGCGAAATGTGAAGACAGGTGTCATGGGGCTTTGTGATGACAGTGGTCATCTAGAATTGTGAAGAAAGATATCATGGAGCACTGGGATGACAGGGGCCATGGAGCATTGTGATGACAGGCGTCATGGGGCATTGTGATGACACGGCCATGGAACATTATGATGACAAGAATTCTGGAACATTGTGATAAAAAGGGCATGGACCATTGTGATTAGAGGGGCCAAGGAGCATTCTGATGACAACGGCATGGAGCATTGTGATGACCAGGGTCATCGAGCATTGTGATGACATTGGTCATGAAGCATTGTGATGAATGTGGTCATGGATCATTGTGATGACAAGTGTCGTGGAGCATTGTGATGACAGGGGTCATAGAGCATTGTGATGACACGGTTATGGAATATTGTGATGACCAGAATTCTGTAGCACTGTGATGAAAAGGGAATGGAGCATTGTGATTACAGGGGTCATGGAGCATTGTGATGACAATTGTTCTACAACATTTCGATGACAGGGATCATGGAGCATAGTGATGAAAGGGGCCATGGAGCATTGTGATGACAGGCGTCATGGGATATTGTGTTGACAGTGGTCTTGGAGCATTGTTAGAAAGGGAACATGGAGCAATTTGATTTCAGGGGCCATGAACAATTGTGAATACATAGGCCATGGAGTATTCAGATGAATGTGGTCAAGGATCATTGTGAAGAAAAGTGTACTGGAATATTGTGATGACACGGTTCATGGAACATTGCGATGACAAGGGCCATGGCGAAATGTGAAGACAGGTGTCATGGGGCATTGTGATGACAGTGGTCATCTAGAATTGTGAAGAAAGATATCATGGAGCACTGGGATGACAGGGGCCATGGAGCATTGTGATGACATGGGTCATGGGGCATTGTGATGACACGGCCATGGAACATTATGATGACAAGAATTCTGGAGCATTGTGATAAATAGGGCATGGACCATTGTGATTAGAAGGGCCAAGGAGCATTCTGATGACAACAGCATGGAGCATTGTGATGACAATGTTCATCGAGCATTGTGATGACAATGGTCATGAAGCATTGTGATGAATGTGGTCATGGATCATTGTGATGACAAGAGTCGTGGAGCATTGTGATGACAGGGGTCATAGAGCATTGTGATGAAACGGTTATGGAATATTGTGATGACCAGAATTCTGTAGCACTGAGATGAAAAGGGAATGGAGCATTGTGATGACAGGCGTCATGGGACAATGTGTTGACAGTGGTCTTGGATCACTGTTAGAAAGGGAACATGGAGCAATTTGATTTCAGGGGCCATGAAAAATTGTGAATACATAGGCCATGGAATATTCAGATGAATGTGGTCAAGGATCATTGTGATGAAAAGTGTCCTGGAATATTGTGAGGACACGGTTCATGGAGCATTGCGATGACAAGGGCCATGGCGAAATGTGAAGACAGGTGTCATGGGGCATTGTGATGACAGTGGTCATCTAGAATTGTGAAGAAAGATATCATGGAGCACTTGGATGACAGGGGCCATGGAACATTGTGATGACAGGGGTCATGGCGCATTGTGATGACACCGCCATGGAACATTATGTTGACAAGAATTCTGGAGCATTGTGATAAAATGGGCATGGACCATTGTGATTAGAGGGGCCAAGGAGCATTCTGATGACAACGGCATGGAGCATTGTGATGACAGGGGTCATCGAGCATTGTGATGACAGTGGTCATGAAGCATTGTGATGAATGTGGTCATGGATCATTGTGATGACAAGTGTCGTGGAGCATTGTGATGACAGGGGTCATAGAGCATTGTGATGACACGGTTATGGAATATTTTGATGACCAGAATTCTGTAGCACTGTGATGAAAATGGAATGGAGCATTGTGATTACAGGGGTCATGGAGCATTGTGATGACCATTGTTCTAGAACATTGTGACGACAGGGATCATGGAGCATAGTGATGAAAGGGGCCATGGGGCATTGTGATGACAGGCGTCATGGGACAATGTGTTGACAGTTGTCATAGAGCATTGTTAGAAAGTGAACATGGAGCAATTTGATTTCAGGGGCCATGAAAAATTGTGAATACATAGGCCATGGAGTATTCAGATGAATGTGGTCAAGGATCATTGTGACTACAAGTGTCCTGGAATATTGTGATGACACGGTTCATGGAGCATTGCGATGACAAGGGCCATGGCGAAATGTGAAGACAGGTGTCATGGGGCATTGTGATGACAGTGGTCATCTAGAATTGTGAAGAAAGATATCATGGAGCACTGGGATGACAGGGGCCATGGAGCATTGTGATGACAGGGGTCATGGGGCATTCTGATGACACGGCCATGGAACATTATGATGACAAGAATTCTGGAACATTGTGATAAAAAGGGCATGGACCATTGTGATTAGAGGGGCCAAGGAGCATTCTGATGACAACGGCATGGAGCATTGTGATGACCAGGGTCATCGAGCATTGTGATGACAGTGGTCATGAAGCATTGTGATGAATGTGGTCATGGATCATTGTGATGACAAGTGTCGTGGAGCATTGTGATGACAGGGGTCATAGAGCATTGTGATGACACGGTTATGGAATATTGTGATGACCAGAATTCTGTAGCACTGTGATGAAAAGGGAATGGAGCATTGTGAGTACAGGGGTCATGGAGCATTGTGATGACAATTGTTCTAGAACATTGTGAAGACAGGGATCATGGAGCATAGTGATGAAAGGGGACATGGAGCATTGTGATGACAGGCGTCATGGGACAATGTGTTGACAGTTGTCATGGAGCATTGTTAGAAAGGGAACATGGAGCAATTTGATTTCAGGGGCCAGGAAAAATTGTGAATACATAGGCCATGGAGTATTCAGATGAATGTGGTCAAGGATCATTGTGACAAAAAGTTTACTGGAATATTGTGATGACACGGTTCATGGAGCATTGCAATGACAAGGGCCATGGCGAAATGTGAAGACAGGTGTCATGGGGCATTGTGATGACAGTGGTCATCTAGAATTGTGAAGAAAGATATCATGGAGCACTGGGATGACAGGGGCCATGGAGCATTGTGATGACATGGGTCATGGGGCATTGTGATGACAGTGGTCATCTAGAATTGTGAAGAAAGATATCATGGAGCACTGGGATGACAGGGGCTATGGAGCATTGTGATGACATGGGTCATGGGCATTCTGATGACACCGCCATGGAACATTATGATGACAAGAATTCTGGAGCATTGTGATAAAAAGGTCATGGACCATTGTGATTAGAGGGGCCAAGGAGCATTCTGATGACAACAGCATGGAGCATTGTGATGACAAGGGTCATCGAGCACTGTGATGAGAGTGGTCATGAGGCATTGTGATGAATGTGGTCATGGATCATTGTGATGACAAGTGTCGTGGAGCATTGTGATGACAGGGGTCATAGAGCATTGTGATGACACGGTTATGGAATATTGTGATGACCAGAATTCTGTAGCACTGAGATGAAAAGGGAATGGAGCATTGTGAGTACAGGGGTCATGGAGCATTGTGATGACAATTGTTCTAGAACATTGTGAAGACAGGGATCATGGAGCATAGTGATGAAAGGGGCCATGGAGCATTGTGATGACAGGTGTCATGGGACAATGTATTGACAATGGTCATGGAGCATTGTTAGAAAGGGAACATGGAGCAATTTGATTTCAGGGGCCATGAAAAATTGTGAATACATAGGCCATGGAGTATTCAGATGAATGTGGTCAAGGATCATTGTGACGACAAGTGTCCTGGAATATTGTGATGACACGGTTCATGGAGCATTGCGATGACAAGAGCCATGGCGAAATGTGAAGACAGGTGTCATGGGGCATTGTGATGACAGTGGTCATCTAGAATTGTGAAGAAAGATATCATGGAGCACTGGGATGACAGGGGCAATGAAGCATTGTGATGACAGGCGTCTTGGGGCATTGTGATGACACGGCCATGGAACATTATGATGACAAGAATTCTGGAGCATTGTGATAAAAAGGGCATGGACCATTGTGATTAGAGGGGCCAAGGAGCATTCTGATGACAACGACATGTTGCATTGTGATGACCAGTGTCATCGAGCATTGTGATGACAGTGGTCATGAAGCATTGTGATGAATGTGGTCATGGATCATTTGATGACAAGTGTCGTGGAGCATTGTGATGACAGGGGTCATAGAGCATTGTGATGACACGTTTATGGAATATTGTGATGACCAGAATTCTGTAGCACTGCGATGAAAAGGGAATGGAGCATTGTGAGTACAGGGGTCATGGAGCATTGTGATGACAATTGTTCTAGAACATTGTGAAGACGGGGATCATGGAGCATAGTGATGAAAGGGGCCAAGGAGCATTGTGATGACAGGCGTCATGGGACAATGTGTTGACAGTGGTCTTGGATCATTGTTAGAAACGGAACATGGAGCAATTTGATTTCAGGGGCCATGAAAAATTGTGAATACATAGGCCATGGAGTATTCAGATGAATGTGGTCAAGGATCATTGTGATGAAAAGTGTCCTGGAATATTGTGATGACACGGTTCATGGAGCATTGCGATGACAAGGGCCATGGCGAAATGTGAAGACAGGTGTCATGGGACATTGTGATTGCAGTGGTCATCTAGAATTGTGAAGAAAGATATCATGGAGCACTGGGATGACAGGGGCCATGGAGCATTGTGATGACAGGGGTCATGGGGCATTGTGATGACACGGCCATGGAACATTATGATGACAAGAATTCTGGAACATTGTGATAAAAAGGGCATGGACCATTGTGATTAGAGGGGCCAAGGAGCATTCTGATGACAACGGCATGGAGCATTGTGATGACCAGGGTCATCGAGCATTGTGATGATAGTGGTCATGAAGCATTGTGATGAATGTGGTCATGGATCATTGTGATGACAAGTGTCGTGGAGCATTGTGATGACAGGGGTCATAGAGCAATGTGATGACACGGTTATGGAATATTGTGATGACCAGAATTCTGTAGCACTGTGATGAAAAGGGAAAGGAGCATTGTGAGTACAGGTGTCAGGAGCATTGTGATGACAATTGTTCTAGAACATTGTGAAGACAGGGATCATGGAGCATAGTGATGAAAGGGGACATGGAGCATTGTGATGACAGGCGTCATGGGACAATGTGTTGACAGTTGTCATGGAGCATTGTTAGAAAGGGAACATGGAGCAATTTGATTTCAGGGGCCACGAAAAATTGTGAATACATAGGCCATGGAGTATTCAGATGAATGTGGTCAAGGATCATTGTGACTACAAGTGTCCTGGAATATTGTGATGACACGGTTCATGGAGCATTGCGATGACAAGGGCCATGGCGAAATGTGAAGACAGGTGTCATGGGGCTTTGTGATGACAGTGGTCATCTAGAATTGTGAAGAAAGATATCATGGAGCACTGGGATGACAGGGGCCATGGAGCATTGTGATGACAGGCGTCATGGGGCATTGTGATGACACGGCCATGGAACATTATGATGACAAGAATTCTGGAACATTGTGATAAAAAGGGCATGGACCATTGTGATTAGAGGGGCCAAGGAGCATTCTGATGACAACGGCATGGAGCATTGTGATGACCAGGGTCATCGAGCATTGTGATGACATTGGTCATGAAGCATTGTGATGAATGTGGTCATGGATCATTGTGATGACAAGTGTCGTGGAGCATTGTGATGACAGGGGTCATAGAGCATTGTGATGACACGGTTATGGAATATTGTGATGACCAGAATTCTGTAGCACTGTGATGAAAAGGGAATGGAGCATTGTGATTACAGGGGTCATGGAGCATTGTGATGACAATTGTTCTACAACATTTCGATGACAGGGATCATGGAGCATAGTGATGAAAGGGGCCATGGAGCATTGTGATGACAGGCGTCATGGGATATTGTGTTGACAGTGGTCTTGGAGCATTGTTAGAAAGGGAACATGGAGCAATTTGATTTCAGGGGCCATGAACAATTGTGAATACATAGGCCATGGAGTATTCAGATGAATGTGGTCAAGGATCATTGTGAAGAAAAGTGTACTGGAATATTGTGATGACACGGTTCATGGAACATTGCGATGACAAGGGCCATGGCGAAATGTGAAGACAGGTGTCATGGGGCATTGTGATGACAGTGGTCATCTAGAATTGTGAAGAAAGATATCATGGAGCACTGGGATGACAGGGGCCATGGAGCATTGTGATGACATGGGTCATGGGGCATTGTGATGACACGGCCATGGAACATTATGATGACAAGAATTCTGGAGCATTGTGATAAATAGGGCATGGACCATTGTGATTAGAAGGGCCAAGGAGCATTCTGATGACAACAGCATGGAGCATTGTGATGACAATGTTCATCGAGCATTGTGATGACAATGGTCATGAAGCATTGTGATGAATGTGGTCATGGATCATTGTGATGACAAGAGTCGTGGAGCATTGTGATGACAGGGGTCATAGAGCATTGTGATGAAACGGTTATGGAATATTGTGATGACCAGAATTCTGTAGCACTGAGATGAAAAGGGAATGGAGCATTGTGATGACAGGCGTCATGGGACAATGTGTTGACAGTGGTCTTGGATCACTGTTAGAAAGGGAACATGGAGCAATTTGATTTCAGGGGCCATGAAAAATTGTGAATACATAGGCCATGGAATATTCAGATGAATGTGGTCAAGGATCATTGTGATGAAAAGTGTCCTGGAATATTGTGAGGACACGGTTCATGGAGCATTGCGATGACAAGGGCCATGGCGAAATGTGAAGACAGGTGTCATGGGGCATTGTGATGACAGTGGTCATCTAGAATTGTGAAGAAAGATATCATGGAGCACTTGGATGACAGGGGCCATGGAACATTGTGATGACAGGGGTCATGGCGCATTGTGATGACACCGCCATGGAACATTATGTTGACAAGAATTCTGGAGCATTGTGATAAAATGGGCATGGACCATTGTGATTAGAGGGGCCAAGGAGCATTCTGATGACAACGGCATGGAGCATTGTGATGACAGGGGTCATCGAGCATTGTGATGACAGTGGTCATGAAGCATTGTGATGAATGTGGTCATGGATCATTGTGATGACAAGTGTCGTGGAGCATTGTGATGACAGGGGTCATAGAGCATTGTGATGACACGGTTATGGAATATTTTGATGACCAGAATTCTGTAGCACTGTGATGAAAATGGAATGGAGCATTGTGATTACAGGGGTCATGGAGCATTGTGATGACCATTGTTCTAGAACATTGTGACGACAGGGATCATGGAGCATAGTGATGAAAGGGGCCATGGGGCATTGTGATGACAGGCGTCATGGGACATTGTGTTGACAGTGGTCATGGAGAATTGTTAGAAAGGGAACATGGAGCAATTTGATTTCAGGGGCCATGAAAAATTGTGAATACATAGGCCATGGAGTATTCAGATGAATGTGTTCAAGGATCATTGTGACGAAAAGTGTCCTGGAATATTGTGATGACACGGTTCATGGAACATTGCGATGACAAGGGCCATGGCGAAATGTGAAGACAGGTGTCATGGGGCATTGTGATGACAGTGGTCATCTAGAATTGTGAAGAAAGATATCATGGAGCACTGGGATGACAGGGGCCATGGAGCATTGTGATGACAGGGGTCATGAGGCATTGTGATGTCACGGCCTTGGAACATTATGATGACAAGTATTCTGGAGCATTGTGATAAAAAGAGCATGGAGCATTGTGATTAGAGGGGCCAAGGAGAATTCTGATGACAACGGCATGGAGCATTGTGATGACCAGGGTCATCGAGCATTGTGATGACAGTGGTCATGAAGCATTGTGATGAATGTGGTCATGGATCATTGTGATGACAAGTGTCGTGGAGCATTGTGATGACAGGGGTCATAGAGCATTGTGATGACACGGTTATGGAATATTGTGATGACCAGAATTCTGTAGCACTGTGATGAAAAGGGAATGGAGCATTGTGATTACAGGGGCCATGGAGCATTGTGATGACAGGCGTCATGGGACAATGTGTTGACAGTGGTCTTGAATCATTGTTAGAAAGGGAACATGGAGCAATTTGATTTCAGGGGATATGAAAAATTGTGAATACATAGGCCATGGAGTATTCAGATGAATGTGGGCAAGGATCATTGTGATGAAAATTGTCCTGGAATATTGTGATGACACGGTTCATGGCGCATTGCGATGACAAGGACCATGGCGAAATGTGAAGACAGTTGTCATGGGGCATTGTGATGACACGGCCATGGAACATTATGATGACAAGAAATCTGGAGCATTGTGATAAAAAGGGCATGGACCATTGTGATTGGAGGGGCCAAGGAGCATTCTGATGACAACGGCATGGAGCATTGTGATGACAAGGGTCATCGAGCATTGTGATGACAGTGGTCATGAAGCATTGTGATGAATGTGGTCATGGATCATTGTGATGACAAGTGTCGTGGAGCATTGTGATGACAGGGGTCATAGAGCATTGTGATGACACGGTTATTGAATATTGTGATGACCAGAATTCTGTAGCACTGTGATGAAAAGGGAAAGGAGCATTGTGATTACAGGGGTCATGGAGCATCGTGATGACCATTGTTCTAGAACATTGTGACGACAGGGATCATGGAGCATAGTGATGAAAGGGGCCATGGAGCATTGTGATGACAGGCGTCATGGGACAATGTGTTGACAGTGGTCATGGAGCATTGTTAGAAAGGGAACATGGAGCAATTTGATTTCAGGGGATATGAAAAATTGTGAATACATAGGCCATGGAGTATTCAGATGAATGTGGGCAAGGATCATTGTGACGACAAGTGTCCTGGAATATTCTGATGACACGGTTCATGGAGCATTGCGATGACAAGGGCCATGGCGAAATGTGAAGACAGTTGTCATGGGGCTTTGTGATGACAGTGGTCATCTTGAATTGTGAAGAAAGATATCATGGAGCAGTGGGATGACGGGGGCCATGGAGCATTGTGATGACAGGGGTTATGGGGCACTGTGATGACACGGACATGGAACATTATGATGACAAGAATTCTGGAGCATTGTGATAAATAGGGCATGGACCATTGTGATTAGAGGGGCCAAGGAGCATTCTGATGACAACGGCATGGAGCATTTTGATGACAACTTTCATCGAGCATTGTGATGATAGTGGTCATGAAGCATTGTGATGAATGTGGTCATGGATCATTGTGATGACAAGTGTCGTGGAGCATTGTGATGACAGGTCTCATAGAGCATTTTGATGACACGGTTATGGAATATTGTGATGACCAGAACTCTGTAGCACTGTGATGAAAAGGTAATGGAGCATTGTGATTACAGGGGTCATGGAGCATTGTGATGACAATTGTTCTAAAACATTGTGAAGACAGGGATCATGGAGCATAGTGATGAAAGGGGCCATGGAGCATTGTGATGACAGGAGTCATGGGACAATGTGTTGACAGTGGTCTTGAATCATTGTTAGAAAGGGAACATGGAGCAATTTGATTTCAGGGGCCATGAAAAATTGTGAATACATAGGCCATGGAGTATTCAGATGAATGTGGTCAAGGATCATTGTGATGAAAAGTGTCCTGGAATATTATGATGACACGGTTCATGGAGCATTTCGATGACAAGGGCCATGGCGAAATGTGAAGACAGGTGTCATGGGACTTTGTGATGACAGTGGTCATCTAGAATTGTGAAGAAAGATATCATGGAGCACTGGGATGACAGGGGCCATGGAGCATTGTGATGACAGGGGTCATGGGGCATTGTGATGACACGGCCATGGAACATTATGATGACAAGAATTCTGGAGCATTGTGATAAAAAGGGCATGGACCACTGTGATTAGAGGGGCCAAGGAGCATTCTGATGACAACGGCATGGAGCATTTTGATGACAAGTTTCATCGAGCATTGTGATGATAGTGGTCATGAAGCATTGTGATGAATGTGGTCATGGATCGTTGTGATGAAAAGTGTCGTGGAGCATTGTGATGACAGGTCTCATAGAGCATTTTGATGACACGGTTATGGAATATTGTGATGACCAGAATTCTGTAGCACTGTGATGAAAAGGGAATGGAGCATTGTGATTACAGGGGTCATGGAGCATTGTGATGACAATTGTTCTAGAACATTGCGATGACAGTGATCATGGAGCATAGTGATGAAAGGGGCCATGGAGCATTGTGATGACAGGCGTCATGGGATATTGTGTTGACAGTGGTCTTGGAGCATTGTTAGAAAGGGAACATGGAGCAATTTGATTTCAGGGGCCATGAACAATTGTGAATACATAGGCCATGGAGTATTCAGATGAATGTGGTCAAGGATCATTGTGAAGAAAAGTGTACTGGAATATTGTGATGACACGGTTCATGGAACATTACGATGACAAGGGCCATGGCGAAATGTGAAGACAGGTGTCATGGGTCATTGTGATGACAGTGGTCATCTAGAATTGTGAAGAAAGATATCATGGAGCACTGGGATGACAGGGGCCATGGAGCATTGTGATGACATGGGTCATGGGGCATTGTGATGACACGGCCATGGAACATTATGATGACAAGAATTCTGGAGCATTGTGATAAATAGGGCATGGACCATTGTGATTAGAGGGGCCAAGGAGCATTCTGATGACAACGACATGTTGCATTGTGATGACCAGTGTCATCGAGCATTGTGATGACAGTGGTCATGAAGCATTGTGATGAATGTGGTCATGGATCATTTGATGACAAGTGTCGTGGAGCATTGTGATGACAGGGGTCATATAGCATTGTGATGACACGTTTATGGAATATTGTGATGACCAGAATTCTGTAGCACTGCGATGAAAAGGGAATGGAGCATTGTGAGTACAGGGGTCATGGAGCATTGTGATGACAATTGTTCTAGAACATTGTGAAGACAGGGATCATGGAGCATAGTGATGAAAGGGGCCATGGAGCATTGTGATGACAGGCGTCATGGGACAATGTGTTGACAGTGGTCTTGGATCATTGTTAGAAACGGAACATGGAGCAATTTGATTTCAGGGGCCATGAAAAATTGTGAATACATAGGCCATGGAGTATTCAGATGAATGTGGTCAAGGATCATTGTGATGAAAAGTGTCCTGGAATATTGTGATGACACGGTTCATGGAGCATTGCGATGACAAGGGCCATGGCGAAATGTGAAGACAGGTGTCATGGGACATTGTGATTGCAGTGGTCATCTAGAATTGTGAAGAAAGATATCATGGAGCACTGGGATGACAGGGGCCATGGAGCATTGTGATGACAGGCGTCATGGGGCATTGTGATGACACGGCCATGGAACATTATGATGACAAGAATTCTGGAACATTGTGATAAAAAGGGCATGGACCATTGTGATTAGAGGGGCCAAGGAGCATTCTGATGACAACGGCATGGAGCATTGTCATGACCAGGGTCATCGAGCATTGTGATGATAGTGGTCATGAAGCATTGTGATGAATGTGGTCATGGATCATTGTGATGACAAGTGTCGTGGAGCATTGTGATGACAGGGGTCATAGAGCAATGTGATGACACGGTTATGGAATATTGTGATGACCAGAATTCTGTAGCACTGTGATGAAAAGGGAAAGGAGCATTGTGAGTACAGGGGTCAGGAGCATTGTGATGACAATTGTTCTAGAACATTGTGAAGACAGGGATCATGGAGCATAGTGATGAAAGGGGACATGGAGCATTGTGATGACAGGCGTCATGGGACAATGTGTTGACAGTTGTCATGGAGCATTGTTAGAAAGGGAACATGGAGCAATTTGATTTCAGGGGCCACGAAAAATTGTGAATACATAGGCCATGGAGTATTCAGATGAATGTGGTCAAGGATCATTGTGACTACAAGTGTCCTCGAATATTGTGATGACACGGTTCATGGAGCATTGCGATGACAAGGGCCATGGCGAAATGTGAAGACAGGTGTCATGGGGCATTGTGATGACAGTGGTCATCTAGAATTGTGAAGAAAGATATCATGGAGCACTGGGATGACAGGGGCCATGGAGCATTGTGATGACATGGGTCATGGGGCATTGTGATGACACGGCCATGGAACATTATGATGACAAGAATTCTGGAACATTGTGATAAAAAGGGCATGGACCATTGTGATTAGAGGGGCCAAGGAGCATTCTGATGACAACGGCATGGAGCATTGTGATGACCAGGGTCATCGAGCATTGTGATGACATTGGTCATGAAGCATTGTGATGAATGTGGTCATGGATCATTGTGATGACAAGTGTCGTGGAGCATTGTGATGACAGGGGTCATAGAGCATTGTGATGACACGGTTATGGAATATTGTGATGACCAGAATTCTGTAGCACTGTGATGAAAAGGGAATGGAGCATTGTGATTACAGGGGTCATGGAGCATTGTGATGACAATTGTTCTACAACATTGCGATGACAGGGATCATGGAGCATAGTGATGAAAGGGGCCATGGAGCATTGTGATGACAGGCGTCATGGGATATTGTGTTGACAGTGGTCTTGGAGCATTGTTAGAAAGGGAACATGGAGCAATTTGATTTCAGGGGCCATGAACAATTGTGAATACATAGGCCATGGAGTATTCAGATGAATGTGGTCAAGGATCATTGTGAAGAAAAGTGTACTGGAATATTGTGATGACACGGTTCATGGAACATTGCGATGACAAGGGCCATGGCGAAATGTGAAGACAGGTGTCATGGGGCATTGTGATGACAGTGGTCATCTAGAATTGTGAAGAAAGATATCATGGAGCACTGGGATGACAGGGGTCATGGAGCATTGTGATGACATGGGTCATGGGGCATTGTGATGACACGGCCATGGAACATTATGATGACAAGAATTCTGGAGCATTGTGATAAATAGGGCATGGACCATTGTGATTAGAAGGGCCAAGGAGCATTCTGATGACAACAGCATGGAGCATTGTGATGACAATGTTCATCGAGCATTGTGATGACAATGGTCATTAAGCATTGTGATGAATGTGGTCATGGATCATTGTGATGACAAGAGTCGTGGAGCATTGTGATGACAGGGGTCATAGAGCATTGTGATGAAACGGTTATGGAATATTGTGATGACCAGAATTCTGTAGCACTGAGATGAAAAGGGAATGGAGCATTGTGATGACAGGCGTCATGGGACAATGTGTTGACAGTGGTCTTGGATCACTGTTAGAAAGGGAACATGGAGCAATTTGATTTCAGGGGCCATGAAAAATTGTGAATACATAGGCCATGGAGTATTCAGATGAATGTGGTCAAGGATCATTGTGATGAAAAGTGTCCTGGAATATTGTGAGGACACGGTTCATGGAGCATTGCGATGACAAGGGCCATGGCGAAATGTGAAGACAGGTGTCATGGGGCATTGTGATGACAGTGGTCATCTAGAATTGTGAAGAAAGATATCATGGAGCACTTGGATGACAGGGGCCATGGAACATTGTGATGACAGGGGTCATGGCGCATTGTGATGACACCGCCATGGAACATTATGTTGACAAGAATTCTGGAGCATTGTGATAAAATGGGCATGGACCATTGTGATTAGAGGGGCCAAGGAGCATTCTGATGACAACGGCATGGAGCATTGTGATGACAGGGGTCATCGAGCATTGTGATGACAGTGGTCATGAAGCATTGTGATGAATGTGGTCATGGATCATTGTGATGACAAGTGTCGTGGAGCATTGTGATGACAGGGGTCATAGAGCATTGTGATGACACGGTTATGGAATATTTTGATGACCAGAATTCTGTAGCACTGTGATGAAAATGGAATGGAGCATTGTGATTACAGGGGTCATGGAGCATCGTGATGACCATTGTTCTAGAACATTGTGACGACAGGGATCATGGAGCATAGTGATGAAAGGGGCCATGGAACATTGTGATGACAGGCGTCATGGGACAATGTGTTGACAGTGGTCATGGAGCATTGTTAGAAAGGGAACATGGAGCAATTTGATTTCAGGGGATATGAAAAATTGTGAATACATAGGCCATGGAGTATTCAGATGAATGTGGGCAAGGATCATTGTGACGACAAGTGTCCTGGAATATTCTGATGACACGGTTCATGGAGCATTGCGATGACAAGGGCCATGGCGAAATGTGAAGACAGTTGTCATGGGGCTTTGTGATGACAGTGGTCATCTTGAATTGTGAAGAAAGATATCATGGAGCAGTGGGATGACGGGGGCCATGGAGCATTGTGATGACAGGGGTTATGGGGCACTGTGATGACACGGACATGGAACATTATGATGACAAGAATTCTGGAGCATTGTGATAAATAGGGCATGGACCATTGTGATTAGAGGGGCCAAGGAGCATTCTGATGACAACGGCATGGAGCATTTTGATGACAAGTTTCATCGAGCATTGTGATGATAGTGGTCATGAAGCATTGTGATGAATGTGGTCATGGATCATTGTGATGACAAGTGTCGTGGAGCATTGTGATGACAGGTCTCATAGAGCATTTTGATGACACGGTTATGGAATATTGTGATGACCAGAACTCTGTAGCACTGTGATGAAAAGGGAATGGAGCATTGTGATTACAGGGGTCATGGAGCATTGTGATGACAATTGTTCTAAAACATTGTGAAGACAGGGATCATGGAGCATAGTGATGAAAGGGGCCATGGAGCATTGTGATGACAGGAGTCATGGGACAATGTGTTGACAGTGGTCTTGAATCATTGTTAGAAAGGGAACATGGAGCAATTTGATTTCAGGGGCCATGAAAAATTGTGAATACATAGGCCATGGAGTATTCAGATGAATGTGGTCAAGGATCATTGTGATGAAAAGTGTCCTGGAATATTATGATGACACGGTTCATGGAGCATTTCGATGACAAGGGCCATGGCGAAATGTGAAGACAGGTGTCATGGGACTTTGTGATGACAGTGGTCATCTAGAATTGTGAAGAAAGATATCATGGAGCACTGGGATGACAGGGGCCATGGAGCATTGTGATGACAGGGGTCATGGGGCATTGTGATGACACGGCCATGGAACATTATGATGACAAGAATTCTGGAGCATTGTGATAAAAAGGGCATGGACCACTGTGATTAGAGGGGCCAAGGAGCATTCTGATGACAACGGCATGGAGCATTTTGATGACAAGTTTCATCGAGCATTGTGATGATAGTGGTCATGAAGCATTGTGATGAATGTGGTCATGGATCGTTGTGATGAAAAGTGTCGTGGAGCATTGTGATGACAGGTCTCATAGAGCATTTTGATGACACGGTTATGGAATATTGTGATGACCAGAATTCTGTAGCACTGTGATGAAAAGGGAATGGAGCATTGTGATTACAGGGGTCATGGAGCATTGTGATGACAATTGTTCTAGAACATTGCGATGACAGTGATCATGGAGCATAGTGATGAAAGGGGCCATGGAGCATTGTGATGACAGGCGTCATGGGATATTGTGTTGACAGTGGTCTTGGAGCATTGTTAGAAAGGGAACATGGAGCAATTTGATTTCAGGGGCCATGAACAATTGTGAATACATAGGCCATGGAGTATTCAGATGAATGTGGTCAAGGATCATTGTGAAGAAAAGTGTACTGGAATATTGTGATGACACGGTTCATGGAACATTACGATGACAAGGGCCATGGCGAAATGTGAAGACAGGTGTCATGGGTCATTGTGATGACAGTGGTCATCTAGAATTGTGAAGAAAGATATCATGGAGCACTGGGATGACAGGGGCCATGGAGCATTGTGATGACATGGGTCATGGGGCATTGTGATGACACGGCCATGGAACATTATGATGACAAGAATTCTGGAGCATTGTGATAAATAGGGCATGGACCATTGTGATTAGAGGGGCCAAGGAGCATTCTGATGACAACGACATGTTGCATTGTGATGACCAGTGTCATCGAGCATTGTGATGACAGTGGTCATGAAGCATTGTGATGAATGTGGTCATGGATCATTTGATGACAAGTGTCGTGGAGCATTGTGATGACAGGGGTCATATAGCATTGTGATGACACGTTTATGGAATATTGTGATGACCAGAATTCTGTAGCACTGCGATGAAAAGGGAATGGAGCATTGTGAGTACAGGGGTCATGGAGCATTGTGATGACAATTGTTCTAGAACATTGTGAAGACAGGGATCATGGAGCATAGTGATGAAAGGGGCCATGGAGCATTGTGATGACAGGCGTCATGGGACAATGTGTTGACAGTGGTCTTGGATCATTGTTAGAAACGGAACATGGAGCAATTTGATTTCAGGGGCCATGAAAAATTGTGAATACATAGGCCATGGAGTATTCAGATGAATGTGGTCAAGGATCATTGTGATGAAAAGTGTCCTGGAATATTGTGATGACACGGTTCATGGAGCATTGCGATGACAAGGGCCATGGCGAAATGTGAAGACAGGTGTCATGGGACATTGTGATTGCAGTGGTCATCTAGAATTGTGAAGAAAGATATCATGGAGCACTGGGATGACAGGGGCCATGGAGCATTGTGATGACAGGCGTCATGGGGCATTGTGATGACACGGCCATGGAACATTATGATGACAAGAATTCTGGAACATTGTGATAAAAAGGGCATGGACCATTGTGATTAGAGGGGCCAAGGAGCATTCTGATGACAACGGCATGGAGCATTGTCATGACCAGGGTCATCGAGCATTGTGATGATAGTGGTCATGAAGCATTGTGATGAATGTGGTCATGGATCATTGTGATGACAAGTGTCGTGGAGCATTGTGATGACAGGGGTCATAGAGCAATGTGATGACACGGTTATGGAATATTGTGATGACCAGAATTCTGTAGCACTGTGATGAAAAGGGAAAGGAGCATTGTGAGTACAGGGGTCAGGAGCATTGTGATGACAATTGTTCTAGAACATTGTGAAGACAGGGATCATGGAGCATAGTGATGAAAGGGGACATGGAGCATTGTGATGACAGGCGTCATGGGACAATGTGTTGACAGTTGTCATGGAGCATTGTTAGAAAGGGAACATGGAGCAATTTGATTTCAGGGGCCACGAAAAATTGTGAATACATAGGCCATGGAGTATTCAGATGAATGTGGTCAAGGATCATTGTGACTACAAGTGTCCTCGAATATTGTGATGACACGGTTCATGGAGCATTGCGATGACAAGGGCCATGGCGAAATGTGAAGACAGGTGTCATGGGGCATTGTGATGACAGTGGTCATCTAGAATTGTGAAGAAAGATATCATGGAGCACTGGGATGACAGGGGCCATGGAGCATTGTGATGACATGGGTCATGGGGCATTGTGATGACACGGCCATGGAACATTATGATGACAAGAATTCTGGAACATTGTGATAAAAAGGGCATGGACCATTGTGATTAGAGGGGCCAAGGAGCATTCTGATGACAACGGCATGGAGCATTGTGATGACCAGGGTCATCGAGCATTGTGATGACATTGGTCATGAAGCATTGTGATGAATGTGGTCATGGATCATTGTGATGACAAGTGTCGTGGAGCATTGTGATGACAGGGGTCATAGAGCATTGTGATGACACGGTTATGGAATATTGTGATGACCAGAATTCTGTAGCACTGTGATGAAAAGGGAATGGAGCATTGTGATTACAGGGGTCATGGAGCATTGTGATGACAATTGTTCTACAACATTGCGATGACAGGGATCATGGAGCATAGTGATGAAAGGGGCCATGGAGCATTGTGATGACAGGCGTCATGGGATATTGTGTTGACAGTGGTCTTGGAGCATTGTTAGAAAGGGAACATGGAGCAATTTGATTTCAGGGGCCATGAACAATTGTGAATACATAGGCCATGGAGTATTCAGATGAATGTGGTCAAGGATCATTGTGAAGAAAAGTGTACTGGAATATTGTGATGACACGGTTCATGGAACATTGCGATGACAAGGGCCATGGCGAAATGTGAAGACAGGTGTCATGGGGCATTGTGATGACAGTGGTCATCTAGAATTGTGAAGAAAGATATCATGGAGCACTGGGATGACAGGGGTCATGGAGCATTGTGATGACATGGGTCATGGGGCATTGTGATGACACGGCCATGGAACATTATGATGACAAGAATTCTGGAGCATTGTGATAAATAGGGCATGGACCATTGTGATTAGAAGGGCCAAGGAGCATTCTGATGACAACAGCATGGAGCATTGTGATGACAATGTTCATCGAGCATTGTGATGACAATGGTCATTAAGCATTGTGATGAATGTGGTCATGGATCATTGTGATGACAAGAGTCGTGGAGCATTGTGATGACAGGGGTCATAGAGCATTGTGATGAAACGGTTATGGAATATTGTGATGACCAGAATTCTGTAGCACTGAGATGAAAAGGGAATGGAGCATTGTGATGACAGGCGTCATGGGACAATGTGTTGACAGTGGTCTTGGATCACTGTTAGAAAGGGAACATGGAGCAATTTGATTTCAGGGGCCATGAAAAATTGTGAATACATAGGCCATGGAGTATTCAGATGAATGTGGTCAAGGATCATTGTGATGAAAAGTGTCCTGGAATATTGTGAGGACACGGTTCATGGAGCATTGCGATGACAAGGGCCATGGCGAAATGTGAAGACAGGTGTCATGGGGCATTGTGATGACAGTGGTCATCTAGAATTGTGAAGAAAGATATCATGGAGCACTTGGATGACAGGGGCCATGGAACATTGTGATGACAGGGGTCATGGCGCATTGTGATGACACCGCCATGGAACATTATGTTGACAAGAATTCTGGAGCATTGTGATAAAATGGGCATGGACCATTGTGATTAGAGGGGCCAAGGAGCATTCTGATGACAACGGCATGGAGCATTGTGATGACAGGGGTCATCGAGCATTGTGATGACAGTGGTCATGAAGCATTGTGATGAATGTGGTCATGGATCATTGTGATGACAAGTGTCGTGGAGCATTGTGATGACAGGGGTCATAGAGCATTGTGATGACACGGTTATGGAATATTTTGATGACCAGAATTCTGTAGCACTGTGATGAAAATGGAATGGAGCATTGTGATTACAGGGGTCATGGAGCATCGTGATGACCATTGTTCTAGAACATTGTGACGACAGGGATCATGGAGCATAGTGATGAAAGGGGCCATGGAGCATTGTGATGACAGGCGTCATGGGACAATGTGTTGACAGTGGTCATGGAGCATTGTTAGAAAGGGAACATGGAGCAATTTGATTTCAGGGGATATGAAAAATTGTGAATACATAGGCCATGGAGTATTCAGATGAATGTGGGCAAGGATCATTGTGACGACAAGTGTCCTGGAATATTCTGATGACACGGTTCATGGAGCATTGCGATGACAAGGGCCATGGCGAAATGTGAAGACAGTTGTCATGGGGCTTTGTGATGACAGTGGTCATCTTGAATTGTGAAGAAAGATATCATGGAGCAGTGGGATGACGGGGGCCATGGAGCATTGTGATGACAGGGGTAATGGGGCACTGTGATGACACGGACATGGAACATTATGATGACAAGAATTCTGGAGCATTGTGATAAATAGGGCATGGACCATTGTGATTAGAGGGGCCAAGGAGCATTCTGATGACAACGGCATGGAGCATTTTGATGACAAGTTTCATCGAGCATTGTGATGATAGTGGTCATGAAGCATTGTGATGAATGTGGTCATGGATCATTGTGATGACAAGTGTCGTGGAGCATTGTGATGACAGGTCTCATAGAGCATTTTGATGACACGGTTATGGAATATTGTGATGACCAGAACTCTGTAGCACTGTGATGAAAAGGGAATGGAGCATTGTGATTACAGGGGTCATGGAGCATTGTGATGACAATTGTTCTAAAACATTGTGAAGACAGGGATCATGGAGCATAGTGATGAAAGGGGCCATGGAGCATTGTGATGACAGGAGTCATGGGACAATGTGTTGACAGTGGTCTTGAATCATTGTTAGAAAGGGAACATGGAGCAATTTGATTTCAGGGGCCATGAAAAATTGTGAATACATAGGCCATGGAGTATTCAGATGAATGTGGTCAAGGATCATTGTGATGAAAAGTGTCCTGGAATATTATGATGACACGGTTCATGGAGCATTTCGATGACAAGGGCCATGGCGAAATGTGAAGACAGGTGTCATGGGACTTTGTGATGACAGTGGTCATCTAGAATTGTGAAGAAAGATATCATGGAGCACTGGGATGACAGGGGCCATGGAGCATTGTGATGACAGGGGTCATGGGGCATTGTGATGACACGGCCATGGAACATTATGATGACAAGAATTCTGGAGCATTGTGATAAAAAGGGCATGGACCACTGTGATTAGAGGGGCCAAGGAGCATTCTGATGACAACGGCATGGAGCATTTTGATGACAAGTTTCATCGAGCATTGTGATGATAGTGGTCATGAAGCATTGTGATGAATGTGGTCATGGATCGTTGTGATGAAAAGTGTCGTGGAGCATTGTGATGACAGGTCTCATAGAGCATTTTGATGACACGGTTATGGAATATTGTGATGACCAGAATTCTGTAGCACTGTGATGAAAAGGGAATGGAGCATTGTGATTACAGGGGTCATGGAGCATTGTGATGACAATTGTTCTAGAACATTGCGATGACAGTGATCATGGAGCATAGTGATGAAAGGGGCCATGGAGCATTGTGATGACAGGCGTCATGGGATATTGTGTTGACAGTGGTCTTGGAGCATTGTTAGAAAGGGAACATGGAGCAATTTGATTTCAGGGGCCATGAACAATTGTGAATACATAGGCCATGGAGTATTCAGATGAATGTGGTCAAGGATCATTGTGAAGAAAAGTGTACTGGAATATTGTGATGACACGGTTCATGGAACTTTACGATGACAAGGGCCATGGCGAAATGTGAAGACAGGTGTCATGGGTCATTGTGATGACAGTGGTCATCTAGAATTGTGAAGAAAGATATCATGGAGCACTGGGATGACAGGGGCCATGGAGCATTGTGATGACATGGGTCATGGGGCATTGTGATGACACGGCCATGGAACATTATGATGACAAGAATTCTGGAGCATTGTGATAAATAGGGCATGGACCATTGTGATTAGAGGGGCCAAGGAGCATTCTGATGACAACGACATGTTGCATTGTGATGACCAGTGTCATCGAGCATTGTGATGACAGTGGTCATGAAGCATTGTGATGAATGTGGTCATGGATCATTTGATGACAAGTGTCGTGGAGCATTGTGATGACAGGGGTCATAGAGCATTGTGATGACACGTTTATGGAATATTGTGATGACCAGAATTCTGTAGCACTGCGATGAAAAGGGAATGGAGCATTGTGAGTACAGGGGTCATGGAGCATTGTGATGACAATTGTTCTAGAACATTGTGAAGACAGGGATCATGGAGCATAGTGATGAAAGGGGCCATGGAGCATTGTGATGACAGGCGTCATGGGACAATGTGTTGACAGTGGTCTTGGATCATTGTTAGAAACGGAACATGGAGCAATTTGATTTCAGGGGCCATGAAAAATTGTGAATACATAGGCCATGGAGTATTCAGATGAATGTGGTCAAGGATCATTGTGATGAAAAGTGTCCTGGAATATTGTGATGACACGGTTCATGGAGCATTGCGATGACAAGGGCCATGGCGAAATGTGAAGACAGGTGTCATGGGACATTGTGATTGCAGTGGTCATCTAGAATTGTGAAGAAAGATATCATGGAGCACTGGGATGACAGGGGCCATGGAGCATTGTGATGACAGGCGTCATGGGGCATTGTGATGACACGGCCATGGAACATTATGATGACAAGAATTCTGGAACATTGTGATAAAAAGGGCATGGACCATTGTGATTAGAGGGGCCAAGGAGCATTCTGATGACAACGGCATGGAGCATTGTCATGACCAGGGTCATCGAGCATTGTGATGATAGTGGTCATGAAGCATTGTGATGAATGTGGTCATGGATCATTGTGATGACAAGTGTCGTGGAGCATTGTGATGACAGGGGTCATAGAGCAATGTGATGACACGGTTATGGAATATTGTGATGACCAGAATTCTGTAGCACTGTGATGAAAAGGGAAAGGAGCATTGTGAGTACAGGGGTCAGGAGCATTGTGATGACAATTGTTCTAGAACATTGTGAAGACAGGGATCATGGAGCATAGTGATGAAAGGGGACATGGAGCATTGTGATGACAGGCGTCATGGGACAATGTGTTGACAGTTGTCATGGAGCATTGTTAGAAAGGGAACATGGAGCAATTTGATTTCAGGGGCCACGAAAAATTGTGAATACATAGGCCATGGAGTATTCAGATGAATGTGGTCAAGGATCATTGTGACTACAAGTGTCCTCGAATATTGTGATGACACGGTTCATGGAGCATTGCGATGACAAGGGCCATGGCGAAATGTGAAGACAGGTGTCATGGGGCATTGTGATGACAGTGGTCATCTAGAATTGTGAAGAAAGATATCATGGAGCACTGGGATGACAGGGGCCATGGAGCATTGTGATGACAGGCGTCATGGGGCATTGTGATGACACGGCCATGGAACATTATGATGACAAGAATTCTGGAACATTGTGATAAAAAGGGCATGGACCATTGTGATTAGAGGGGCCAAGGAGCATTCTGATGACAACGGCATGGAGCATTGTGATGACCAGGGTCATCGAGCATTGTGATGACATTGGTCATGAAGCATTGTGATGAATGTGGTCATGGATCATTGTGATGACAAGTGTCGTGGAGCATTGTGATGACAGGGGTCATAGAGCATTGTGATGACACGGTTATGGAATATTGTGATGACCAGAATTCTGTAGCACTGTGATGAAAAGGGAATGGAGCATTGTGATTACAGGGGTCATGGAGCATTGTGATGACAATTGTTCTACAACATTGCGATGACAGGGATCATGGAGCATAGTGATGAAAGGGGCCATGGAGCATTGTGATGACAGGCGTCATGGGATATTGTGTTGACAGTGGTCTTGGAGCATTGTTAGAAAGGGAACATGGAGCAATTTGATTTCAGGGGCCATGAACAATTGTGAATACATAGGCCATGGAGTATTCAGATGAATGTGGTCAAGGATCATTGTGAAGAAAAGTGTACTGGAATATTGTGATGACACGGTTCATGGAACATTGCGATGACAAGGGCCATGGCGAAATGTGAAGACAGGTGTCATGGGGCATTGTGATGACAGTGGTCATCTAGAATTGTGAAGAAAGATATCATGGAGCACTGGGATGACAGGGGTCATGGAGCATTGTGATGACATGGGTCATGGGGCATTGTGATGACACGGCCATGGAACATTATGATGACAAGAATTCTGGAGCATTGTGATAAATAGGGCATGGACCATTGTGATTAGAAGGGCCAAGGAGCATTCTGATGACAACAGCATGGAGCATTGTGATGACAATGTTCATCGAGCATTGTGATGACAATGGTCATGAAGCATTGTGATGAATGTGGTCATGGATCATTGTGATGACAAGAGTCGTGGAGCATTGTGATGACAGGGGTCATAGAGCATTGTGATGAAACGGTTATGGAATATTGTGATGACCAGAATTCTGTAGCACTGAGATGAAAAGGGAATGGAGCATTGTGATGACAGGCGTCATGGGACAATGTGTTGACAGTGGTCTTGGATCACTGTTAGAAAGGGAACATGGAGCAATTTGATTTCAGGGGCCATGAAAAATTGTGAATACATAGGCCATGGAGTATTCAGATGAATGTGGTCAAGGATCATTGTGATGAAAAGTGTCCTGGAATATTGTGAGGACACGGTTCATGGAGCATTGCGATGACAAGGGCCATGGCGAAATGTGAAGACAGGTGTCATGGGGCATTGTGATGACAGTGGTCATCTAGAATTGTGAAGAAAGATATCATGGAGCACTTGGATGACAGGGGCCATGGAACATTGTGATGACAGGGGTCATGGCGCATTGTGATGACACCGCCATGGAACATTATGTTGACAAGAATTCTGGAGCATTGTGATAAAATGGGCATGGACCATTGTGATTAGAGGGGCCAAGGAGCATTCTGATGACAACGGCATGGAGCATTGTGATGACAGGGGTCATCGAGCATTGTGATGACAGTGGTCATGAAGCATTGTGATGAATGTGGTCATGGATCATTGTGATGACAAGTGTCGTGGAGCATTGTGATGACAGGGGTCATAGAGCATTGTGATGACACGGTTATGGAATATTTTGATGACCAGAATTCTGTAGCACTGTGATGAAAATGGAATGGAGCATTGTGATTACAGGGGTCATGGAGCATTGTGATGACCATTGTTCTAGAACATTGTGACGACAGGGATCATGGAGCATAGTGATGAAAGGGGCCATGGGGCATTGTGATGACAGGCGTCATGGGACATTGTGTTGACAGTGGTCATGGAGAATTGTTAGAAAGGGAACATGGAGCAATTTGATTTCAGGGGCCATGAAAAATTGTGAATACATAGGCCATGGAGTATTCAGATGAATGTGTTCAAGGATCATTGTGACGAAAAGTGTCCTGGAATATTGTGATGACACGGTTCATGGAACATTGCGATGACAAGGGCCATGGCGAAATGTGAAGACAGGTGTCATGGGGCATTGTGATGACAGTGGTCATCTAGAATTGTGAAGAAAGATATCATGGAGCACTGGGATGACAGGGGCCATGGAGCATTGTGATGACAGGGGTCATGAGGCATTGTGATGTCACGGCCTTGGAACATTATGATGACAAGTATTCTGGAGCATTGTGATAAAAAGAGCATGGAGCATTGTGATTAGAGGGGCCAAGGAGCATTCTGATGACAACGGCATGGAGCATTGTGATGACCAGGGTCATCGAGCATTGTGATGACAGTGGTCATGAAGCATTGTGATGAATGTGGTCATGGATCATTGTGATGACAAGTGTCGTGGAGCATTGTGATGACAGGGGTCATAGAGCATTGTGATGACACGGTTATGGAATATTGTGATGACCAGAATTCTGTAGCACTGTGATGAAAAGGGAATGGAGCATTGTGATTACAGGGGCCATGGAGCATTGTGATGACAGGCGTCATGGGACAATGTGTTGACAGTGGTCTTGAATCATTGTTAGAAAGGGAACATGGAGCAATTTGATTTCAGGGGCCATGAAAAATTGTGAATACATAGGCCATGGAGTATTCAGATGAATGTGGTCAAGGATCATTGTGATGAAAAGTGTCCTGGAATATTATGATGACACGGTTCATGGAGCATTGCGATGACAAGGGCCATGGCGAAATGTGAAGACAGGTGTCATGGGACTTTGTGATGACAGTGGTCATCTAGAATTGTGAAGAAAGATATCATGGAGCACTGGGATGACAGGGGCCATGGAGCATTGTGATGACAGGGGTCATGGGGCATTGTGATGACACGGCCATGGAACATTATGATGACAAGAATTCTGGAGCATTGTGATAAAAAGGGCATGGACCACTGTGATTAGAGGGGCCAAGGAGCATTCTGATGACAACGGCATGGAGCATTTTGATGACAAGTTTCATCGAGCATTGTGATGATAGTGGTCATGAAGCATTGTGATGAATGTGGTCATGGATCGTTGTGATGAAAAGTGTCGTGGAGCATTGTGATGACAGGTCTCATAGACCATTTTGATGACACGGTTATGGAATATTGTGATGACCAGAATTCTGTAGCACTGTGATGAAAAGGGAATGGAGCATTGTGATTACAGGGGTCATGGAGCATTATGATGACAATTGTTCTAGAACATTGCGATGACAGGGATCATGGAGCATAGTGATGAAAGGGGCCATGGAGCATTGTGATGACAGGCGTCATGGGATATTGTGTTGACAGTGGTCTTGGAGCATTGTTAGAAAGGGAACATGGAGCAATTTGATTTCAGGGGCCATGAACAATTGTGAATACATAGGCCATGGAGTATTCAGATGAATGTGGTCAAGGATCATTGTGAAGAAAAGTGTACTGGAATATTGTGATGACACGGTTCATGGAACATTGCGATGACAAGGGCCATGGCGAAATGTGAAGACAGGTGTCATGGGTCATTGTGATGACAGTGGTCATCTAGAATTGTGAAGAAAGATATCATGGAGCACTGGGATGACAGGGGCCATGGAGCATTGTGATGACATGGGTCATGGGGCATTGTGATGACACGGCCATGGAACATTATGATGACAAGAATTCTGGAGCATTGTGATAAATAGGGCATGGACCATTGTGATTAGAAGGGCCAAGGAGCATTCTGATGACAACGGCATGGAGCATTGTGATGACAATGTTCATCGAGCATTGTGATGACAGTGGTCATGAAGCATTGTGATGAATGTGGTCATGGATCATTGTGATGACAAGAGTCGTGGACCATTGTGATGACAGGGGTCATAGAGCATTGTGATGACACGGTTATGGAATATTGTGATGACCAGAATTCTGTAGCACTGAGATGAAAAGGGAATGGAGCATTGTGATGACAGGAGTCATGGGACAATGTGTTGACAGTGGTCTTGGATCACTGTTAGAAAGGGAACATGGAGCAATTTGATTTCAGGGGCCATGAAAAATTGTGAATACATAGGCCATGGAGTATTCAGATGAATGTGCTCAAGGATCATTGTGATGAAAAGTGTCCTGGAATATTGTGAGGACACGGTTCATGGAGCATTGCGATGACAAGGGCCATGGCGAAATGTGAAGACAGGTGTCATGGGGCATTGTGATGACAGTGGTCATCTAGAATTGTGAAGAAAGATATCATGGAGCACTTGGATGACAAGGGCCATGGAACATTGTGATGACAGGGGTCATGGGGCATTGTGATGACACCGCCATGGAACATTATGTTGACAAGAATTCTGGAGCATTGTGATAAAATGGGCATGGACCATTGTGATTAGAGGGGCCAAGGAGCATTCTGATGACAACGGCATGGAGCATTGTGATGACAGGGGTCATCGAGCATTGTGATGACAGTGGTCATGAAGCATTGTGATGAATGTGGTCATGGATCATTGTGATGACAAGTGTCGTGGAGCATTGTGATGACAGGGGTCATAGAGCATTGTGAGGACACGGCTATGGAATATTGTGATGACCAGAATTCTGTAG
Source organism: Eschrichtius robustus (assembly GCF_028021215.1). Classification (NCBI taxonomy): domain Eukaryota; kingdom Metazoa; phylum Chordata; class Mammalia; order Artiodactyla; family Eschrichtiidae; genus Eschrichtius; species Eschrichtius robustus. The sequence goes on from NW_027175412.1 coordinate 1,809,821, forward strand.
CCCTGTGATGAAAATGGAATGGAGCATTGTGAGTACAGGGGTCAAGGAGCATTGTGATGACAATTGTTCTAGAACATTGTGAAGACAGGGATCATGGAGCATAGTGATGAAAGGGGCCATGGAGCATTGTGATGACAGGCGTCATGGGACAATGTGTTGACAGTTGTCATAGAGCATTGTTAGAAAGTGAACATGGAGCAATTTGATTTCAGGGGCCATGAAAAATTGTGAATACATAGGCCATGGAGTATTCAGATGAATGTGGTCAAGGATCATTGTGACTACAAGTGTCCTGGAATATTGTGATGACACGGTTCATGGAGCATTGCGATGACAAGGGCCATGGCGAAATGTGAAGACAGGTGTCATGGGGCATTGTGATGACAGTGGTCATCTAGAATTGTGAAGAAAGATATCATGGAGCACTGGGATGACAGGGGCCATGGAGCATTGTGATGACAGGGGTCATGGGGCATTCTGATGACACGGCCATGGAACATTATGATGACAAGAATTCTGGAACATTGTGATAAAAAGGGCATGGACCATTGTGATTAGAGGGGCCAAGGAGCATTCTGATGACAACGGCATGGAGCATTGTGATGACCAGGGTCATCGAGCATTGTGATGACAGTGGTCATGAAGCATTGTGATGAATGTGGTCATGGATCATTGTGATGACAAGTGTCGTGGAGCATTGTGATGACAGGGGTCATAGAGCATTGTGATGACACGGTTATGGAATATTGTGATGACCAGAATTCTGTAGCACTGTGATGAAAAGGGAATGGAGCATTGTGAGTACAGGGGTCATGGAGCATTGTGATGACAATTGTTCTAGATCATTGTGAAGACAGGGATCATGGAGCATAGTGATGAAAGGGGACATGGAGCATTGTGATGACAGGCGTCATGGGACAATGTGTTGACAGTTGTCATGGAGTATTGTTAGAAAGGGAACATGGAGCAATTTGATTTCAGGGGCCAGGAAAAATTGTGAATACATAGGCAATGGAGTATTCAGATGAATGTGGTCAAGGATCATTGTGACAAAAAGTTTACTGGAATATTGTGATGACACGGTTCATGGAGCATTGCAATGACAAGGGCCATGGCGAAATGTGAAGACAGGTGTCATGGGGCATTGTGATGACAGTGGTCATCTAGAATTGTGAAGAAAGATATCATGGAGCACTGGGATGACAGGGGCCATGGAGCATTGTGATGACATGGGTCATGGGGCATTGTGATGACAGTGGTCATCTAGAATTGTGAAGAAAGATATCATGGAGCACTGGGATGACAGGGGCCAGGGAACATTGTGATGACAGGGGTCATGGGGCATTGTGATGACACGGCCATGGAACATTATAATGACAAGAATTCTGGAGCATTGTGATAAAAAGGGCATGGACCATTGTGATTAGAGGGGCCAAGGAGCATTCTGATGACAACGGCATGGAGCATTGTGATGACCAGGGTCATCGAGCATTGTGATGACAGTGGTCATGAAGCATTGTGATGAATGTGTTCATGGATCATTGTGATGACAAGTGTCGTGGAGCATTGTGATGACAGGGGTCATAGAGCATTGTGAGGACACGGCTATGGAATATTGTGATGACCAGAATTCTGTAGCCCTGTGATGAAAAGGGAATGGAGCATTGTGAGTACAGGGGTCATGGAGCATTGTGATGACAATTGTTCTAGAACATTGTGAAGACAGGGATCATGGAGCATAGTGATGAAAGGGGCCATGGAGCATTGTGATGACAGGCGTCATGGGACAATGTGTTGACAGTTGTCATAGAGCATTGTTAGAAAGTGAACATGGAGCAATTTGATTTCAGGGGCCATGAAAAATTGTGAATACATAGGCCATGGAGTATTCAGATGAATGTGGTCAAGGATCATTGTGACTACAAGTGTCCTGGAATATTGTGATGACACGGTTCATGGAGCATTGCGATGACAAGGGCCATGGCGAAATGTGAAGACAGGTGTCATGGGGCATTGTGATGACAGTGGTCATCTAGAATTGTGAAGAAAGATATCATGGAGCACTGGGATGACAGGGGCCTGCAGCATTGTGATGACAGGGGTCATGGGGCATTCTGATGACACGGCCATGGAACATTATGATGACAAGAATTCTGGAACATTGTGATAAATTGGGCATGGACCATTGTGATTAGAGGGGCCAAGGAGCATTCTGATGACAACGGCATGGAACATTGTGATGACCAGTGTCATCGAGCATTGTGATGACAGTGGTCATGAAGCATTGTGATGAATGTGGTCATGGATCATTGTGATGACAAGTGTCGTGGAGCATTGTGATGACAGGGGTCATAGAGCATTGTGATGACACGGTTATGGAATATTGTGATGACCAGAATTCTGTAGCACTGTGATGAAAAGGGAATGGAGCATTGTGAGTACAGGGGTCATGGAGCATTGTGATGACAATTGTTCTAGAACATTGTGAAGACAGGGATCATGGAGCCTAGTGATGAAAGGGGACATGGAGCATTGTGATGACAGGCGTCATGGGACAATGTGTTGACAGTTGTCATGGAGCATTGTTAGAAAGGGAACATGGAGCAATTTGATTTCAGGGGCCAGGAAAAATTGTGAATACATAGGCCATGGAGTATTCAGATGAATGTGGTCAAGGATCATTGTGACAAAAATTTACTGGAATATTGTGATGACACGGTTCATGGAGCATTGCAATGACAAGGGCCATGGCGAAATGTGAAGACAGGTGTCATGGGGCATTGTGATGACAGTGGTCATCTAGAATTGTGAAGAAAGATATCATGGAGCACTGGGATGACAGGGGCCAGGGAACATTGTGATGACAGGGGTCATGGGGCATTGTGATGACACGGCCATGGAACATTATGATGACAAGAATTCTGGAGCATTGTGATAAAAAGGGCATGGACCATTGTGATTAGAGGGGCCAAGGAGCATTCTGATGACAACGGCATGGAGCATTGTGATGACCAGGGTCATCGAGCATTGTGATGACAGTGGTCATGAAGCATTGTGATGAATGTGGTCATGGATCATTGTGATGACAAGTGTCGTGGAGCATTGTGATGACAGGGGTCATAGAGCATTGTGAGGACACGGCTATGGAATATTGTGATGACCAGAATTCTGTAGCCCTGTGATGAAAAGGGAATGGAGCATTGTGAGTACAGGGGTCATGGAGCATTGTGATGACAATTGTTCTAGAACATTGTGAAGACAGGGATCATGGAGCATAGTGATGAAAGGGGCCATGGAGCATTGTGATGACAGGCGTCATGGGACAATGTGTTGACAGTTGTCATAGAGCATTGTTAGAAAGTGAACATGGAGCAATTTGATTTCAGGGGCCATGAAAAATTGTGAATACATAGGCCATGGAGTATTCAGATGAATGTGGTCAAGGATCATTGTGACTACAAGTGTCCTGGAATATTGTGATGACACGGTTCATGGAGCATTGCGATGACAAGGGCCATTGCGAAATGTGAAGACAGGTGTCATGGGGCATTGTGATGACAGTGGTCATCTAGAATTGTGAAGAAAGATATCATGGAGCACTGGGATGACAGGGGCCTGGAGCATTGTGATGACAGGGGTCATGGGGCATTCTGATGACACGGCCATGGAACATTATGATGACAAGTATTCTGGAACATTGTGATAAATAGGGCATGGACCATTGTGATTAGAGGGGCCAAGGAGCATTCTGATGACAACGGCATGGAACATTGTGATGACCAGTGTCATCGAGCATTGTGATGACAGTGGTCATGAAGCATTGTGATGAATGTGGTCATGGATCATTGTGATGACAAGTGTCGTGGAGCATTGTGATGACAGGGGTCATAGAGCATTGTGATGACACGGTTATGGAATATTGTGATGACCAGAATTCTGTAGCACTGTGATGAAAAGGGAATGGAGCATTGTGAGTACAGGGGTCATGGAGCATTGTGATGACAATTGTTCTAGAACATTGTGAAGACAGGGATCATGGAGCATAGTGATGAAAGGGGACATGGAGCATTGTGATGACAGGCGTCATGGGACAATGTGTTGACAGTTGTCATGGAGCATTGTTAGAAAGGGAACATGGAGCAATTTGATTTCAGGGGCCAGGAAAAATTGTGAATACATAGGCCATGGAGTATTCAGATGAATGTGGTCAAGGATCATTGTGACAAAAAGTTTACTGGAATATTGTGATGACACGGTTCATGGAGCATTGCAATGACAAGGGCCATGGCGAAATGTGAAGACAGGTGTCATGGGGCATTGTGATGACAGTGGTCATCTAGAATTGTGAAGAAAGATATCATGGAGCACTGGGATGACAGGGGCCAGGGAACATTGTGATGACAGGGGTCATGGGGCATTGTGATGACACGGCCATGGAACATTATGATGACAAGAATTCTGGAGCATTGTGATAAAAAGGGCATGGACCATTGTGATTAGAGGGGCCAAGGAGCATTCTGATGACAACGGCATGGAGCATTGTGATGACCAGGGTCATCGAGCATTGTGATGACAGTGGTCATGAAGCATTGTGATGAATGTGGTCATGGATCATTGTGATGACAAGTGTCGTGGAGCATTGTGATGACAGGGGTCATAGAGCATTGTGAGGACACGGCTATGGAATATTGTGATGACCAGAATTCTGTAGCCCTGTGATGAAAAGGGAATGGAGCATTGTGAGTACAGGGGTCATGGAGCATTGTGATGACAATTGTTCTAGAACATTGTGAAGACAGGGATCATGGAGCATAGTGATGAAAGGGGCCATGGAGCATTGTGATGACAGGCGTCATGGGACAATGTGTTGACAGTTGTCATAGAGCATTGTTAGAAAGTGAACATGGAGCAATTTGATTTCAGGGGCCATGAAAAATTGTGAATACATAGGCCATGGAGTATTCAGATGAATGTGGTCAAGGATCATTGTGACTACAAGTGTCCTGGAATATTGTGATGACACGGTTCATGGAGCATTGCGATGACAAGGGCCATGGCGAAATGTGAAGACAGGTGTCATGGGGCATTGTGATGACAGTGGTCATCTAGAATTGTGAAGAAAGATATCATGGAGCACTGGGATGACAGGGGCCATGGAGCATTGTGATGACAGGGGTCATGGGGCATTCTGATGACACGGCCATGGAACATTATGATGACAAGAATTCTGGAACATTGTGATAAAAAGGGCATGGACCATTGTGATTAGAGGGGCCAAGGAGCATTCTGATGACAACGGCATGGAGCATTGTGATGACCAGGGTCATCGAGCATTGTGATGACAGTGGTCATGAAGCATTGTGATGAATGTGGTCATGGATCATTGTGATGACAAGTGTCGTGGAGCATTGTGATGACAGGGGTCATAGAGCATTGTGATGACACGGTTATGGAATATTGTGATGACCAGAATTCTGTAGCACTGTGATGAAAAGGGAATGGAGCATTGTGAGTACAGGGGTCATGGAGCATTGTGATGACAATTGTTCTAGAACATTGTGAAGACAGGGATCATGGAGCATAGTGATGAAAGGGGACATGGAGCATTGTGATGACAGGCGTCATGGGACAATGTGTTGACAGTTGTCATGGAGCATTGTTAGAAAGGGAACATGGAGCAATTTGATTTCAGGGGCCAGGAAAAATTGTGAATACATAGGCAATGGAGTATTCAGATGAATGTGGTCAAGGATCATTGTGACAAAAAGTTTACTGGAATATTGTGATGACACGGTTCATGGAGCATTGCAATGACAAGGGCCATGGCGAAATGTGAAGACAGGTGTCATGGGGCATTGTGATGACAGTGGTCATCTAGAATTGTGAAGAAAGATATCATGGAGCACTGGGATGACAGGGGCCATGGAGCATTGTGATGACATGGGTCATGGGGCATTGTGATGACAGTGGTCATCTAGAATTGTGAAGAAAGATATCATGGAGCACTGGGATGACAGGGGCCAGGGAACATTGTGATGACAGGGGTCATGGGGCATTGTGATGACACGGCCATGGAACATTATAATGACAAGAATTCTGGAGCATTGTGATAAAAAGGGCATGGACCATTGTGATTAGAGGGGCCAAGGAGCATTCTGATGACAACGGCATGGAGCATTGTGATGACCAGGGTCATCGAGCATTGTGATGACAGTGGTCATGAAGCATTGTGATGAATGTGTTCATGGATCATTGTGATGACAAGTGTCGTGGAGCATTGTGATGACAGGGGTCATAGAGCATTGTGAGGACACGGCTATGGAATATTGTGATGACCAGAATTCTGTAGCCCTGTGATGAAAAGGGAATGGAGCATTGTGAGTACAGGGGTCATGGAGCATTGTGATGACAATTGTTCTAGAACATTGTGAAGACAGGGATCATGGAGCATAGTGATGAAAGGGGCCATGGAGCATTGTGATGACAGGCGTCATGGGACAATGTGTTGACAGTTGTCATAGAGCATTGTTAGAAAGTGAACATGGAGCAATTTGATTTCAGGGGCCATGAAAAATTGTGAATACATAGGCCATGGAGTATTCAGATGAATGTGGTCAAGGATCATTGTGACTACAAGTGTCCTGGAATATTGTGATGACACGGTTCATGGAGCATTGCGATGACAAGGGCCATGGCGAAATGTGAAGACAGGTGTCATGGGGCATTGTGATGACAGTGGTCATCTAGAATTGTGAAGAAAGATATCATGGAGCACTGGGATGACAGGGGCCTGCAGCATTGTGATGACAGGGGTCATGGGGCATTCTGATGACACGGCCATGGAACATTATGATGACAAGAATTCTGGAACATTGTGATAAATTGGGCATGGACCATTGTGATTAGAGGGGCCAAGGAGCATTCTGATGACAACGGCATGGAACATTGTGATGACCAGTGTCATCGAGCATTGTGATGACAGTGGTCATGAAGCATTGTGATGAATGTGGTCATGGATCATTGTGATGACAAGTGTCGTGGAGCATTGTGATGACAGGGGTCATAGAGCATTGTGATGACACGGTTATGGAATATTGTGATGACCAGAATTCTGTAGCACTGTGATGAAAAGGGAATGGAGCATTGTGAGTACAGGGGTCATGGAGCATTGTGATGACAATTGTTCTAGAACATTGTGAAGACAGGGATCATGGAGCCTAGTGATGAAAGGGGACATGGAGCATTGTGATGACAGGCGTCATGGGACAATGTGTTGACAGTTGTCATGGAGCATTGTTAGAAAGGGAACATGGAGCAATTTGATTTCAGGGGCCAGGAAAAATTGTGAATACATAGGCCATGGAGTATTCAGATGAATGTGGTCAAGGATCATTGTGACAAAAATTTACTGGAATATTGTGATGACACGGTTCATGGAGCATTGCAATGACAAGGGCCATGGCGAAATGTGAAGACAGGTGTCATGGGGCATTGTGATGACAGTGGTCATCTAGAATTGTGAAGAAAGATATCATGGAGCACTGGGATGACAGGGGCCAGGGAACATTGTGATGACAGGGGTCATGGGGCATTGTGATGACACGGCCATGGAACATTATGATGACAAGAATTCTGGAGCATTGTGATAAAAAGGGCATGGACCATTGTGATTAGAGGGGCCAAGGAGCATTCTGATGACAACGGCATGGAGCATTGTGATGACCAGGGTCATCGAGCATTGTGATGACAGTGGTCATGAAGCATTGTGATGAATGTGGTCATGGATCATTGTGATGACAAGTGTCGTGGAGCATTGTGATGACAGGGGTCATAGAGCATTGTGAGGACACGGCTATGGAATATTGTGATGACCAGAATTCTGTAGCCCTGTGATGAAAAGGGAATGGAGCATTGTGAGTACAGGGGTCATGGAGCATTGTGATGACAATTGTTCTAGAACATTGTGAAGACAGGGATCATGGAGCATAGTGATGAAAGGGGCCATGGAGCATTGTGATGACAGGCGTCATGGGACAATGTGTTGACAGTTGTCATAGAGCATTGTTAGAAAGTGAACATGGAGCAATTTGATTTCAGGGGCCATGAAAAATTGTGAATACATAGGCCATGGAGTATTCAGATGAATGTGGTCAAGGATCATTGTGACTACAAGTGTCCTGGAATATTGTGATGACACGGTTCATGGAGCATTGCGATGACAAGGGCCATGGCGAAATGTGAAGACAGGTGTCATGGGGCATTGTGATGACAGTGGTCATCTAGAATTGTGAAGAAAGATATCATGGAGCACTGGGATGACAGGGGCCTGGAGCATTGTGATGACAGGGGTCATGGGGCATTCTGATGACACGGCCATGGAACATTATGATGACAAGTATTCTGGAACATTGTGATAAATAGGGCATGGACCATTGTGATTAGAGGGGCCAAGGAGCATTCTGATGACAACGGCATGGAACATTGTGATGACCAGTGTCATCGAGCATTGTGATGACAGTGGTCATGAAGCATTGTGATGAATGTGGTCATGGATCATTGTGATGACAAGTGTCGTGGAGCATTGTGATGACAGGGGTCATAGAGCATTGTGATGACACGGTTATGGAATATTGTGATGACCAGAATTCTGTAGCACTGTGATGAAAAGGGAATGGAGCATTGTGAGTACAGGGGTCATGGAGCATTGTGATGACAATTGTTCTAGAACATTGTGAAGACAGGGATCATGGAGCATAGTGATGAAAGGGGACATGGAGCATTGTGATGACAGGCGTCATGGGACAATGTGTTGACAGTTGTCATGGAGCATTGTTAGAAAGGGAACATGGAGCAATTTGATTTCAGGGGCCAGGAAAAATTGTGAATACATAGGCCATGGAGTATTCAGATGAATGTGGTCAAGGATCATTGTGACAAAAAGTTTACTGGAATATTGTGATGACACGGTTCATGGAGCATTGCAATGACAAGGGCCATGGCGAAATGTGAAGACAGGTGTCATGGGGCATTGTGATGACAGTGGTCATCTAGAATTGTGAAGAAAGATATCATGGAGCACTGGGATGACAGGGGCCAGGGAACATTGTGATGACAGGGGTCATGGGGCATTGTGATGACACGGCCATGGAACATTATGATGACAAGAATTCTGGAGCATTGTGATAAAAAGGGCATGGACCATTGTGATTAGAGGGGCCAAGGAGCATTCTGATGACAACGGCATGGAGCATTGTGATGACCAGGGTCATCGAGCATTGTGATGACAGTGGTCATGAAGCATTGTGATGAATGTGGTCATGGATCATTGTGATGACAAGTGTCGTGGAGCATTGTGATGACAGGGGTCATAGAGCATTGTGAGGACACGGCTATGGAATATTGTGATGACCAGAATTCTGTAGCCCTGTGATGAAAAGGGAATGGAGCATTGTGAGTACAGGGGTCATGGAGCATTGTGATGACAATTGTTCTAGAACATTGTGAAGACAGGGATCATGGAGCATAGTGATGAAAGGGGCCATGGAGCATTGTGATGACAGGCGTCATGGGACAATGTGTTGACAGTTGTCATAGAGCATTGTTAGAAAGTGAACATGGAGCAATTTGATTTCAGGGGCCAAGAAAAATTGTGAATACATAGGCCATGGAGTATTCAGATGAATGTGGTCAAGGATCATTGTGACTACAAGTGTCCTGGAATATTGTGATGACACGGTTCATGGAGCATTGCGATGACAAGGGCCATGGCGAAATGTGAAGACAGGTGTCATGGGGCATTGTGATGACAGTGGTCATCTAGAATTGTGAAGAAAGATATCATGGAGCACTGGGATGACAGGGGCCATGGAGCATTGTGATGACAGGGGTCATGGGGCATTCTGATGACACGGCCATGGAACATTATGATGACAAGAATTCTGGAACATTGTGATAAAAAGGGCATGGACCATTGTGATTAGAGGGGCCAAGGAGCATTCTGATGACAACGGCATGGAGCATTGTGATGACCAGGGTCATCGAGCATTGTGATGACAGTGGTCATGAAGCATTGTGATGAATGTGGTCATGGATCATTGTGATGACAAGTGTCGTGGAGCATTGTGATGACAGGGGTCATAGAGCATTGTGATGACACGGTTATGGAATATTGTGATGACCAGAATTCTGTAGCACTGTGATGAAAAGGGAATGGAGCATTGTGAGTACAGGGGTCATGGAGCATTGTGATGACAATTGTTCTAGAACATTGTGAAGACAGGGATCATGGAGCATAGTGATGAAAGGGGACATGGAGCATTGTGATGACAGGCGTCATGGGACAATGTGTTGACAGTTGTCATGGAGCATTGTTAGAAAGGGAACATGGAGCAATTTGATTTCAGGGGCCAGGAAAAATTGTGAATACATAGGCCATGGAGTATTCAGATGAATGTGGTCAAGGATCATTGTGACAAAAAGTTTACTGGAATATTGTGATGACACGGTTCATGGAGCATTGCAATGACAAGGGCCATGGCGAAATGTGAAGACAGGTGTCATGGGGCATTGTGATGACAGTGGTCATCTAGAATTGTGAAGAAAGATATCATGGAGCACTGGGATGACAGGGGCCATGGAGCATTGTGATGACATGGGTCATGGGGCATTGTGATGACAGTGGTCATCTAGAATTGTGAAGAAAGATATCATGGAGCACTGGGATGACAGGGGCTATGGAGCATTGTGATGACATGGGTCATGGGCATTCTGATGACACCGCCATGGAACATTATGATGACAAGAATTCTGGAGCATTGTGATAAAAAGGGCATGGACCATTGTGATTAGAGGGGCCAAGGAGCATTCTGATGACAACGACATGTTGCTTTGTGATGACCAGTGTCATCGAGCATTGTGATGACAGTGGTCATGAAGCATTGTGATGAATGTGGTCATGGATCATTTGATGACAAGTGTCGTGGAGCATTGTGATGACAGGGGTCATAGAGCATTGTGATGACACGTTTATGGAATATTGTGATGACCAGAATTCTGTAGCACTGCGATGAAAAGGGAATGGAGCATTGTGAGTACAGGGGTCATGGAGCATTGTGATGACAATTGTTCTAGAACATTGTGAAGACGGGGATCATGGAGCATAGTGATGAAAGGGGCCAAGGAGCATTGTGATGACAGGCGTCATGGGACAATATGTTGACAGTGGTCTTGGATCATTGTTAGAAACGGAACATGGAGCAATTTGATTTCAGGGGCCATGAAAAATTGTGAATACATAGGCCATGGAGTATTCAGATGAATGTGGTCAAGGATCATTGTGATGAAAAGTGTCCTGGAATATTGTGATGACACGGTTCATGGAGCATTGCGATGACAAGGGCCATGGCGAAATGTGAAGACAGGTGTCATGGGACATTGTGATTGCAGTGGTCATCTAGAATTGTGAAGAAAGATATCATGGAGCACTGGGATGACAGGGGCCATGGAGCATTGTGATGACAGGGGTCATGGGGCATTGTGATGACACGGCCATGGAACATTATGATGACAAGAATTCTGGAACATTGTGATAAAAAGGGCATGGACCATTGTGATTAGAGGGGCCAAGGAGCATTCTGATGACAACGGCATGGAGCATTGTGATGACCAGGGTCATCGAGCATTGTGATGATAGTGGTCATGAAGCATTGTGATGAATGTGGTCATGGATCATTGTGATGACAAGTGTCGTGGAGCATTGTGATGACAGGGGTCATAGAGCAATGTGATGACACGGTTATGGAATATTGTGATGACCAGAATTCTGTAGCACTGTGATGAAAAGGGAAAGGAGCATTGTGAGTACAGGGGTCAGGAGCATTGTGATGACAATTGTTCTAGAACATTGTGAAGACAGGGATCATGGAGCATAGTGATGAAAGGGGACATGGAGCATTGTGATGACAGGCGTCATGGGACAATGTGTTGACAGTTGTCATGGAGCATTGTTAGAAAGGGAACATGGAGCAATTTGATTTCAGGGGCCACGAAAAATTGTGAATACATAGGCCATGGAGTATTCAGATGAATGTGGTCAAGGATCATTGTGACTACAAGTGTCCTCGAATATTGTGATGACACGGTTCATGGAGCATTGCGATGACAAGGGCCATGGCGAAATGTGAAGACAGGTGTCATGGGGCATTGTGATGACAGTGGTCATCTAGAATTGTGAAGAAAGATATCATGGAGCACTGGGATGACAGGGGCCATGGAGCATTGTGATGACAGGCGTCATGGGGCATTGTGATGACACGGCCATGGAACATTATGATGACAAGAATTCTGGAACATTGTGATAAAAAGGGCATGGACCATTGTGATTAGAGGGGCCAAGGAGCATTCTGATGACAACGGCATGGAGCATTGTGATGACCAGGGTCATCGAGCATTGTGATGACATTGGTCATGAAGCATTGTGATGAATGTGGTCATGGATCATTGTGATGACAAGTGTCGTGGAGCATTGTGATGACAGGGGTCATAGAGCATTGTGATGACACGGTTATGGAATATTGTGATGACCAGAATTCTGTAGCACTGTGATGAAAAGGGAATGGAGCATTGTGATTACAGGGGTCATGGAGCATTGTGATGACAATTGTTCTACAACATTTCGATGACAGGGATCATGGAGCATAGTGATGAAAGGGGCCATGGAGCATTGTGATGACAGGCGTCATGGGATATTGTGTTGACAGTGGTCTTGGAGCATTGTTAGAAAGGGAACATGGAGCAATTTGATTTCAGGGGCCATGAACAATTGTGAATACATAGGCCATGGAGTATTCAGATGAATGTGGTCAAGGATCATTGTGAAGAAAAGTGTACTGGAATATTGTGATGACACGGTTCATGGAACATTGCGATGACAAGGGCCATGGCGAAATGTGAAGACAGGTGTCATGGGGCATTGTGATGACAGTGGTCATCTAGAATTGTGAAGAAAGATATCATGGAGCACTGGGATGACAGGGGCCATGGAGCATTGTGATGACATGGGTCATGGGGCATTGTGATGACACGGCCATGGAACATTATGATGACAAGAATTCTGGAGCATTGTAATAAATAGGGCATGGACCATTGTGATTAGAAGGGCCAAGGAGCATTCTGATGACAACAGCATGGAGCATTGTGATGACAATGTTCATCGAGCATTGTGATGACAATGGTCATGAAGCATTGTGATGAATGTGGTCATGGATCATTGTGATGACAAGAGTCGTGGAGGATTGTGATGACAGGGGTCATAGAGCATTGTGATGAAACGGTTATGGAATATTGTGATGACCAGAATTCTGTAGCACTGAGATGAAAAGGGAATGGAGCATTGTGATGACAGGCGTCATGGGACAATGTGTTGACAGTGGTCTTGGATCACTGTTAGAAAGGGAACATGGAGCAATTTGATTTCAGGGGCCATGAAAAATTGTGAATACATAGGCCATGGAATATTCAGATGAATGTGGTCAAGGATCATTGTGATGAAAAGTGTCCTGGAATATTGTGAGGACACGGTTCATGGAGCATTGCGATGACAAGGGCCATGGCGAAATGTGAAGACAGGTGTCATGGGGCATTGTGATGACAGTGGTCATCTAGAATTGTGAAGAAAGATATCATGGAGCACTTGGATGACAGGGGCCATGGAACATTGTGATGACAGGGGTCATGGCGCATTGTGATGACACCGCCATGGAACATTATGTTGACAAGAATTCTGGAGCATTGTGATAAAATGGGCATGGACCATTGTGATTAGAGGGGCCAAGGAGCATTCTGATGACAACGGCATGGAGCATTGTGATGACAGGGGTCATCGAGCATTGTGATGACAGTGGTCATGAAGCATTGTGATGAATGTGGTCATGGATCATTGTGATGACAAGTGTCGTGGAGCATTGTGATGACAGGGGTCATAGAGCATTGTGATGACACGGTTATGGAATATTTTGATGACCAGAATTCTGTAGCACTGTGATGAAAATGGAATGGAGCATTGTGATTACAGGGGTCATGGAGCATTGTGATGACCATTGTTCTAGAACATTGTGACGACAGGGATCATGGAGCATAGTGATGAAAGGGGCCATGGGGCATTGTGATGACAGGCGTCATGGGACATTGTGTTGACAGTGGTCATGGAGAATTGTTAGAAAGGGAACATGGAGCAATTTGATTTCAGGGGCCATGAAAAATTGTGAATACATAGGCCATGGAGTATTCAGATGAATGTGTTCAAGGATCATTGTGACGAAAAGTGTCCTGGAATATTGTGATGACACGGTTCATGGAACATTGCGATGACAAGGGCCATGGCGAAATGTGAAGACAGGTGTCATGGGGCATTGTGATGACAGTGGTCATCTAGAATTGTGAAGAAAGATATCATGGAGCACTGGGATGACAGGGGCCATGGAGCATTGTGATGACAGGGGTCATGAGGCATTGTGATGTCACGGCCTTGGAACATTATGATGACAAGTATTCTGGAGCATTGTGATAAAAAGAGCATGGAGCATTGTGATTAGAGGGGCCAAGGAGCATTCTGATGACAACGGCATGGAGCATTGTGATGACCAGTGTCATCGAGCATTGTGATGACAGTGGTCATGAAGCATTGTGATGAATGTGGTCATGGATCATTGTGATGACAAGTGTCGTGGAGCATTGTGATGACAGGGGTCATAGAGCATTGTGATGACACGGTTATGGAATATTGTGATGACCAGAATTCTGTAGCACTGTGATGAAAAGGGAATGGAGCATTGTGATTACAGGGGCCATGGAGCATTGTGATGACAGGCGTCATGGGACAATGTGTTGACAGTGGTCTTGAATCATTGTTAGAAAGGGAACATGGAGCAATTTGATTTCAGGGGATATGAAAAATTGTGAATACATAGGCCATGGAGTATTCAGATGAATGTGGGCAAGGATCATTGTGATGAAAATTGTCCTGGAATATTGTGATGACACGGTTCATGGCGCATTGCGATGACAAGGACCATGGCGAAATGTGAAGACAGTTGTCATGGGGCATTGTGATGACACGGCCATGGAACATTATGATGACAAGAAATCTGGAGCATTGTGATAAAAAGGGCATGGACCATTGTGATTGGAGGGGCCAAGGAGCATTCTGATGACAACGGCATGGAGCATTGTGATGACAAGGGTCATCGAGCATTGTGATGACAGTGGTCATGAAGCATTGTGATGAATGTGGTCATGGATCATTGTGATGACAAGTGTCGTGGAGCATTGTGATGACAGGGGTCATAGAGCATTGTGATGACACGGTTATTGAATATTGTGATGACCAGAATTCTGTAGCACTGTGATGAAAAGGGAAAGGAGCATTGTGATTACAGGGGTCATGGAGCATCGTGATGACAATTGTTTAGAACATTGTGAAGACAGGGATCATGGAGCATAGTGATGAAAGGGGCCATGGAGCATTGTGATGACAGGCGTCATGGGACAATGTGTTGACAGTGGTCATGGAGCATTGTTAGAAAGGGAACATGGAGCAATTTGATTTCAGGGGATATGAAAAATTGTGAATACATAGGCCATGGAGTATTCAGATGAATGTGGGCAAGGATCATTGTGACGACAAGTGTCCTGGAATATTCTGATGACACGGTTCATGGAGCATTGCGATGACAAGGGCCATGGCGAAATGTGAAGACAGTTGTCATGGGGCTTTGTGATGACAGTGGTCATCTTGAATTGTGAAGAAAGATATCATGGAGCAGTGGGATGACGGGGGCCATGGAGCATTGTGATGACAGGGGTTATGGGGCACTGTGATGACACGGACATGGAACATTATGATGACAAGAATTCTGGAGCATTGTGATAAATAGGGCATGGACCATTGTGATTAGAGGGGCCAAGGAGCATTCTGATGACAACGGCATGGAGCATTTTGATGACAAGTTTCATCGAGCATTGTGATGATAGTGG
This sequence comes from Eschrichtius robustus, assembly GCF_028021215.1. NCBI lineage: Eukaryota > Metazoa > Chordata > Mammalia > Artiodactyla > Eschrichtiidae > Eschrichtius > Eschrichtius robustus. The sequence continues at coordinate 1,825,853 of NW_027175412.1, forward strand.
TCATGAAGCATTGTGATGAATGTGGTCATGGATCATTGTGATGACAAGTGTCGTGGAGCATTGTGATGACAGGTCTCATAGAGCATTTTGATGACACGGTTATGGAATATTGTGATGACCAGAATTCTGTAGCACTGTGATGAAAAGGGAATGGAGCATTGTGATTACAGGGGTCATGGAGCATTGTGATGACAATTGTTCTAAAACATTGTGAAGACAGGGATCATGGAGCATAGTGATGAAAGGGGCCATGGAGCATTGTGATGACAGGAGTCATGGGACAATGTGTTGACAGTGGTCTTGAATCATTGTTAGAAAGGGAACATGGAGCAATTTGATTTCAGGGGCCATGAAAAATTGTGAATACATAGGCCATGGAGTATTCAGATGAATGTGGTCAAGGATCATTGTGATGAAAAGTGTCCTGGAATATTATGATGACACGGTTCATGGAGCATTTCGATGACAAGGGCCATGGCGAAATGTGAAGACAGGTGTCATGGGACTTTGTGATGACAGTGGTCATCTAGAATTGTGAAGAAAGATATCATGGAGCACTGGGATGACAGGGGCCATGGAGCATTGTGATGACAGGGGTCATGGGGCATTGTGATGACACGGCCATGGAACATTATGATGACAAGAATTCTGGAGCATTGTGATAAAAAGGGCATGGACCACTGTGATTAGAGGGGCCAAGGAGCATTCTGATGACAACGGCATGGAGCATTTTGATGACAAGTTTCATCGAGCATTGTGATGATAGTGGTCATGAAGCATTGTGATGAATGTGGTCATGGATCGTTGTGATGAAAAGTGTCGTGGAGCATTGTGATGACAGGTCTCATAGAGCATTTTGATGACACGGTTATGGAATATTGTGATGACCAGAATTCTGTAGCACTGTGATGAAAAGGGAATGGAGCATTGTGATTACAGGGGTCATGGAGCATTGTGATGACAATTGTTCTAGAACATTGCGATGACAGGGATCATGGAGCCTAGTGATGAAAGGGGCCATGGAGCATTGTGATGACAAGCGTCATGGGATATTGTGTTGACAGTGGTCTTGGAGCATTGTTAGAAAGGGAACATGGAGCAATTTGATTTCAGGGGCCATGAACAATTGTGAATACATAGGCCATGGAGTATTCAGATGAATGTGGTCAAGGATCATTGTGAAGAAAATTGTACTGGAATATTGTGATGACACGGTTCATGGAACATTGCGATGACAAGGGCCATGGCGAAATGTGAAGACAGGTGTCATGGGTCATTGTGATGACAGTGGTCATCTAGAATTGTGAAGAAAGATATCATGGAGCACTGGGATGACAGGGGCCATGGAGCATTGTGATGACATGGGTCATGGGGCATTGTGATGACACGGCCATGGAACATTATGATGACAAGAATTCTGGAGCATTGTGATAAATAGGGCATGGACCATTGTGATTAGAGGGGCCAAGGAGCATTCTGATGACAACGACATGTTGCATTGTGATGACCAGTGTCATCGAGCATTGTGATGACAGTGGTCATGAAGCATTGTGATGAATGTGGTCATGGATCATTTGATGACAAGTGTCGTGGAGCATTGTGATGACAGGGGTCATAGAGCATTGTGATGACACGTTTATGGAATATTGTGATGACCAGAATTCTGTAGCACTGCGATGAAAAGGGAATGGAGCATTGTGAGTACAGGGGTCATGGAGCATTGTGATGACAATTGTTCTAGAACATTGTGAAGACAGGGATCATGGAGCATAGTGATGAAAGGGGCCATGGAGCATTGTGATGACAGGCGTCATGGGACAATGTGTTGACAGTGGTCTTGGATCATTGTTAGAAACGGAACATGGAGCAATTTGATTTCAGGGGCCATGAAAAATTGTGAATACATAGGCCATGGAGTATTCAGATGAATGTGGTCAAGGATCATTGTGATGAAATGTGTCCTGGAATATTGTGATGACACGGTTCATGGAGCATTGCGATGACAAGGGCCATGGCGAAATGTGAAGACAGGTGTCATGGGACATTGCGATTGCAGTGGTCATCTAGAATTGTGAAGAAAGATATCATGGAGCACTGGGATGACAGGGGCCATGGAGCATTGTGATGACAGGCGTCATGGGGCATTGTGATGACACGGCCATGGAACATTATGATGACAAGAATTCTGGAACATTGTGATAAAAAGGGCATGGACCATTGTGATTAGAGGGGCCAAGGAGCATTCTGATGACAACGGCATGGAGCATTGTCATGACCAGGGTCATCGAGCATTGTGATGATAGTGGTCATGAAGCATTGTGATGAATGTGGTCATGGATCATTGTGATGACAAGTGTCGTGGAGCATTGTGATGACAGGGGTCATAGAGCAATGTGATGACACGGTTATGGAATATTGTGATGACCAGAATTCTGTAGCACTGTGATGAAAAGGGAAAGGAGCATTGTGAGTACAGGGGTCAGGAGCATTGTGATGACAATTGTTCTAGAACATTGTGAAGACAGGGATCATGGAGCATAGTGATGAAAGGGGACATGGAGCATTGTGATGACAGGCGTCATGGGACAATGTGTTGACAGTTGTCATGGAGCATTGTTAGAAAGGGAACATGGAGCAATTTGATTTCAGGGGCCACGAAAAATTGTGAATACATAGGCCATGGAGTATTCAGATGAATGTGTTCAAGGATCATTGTGACTACAAGTGTCCTGGAATATTGTGATGACACGGTTCATGGAGCATTGCGATGACAAGGGCCATGGCGAAATGTGAAGACAGGTGTCATGGGGCATTGTGATGACAGTGGTCATCTAGAATTGTGAAGAAAGATATCATGGAGCACTGGGATGACAGGGGCCATGGAGCATTGTGATGACAGGCGTCATGGGGCATTGTGATGACACGGCCATGGAACATTATGATGACAAGAATTCTGGAACATTGTGATAAAAAGGGCATGGACCATTGTGATTAGAGGGGCCAAGGAGCATTCTGATGACAACGGCATGGAGCATTGTGATGACCAGGGTCATCGAGCATTGTGATGACATTGGTCATGAAGCATTGTGATGAATGTGGTCATGGATCATTGTGATGACAAGTGTCGTGGAGCATTGTGATGACAGGGGTCATAGAGCATTGTGATGACACGGTTATGGAATATTGTGATGACCAGAATTCTGTAGCACTGTGATGAAAAGGGAATGGAGCATTGTGATTACAGGGGTCATGGAGCATTGTGATGACAATTGTTCTACAACATTGCGATTACAGGGATCATGGAGCATAGTGATGAAAGGGGCCATGGAGCATTGTGATGACAGGCGTCATGGGATATTGTGTTGACAGTGGTCTTGGAGCATTGTTAGAAAGGGAACATGGAGCAATTTGATTTCAGGGGCCATGAACAATTGTGAATACATAGGCCATGGAGTATTCAGATGAATGTGGTCAAGGATCATTGTGAAGAAAAGTGTACTGGAATATTGTGATGACACGGTTCATGGAACATTGCGATGACAAGGGCCATGGCGAAATGTGAAGACAGGTGTCATGGGTCATTGTGATGACAGTGGTCATCTAGAATTGTGAAGAAAGATATCATGGAGCACTGGGATGACAGGGGTCATGGAGCATTGTGATGACATGGGTCATGGATCATTGTGATGACAAGAGTCGTGGAGCATTGTGATGACAGGGGTCATAGAGCATTGTGATGAAACGGTTATGGAATATTGTGATGATCAGAATTCTGTAGCACTGAGATGAAAAGGGAATGGAGCATTGTGATGACAGGCGTCATGGGACAATGTGTTGACAGTGGTCTTGGATCACTGTTAGAAAGGGAACATGGAGCAATTTGATTTCAGGGGCCATGAAAAATTGTGAATACATAGGCCATGGAGTATTCAGATGAATGTGGTCAAGGATCATTGTGATGAAAAGTGTCCTGGAATATTGTGAGGACACGGTTCATGGAGCATTGCGATGACAAGGGCCATGGCGAAATGTGAAGACAGGTGTCATGGGGCATTGTGATGACAGTGGTCATCTAGAATTGTGAAGAAAGATATCATGGAGCACTTGGATGACAGGGGCCATGGAACATTGTGATGACAGGGGTCATGGCGCATTGTGATGACACCGCCATGGAACATTATGTTGACAAGAATTCTGGAGCATTGTGATAAAATGGGCATGGACCATTGTGATTAGAGGGGCCAAGGAGCATTCTGATGACAACGGCATGGAGCATTGTGATGACAGGGGTCATCGAGCATTGTGATGACAGTGGTCATGAAGCATTGTGATGAATGTGGTCATGGATCATTGTGATGACAAGTGTCGTGGAGCATTGTGATGACAGGGGTCATAGAGCATTGTGATGACACGGTTATGGAATATTGTGATGACCAGAATTCTGTAGCACTGTGATGAAAATGGAATGGAGCATTGTGATTACAGGGGTCATGGAGCATTGTGATGACCATTGTTCTAGAACATTGTGACGACAGGGATCATGGAGCATAGTGATGAAAGGGGCCATGGAGCATTGTGATGACAGGTTTCATGGGACAATGTGTTGACAGTGGTCATGGAGCATTGTTAGAAAGGGAACATGGAGCAATTTGATTTCAGGGGCCATGAAAAATTGTGAATACATAGGCCATGGAGTATTCAGATGAATGTGTTCAAGGATCATTGTGACGAAAAGTGTCCTGGAATATTGTGATGACACGGTTCATGGAACATTGCGATGACAAGGGCCATGGCGAAATGTGAAGACAGGTGTCATGGGGCATTGTGATGACAGTGGTCATCTAGAATTGTGAAGAAAGATATCATGGAGCACTGGGATGACAGGGGCCATGGAGCATTGTGATGACAGGGGTCATGAGGCATTGTGATGTCACGGCCTTGGAACATTATGATGACAAGTATTCTGGAGCATTGTGATAAAAAGAGCATGGAGCATTGTGATTAGAGGGGCCAAGGAGCATTCTGATGACAACGGCATGGAGCATTGTGATGACCAGGGTCATCGAGCATTGTGATGACAGTGGTCATGAAGCATTGTGATGAATGTGGTCATGGATCATTGTGATGACAAGTGTCGTGGAGCATTGTGATGACAGGGGTCATAGAGCATTGTGATGACACGGTTATGGAATATTGTGATGACCAGAATTCTGTAGCACTGTGATGAAAAGGGAATGGAGCATTGTGATTACAGGGGCCATGGAGCATTGTGATGACAGGCGTCATGGGACAATGTGTTGACAGTGGTCTTGAATCATTGTTAGAAAGGGAACATGGAGCAATTTGATTTCAGGGGCCATGAAAAATTGTGAATACATAGGCCATGGAGTATTCAGATGAATGTGGTCAAGGATCATTGTGATGAAAAGTGTCCTGGAATATTATGATGACACGGTTCATGGAGCATTGCGATGACAAGGGCCATGGCGAAATGTGAAGACAGGTGTCATGGGACTTTGTGATGACAGTGGTCATCTAGAATTGTGAAGAAAGATATCATGGAGCACTGGGATGACAGGGGCCATGGAGCATTGTGATGACAGGGGTCATGGGGCATTGTGATGACACGGCCATGGAACATTATGATGACAAGAATTCTGGAGCATTGTGATAAAAAGGGCATGGACCACTGTGATTAGAGGGGCCAAGGAGCATTCTGATGACAACGGCATGGAGCATTGTGATGACCAGGGTCATCGAGCATTGTGATGACATTGGTCATGAAGCATTGTGATGAATGTGGTCATGGATCATTGTGATGACAAGTGTCGTGGAGCATTGTGATGACAGGGGTCATAGAGCATTGTGATGACACGGTTATGGAATATTGTGATGACCAGAATTCTGTAGCACTGTGATGAAAAGGGAATGGAGCATTGTGATTACAGGGGTCATGGAGCATTGTGATGACAATTGTTCTACAACATTGCGATGACAGGGATCATGGAGCATAGTGATGAAAGGGGCCATGGAGCATTGTGATGACAGGCGTCATGGGATATTGTGTTGACAGTGGTCTTGGAGCATTGTTAGAAAGGGAACATGGAGCAATTTGATTTCAGGGGCCATGAACAATTGTGAATACATAGGCCATGGAGTATTCAGATGAATGTGGTCAAGGATCATTGTGAAGAAAAGTGTACTGGAATATTGTGATGACACGGTTCATGGAACATTGCGATGACAAGGGCCATGGCGAAATGTGAAGACAGGTGTCATGGGTCATTGTGATGACAGTGGTCATCTAGAATTGTGAAGAAAGATATCATGGAGCACTGGGATGACAGGGGTCATGGAGCATTGTGATGACATGGGTCATGGGGCATTGTGATGACACGGCCATGGAACATTATGATGAAAAGAATTCTGGAGCATTGTGATAAATAGGGCATGGACCATTGTGATTAGAAGGGCCAAGGAGCATTCTGATGACAACAGCATGGAGCATTGTGATGACAATGTTCATCGAGCATTGTGATGACAATGGTCATGAAGCATTGTGATGAATGTGGTCATGGATCATTGTGATGACAAGAGTCGTGGAGCATTGTGATGACAGGGGTCATAGAGCATTGTGATGAAACGGTTATGGAATATTGTGATGACCAGAATTCTGTAGCACTGAGATGAAAAGGGAATGGAGCATTGTGATGACAGGCGTCATGGGACAATGTGTTGACAGTGGTCTTGGATCACTGTTAGAAAGGGAACATGGAGCAATTTGATTTCAGGGGCCATGAAAAATTGTGAATACATAGGCCATGGAGTATTCAGATGAATGTGGTCAAGGATCATTGTGATGAAAAGTGTCCTGGAATATTGTGAGGACACGGTTCATGGAGCATTGCGATGACAAGGGCCATGGCGAAATGTGAAGACAGGTGTCATGGGGCATTGTGATGACAGTGGTCATCTAGAATTGTGAAGAAAGATATCATGGAGCACTTGGATGACAGGGGCCATGGAACATTGTGATGACAGGGGTCATGGCGCATTGTGATGACACCGCCATGGAACATTATGTTGACAAGAATTCTGGAGCATTGTGATAAAATGGGCATGGACCATTGTGATTAGAGGGGCCAAGGAGCATTCTGATGACAACGGCATGGAGCATTGTGATGACAGGGGTCATCGAGCATTGTGATGACAGTGGTCATGAAGCATTGTGATGAATGTGGTCATGGATCATTGTGATGACAAGTGTCGTGGAGCATTGTGATGACAGGGGTCATAGAGCATTGTGATGACACGGTTATGGAATATTTTGATGACCAGAATTCTGTAGCACTGTGATGAAAATGGAATGGAGCATTGTGATTACAGGGGTCATGGAGCATTGTGATGACCATTGTTCTAGAACATTGTGACGACAGGGATCATGGAGCATAGTGATGAAAGGGGCCATGGGGCATTGTGATGACAGGCGTCATGGGACATTGTGTTGACAGTGGTCATGGAGAATTGTTGGAAAGGGAACATGGAGCAATTTGATTTCAGGGGCCATGAAAAATTGTGAATACATAGGCCATGGAGTATTCAGATGAATGTGTTCAAGGATCATTGTGACGAAAAGTGTCCTGGAATATTGTGATGACACGGTTCATGGAACATTGCGATGACAAGGGCCATGGCGAAATGTGAAGACAGGTGTCATGGGGCATTGTGATGACAGTGGTCATCTAGAATTGTGAAGAAAGATATCATGGAGCACTGGGATGACAGGGGCCATGGAGCATTGTGATGACAGGGGTCATGAGGCATTGTGATGTCACGGCCTTGGAACATTATGATGACAAGTATTCTGGAGCATTGTGATAAAAAGAGCATGGAGCATTGTGATTAGAGGGGCCAAGGAGCATTCTGATGACAACGGCATGGAGCATTGTGATGACCAGGGTCATCGAGCATTGTGATGACAGTGGTCATGAAGCATTGTGATGAATGTGGTCATGGATCATTGTGATGACAAGTGTCGTGGAGCATTGTGATGACAGGGGTCATAGAGCATTGTGATGACACGGTTATGGAATATTGTGATGACCAGAATTCTGTAGCACTGTGATGAAAAGGGAATGGAGCATTGTGATTACAGGGGCCATGGAGCATTGTGATGACAGGCGTCATGGGACAATGTGTTGACAGTGGTCTTGAATCATTGTTAGAAAGGGAACATGGAGCAATTTGATTTCAGGGGCCATGAAAAATTGTGAATACATAGGCCATGGAGTATTCAGATGAATGTGGTCAAGGATCATTGTGATGAAAAGTGTCCTGGAATATTATGATGACACGGTTCATGGAGCATTGCGATGACAAGGGCCATGGCGAAATGTGAAGACAGGTGTCATGGGACTTTGTGATGACAGTGGTCATCTAGAATTGTGAAGAAAGATATCATGGAGCACTGGGATGACAGGGGCCATGGAGCATTGTGATGACAGGGGTCATGGGGCATTGTGATGACACGGCCATGGAACATTATGATGACAAGAATTCTGGAGCATTGTGATAAAAAGGGCATGGACCACTGTGATTAGAGGGGCCAAGGAGCATTCTGATGACAACGGCATGGAGCATTTTGATGACAAGTTTCATCGAGCATTGTGATGATAGTGGTCATGAAGCATTGTGATGAATGTGGTCATGGATCGTTGTGATGAAAAGTGTCGTGGAGCATTGTGATGACAGGTCTCATAGAGCATTTTGATGACACGGTTATGGAATATTGTGATGACCAGAATTCTGTAGCACTGTGATGAAAAGGGAATGGAGCATTGTGATTACAGGGGTCATGGAGCATTGTGATGACAATTGTTCTAGAACATTGCGATGACAGGGATCATGGAGCATAGTGATGAAAGGGGCCATGGAGCATTGTGATGACACGCGTCATGGGATATTGTGTTGACAGTGGTCTTGGAGCATTGTTAGAAAGGGAACATGGAGCAATTTGATTTCAGGGGCCATGAACAATTGTGAATACATAGGCCATGGAGTATTCAGATGAATGTGGGCAAGGATCATTGTGATGAAAATTGTCCTGGAATATTGTGATGACACGGTTCATGGCGCATTGCGATGACAAGGACCATGGCGAAATGTGAAGACAGTTGTCATGGGGCATTGTGATGACACGGCCATGGAACATTATGATGACAAGAAATCTGGAGCATTGTGATAAAAAGGGCATGGACCATTGTGATTGGAGGGGCCAAGGAGCATTCTGATGACAACGGCATGGAGCATTGTGATGACAAGGGTCATCGAGCATTGTGATGACAGTGGTCATGAAGCATTGTGATGAATGTGGTCATGGATCATTGTGATGACAAGTGTCGTGGAGCATTGTGATGACAGGGGTCATAGAGCATTGTGATGACACGGTTATTGAATATTGTGATGACCAGAATTCTGTAGCACTGTGATGAAAAGGGAAAGGAGCATTGTGATTACAGGGGTCATGGAGCATCGTGATGACAATTGTTTAGAACATTGTGAAGACAGGGATCATGGAGCATAGTGATGAAAGGGGCCATGGAGCATTGTGATGACAGGCGTCATGGGACAATGTGTTGACAGTGGTCATGGAGCATTGTTAGAAAGGGAACATGGAGCAATTTGATTTCAGGGGATATGAAAAATTGTGAATACATAGGCCATGGAGTATTCAGATGAATGTGGGCAAGGATCATTGTGACGACAAGTGTCCTGGAATATTCTGATGACACGGTTCATGGAGCATTGCGATGACAAGGGCCATGGCGAAATGTGAAGACAGTTGTCATGGGGCTTTGTGATGACAGTGGTCATCTTGAATTGTGAAGAAAGATATCATGGAGCAGTGGGATGACGGGGGCCATGGAGCATTGTGATGACAGGGGTTATGGGGCACTGTGATGACACGGACATGGAACATTATGATGACAAGAATTCTGGAGCATTGTGATAAATAGGGCATGGACCATTGTGATTAGAGGGGCCAAGGAGCATTCTGATGACAACGGCATGGAGCATTTTGATGACAAGTTTCATCGAGCATTGTGATGATAGTGGTCATGAAGCATTGTGATGAATGTGGTCATGGATCATTGTGATGACAAGTGTCGTGGAGCATTGTGATGACAGGTCTCATAGAGCATTTTGATGACACGGTTATGGAATATTGTGATGACCAGAATTCTGTAGCACTGTGATGAAAAGGGAATGGAGCATTGTGATTACAGGGGTCATGGAGCATTGTGATGACAATTGTTCTAAAACATTGTGAAGACAGGGATCATGGAGCATAGTGATGAAAGGGGCCATGGAGCATTGTGATGACAGGAGTCATGGGACAATGTGTTGACAGTGGTCTTGAATCATTGTTAGAAAGGGAACATGGAGCAATTTGATTTCAGGGGCCATGAAAAATTGTGAATACATAGGCCATGGAGTATTCAGATGAATGTGGTCAAGGATCATTGTGATGAAAAGTGTCCTGGAATATTATGATGACACGGTTCATGGAGCATTTCGATGACAAGGGCCATGGCGAAATGTGAAGACAGGTGTCATGGGACTTTGTGATGACAGTGGTCATCTAGAATTGTGAAGAAAGATATCATGGAGCACTGGGATGACAGGGGCCATGGAGCATTGTGATGACAGGGGTCATGGGGCATTGTGATGACACGGCCATGGAACATTATGATGACAAGAATTCTGGAGCATTGTGATAAAAAGGGCATGGACCACTGTGATTAGAGGGGCCAAGGAGCATTCTGATGACAACGGCATGGAGCATTTTGATGACAAGTTTCATCGAGCATTGTGATGATAGTGGTCATGAAGCATTGTGATGAATGTGGTCATGGATCGTTGTGATGAAAAGTGTCGTGGAGCATTGTGATGACAGGTCTCATAGAGCATTTTGATGACACGGTTATGGAATATTGTGATGACCAGAATTCTGTAGCACTGTGATGAAAAGGGAATGGAGCATTGTGATTACAGGGGTCATGGAGCATTGTGATGACAATTGTTCTAGAACATTGCGATGACAGGGATCATGGAGCCTAGTGATGAAAGGGGCCATGGAGCATTGTGATGACAAGCGTCATGGGATATTGTGTTGACAGTGGTCTTGGAGCATTGTTAGAAAGGGAACATGGAGCAATTTGATTTCAGGGGCCATGAACAATTGTGAATACATAGGCCATGGAGTATTCAGATGAATGTGGTCAAGGATCATTGTGAAGAAAATTGTACTGGAATATTGTGATGACACGGTTCATGGAACATTGCGATGACAAGGGCCATGGCGAAATGTGAAGACAGGTGTCATGGGTCATTGTGATGACAGTGGTCATCTAGAATTGTGAAGAAAGATATCATGGAGCACTGGGATGACAGGGGCCATGGAGCATTGTGATGACATGGGTCATGGGGCATTGTGATGACACGGCCATGGAACATTATGATGACAAGAATTCTGGAGCATTGTGATAAATAGGGCATGGACCATTGTGATTAGAGGGGCCAAGGAGCATTCTGATGACAACGACATGTTGCATTGTGATGACCAGTGTCATCGAGCATTGTGATGACAGTGGTCATGAAGCATTGTGATGAATGTGGTCATGGATCATTTGATGACAAGTGTCGTGGAGCATTGTGATGACAGGGGTCATAGAGCATTGTGATGACACGTTTATGGAATATTGTGATGACCAGAATTCTGTAGCACTGCGATGAAAAGGGAATGGAGCATTGTGAGTACAGGGGTCATGGAGCATTGTGATGACAATTGTTCTAGAACATTGTGAAGACAGGGATCATGGAGCATAGTGATGAAAGGGGCCATGGAGCATTGTGATGACAGGCGTCATGGGACAATGTGTTGACAGTGGTCTTGGATCATTGTTAGAAACGGAACATGGAGCAATTTGATTTCAGGGGCCATGAAAAATTGTGAATACATAGGCCATGGAGTATTCAGATGAATGTGGTCAAGGATCATTGTGATGAAATGTGTCCTGGAATATTGTGATGACACGGTTCATGGAGCATTGCGATGACAAGGGCCATGGCGAAATGTGAAGACAGGTGTCATGGGACATTGCGATTGCAGTGGTCATCTAGAATTGTGAAGAAAGATATCATGGAGCACTGGGATGACAGGGGCCATGGAGCATTGTGATGACAGGCGTCATGGGGCATTGTGATGACACGGCCATGGAACATTATGATGACAAGAATTCTGGAACATTGTGATAAAAAGGGCATGGACCATTGTGATTAGAGGGGCCAAGGAGCATTCTGATGACAACGGCATGGAGCATTGTCATGACCAGGGTCATCGAGCATTGTGATGATAGTGGTCATGAAGCATTGTGATGAATGTGGTCATGGATCATTGTGATGACAAGTGTCGTGGAGCATTGTGATGACAGGGGTCATAGAGCAATGTGATGACACGGTTATGGAATATTGTGATGACCAGAATTCTGTAGCACTGTGATGAAAAGGGAAAGGAGCATTGTGAGTACAGGGGTCAGGAGCATTGTGATGACAATTGTTCTAGAACATTGTGAAGACAGGGATCATGGAGCATAGTGATGAAAGGGGACATGGAGCATTGTGATGACAGGCGTCATGGGACAATGTGTTGACAGTTGTCATGGAGCATTGTTAGAAAGGGAACATGGAGCAATTTGATTTCAGGGGCCACGAAAAATTGTGAATACATAGGCCATGGAGTATTCAGATGAATGTGTTCAAGGATCATTGTGACTACAAGTGTCCTGGAATATTGTGATGACACGGTTCATGGAGCATTGCGATGACAAGGGCCATGGCGAAATGTGAAGACAGGTGTCATGGGGCATTGTGATGACAGTGGTCATCTAGAATTGTGAAGAAAGATATCATGGAGCACTGGGATGACAGGGGCCATGGAGCATTGTGATGACAGGCGTCATGGGGCATTGTGATGACACGGCCATGGAACATTATGATGACAAGAATTCTGGAACATTGTGATAAAAAGGGCATGGACCATTGTGATTAGAGGGGCCAAGGAGCATTCTGATGACAACGGCATGGAGCATTGTGATGACCAGGGTCATCGAGCATTGTGATGACATTGGTCATGAAGCATTGTGATGAATGTGGTCATGGATCATTGTGATGACAAGTGTCGTGGAGCATTGTGATGACAGGGGTCATAGAGCATTGTGATGACACGGTTATGGAATATTGTGATGACCAGAATTCTGTAGCACTGTGATGAAAAGGGAATGGAGCATTGTGATTACAGGGGTCATGGAGCATTGTGATGACAATTGTTCTACAACATTGCGATTACAGGGATCATGGAGCATAGTGATGAAAGGGGCCATGGAGCATTGTGATGACAGGCGTCATGGGATATTGTGTTGACAGTGGTCTTGGAGCATTGTTAGAAAGGGAACATGGAGCAATTTGATTTCAGGGGCCATGAACAATTGTGAATACATAGGCCATGGAGTATTCAGATGAATGTGGTCAAGGATCATTGTGAAGAAAAGTGTACTGGAATATTGTGATGACACGGTTCATGGAACATTGCGATGACAAGGGCCATGGCGAAATGTGAAGACAGGTGTCATGGGTCATTGTGATGACAGTGGTCATCTAGAATTGTGAAGAAAGATATCATGGAGCACTGGGATGACAGGGGTCATGGAGCATTGTGATGACATGGGTCATGGATCATTGTGATGACAAGAGTCGTGGAGCATTGTGATGACAGGGGTCATAGAGCATTGTGATGAAACGGTTATGGAATATTGTGATGATCAGAATTCTGTAGCACTGAGATGAAAAGGGAATGGAGCATTGTGATGACAGGCGTCATGGGACAATGTGTTGACAGTGGTCTTGGATCACTGTTAGAAAGGGAACATGGAGCAATTTGATTTCAGGGGCCATGAAAAATTGTGAATACATAGGCCATGGAGTATTCAGATGAATGTGGTCAAGGATCATTGTGATGAAAAGTGTCCTGGAATATTGTGAGGACACGGTTCATGGAGCATTGCGATGACAAGGGCCATGGCGAAATGTGAAGACAGGTGTCATGGGGCATTGTGATGACAGTGGTCATCTAGAATTGTGAAGAAAGATATCATGGAGCACTTGGATGACAGGGGCCATGGAACATTGTGATGACAGGGGTCATGGCGCATTGTGATGACACCGCCATGGAACATTATGTTGACAAGAATTCTGGAGCATTGTGATAAAATGGGCATGGACCATTGTGATTAGAGGGGCCAAGGAGCATTCTGATGACAACGGCATGGAGCATTGTGATGACAGGGGTCATCGAGCATTGTGATGACAGTGGTCATGAAGCATTGTGATGAATGTGGTCATGGATCATTGTGATGACAAGTGTCGTGGAGCATTGTGATGACAGGGGTCATAGAGCATTGTGATGACACGGTTATGGAATATTGTGATGACCAGAATTCTGTAGCACTGTGATGAAAATGGAATGGAGCATTGTGATTACAGGGGTCATGGAGCATTGTGATGACCATTGTTCTAGAACATTGTGACGACAGGGATCATGGAGCATAGTGATGAAAGGGGCCATGGAGCATTGTGATGACAGGTTTCATGGGACAATGTGTTGACAGTGGTCATGGAGCATTGTTAGAAAGGGAACATGGAGCAATTTGATTTCAGGGGCCATGAAAAATTGTGAATACATAGGCCATGGAGTATTCAGATGAATGTGTTCAAGGATCATTGTGACGAAAAGTGTCCTGGAATATTGTGATGACACGGTTCATGGAACATTGCGATGACAAGGGCCATGGCGAAATGTGAAGACAGGTGTCATGGGGCATTGTGATGACAGTGGTCATCTAGAATTGTGAAGAAAGATATCATGGAGCACTGGGATGACAGGGGCCATGGAGCATTGTGATGACAGGGGTCATGAGGCATTGTGATGTCACGGCCTTGGAACATTATGATGACAAGTATTCTGGAGCATTGTGATAAAAAGAGCATGGAGCATTGTGATTAGAGGGGCCAAGGAGCATTCTGATGACAACGGCATGGAGCATTGTGATGACCAGGGTCATCGAGCATTGTGATGACAGTGGTCATGAAGCATTGTGATGAATGTGGTCATGGATCATTGTGATGACAAGTGTCGTGGAGCATTGTGATGACAGGGGTCATAGAGCATTGTGATGACACGGTTATGGAATATTGTGATGACCAGAATTCTGTAGCACTGTGATGAAAAGGGAATGGAGCATTGTGATTACAGGGGCCATGGAGCATTGTGATGACAGGCGTCATGGGACAATGTGTTGACAGTGGTCTTGAATCATTGTTAGAAAGGGAACATGGAGCAATTTGATTTCAGGGGCCATGAAAAATTGTGAATACATAGGCCATGGAGTATTCAGATGAATGTGGTCAAGGATCATTGTGATGAAAAGTGTCCTGGAATATTATGATGACACGGTTCATGGAGCATTGCGATGACAAGGGCCATGGCGAAATGTGAAGACAGGTGTCATGGGACTTTGTGATGACAGTGGTCATCTAGAATTGTGAAGAAAGATATCATGGAGCACTGGGATGACAGGGGCCATGGAGCATTGTGATGACAGGGGTCATGGGGCATTGTGATGACACGGCCATGGAACATTATGATGACAAGAATTCTGGAGCATTGTGATAAAAAGGGCATGGACCACTGTGATTAGAGGGGCCAAGGAGCATTCTGATGACAACGGCATGGAGCATTGTGATGACCAGGGTCATCGAGCATTGTGATGACAATGGTCATGAAGCATTGTGATGAATGTGGTCATGGATCATTGTGATGACAAGTGTCGTGGAGCATTGTGATGATAGGGGTCATAGAGCATTGTGATGACACGGTTATGGAATATTGTGATGACCAGAATTCTGTAGCACTGTGATGAAAAGGGAATGGAGCATTGTGATTACAGGGGTCATGGAGCATTGTGATGACAATTGTTCTACAACATTGCGATGACAGGGATCATGGAGCATAGTGATGAAAGGGGCCATGGAGCATTGTGATGACAGGCGTCATGGGATATTGTGTTGACAGTGGTCTTGGAGCATTGTTAGAAAGGGAACATGGAGCAATTTGATTTCAGGGGCCATGAACAATTGTGAATACATAGGCCATGGAGTATTCAGATGAATGTGGTCAAGGATCATTGTGAAGAAAAGTGTACTGGAATATTGTGATGACACGGTTCATGGAACATTGCGATGACAAGGGCCATGGCGAAATGTGAAGACAGGTGTCATGGGTCATTGTGATGACAGTGGTCATCTAGAATTGTGAAGAAAGATATCATGGAGCACTGGGATGACAGGGGTCATGGAGCATTGTGATGACATGGGTCATGGGGCATTGTGATGACACGGCCATGGAACATTATGATGACAAGAATTCTGGAGCATTGTGATAAATAGGGCATGGACCATTGTGATTAGAAGGGCCAAGGAGCATTCTGATGACAACAGCATGGAGCATTGTGATGACAATGTTCATCGAGCATTGTGATGACAATGGTCATGAAGCATTGTGATGAATGTGGTCATGGATCATTGTGATGACAAGAGTCGTGGAGCATTGTGATGACAGGGGTCATAGAGCATTGTGATGAAACGGTTATGGAATATTGTGATGACCAGAATTCTGTAGCACTGAGATGAAAAGGGAATGGAGCATTGTGATGACAGGCGTCATGGGACAATGTGTTGACAGTGGTCTTGGATCACTGTTAGAAAGGGAACATGGAGCAATTTGATTTCAGGGGCCATGAAAAATTGTGAATACATAGGCCATGGAGTATTCAGATGAATGTGGTCAAGGATCATTGTGATGAAAAGTGTCCTGGAATATTGTGAGGACACGGTTCATGGAGCATTGCGATGACAAGGGCCATGGCGAAATGTGAAGACAGGTGTCATGGGGCATTGTGATGACAGTGGTCATCTAGAATTGTGAAGAAAGATATCATGGAGCACTTGGATGACAGGGGCCATGGAACATTGTGATGACAGGGGTCATGGCGCATTGTGATGACACCGCCATGGAACATTATGTTGACAAGAATTCTGGAGCATTGTGATAAAATGGGCATGGACCATTGTGATTAGAGGGGCCAAGGAGCATTCTGATGACAACGGCATGGAGCATTGTGATGACAGGGGTCATCGAGCATTGTGATGACAGTGGTCATGAAGCATTGTAATGAATGTGGTCATGGATCATTGTGATGACAAGTGTCGTGGAGCATTGTGATGACAGGGGTCATAGAGCATTGTGATGACACGGTTATGGAATATTTTGATGACCAGAATTCTGTAGCACTGTGATGAAAATGGAATGGAGCATTGTGATTACAGGGGTCATGGAGCATTGTGATGACCATTGTTCTAGAACATTGTGACGACAGGGATCATGGAGCATAGTGATGAAAGGGGCCATGGGGCATTGTGATGACAGGCGTCATGGGACATTGTGTTGACAGTGGTCATGGAGAATTGTTGGAAAGGGAACATGGAGCAATTTGATTTCAGGGGCCATGAAAAATTGTGAATACATAGGCCATGGAGTATTCAGATGAATGTGTTCAAGGATCATTGTGACGAAAAGTGTCCTGGAATATTGTGATGACACGGTTCATGGAACATTGCGATGACAAGGGCCATGGCGAAATGTGAAGACAGGTGTCATGGGGCATTGTGATGACAGTGGTCATCTAGAATTGTGAAGAAAGATATCATGGAGCACTGGGATGACAGGGGCCATGGAGCATTGTGATGACAGGGGTCATGAGGCATTGTGATGTCACGGCCTTGGAACATTATGATGACAAGTATTCTGGAGCATTGTGATAAAAAGAGCATGGAGCATTGTGATTAGAGGGGCCAAGGAGCATTCTGATGACAACGGCATGGAGCATTGTGATGACCAGGGTCATCGAGCATTGTGATGACAGTGGTCATGAAGCATTGTGATGAATGTGGTCATGGATCATTGTGATGACAAGTGTCGTGGAGCATTGTGATGACAGGGGTCATAGAGCATTGTGATGACACGGTTATGGAATATTGTGATGACCAGAATTCTGTAGCACTGTGATGAAAAGGGAATGGAGCATTGTGATTACAGGGGCCATGGAGCATTGTGATGACAGGCGTCATGGGACAATGTGTTGACAGTGGTCTTGAATCATTGTTAGAAAGGGAACATGGAGCAATTTGATTTCAGGGGCCATGAAAAATTGTGAATACATAGGCCATGGAGTATTCAGATGAATGTGGTCAAGGATCATTGTGATGAAAAGTGTCCTGGAATATTATGATGACACGGTTCATGGAGCATTGCGATGACAAGGGCCATGGCGAAATGTGAAGACAGGTGTCATGGGACTTTGTGATGACAGTGGTCATCTAGAATTGTGAAGAAAGATATCATGGAGCACTGGGATGACAGGGGCCATGGAGCATTGTGATGACAGGGGTCATGGGGCATTGTGATGACACGGCCATGGAACATTATGATGACAAGAATTCTGGAGCATTGTGATAAAAAGGGCATGGACCACTGTGATTAGAGGGGCCAAGGAGCATTCTGATGACAACGGCATGGAGCATTTTGATGACAAGTTTCATCGAGCATTGTGATGATAGTGGTCATGAAGCATTGTGATGAATGTGGTCATGGATCGTTGTGATGAAAAGTGTCGTGGAGCATTGTGATGACAGGTCTCATAGAGCATTTTGATGACACGGTTATGGAATATTGTGATGACCAGAATTCTGAAGCACTGTGATGAAAAGGGAATGGAGCATTGTGATTACAGGGGTCATGGAGCATTGTGATGACAATTGTTCTAGAACATTGCGATGACAGGGATCATGGAGCATAGTGATGAAAGGGGCCATGGAGCATTGTGATGACACGCGTCATGGGATATTGTGTTGACAGTGGTCTTGGAGCATTGTTAGAAAGGGAACATGGAGCAATTTGATTTCAGGGGCCATGAACAATTGTGAATACATAGGCCATGGGGTATTCAGATGAATGTGGTCAAGGATCATTGTGAAGAAAAGTGTACTGGAATATTGTGATGACACGGTTCATGGAACATTGCGATGACAAGGGCCATGGCGAAATGTGAAGACAGGTGTCATGGGTCATTGTGATGACAGTGGTCATCTAGAATTGTGAAGAAAGATATCATGGAGCACTGGGATGACAGGGGCCATGGAGCATTGTGATGACATGGGTCATGGGGCATTGTGATGACACGGCCATGGAACATTATGATGACAAGAATTCTGGAGCATTGTGATAAATAGGGCATGGACCATTGTGATTAGAAGGGCCAAGGAGCATTCTGATGACAATGGCATGGAGCATTGTGATGACAATGTTCATCGTGCATTGTGATGACAGTGGTCATGAAACATTGTGATGAATGTGGTCATGGATCATTGTGATGACAAGAGTCGTGGACCATTGTGATGACAGGGGTCATAGAGCATTGTGATGACACGGTTATGGAATATTGTGAGACCAGAATTCTGTAGCACTGAGATGAAAAGGGAGTGGAGCATTGTGATGACAGGAGTCATGGGACAATGTGTTGACAGTGGTCTTGGATCACTGTTAGAAAGGGAACATGGAGCAATTTGATTTCAGGGGCCATGAAAAATTGTGAATACATAGGCCATGGAGTATTCAGATGAATGTGCTCAAGGATCATTGTGATGAAAAGTGTCCTGGAATATTGTGAGGACACGGTTCATGGAGCATTGCGATGACAAGGGCCATGGCGAAATATGAAGACAGGTGTCATGGGGCATTGTGATGACAGTGGTCATCTAGAATTGTGAAGAAAGATATCATGGAGCACTTGGATGACAGGGGCCATGGAACATTGTGATGACAGGGGTCATGGGGCATTGTGATGACACCGCCATGGAACATTATGTTGACAAGAATTCTGGAGCATTGTGATAAAATGGGCATGGACCATTGTGATTAGAGGGGCCAAGGAGCATTCTGATGACAACGGCATGGAGCATTGTGATGACAGGGGTCATCGAGCATTGTGATGACAGTGGTCATGAAGCATTGTGATGAATGTGGTCATGGATCATTGTGATGACAAGTGTCGTGGAGCATTGTGATGACAGGGGTCATAGAGCATTGTGATGACACGGTTATGGAATATTGTGATGACCAGAATTCTGTAGCACTGTGATGAAAATGGAATGGAGCATTGTGATTACAGGGGTCATGGAGCATTGTGATGACCATTGTTCTAGAACATTGTGACGACAGGGATCATGGAGCATAGTGATGAAAGGGGCCATGGGGCATTGTGATGACAGGCGTCATGGGACATTGTGTTGACAGTGGTCATGGAGAATTGTTAGAAAGGGAACATGGAGCAATTTGATTTCAGGGGCCATGAAAAATTGTGAATACATAGGCCATGGAGTATTCAGATGAATGTGGTCAAGGATCATTGTGAATACAAGTGTCCCGGAATATTGTGATGACACGGTTCATGGAGCATTGCGATGACAAGGGCCATGGCGAAATGTGATGACAGGTGTCATGGGGCATTGTGATGACAGTGGTCATCTAGAATTGTGAAGAAAGATATCATGGAGCACTGGGATGACAGGGGCCATGGAGCATTGTGATGACATGGGTCATGGGGCATTGTGATGACACGGACATGGAACATTATGATGTCAAGAATTCTGGAGCATTGTGATAAAAAGGGCATGGACCATTGTGATTAGAGGGGCCAAGGAGCATTCTGATGACAACGGCATGGAGCATTGTGATGACCAGGGTCATCGAGCATTGTGATGACAGTGGTCATGAAGCATTGTGATGAATGTGTTCATGGATCATTGTGATGACAAGTGTCGTGGAGCATTGTGATGACAGGGGTCATAGAGCATTGTGAGGACACGGCTATGGAATATTGTGATGACCAGAATTCTGTAGCCCTGTGATGAAAAGGGAATGGAGCATTGTGAGTACAGGGGTCATGGAGCATTGTGATGACAATTGTTCTAGAACATTGTGAAGACAGGGATCATGGAGCATAGTGATGAAAGGGGCCATGGAGCATTGTGATGACAGGCGTCATGGGACAATGTGTTGACAGTTGTCATAGAGCATTGTTAGAAAGTGAACATGGAGCAATTTGATTTCAGGGGCCATGAAAAATTGTGAATACATAGGCCATGGAGTATTCAGTTGAATGTGGTCAAGGATCATTGTGACAAAAAGTTTACTGGAATATTGTGATGACACGGTTCATGGAGCATTGCAATGACAAGGGCCATGGCGAAATGTGAAGACAGGTGTCATGGGGCATTGTGATGACAGTGGTCATCTAGAATTGTGAAGAAAGATATCATGGAGCACTGGGATGACAGGGGCCATGGAGCATTGTGATGACATGGGTCATGGGGTATTGTGATGACAGTGGTCATCTAGAATTGTGAAGAAAGATATCATGGAGCACTGGGATGACAGGGGCTATGGAGCATTGTGATGACATGGGACATGGGCATTCTGATGACACCGCCATGGAACATTATGATGACAAGAATTGTGGAGCATTGTGATAAAAAGGTCATGGACCATTGTGATTAGAGGGGCCAAGGAGCATTCTGATGACAACAGCATGGAGCATTGTGATGACAAGGGTCATCGAGCATTGTGATGAGAGTGGTCATGAGGCATTGTGATGAATGTGGTCATGGATCATTGTGATGACAAGTGTCGTGGAGCATTGTGATGACAGGGGTCATAGAGCATTGTGATGACACGGTTATGGAATATTGTGATGACCAGAATTCTGTAGCACTGAGATGAAAAGGGAATGGAGCATTGTGAGTACAGGGGTCATGGAGCATTGTGATGACAATTGTTCTAGAACATTGTGAAGACAGGGATCATGGAGCATAGTGATGAAAGGGGCCATGGAGCATTGTGATGACAGGTGTCATGGGACAATGTATTGACAATGGTCATGGAGCATTGTTAGAAAGGGAACATGGAGCAATTTGATTTCAGGGGCCATGAAAAATTGTGAATACATAGGCCATGGAGTATTCAGATGAATGTGGTCAAGGATCATTGTGACGACAAGTGTCCTGGAATATTGTGATGACACGGTTCATGGAGCATTGCGATGACAAGAGCCATGGCGAAATGTGAAGACAGGTGTCATGGGGCATTGTGATGACAGTGGTCATCTAGAATTGTGAAGAAAGATATCATGGAGCACTGGGATGACAGGGGCAATGAATCATTGTGATGACAGGCGTCTTGGGGCATTGTGATGACACGGCCATGGAACATTATGATGACAAGAATTCTGGAACATTGTGATAAAAAGGGCATGGACCATTGTGATTAGAGGGGCCAAGGAGCATTCTGATGACAACGACATGTTGCATTGTGATGACCAGTGTCATCGAGCATTGTGATGACAGTGGTCATGAAGCATTGTGATGAATGTGGTCATGGATCATTTGATGACAAGTGTCGTGGAGCATTGTGATGACAGGGGTCATAGAGCATTGTGATGACACGTTTATGGAATATTGTGATGACCAGAATTCTGTAGCACTGCGATGAAAAGGGAATGGAGCATTGTGAGTACAGGGGTCATGGAGCATTGTGATGACAATTGTTCTAGAACATTGTGAAGACGGGGATCATGGAGCATAGTGATGAAAGGGGCCAAGGAGCATTGTGATGACAGGCGTCATGGGACAATGTGTTGACAGTGGTCTTGGATCATTGTTAGAAACGGAACATGGAGCAATTTGATTTCAGGGGCCATGAAAAATTGTGAATACATAGGCCATGGAGTATTCAGATGAATGTGGTCAAGGATCATTGTGATGAAAAGTGTCCTGGAATATTGTGATGACACGGTTCATGGAGCATTGCGATGACAAGGGCCATGGCGAAATGTGAAGACAGGTGTCATGGGACATTGTGATTGCAGTGGTCATCTAGAATTGTGAAGAAAGATATCATGGAGCACTGGGATGACAGGGGCCATGGAGCATTGTGATGACAGGGGTCATGGGGCATTGTGATGACACGGCCATGGAACATTATGATGACAAGAATTCTGGAACATTGTGATAAAAAGGGCATGGACCATTGTGATTAGAGGGGCCAAGGAGCATTCTGATGACAACGGCATGGAGCATTGTGATGACCAGGGTCATCGAGCATTGTGATGATAGTGGTCATGAAGCATTGTGATGAATGTGGTCATGGATCATTGTGATGACAAGTGTCGTGGAGCATTGTGATGACAGGGGTCATAGAGCAATGTGATGACACGGTTATGGAATATTGTGATGACCAGAATTCTGTAGCACTGTGATGAAAAGGGAAAGGAGCATTGTGAGTACAGGGGTCAGGAGCATTGTGATGACAATTGTTCTAGAACATTGTGAAGACAGGGATCATGGAGCATAGTGATGAAAGGGGACATGGAGCATTGTGATGACAGGCGTCATGGGACAATGTGTTGACAGTTGTCATGGAGCATTGTTAGAAAGGGAACATGGAGCAATTTGATTTCAGGGGCCACGAAAAATTGTGAATACATAGGCCATGGAGTATTCAGATGAATGTGGTCAAGGATCATTGTGACTACAAGTGTCCTGGAATATTGTGATGACACGGTTCATGGAGCATTGCGATGACAAGGGCCATGGCGAAATGTGAAGACAGGTGTCATGGGGCATTGTGATGACAGTGGTCATCTAGAATTGTGAAGAAAGATATCATGGAGCACTGGGATGACAGGGGCCATGGAGCATTGTGATGACAGGCGTCATGGGGCATTGTGATGACACGGCCATGGAACATTATGATGACAAGAATTCTGGAACATTGTGATAAAAAGAGCATGGACCATTGTGATTAGAGGGGCCAAGGAGCATTCTGATGACAACGGCATGGAGCATTGTGATGACCAGGTTCATCGAGCATTGTGATGACATTGGTCATGAAGCATTGTGATGAATGTGGTCATGGATCATTGTGATGACAAGTGTCGTGGAGCATTGTGATGACAGGGGTCATAGAGCATTGTGATGACACGGTTATGGAATATTGTGATGACCAGAATTCTGTAGCACTGTGATGAAAAGGGAATGGAGCATTGTGATTACAGGGGTCATGGAGCATTGTGATGACAATTGTTCTACAACATTTCGATGACAGGGATCATGGAGCATAGTGATGAAAGGGGCCATGGAGCATTGTGATGACAGGCGTCATGGGATATTGTGTTGACAGTGGTCTTGGAGCATTGTTAGAAAGGGAACATGGAGCAATTTGATTTCAGGGGCCATGAACAATTGTGAATACATAGGCCATGGAGTATTCAGATGAATGTGGTCAAGGATCATTGTGAAGAAAAGTGTACTGGAATATTGTGATGACACGGTTCATGGAACATTGCGATGACAAGGGCCATGGCGAAATGTGAAGACAGGTGTCATGGGGCATTGTGATGACAGTGGTCATCTAGAATTGTGAAGAAAGATATCATGGAGCACTGGGATGACAGGGGCCATGGAGCATTGTGATGACATGGGTCATGGGGCATTGTGATGACACGGCCATGGAACATTATGATGACAAGAATTCTGGAGCATTGTGATAAATAGGGCATGGACCATTGTGATTAGAAGGGCCAAGGAGCATTCTGATGACAACAGCATGGAGCATTGTGATGACAATGTTCATCGAGCATTGTGATGACAATGGTCATGAAGCATTGTGATGAATGTGGTCATGGATCATTGTGATGACAAGAGTCGTGGAGCATTGTGATGACAGGGGTCATAGAGCATTGTGATGAAACGGTTATGGAATATTGTGATGACCAGAATTCTGTAGCACTGAGATGAAAAGGGAATGGAGCATTGTGATGACAGGCGTCATGGGACAATGTGTTGACAGTGGTCTTGGATCACTGTTAGAAAGGGAACATGGAGCAATTTGATTTCAGGGGCCATGAAAAATTGTGAATACATAGGCCATGGAATATTCAGATGAATGTGGTCAAGGATCATTGTGATGAAAAGTGTCCTGGAATATTGTGAGGACACGGTTCATGGAGCATTGCGATGACAAGGGCCATGGCGAAATGTGAAGACAGGTGTCATGGGGCATTGTGATGACAGTGGTCATCTAGAATTGTGAAGAAAGATATCATGGAGCACTTGGATGACAGGGGCCTTGGAACATTGTGATGACAGGGGTCATGGCGCATTGTGATGACACCGCCATGGAACATTATGTTGACAAGAATTCTGGAGCATTGTGATAAAATGGGCATGGACCATTGTGATTAGAGGGGCCAAGGAGCATTCTGATGACAACGGCATGGAGCATTGTGATGACAGGGGTCATCGAGCATTGTGATGACAGTGGTCATGAAGCATTGTGATGAATGTGGTCATGGATCATTGTGATGACAAGTGTCGTGGAGCATTGTGATGACAGGGGTCATAGAGCATTGTGATGACACGGTTATGGAATATTGTGATGACCAGAATTCTGTAGCACTGTGATGAAAAGGGAATGGAGCATTGTGATTACAGGGGTCATGGAGCATTGTGATGACCATTGTTCTAGAACATTGTGACGACAGGGATCATGGAGCATAGTGATGAAAGGGGCCATGGGGCATTGTGATGACAGGCGTCATGGGACATTGTGTTGACAGTGGTCATGGAGAATTGTTAGAAAGGGAACATGGAGCAATTTGATTTCAGGGGCCATGAAAAATTGTGAATACATAGGCCATGGAGTATTCAGATGAATGTGTTCAAGGATCATTGTGACGAAAAGTGTCCTGGAATATTGTGATGACACGGTTCATGGAACATTGCGATGACAAGGGCCATGGCGAAATGTGAAGACAGGTGTCATGGGGCATTGTGATGACAGTGGTCATCTAGAATTGTGAAGAAAGATATCATGGAGCACTGGGATGACAGGGGCCATGGAGCATTGTGATGACAGGGGTCATGAGGCATTGTGATGTCACGGCCTTGGAACATTATGATGACAAGTATTCTGGAGCATTGTGATAAAAAGAGCATGGAGCATTGTGATTAGAGGGGCCAAGGAGCATTCTGATGACAACGGCATGGAGCATTGTGATGACCAGGGTCATCGAGCATTGTGATGACAGTGGTCATGAAGCATTGTGATGAATGTGGTCATGGATCATTGTGATGACAAGTGTCGTGGAGCATTGTGATGACAGGGGTCATAGAGCATTGTGATGACACGGTTATGGAATATTGTGATGACCAGAATTCTGTAGCACTGTGATGAAAAGGGAATGGAGCATTGTGATTACAGGGGCCATGGAGCATTGTGATGACAGGCGTCATGGGACAATGTGTTGACAGTGGTCTTGAATCATTGTTAGAAAGGGAACATGGAGCAATTTGATTTCAGGGGATATGAAAAATTGTGAATACATAGGCCATGGAGTATTCAGATGAATGTGGGCAAGGATCATTGTGATGAAAATTGTCCTGGAATATTGTGATGACACGGTTCATGGCGCATTGCGATGACAAGGACCATGGCGAAATGTGAAGACAGTTGTCATGGGGCATTGTGATGACACGGCCATGGAACATTATGATGACAAGAAATCTGGAGCATTGTGATAAAAAGGGCATGGACCATTGTGATTGGAGGGGCCAAGGAGCATTCTGATGACAACGGCATGGAGCATTGTGATGACAAGGGTCATCGAGCATTGTGATGACAGTGGTCATGAAGCATTGTGATGAATGTGGTCATGGATCATTGTGATGACAAGTGTCGTGGAGCATTGTGATGACAGGGGTCATAGAGCATTGTGATGACACGGTTATTGAATATTGTGATGACCAGAATTCTGTAGCACTGTGATGAAAAGGGAAAGGAGCATTGTGATTACAGGGGTCATGGAGCATCGTGATGACAATTGTTTAGAACATTGTGAAGACAGGGATCATGGAGCATAGTGATGAAAGGGGCCATGGAGCATTGTGATGACAGGCGTCATGGGACAATGTGTTGACAGTGGTCATGGAGCATTGTTAGAAAGGGAACATGGAGCAATTTGATTTCAGGGGATATGAAAAATTGTGAATACATAGGCCATGGAGTATTCAGATGAATGTGGGCAAGGATCATTGTGACGACAAGTGTCCTGGAATATTCTGATGACACGGTTCATGGAGCATTGCGATGACAAGGGCCATGGCGAAATGTGAAGACAGGTGTCATGGGGCTTTGTGATGACAGTGGTCATCTTGAATTGTGAAGAATGATATCATGGAGCAGTGGGATGACGGGGGCCATGGAGCATTGTGATGACAGGGGTTATGGGGCACTGTGATGACACGGACATGGAACATTATGATGACAAGAATTCTGGAGCATTGTGATAAATAGGGCATGGACCATTGTGATTAGAGGGGCCAAGGAGCATTCTGATGACAACGGCATGGAGCATTTTGATGACAAGTTTCATCGAGCATTGTGATGATAGTGGTCATGAAGCATTGTGATGAATGTGGTCATGGATCATTGTGATGACAAGTGTCGTGGAGCATTGTGATGACAGGTCTCATAGAGCATTTTGATGACACGGTTATGGAATATTGTGATGACCAGAATTCTGTAGCACTGTGATGAAAAGGGAATGGAGCATTGTGATTACAGGGGTCATGGAGCATTGTGATGACAATTGTTCTAAAACATTGTGAAGACAGGGATCATGGAGCATAGTGATGAAAGGGGCCATGGAGCATTGTGATGACAGGAGTCATGGGACAATGTGTTGACAGTGGTCTTGAATCATTGTTAGAAAGGGAACATGGAGCAATTTGATTTCAGGGGCCATGAAAAATTGTGAATACATAGGCCATGGAGTATTCAGATGAATGTGGTCAAGGATCATTGTGATGAAAAGTGTCCTGGAATATTATGATGACACGGTTCATGGAGCATTTGGATGACAAGGGCCATGGCGAAATGTGAAGACAGGTGTCATGGGACTTTGTGATGACAGTGGTCATCTAGAATTGTGAAGAAAGATATCATGGAGCACTGGGATGACAGGGGCCATGGAGCATTGTGATGACAGGGGTCATGGGGCATTGTGATGACACGGCCATGGAACATTATGATGACAAGAATTCTGGAGCATTGTGATAAAAAGGGCATGGACCACTGTGATTAGAGGGGCCAAGGAGCATTCTGATGACAACGGCATGGAGCATTTTGATGACAAGTTTCATCGAGCATTGTGATGATAGTGGTCATGAAGCATTGTGATGAATGTGGTCATGGATCGTTGTGATGAAAAGTGTCGTGGAGCATTGTGATGACAGGGGTCATAGAGCATTGTGATGACACGGTTATGGAATATTGTGATGACCAGAATTCTGTAGCACTGTGATGAAAAGGGAATGGAGCATTGTGATTACAGGGGTCATGGAGCATTGTGATGACAATTGTTCTAGAACATTGCGATGACAGGGATCATGGAGCATAGTGATGAAAGGGGCCATGGAGCATTGTGATGACAGGCGTCATGGGATATTGTGTTGACAGTGGTCTTGGAGCATTGTTAGAAAGGGAACATGGAGCAATTTGATTTCAGGGGCCATGAACAATTGTGAATACATAGGCCATGGAGTATTCAGATGAATGTGGTCAAGGATCATTGTGAAGAAAAGTGTACTGGAATATTGTGATGACACGGTTCATGGAACATTGCGATGACAAGGGCCATGGCGAAATGTGAAGACAGGTGTCATGGGTCATTGTGATGACAGTGGTCATCTAGAATTGTGAAGAAAGATATCATGGAGCACTGGGATGACAGGGGCCATGGAGCATTGTGATGACATGGGTCATGGGGCATTGTGATGACACGGCCATGGAACATTATGATGACAAGAATTCTGGAGCATTGTGATAAATAGGGCATGGACCATTGTGATTAGAGGGGCCAAGGAGCATTCTGATGACAACGACATGTTGCATTGTGATGACCAGTGTCATCGAGCATTGTGATGACAGTGGTCATGAAGCATTGTGATGAATGTGGTCATGGATCATTTGATGACAAGTGTCGTGGAGCATTGTGATGACAGGGGTCATAGAGCATTGTGATGACACGTTTATGGAATATTGTGATGACCAGAATTCTGTAGCACTGCGATGAAAAGGGAATGGAGCATTGTGAGTACAGGGGTCATGGAGCATTGTGATGACAATTGTTCTAGAACATTGTGAAGACAGGGATCATGGAGCATAGTGATGAAAGGGGCCATGGAGCATTGTGATGACAGGCGTCATGGGACAATGTGTTGACAGTGGTCTTGGATCATTGTTAGAAACGGAACATGGAGCAATTTGATTTCAGGGGCCATGAAAAATTGTGAATACATAGGCCATGGAGTATTCAGATGAATGTGGTCAAGGATCATTGTGATGAAAAGTGTCCTGGAATATTGTGATGACACGGTTCATGGAGCATTGCGATGACAAGGGCCATGGCGAAATGTGAAGACAGGTGTCATGGGACATTGTGATTGCAGTGGTCATCTAGAATTGTGAAGAAAGATATCATGGAGCACTGGGATGACAGGGGCCATGGAGCATTGTGATGACAGGCGTCATGGGGCATTGTGATGACACGGCCATGGAACATTATGATGACAAGAATTCTGGAACATTGTGATAAAAAGGGCATGGACCATTGTGATTAGAGGGGCCAAGGAGCATTCTGATGACAACGGCATGGAGCATTGTCATGACCAGGGTCATCGAGCATTGTGATGATAGTGGTCATGAAGCATTGTGATGAATGTGGTCATGGATCATTGTGATGACAAGTGTCGTGGAGCATTGTGATGACAGGGGTCATAGAGCAATGTGATGACACGGTTATGGAATATTGTGATGACCAGAATTCTGTAGCACTGTGATGAAAAGGGAAAGGAGCATTGTGAGTACAGGGGTCAGGAGCATTGTGATGACAATTGTTCTAGAACATTGTGAAGACAGGGATCATGGAGCATAGTGATGAAAGGGGACATGGAGCATTGTGATGACAGGCGTCATGGGACAATGTGTTGACAGTTGTCATGGAGCATTGTTAGAAAGGGAACATGGAGCAATTTGATTTCAGGGGCCACGAAAAATTGTGAATACATAGGCCATGGAGTATTCAGATGAATGTGGTCAAGGATCATTGTGACTACAAGTGTCCTGGAATATTGTGATGACACGGTTCATGGAGCATTGCGATGACAAGGGCCATGGCGAAATGTGAAGACAGGTGTCATGGGGCATTGTGATGACAGTGGTCATCTAGAATTGTGAAGAAAGATATCATGGAGCACTGGGATGACAGGGGCCATGGAGCATTGTGATGACAGGCGTCATGGGGCATTGTGATGACACGGCCATGGAACATTATGATGACAAGAATTCTGGAACATTGTGATAAAAAGGGCATGGACCATTGTGATTAGAGGGGCCAAGGAGCATTCTGATGACAACGGCATGGAGCATTGTGATGACCAGGGTCATCGAGCATTGTGATGATATTGGTCATGAAGCATTGTGATGAATGTGGTCATGGATCATTGTGATGACAAGTGTCGTGGAGCATTGTGATGACAGGGGTCATAGAGCATTGTGATGACACGGTTATGGAATATTGTGATGACCAGAATTCTGTAGCACTGTGATGAAAAGGGAATGGAGCATTGTGATTACAGGGGTCATGGAGCATTGTGATGACAATTGTTCTACAACATTGCGATGACAGGGATCATGGAGCATAGTGATGAAAGGGGCCATGGAGCATTGTGATGACAGGCGTCATGGGATATTGTGTTGACAGTGGTCTTGGAGCATTGTTAGAAAGGGAACATGGAGCAATTTGATTTCAGGGGCCATGAACAATTGTGAATACATAGGCCATGGAGTATTCAGATGAATGTGGTCAAGGATCATTGTGAAGAAAAGTGTACTGGAATATTGTGATGACACGGTTCATGGAACATTGCGATGACAAGGGCCATGGCGAAATGTGAAGACAGGTGTCATGGGGCATTGTGATGACAGTGGTCATCTAGAATTGTGAAGAAAGATATCATGGAGCACTGGGATGACAGGGGTCATGGAGCATTGTGATGACATGGGTCATGGGGCATTGTGATGACACGGCCATGGAACATTATGATGACAAGAATTCTGGAGCATTGTGATAAATAGGGCATGGACCATTGTGATTAGAAGGGCCAAGGAGCATTCTGATGACAACAGCATGGAGCATTGTGATGACAATGTTCATCGAGCATTGTGATGACAATGGTCATGAAGCATTGTGATGAATGTGGTCATGGATCATTGTGATGACAAGAGTCGTGGAGCATTGTGATGACAGGGGTCATAGAGCATTGTGATGAAACGGTTATGGAATATTGTGATGACCAGAATTCTGTAGCACTGAGATGAAAAGGGAATGGAGCATTGTGATGACAGGCGTCATGGGACAATGTGTTGACAGTGGTCTTGGATCACTGTTAGAAAGGGAACATGGAGCAATTTGATTTCAGGGGCCATGAAAAATTGTGAATACATAGGCCATGGAGTATTCAGATGAATGTGGTCAAGGATCATTGTGATGAAAAGTGTCCTGGAATATTGTGAGGACACGGTTCATGGAGCATTGCGATGACAAGGGCCATGGCGAAATGTGAAGACAGGTGTCATGGGGCATTGTGATGACAGTGGTCATCTAGAATTGTGAAGAAAGATATCATGGAGCACTTGGATGACAGGGGCCATGGAACATTGTGATGACAGGGGTCATGGCGCATTGTGATGACACCGCCATGGAACATTATGTTGACAAGAATTCTGGAGCATTGTGATAAAATGGGCATGGACCATTGTGATTAGAGGGGCCAAGGAGCATTCTGATGACAACGGCATGGAGCATTGTGATGACAGGGGTCATCGAGCATTGTGATGACAGTGGTCATGAAGCATTGTGATGAATGTGGTCATGGATCATTGTGATGACAAGTGTCGTGGAGCATTGTGATGACAGGGGTCATAGAGCATTGTGATGACACGGTTATGGAATATTTTGATGACCAGAATTCTGTAGCACTGTGATGAAAATGGAATGGAGCATTGTGATTACAGGGGTCATGGAGCATTGTGATGACCATTGTTCTAGAACATTGTGACGACAGGGATCATGGAGCATAGTGATGAAAGGGGACATGGAGCATTGTGATGACAGGCGTCATGGGACAATGTGTTGACAGTTGTCATGGAGCATTGTTAGAAAGGGAACATGGAGCAATTTGATTTCAGGGGCCACGAAAAATTGTGAATACATAGGCCATGGAGTATTCAGATGAATGTGGTCAAGGATCATTGTGACTACAAGTGTCCTGGAATATTGTGATGACACGGTTCATGGAGCATTGCGATGACAAGGGCCATGGCGAAATGTGAAGACAGGTGTCATGGGGCATTGTGATGACAGTGGTCATCTAGAATTGTGAAGAAAGATATCATGGAGCACTGGGATGACAGGGGCCATGGAGCATTGTGATGACAGGGGTCATGAGGCATTGTGATGTCACGGCCTTGGAACATTATGATGACAAGTATTCTGGAGCATTGTGATAAAAAGAGCATGGAGCATTGTGATTAGAGGGGCCAAGGAGCATTCTGATGACAACGGCATGGAGCATTGTGATGACCAGGGTCATCGAGCATTGTGATGACAGTGGTCATGAAGCATTGTGATGAATGTGGTCATGGATCATTGTGATGACAAGTGTCGTGGAGCATTGTGATGACAGGGGTCATAGAGCATTGTGATGACACGGTTATGGAATATTGTGATGACCAGAATTCTGTAGCACTGTGATGAAAAGGGAATGGAGCATTGTGATTACAGGGGCCATGGAGCATTGTGATGACAGGCGTCATGGGACAATGTGTTGACAGTGGTCTTGAATCATTGTTAGAAAGGGAACATGGAGCAATTTGATTTCAGGGGCCATGAAAAATTGTGAATACATAGGCCATGGAGTATTCAGATGAATGTGGTCAAGGATCATTGTGATGAAAAGTGTCCTGGAATATTATGATGACACGGTTCATGGAGCATTGCGATGACAAGGGCCATGGCGAAATGTGAAGACAGGTGTCATGGGACTTTGTGATGACAGTGGTCATCTAGAATTGTGAAGAAAGATATCATGGAGCACTGGGATGACAGGGGCCATGGAGCATTGTGATGACAGGGGTCATGGGGCATTGTGATGACACGGCCATGGAACATTATGATGACAAGAATTCTGGAGCATTGTGATAAAAAGGGCATGGACCACTGTGATTAGAGGGGCCAAGGAGCATTCTGATGACAACGGCATGGAGCATTTTGATGACAAGTTTCATCGAGCATTGTGATGATAGTGGTCATGAAGCATTGTGATGAATGTGGTCATGGATCGTTGTGATGAAAAGTGTCGTGGAGCATTGTGATGACAGGTCTCATAGAGCATTTTGATGACACGGTTATGGAATATTGTGATGACCAGAATTCTGTAGCACTGTGATGAAAAGGGAATGGAGCATTGTGATTATAGGGGTCATGGAGCATTGTGATGACAATTGTTCTAGAACATTGCGATGACAGGGATCATGGAGCATAGTGATGAAAGAGGCCATGGAGCATTGTGATGACAGGCGTCATGGGATATTGTGTTGACAGTGGTCTTGGAGCATTGTTAGAAAGGGAACATGGAGCAATTTGATTTCAGGGGCCATGAACAATTGTGAATACATAGGCCATGGAGTATTCAGATGAATGTGGTCAAGGATCATTGTGAAGAAAAGTGTACTGGAATATTGTGATGACACGGTTCATGGAACATTGCGATGACAAGGGCCATGGCGAAATGTGAAGACAGGTGTCATGGGTCATTGTGATGACAGCGGTCATCTAGAATTGTGAAGAAAGATATCATGGAGCACTGGGATGACAGGGGCCATGGAGCATTGTGATGACATGGGTCATGGGGCATTGTGATGACACGGCCATGGAACATTATGATGACAAGAATTCTGGAGCATTGTGATAAATAGGGCATGGACCATTGTGATTAGAAGGGCCAAGGAGCATTCTGATGACAATGGCATGGAGCATTGTGATGACAATGTTCATCGAGCATTGTGATGACAGTGGTCATGAAGCATTGTGATGAATGTGGTCATGGATCATTGTGATGACAAGAGTCGTGGACCATTGTGATGACAGGGGTCATAGAGCATTGTGATGACACGGTTATGGAATATTGTGATGAACAGAATTCTGTAGCACTGAGATGAAAAGGGAATGGAGCATTGTGATGACAGGAGTCATGGGACAATGTGTTGACAGTGGTCTTGGATCACTGTTAGAAAGGGAACATGGAGCAATTTGATTTCAGGGGCCATGAAAAATTGTGAATACATAGGCCATGGAGTATTCAGATGAATGTGCTCAAGGATCATTGTGATGAAAAGTGTCCTGGAATATTGTGAGGACACGGTTCATGGAGCATTGCGATGACAAGGGCCATGGCGAAATATGAAGACAGGTGTCATGGGGCATTGTGATGACAGTGGTCATCTAGAATTGTGAAGAAAGATATCATGGAGCACTTGGATGACAGGGGCCATGGAACATTGTGATGACAGGGGTCATGGGGCATTGTGATGACACCGCCATGGAACATTATGTTGACAAGAATTCTGGAGCATTGTGATAAAATGGGCATGGACCATTGTGATTAGAGGGGCCAAGGAGCATTCTGATGACAACGGCATGGAGCATTGTGATGACAGGGGTCATCGAGCATTGTGATGACAGTGGTCATGAAGCATTGTGATGAATGTGGTCATGGATCATTGTGATGACAAGTGTCGTGGAGCATTGTGATGACAGGGGTCATAGAGCATTGTGATGACACGGTTATGGAATATTGTGATGACCAGAATTCTGTAGCACTGTGATGAAAATGGAATGGAGCATTGTGATTACAGGGGTCATGGAGCATTGTGATGACCATTGTTCTAGAACATTGTGACGACAGGGATCATGGAGCATAGTGATGAAAGGGGCCATGGGGCATTGTGATGACAGGCGTCATGGGACATTGTGTTGACAGTGGTCATGGAGAATTGTTAGAAAGGGAACATGGAGCAATTTGATTTCAGGGGCCATGAAAAATTGTGAATACATAGGCCATGGAGTATTCAGATGAATGTGGTCAAGGATCATTTTGAATACAAGTGTCCCGGAATATTGTGATGACACGGTTCATGGAGCATTGCGATGACAAGGGCCATGGCGAAATGTGATGACAGGTGTCATGGGGCATTGTGATGACAGTGGTCATCTAGAATTGTGAAGAAAGATATCATGGAGCACTGGGATGACAGGGGCCATGGAGCATTGTGATGACATGGGTCATGGGGCATTGTGATGACACGGCCATGGAACATTATGATGTCAAGAATTCTGGAGCATTGTGATAAAAAGGGCATGGACCATTGTGATTAGAGGGGCCAAGGAGCATTCTGATGACAACGGCATGGAGCATTGTGATGACCAGGGTCATCGAGCATTGTGATGACAGTGGTCATGAAGCATTGTGATGAATGTGTTCATGGATCATTGTGATGACAAGTGTCGTGGAGCATTGTGATGACAGGGGTCATAGAGCATTGTGAGGACACGGCTATGGAATATTGTGATGACCAGAATTCTGTAGCCCTGTGATGAAAAGGGAATGGAGCATTGTGAGTACAGGGGTCATGGAGCATTGTGATGACAATTGTTCTAGAACATTGTGAAGACAGGGATCATGGAGCATAGTGATGAAAGGGGCCATGGAGCATTGTGATGACAGGCGTCATGGGACAATGTGTTGACAGTTGTCATAGAGCATTGTTAGAAAGTGAACATGGAGCAATTTGATTTCAGGGGCCATGAAAAATTGTGAATACATAGGCCATGGAGTATTCAGTTGAATGTGGTCAAGGATCATTGTGACTACAAGTGTCCTGGAATATTGTGATGACACGGTTCATGGAGCATTGCGATGACAAGGGCCATGGCGAAATGTGAAGACAGGTGTCATGGGGCATTGTGATGACAGTGGTCATCTAGAATTGTGAAGAAAGATATCATGGAGCACTGGGATGACAGGGGCCATGGAGCATTGTGATGACAGGGGTAATGGGGCATTCTGATGACACGGCCATGGAACATTATGATGACAAGAATTCTGGAACATTGTGATAAATAGGGCATGGACCATTGTGATTAGAGGGGCCAAGGAGCATTCTGATGACAACGGCATGGAACATTGTGATGACCAGTGTCATCGAGCATTGTGATGACAGTGGTCATGAAGCATTGTGATGAATGTGGTCATGGATCATTGTGATGACAAGTGTCGTGGAGCATTGTGATGACAGGGGTCATAGAGCATTGTGATGACACGGTTATGGAATATTGTGATGACCAGAATTGTGTAGCACTGTGATGAAAAGGGAATGGAGCATTGTGAGTACAGGGGTCATGGAGCATTGTGATGACAATTGTTCTAGAACATTGTGAAGACAGGGATCATGGAGCATAGTGATGAAAGGGGACATGGAGCATTGTGATGACAGGCGTCATGGGACAATGTGTTGACAGTTGTCATGGAGCATTGTTAGAAAGGGAACATGGAGCAATTTGATTTCAGGGGCCAGGAAAAATTGTGAATACATAGGCCATGGAGTATTCAGATGAATGTGGTCAAGGATCATTGTGACAAAAAGTTTACTGGAATATTGTGATGACACGGTTCATGGAGCATTGCAATGACAAGGGCCATGGCGAAATGTGAAGACAGGTGTCATGGGGCATTGTGATGACAGTGGTCATCTAGAATTGTGAAGAAAGATATCATGGAGCACTGGGATGACAGGGGCCATGGAGCATTGTGATGACATGGGTCATGGGGCATTGTGATGACAGTGGTCATCTAGAATTGTGAAGAAAGATATCATGGAGCACTGGGATGACAGGGGCTATGGAGCATTGTGATGACATGGGTCATGGGGCATTGTGATGACACCGCCATGGAACATTATGATGACAAGAATTCTGGAGCATTGTGATAAAAAGGTCATGGACCATTGTGATTAGAGGGGCCAAGGAGCATTCTGATGACAACAGCATGGAGCATTGTGATGACAAGGGTCATCGAGCATTGTGATGAGAGTGGTCATGAGGCATTGTGATGAATGTGGTCATGGATCATTGTGATGACAAGTGTCGTGGAGCATTGTGATGACAGGGGTCATAGAGCATTGTGATGACACGGTTATGGAATATTGTGATGACCAGAATTCTGTAGCACTGAGATGAAAAGGGAATGGAGCATTGTGAGTACAGGGGTCATGGAGCATTGTGATGACAATTGTTCTAGAACATTGTGAAGACAGGGATCATGGAGCATAGTGATGAAAGGGGCCATGGAGCATTGTGATGACAGGTGTCATGGGACAATGTATTGACAATGGTCATGGAGCATTGTTAGAAAGGGAACATGGAGCAATTTGATTTCAGGGGCCATGAAAAATTGTGAATACATAGGCCATGGAGTATTCAGATGAATGTGGTCAAGGATCATTGTGACGACAAGTGTCCTGGAATATTGTGATGACACGGTTCATGGAGCATTGCGATGACAAGAGCCATGGCGAAATGTGAAGACAGGTGTCATGGGGCATTGTGATGACAGTGGTCATCTAGAATTGTGAAGAAAGATATCATGGGGCACTGGGATGACAGGGGCAATGAAGCATTGTGATGACAGGCGTCTTGGGGCATTGTGATGACACGGCCATGGAACATTATGATGACAAGAATTCTGGAGCATTGTGATAAAAAGGGCATGGACCATTGTGATTAGAGGGGCCAAGGAGCATTCTGATGACAACGACATGTTGCATTGTGATGACCAGTGTCATCGAGCATTGTGATGACAGTGGTCATGAAGCATTGTGATGAATGTGGTC
The DNA here is from genome assembly GCF_028021215.1 of Eschrichtius robustus. Lineage (NCBI taxonomy): Eukaryota > Metazoa > Chordata > Mammalia > Artiodactyla > Eschrichtiidae > Eschrichtius > Eschrichtius robustus. Next base: position 1,864,212 of record NW_027175412.1, read on the forward strand.
ATGGATCATTTGATGACAAGTGTCGTGGAGCATTGTGATGACAGGGGTCATAGAGCATTGTGATGAAACGTTTATGGAATATTGTGATGACCAGAATTCTGTAGCACTGCGATGAAAAGGGAATGGAGTATTGTGAGTACAGGGGTCATGGAGCATTGTGATGACAATTGTTCTAGAACATTGTGAAGACAGGGATCATGGAGCATAGTGATGAAAGGGGCCATGGAGCATTGTGATGACAGGCGTCATGGGACAATGTGTTGACAGTGGTCTTGGATCATTGTTAGAAACGGAACATGGAGCAATTTGATTTCAGGGGCCATGAAAAATTGTGAATACATAGGCCATGGAGTATTCAGATGAATGTGGTCAAGGATCATTGTGATGAAAAGTGTCCTGGAATATTGTGATGACACGGTTCATGGAGCATTGCGATGACAAGGGCCATGGCGAAATGTGAAGACAGGTGTCATGGGACATTGTGATTGCAGTGGTCATCTAGAATTGTGAAGAAAGATATCATGGAGCACTGGGATGACAGGGGCCATGGAGCATTGTGATGACAGGCGTCATGGGGCATTGTGATGACACGGCCATGGAACATTATGATGACAAGAATTCTGGAACATTGTGATAAAAAGGGCATGGACCATTGTGATTAGAGGGGCCAAGGAGCATTCTGATGACAACGGCATGGAGCATTGTGATGACCATGGTCATCGAGCATTGTGATGATAGTGGTCATGAAGCATTGTGATGAATGTGGTCATGGATCATTGTGATGACAAGTGTCGTGGAGCATTGTGATGACAGGGGTCATAGGGCAATGTGATGACACGGTTATGGAATATTGTGATGACCAGAATTCTGTAGCACTGTGATGAAAAGGGAAAGGAGCATTGTGAGTACAGGGGTCAGGAGCATTGTGATGATAATTGTTCTAGAACATTGTGAAGACAGGGATCATGGAGCATAGTGATGAAAGGGGACATGGAGCATTGTGATGACAGGCGTCATGGGACAATGTGTTGACAGTTGTCATGGAGCATTGTTAGAAAGGGAACATGGAGCAATTTGATTTCAGGGGCCATGAAAAATTGTGAATACATAGGCCATGGAGTATTCAGATGAATGTGGTCAAGGATCATTGTGACAAAAAGTGTCCTGGAATATTGTGATGACACGGTTCATGGAGCATTGCGATGACAAGGGCCATGGCGAAATGTGAAGACAGGTGTCATGGGGCATTGTGATGACAGTGGTCATCTAGAATTGTGAAGAAAGATATCATGGAGCACTGGGATGACGGGGGCCATGGAGCATTGTGATGACAGGGGTTATGGGACATTGTGATGACACGGACATGGAACATTATGATGACAAGAATTCTGGAGCATTGTGATAAATAGGGCATGGACCATTGTGATTAGAGGGGCCAAGGAGCATTCTGATGACAACGGCATGGAGCATTTTGATGACAAGTTTCATCGAGCATTGTGATGATAGTGGTCATGAAGCATTGTGATGAATGTGGTCATGGATCATTGTGATGACAAGTGTCGTGGAGCATTGTGATGACAGGTCTCATAGAGCATTTTGATGACACGGTTATGGAATATTGTGATGACCAGAATTCTGTAGCACTCTGATGAAAAGGGTATGGAGCATTGTGATTACAGGGGTCATGGAGCATTGTGATGACAATTGTTCTAAAACATTGTGAAAACAGGGATCATGGAGCATAGTGATGAAAGGGGCCATGGAGCATTGTGATGACAGGCGTCATGGGACAATGTGTTGACAGTGGTCTTGAATCATTGTTAGAAAGGGAACATGGAGCAATTTGATTTCAGGGGCTATGAAAAATTGTGAATACATAGGCCATGGAGTATTCAGATGAATGTGGTCAAGGATCATTGTGATGAAAAGTGTCCTGGAATATTATGATGACACGGTTCATGGAGCATTGCGATGACAAGGGCCATGGCGAAATGTGAAGACAGGTGTCATGGGACTTTGTGATGACAGTGGTCATCTAGAATTGTGAAGAAAGATATCATGGAGCACTGGGATGACAGGGGCCATGGAGCATTGTGATGACAGGGGTCATGGGGCATTGTGATGACACGGCCATGGAACATTATGATGACAAGAATTCTGGAGCATTGTGATAAAAAGGGCATGGACCACTGTGATTAGAGGGGCCAAGGAGCATTCTGATGACAACGGCATGGAGCATTTTGATGACAAGTTTCATCGAGCATTGTGATGATAGTGGTCATGAAGCATTGTGATGAATGTGGTCATGGATCGTTGTGATGAAAAGTGTCGTGGAGCATTGTGATGACAGGTCTCATAGAGCATTTTGATGACACGGTTATGGAATATTGTGATGACCAGAATTCTGTAGCACTGTGATGAAAAGGGAATGGAGCATTGTGATTACAGGGGTCATGGAGCATTATGATGACAATTGTTCTAGAACATTGCGATGACAGGGATCATGGAGCATAGTGATGAAAGGGGCCATGGAGCATTGTGATGACAGGCGTCATGGGATATTGTGTTGACAGTGGTCTTGGAGCATTGTTAGAAAGGGAACATGGAGCAATTTGATTTCAGGGGCCATGAACAATTGTGAATACATAGGCCATGGAGTATTCAGATTAATGTGGTCAAGGATCATTGTGAAGAAAAGTGTACTGGAATATTGTGATGACACGGTTCATGGAACATTGCGATGACAAGGGCCATGGCGAAATGTGAAGACAGGTGTCATGGGTCATTGTGATGACAGTGGTCATCTAGAATTGTGAAGAAAGATATCATGGAGCACTGGGATGACAGGGGCCATGGAGCATTGTGATGACATGGGTCATGGGGCATTGTGATGACACGGCCATGGAACATTATTATGACAAGAATTCTGGAGCATTGTGATAAATAGGGCATGGACCATTGTGATTAGAAGGGCCAAGGAGCATTCTGATGACAACGGCATGGAGCATTGTGATGACAATGTTCATCGAGCATTGTGATGACAGTGGTCATGAAGCATTGTGATGAATGTGGTCATGGATCATTGTGATGACAAGAGTCGTGGACCATTGTGATGACAGGGGTCATAGAGCATTGTGATGACACGGTTATGGAATATTGTGATGACCAGAATTCTGTAGCACTGAGATGAAAAGGGAATGGAGCATTGTGATGACAGGAGTCATGGGACAATGTGTTGACAGTGGTCTTGGATCACTGTTAGAAAGGGAACATGGAGCAATTTGATTTCAGGGGCCATGAAAAATTGTGAATACATAGGCCATGGAGTATTCAGATGAATGTGCTCAAGGATCATTGTGATGAAAAGTGTCCTGGAATATTGTGAGGACACGGTTCATGGAGCATTGCGATGACAAGGGCCATGGCGAAATGTGAAGACAGGTGTCATGGGGCATTGTGATGACAGTGGTCATCTAGAATTGTGAAGAAAGATATCATGGAGCACTTGGATGACAGGGGCCATGGAACATTGTGATGACAGGGGTCATGGGGCATTGTGATGACACCGCCATGGAACATTATGTTGACAAGAATTCTGGAGCATTGTGATAAAATGGGCATGGACCATTGTGATTAGAGGGGCCAAGGAGCATTCTGATGACAACGGCATGGAGCATTGTGATGACAGGTGTCATCGAGCATTGTGATGACAGTGGTCATGAAGCATTGTGATGAATGTGGTCATGGATCATTGTGATGACAAGTGTCGTGGAGCATTGTGATGACAGGGGTCATAGAGCATTGTGATGACACGGTTGTGGAATATTTTGATGACCAGAATTCTGTAGCACTGTGATGAAAATGGAATGGAGCATTGTGATTACAGGGGTCATGGAGCATTGTGATGACCATTGTTCTACAACATTGTGACGACAGGGATCATGGAGCATAGTGATGAAAGGGGCCATGGGGCATTGTGATGACAGGCGTCATGGGACATTGTGTTGACAGTGGTCATGGAGAATTGTTAGAAAGGGAACATGGAGCAATTTGATTTCAGGGGCCATGAAAAATTGTGAATACATAGGCCATGGAGTATTCAGATGAATGTGGTCAAGGATCATTGTGAATACAAGTGTCCCGGAATATTGTGATGACACGGTTCATGGAGCATTGCGATGACAAGGGCCATGGCGAAATGTGATGACAGGTGTCATGGGGCATTGTGATGACAGTGGTCATCTAGAATTGTGAAGAAAGATATCATGGAGCACTGGGATGACAGGGGCCATGGAGCATTGTGATGACAGGGGTCATGGGGCATTGTGATGACACGGCCATGGAACATTATGATGTCAAGAATTCTGGAGCATTGTGATAAAAAGGGCATGGACCATTGTGATTAGAGGGGCCAAGGAGCATTCTGATGACAACGGCATGGAGCATTGTGATGACAAGGGTCATCGAGCATTGTGATGAGAGTGGTCATGAAGCATTGTGATGAATGTGTTCATGGATCATTGTGATGACAAGTGTCGTGGAGCATTGTGATGACAGGGGTCATAGAGCATTGTGATGACACGGTTATGGAATATTGTGATGACCAGAATTCTGTAGCACTGTGATGAAAAGGGAATGGAGCATTGTGATTACAGGGGTCATGGAGCATTGTGATGACCATTGTTCTAGAACATTGTGATGACAGGGATCACGGAGCATAGAGATGAAAGGGGCCATGGAGCATTGTGATGATAGGCGTCATGGGACAATGTGTTGACAGTGGTCATGGAGAATTGTTAGAAAGGGAACATGGAGCAATTTGATTTCAGGGGCCATGAAAAATTGTGAATACATAGGCCATGGAGTATTCAGATGAATGTGGTCAAGGATAATTGTGACTACAAGTGTCGTGGAATATTGTGATGACACGGTTCATGGAGCATTGCGATGACAAGGGCCATGGCGAAATGTGAAGACAGGTGTCATGGGGCATTGTGATGACAGTGGTCATCTAGAATTGCGAAGAAAGATATCATGGAGCACTGGGATGACAGGGGCCATGGAGCATTGTGATGACAGGGGTCATGGGGCATTCTGATGACACGGCCATGGAACATTATGATGACAAGAATTCTGGAGCATTGTGATAAAAAGGGCATGGACCATTGTGATTAGAGGGGCCAAGGAGCATTCTGATGAGAACGGCATGGAGCATTGTGATGACCAGGGTCATCGAGCATTGTGATGACAGTGGTCATGAAGCATTGTGATGAATGTGGTCATGGATCATTGTGATGACAAGTGTCGTGGAGCATTGTGATGACAGGGGTCATAGAGCATTGTGATGAAACGGTTATGGTATATTGTGATGACCAGAATTCTGTAGCACTGTGATGAAAAGGGAATGGAGCATTGTGTGTACAGTGGTCATGGAGCATTGTGATGACAATTGTTCTAGAACATTGTGAAGACAGGGATCATGGAGCATAGTGATGAAAGGGGACATGGAGCATTGTGATGACAGGCGTCAAGGGACAATGTGTTGACAGTTGTCATGGAGCATTGTTAGAAAGGGAACATGGAGCCATTTGATTTCAGGGGCCATGAAAAATTGTGAATACATAAGCCATGGAGTATTCAGATGAATGTGGTCAAGGATCATTGTGACCAAAAGTGTCCTGGAATATTGTGATGACACGGTTCATGGAGCATTGCGATGACAAGGGACATGGCGAAATGTGAAGACAGGTGTCATGGGGCATTGTGATGACAGTGGTCATCTAGAATTGTGAAGAAAGATATCATGGAGCACTGGGATGACAGGGGCCATGGTGCATTGTGATTACAGGCGTCATGGGGCATTGTGATGACACGGCCATGGAACATTATGATGAGAAGAATTCTGGAACATTGTGATAAAAAGGGCATGGACCATTGTGATTAGAGGGGCCAAGGAGCATTCTGATGACAACGGCATGGAGCATTGTGATGACCAGGGTCATCGAGCATTGTGATGACAGTGGTCATGAAGCATTGTGATGAATGTGGTCATGGATCATTGTGATGACAAGTGTCGTGGAGCATTGTGATGACAGGGGTCATAGAGCATTGTGATGACACGGTTATGGAATATTGTGATGACCAGAATTCTGTAGCACTGTGATGAAAAGGGAATGGAGCATTGTGATTACAGGGGTCATGGAGCATTGTGATGACAATTGTTCTAGAACATTGCGATGACAGGGATCATGGAGCATAGTGATGAAAGGGGCCATGGAGCATTGTGATGACAGGCGTCATGGGACATTGTGTTGACAGTGGTCTTGGAGCATTGTTAGAAAGGGAACATGGAGCAATTTGATTTCAGGGGATATGAAAAATTGTGAATACATAGGCCATGGAGTATTCAGATGAATGTGGGCAAGGATCATTGTGACGACAAGTGTCCTGGCATATTGTGATGACACGGTTCATGGAGCATTGCGACGACAAGGGCCATGGCGAAATGTGAAGACAGTTGTCATGGGGCTTTGTGATGACAGTGGTCATCTAGAATTGTGAAGAAAGATATCATGGAGCAGTGGGATGACGGGGGCCATGGAGCATTGTGATGACAGGGGTTATGGGGCATTGTGATGACACGGACATGGAACATTATGATGACAAGAATTCTGGAGCATTGTGATAAATAGGGCATGGACCATTGTGATTAGAGGGGCCAAGGAGCATTCTGATGACAACGGCATGGAGCATTGTGATGACAATGTTCATCGAGCATTGTAATGACAGTGGTCATGAAGCATTGTGATGAATGTGGTCATGGATCATTGTGATGACAAGAGTCGTGGAGCATTGTGATGACAGGGGTCATAGAGCATTGTGATGACACGGTTATGGAATATTGTGATGACCAGAATTCTGTAGCACTGAGATAAAAAGGGAATGGAGCATTGTGATGACAGGCGTCATGGGACAATGTGTTGACAGTGGTCTTGGATCACTGTTAGAAAGGGAACATGGAGCAATTTGATTTCAGGGGCCATGAAAAATTGTGAATACATAGGCCATGGAGTATTCAGATGAATGTGCTCAAGGATCATTGTGATGAAAAGTGTCCTGGAATATTGTGAGGACACGGTTCATGGAGCATTGCGATGACAAGGGCCATGGCGAAATGTGAAGACAGGTGTCATGGGGCATTGTGATGACAGTGGTCATCTAGAATTGTGAAGAAAGATATCATGGAGCACTTGGATGACAGGGGCCATGGAACATTGTGATGACAGGGGTCATGGGGCATTGTGATGACACCGCCATGGAACATTATGTTGACAAGAATTCTGGAGCATTGTGATAAAATGGGCATGGACCATTGTGATTAGAGGGGCCAAGGAGCATTCTGATGACAACGGCATGGAGCATTGTGATGACAGGGGTCATCGAGCATTGTGACGACAGGGATCATGGAGCATAGTGATGAAAGGGGCCATGGGGCATTGTGATGACAGGCGTCATGGGACATTGTGTTGACAGTGGTCATGGAGAATTGTTAGAAAGGGAACATGGAGCAATTTGATTTCAGGGGCCATGAAAAATTGTGAATACATAGGCCATGGAGTATTCAGATGAATGTGGTCAAGGATCATTGTGACGACAAGTGTCCTGGAATATTGTGATGACACGGTTCATGGAGCATTGCGATGAAAAGGGCCATGGCAAAATGTGATGAGAGTGGTCATCTAGAATTGTGAAGAAAGATATCATGGAGCCCTGGGATGATAGGGGCCATGGAGCATTGTGATGAAAGGGGTCATGGGGCATTGTGATGACACGGCCATGGAACATTATGATGACAAGAATTCTGGAGCATTGTGATAAAAAGGGCATGGACCATTGTGATTAGAGGGGTCAAGGAGCATTCTGATGACAACGGCATGGAGCATTGTGATGACCAGGGTCATCGAGCATTGTGATGACAGTGGTCATGAAGCATTGTGATGAATGTGGTCATGGATCATTGTGATGACAAGTGTCGTGGAGCATTGTGATGACAGGGTTCATAGTGCATTGTGATGACACGGTTATGGAGTATTGTGATGACCAGAATTCTGTAGCACTGTGATGAAAAGGGAATGGAGCATTGTGATTACAGTGGTCATGGAGCATTGTGATGACAATTGTTTTAGAATATTGTGAAGACAGGGATCATGGAGCATAGTGATGAAAGGGGCCATGGAGCATTGTGATGACAGGCGTCATGGGACAATGTGTTGACAGTGGTCATGGAGCATTGTTAGAAAGGGAACATGGAGCAATTTGATTTCAGGGGATATGAAAAATTGTGAATACATAGGCCATGGAGTATTCAGATGAATGTTGGCAAGGATCATTGTGACGACAAGTGTCCTGGAATATTGTGATGACACGGTTCATGGAGCATTGCGATGACAAGGGCCATGGCGAAATGTGAAGACAGTTGTCATGGGGCTTTGTGATGACAGTGGTCATCTAGAATTGTGAAGAAAGATATCATGGAGCAGTGGGATGACGGGGGCCATGGAGCATTGTGATGACAGGGGTTATGGGGCATTGTGATGACACGGACATGGAACATTATGATGACAAGAATTCTGGAGCATTGTGATAAATAGGGCATGGACCATTGTGATTAGAGGGGCCAAGGAGCATTCTGATGACAACGGCATGGAGCATTTTGATGACAAGTTTCATCGAGCATTGTGATGATATTGGTCATGAAGCATTGTGATGAATGTGGTCATGGATCATTGTGATGACAAGTGTCGTGGAGCATTGTGATGACAGGTCTCATAGAGTATTTTGATGACACGGTTATGGAATATTGTGATGACCAGAATTCTGTAGCACTGTGATGAAAAGAGAATGGAGCATTGTGATTACAGGGGTCATGGAGCATTGTGATGACAATTGTTCTAGAACATTGCGATGACAGGGATCATGGAGCATAGTGATGAAAGGGGCCATGGAGCATTGTGATGACAGGCGTCATGGGACATTGTGTTGACAGTGGTCTTGGAGCATTGTTAGAAAGGGAACATGGAGCAATTTGATTTCAGGGGATATGAAAAATTGTGAATACATAGGCCATGGAGTATTCAGATGAATGTGGGCAAGGATCATTGTGACGACAAGTGTCCTGGCATATTGTGATGACACGGTTCATGGAGCATTGTGATGACAAGGGCCATGGCGAAATGTGAAGACAGTTGTCATGGGGCTTTGTGATGACAGTGGTCATCTAGAATTGTGAAGAAAGATATCATGGAGCAGTGGGATGACGGGGGCCATGGAGCATCGTGATGACAGGGGTTATGGGGCATTGTGATGACACGGACATGGAACATTATGATGACAAGAATTCTGGAGCATTGTGATAAATAGGGCATGGACCATTGTGATTAGAGGGGCCAAGGAGCATTCTGATGACAACGGCATGGAGCATTGTGATGACCAGGGTCATCGAGCATTGTGATGACAGTGGTCATGAAGCATTGTGATGAATGTGGTCATGGATCATTGTGATGACAAGAGTCGTGGAGCATTGTGATGACAGGGGTCATAGAGCATTGTGATGACACGGTTATGGAATATTGTGATGACCAGAATTCTGTAGCACTGAGATGAAAAGGGAATGGAGCATTGTGATGACAGGCGTCATGGGACAATGTGTTGACAGTGGTCTTGGATCACTGTTAGAAACGGAACATGGAGCAATTTGATTTCAGGGGCCATGAAAAATTGTGAATACATAGGCCATGGAGTATTCAGATGAATGTGGTCAAGGATCATTGTGACAAAAAGTGTCCTGGAATATTGTGATGACACGGTTCATGGAGCATTGCGATGACAAGGGCCATGGCGAAATGTGAAGACAGGTGTCATGGGGCATTGTGATGACAGTGGTCATCTAGAATTGTGAAGAAAGATATCATGAAGCACTGGGATGACAGGGGCCATGGAGCATTGTGATGACAGGCGTCATGGGGCACTGTGATGACACGGCCATGGAACATTATGATGACAAGAATTCTGGAACATTGTGATAAAAAGGGCATGGACCATTGTGATTAGAGGGGCCAAGGAGCATTCTGATGACAACGGCATGGAGCATTGTGATGACCAGTGTCATCGAGCATTGTGATGACAGTGGTCATGAAGCATTGTGATGAATGTGGTCATGGATCATTGTGATGACAAGTGTCGTGGAGCATTGTGATGACAGGGGTCATAGAGCATTTTGATGACACGGTTATGGAATATTGTGATGACTAGAATTCTGTAGCACTGTGATGAAAAGGGAATGGAGCATTGTGAGTACAGGGGTCATGGAGCATTGTGATGACAATTGTTCTAGAACATTGTGAAGACAGGGATCATGGAGCATAGTGATGAAAGGGGCCATGGAGCATTGTGATGACAGGCGTCATGGGACAATGTGTTGACAGTTCTCATGGAGCATTGTTAGAAAGGGAACATGGAGCAATTTGATTTCAGGGGCCATGAAAAATTGTGAATACATAGGCCATGGAGTATTCAGATGAATGTGGTCAAGGATCATTGTGACGAAAAGTGTCCTGGAATATTGTTATGACACGTTTCATGGAGCATTGCGATGACAAGAGCCATGGCGAAATGTGAAGACAGGTGTCATGGGGCATTGTGATGACAGTAGTCATCTAGAATTGTGAAGAAAGATATCATGGAGCACTGGGATGACAGGGGCCAGGGAACATTGTGATGACAGGGGTCATGGGGCATTGTGATGACACGGCCATGGAACATTATGATGACAAGAATTCTGGAGCATTGTGATAAAAAGGGCATGGACCATTGTGATTAGAGGGGCCAAGGAGCATTCTGATCAGAACGGCATGGAGCATTGTGATGACCAGGGTCATCGAGCATTGTGATGACAGTGGTCATGAAGCATTGTGATGAATGTGGTCATGGATCATTGTGATGACAAGTGTCGTGGAGCATTGTGATGACAGGGGTCATAGAGCATTGTGAGGACACGGCTATAGAATATTGTGATGACCAGAATTCTGTAGCCCTGTGATGAAAAGGGAATGGAGCATTGTGAGTACAGGGGTCATGGAGCATTGTGATGACAATTGTTCTAGAACATTGTGAAGACAGGGATCATGGAGCATAGTGATAAAAGGGGACATGGAGCATTGTGATGACAGGCTTCATGGGACAATGTGTTGACAGTTGTCATAGAGCATTGTTAGAAAGTGAACATGGAGCAATTTGCTTTCAGGGGCCATGAAAAATTGTGAATACATAGGCCATGGAGTATTCAGATGAATGTGGTCAAGGATCATTGTGACTACAAGTGTCCTGGAATATTGTGATGACACGGTTCATGGAGCATTGCGATGACAAGGGCCATGGCGAAATGTGAAGACAGGTGTCATGGGGCATTGTGATGACAGTGGTCATCTAGAATTGTGAAGAAAGATATCATGGAGCACTGGGATGACAGGGGCCATGGAGCATTGTGATGACAGCGGTCATGGGGCATTCTGATGACACGGCCATGGAACATTATGATGACAAGAATTCTGGAGCATTGTGATAAATAGGGCATGGACCATTGTGATTAGAAGGGCCAAGGAGCATTCTGATGACAACAGCATGGAGCATTGTGATGACAATGTTCATCGAGCATTGTGATGACAATGGTCATGAAGCATTGTGATGAATGTGGTCATGGATCATTGTGATGACAAGAGTCGTGGAGCATTGTGATGACAGGGGTCATAGAGCATTGTGATGAAACGGTTATGGAATATTGTGATGACCAGAATTCTGTAGCACTGAGATGAAAAGGGAATGGAGCATTGTGATGACAGGCGTCATGGGACAATGTGTTGACAGTGGTCTTGGATCACTGTTAGAAAGGGAACATGGAGCAATTTGATTTCAGGGGCCATGAAAAATTGTGAATACATAGGCCATGGAGTATTCAGATGAATGTGGTCAAGGATCATTGTGATGAAAAGTGTCCTGGAATATTGTGAGGACACGGTTCATGGAGCATTGCGATGACAAGGGCCATGGCGAAATGTGAAGACAGGTGTCATGGGGCATTGTGATGACAGTGGTCATCTAGAATTGTGAAGAAAGATATCATGGAGCACTTGGATGACAGGGGCCATGGAACATTGTGATGACAGGGGTCATGGCGCATTGTGATGACACCGCCATGGAACATTATGTTGACAAGAATTCTGGAGCATTGTGATAAAATGGGCATGGACCATTGTGATTAGAGGGGCCAAGGAGCATTCTGATGACAACGGCATGGAGCATTGTGATGACAGGGGTCATCGAGCATTGTGATGACAGTGGTCATGAAGCATTGTGATGAATGTGGTCATGGATCATTGTGATGACAAGTGTCGTGGAGCATTGTGATGACAGGGGTCATAGAGCATTGTGATGACACGGTTATGGAATATTTTGATGACCAGAATTCTGTAGCACTGTGATGAAAATGGAATGGAGCATTGTGATTACAGGGGTCATGGAGCATTGTGATGACCATTGTTCTAGAACATTGTGACGACAGGGATCATGGAGCATAGTGATGAAAGGGGCCATGGGGCATTGTGATGACAGGCGTCATGGGACATTGTGTTGACAGTGGTCATGGAGAATTGTTAGAAAGGGAACATGGAGCAATTTGATTTCAGGGGCCATGAAAAATTGTGAATACATAGGCCATGGAGTATTCAGATGAATGTGGTCAAGGATCATTGTGAATACAAGTGTCCCGGAATATTGTGATGACACGGTTCATGGAGCATTGCGATGACAAGGGCCATGGCGAAATGTGATGACAGGTGTCATGGGGCATTGTGATGACAGTGGTCATCTAGAATTGTGAAGAAAGATATCATGGAGCACTGGGATGACAGGGGCCATGGAGCATTGTGATGACAGGGGTCATGGGGCATTGTGATGACACGGCCATGGAACATTATGATGTCAAGAATTCTGGAGCATTGTGATAAAAAGGGCATGGACCATTGTGATTAGAGGGGCCAAGGAGCATTCTGATGACAACGGCATGGAGCATTGTGATGACAAGGGTCATCGAGCATTGTGATGAGAGTGGTCATGAAGCATTGTGATGAATGTGTTCATGGATCATTGTGATGACAAGTGTCGTGGAGCATTGTGATGACAGGGGTCATAGAGCATTGTGATGACACGGTTATGGAATATTGTGATGACCAGAATTCTGTAGCACTGTGATGAAAAGGGAATGGAGCATAGTGATTACAGGGGTCATGGAGCATTGTGATGACCATTGTTCTAGAACATTGTGATGACAGGGATCACGGAGCATAGTGATGAAAGGGGCCATGGAGCATTGTGATGATAGGCGTCATGGGACAATGTGTTGACAGTGGTCATGGAGAATTGTTAGAAAGGGAACATGGAGCAATTTGATTTCAGGGGCCATGAAAAATTGTGAATACATAGGCCATGGAGTATTCAGATGAATGTGGTCAAGGATAATTGTGACTACAAGTGTCGTGGAATATTGTGATGACACGGTTCATGGAGCATTGCGATGACAAGGGCCATGGCGAAATGTGAAGACAGGTGTCATGGGGCATTGTGATGACAGTGGTCATCTAGAATTGCGAAGAAAGATATCATGGAGCACTGGGATGACAGGGGCCATGGAGCATTGTGATGACAGGGGTCATGGGGCATTCTGATGACACGGCCATGGAACATTATGATGACAAGAATTCTGGAGCATTGTGATAAAAAGGGCATGGACCATTGTGATTAGAGGGGCCAAGGAGCATTCTGATGAGAACGGCATGGAGCATTGTGATGACCAGGGTCATCGAGCATTGTGATGACAGTGGTCATGAAGCATTGTGATGAATGTGGTCATGGATCATTGTGATGACAAGTGTCGTGGAGCATTGTGATGACAGGGGTCATAGAGCATTGTGATGAAACGGTTATGGTATATTGTGATGACCAGAATTCTGTAGCACTGTGATGAAAAGGGAATGGAGCATTGTGTGTACAGTGGTCATGGAGCATTGTGATGACAATTGTTATAGAACATTGTGAAGACAGGGATCATGGAGCATAGTGATGAAAGGGGACATGGAGCATTGTGATGACAGGCGTCAAGGGACAATGTGTTGACAGTTGTCATGGAGCATTGTTAGAAAGGGAACATGGAGCCATTTGATTTCAGGGGCCATGAAAAATTGTGAATACATAAGCCATGGAGTATTCAGATGAATGTGGTCAAGGATCATTGTGACCAAAAGTGTCCTGGAATATTGTGATGACACGGTTCATGGAGCATTGCGATGACAAGGGACATGGCGAAATGTGAAGACAGGTGTCATGGGGCATTGTGATGACAGTGGTCATCTAGAATTGTGAAGAAAGATATCATGGAGCACTGGGATGACAGGGGCCATGGTGCATTGTGATTACAGGCGTCATGGGGCATTGTGATGACACGGCCATGGAACATTATGATGAGAAGAATTCTGGAACATTGTGATAAAAAGGGCATGGACCATTGTGATTAGAGGGGCCAAGGAGCATTCTGATGACAACGGCATGGAGCATTGTGATGACCAGGTTCATCGAGCATTGTGATGACAGTTGTCATGAAGCATTGTGATGAATGTGGTCATGGATCATTGTGATGACAAGTGTCGTGGAGCATTGTGATGACAGGGGTCATAGAGCATTGTGATGACACGGTTATGGAATATTGTGATGACCAGAATTCTGTAGCACTGTGATGAAAAGGGAATGGAGCATTGTGATTACAGGGGTCATGGAGCATTGTGATGACAATTGTTCTAGAACATTGCGATGACAGGGATCATGGAGCATAGTGATGAAAGGGGCCATGGAGCATTGTGATGACAGGCGTCATGGGACATTGTGTTGACAGTGGTCTTGGAGCATTGTTAGAAAGGGAACATGGAGCAATTTGATTTCAGGGGATATGAAAAATTGTGAATACATAGGCCATGGAGTATTCAGATGAATGTGGGCAAGGATCATTGTGACGACAAGTGTCCTGGCATATTGTGATGACACGGTTCATGGAGCATTGCGACGACAAGGGCCATGGCGAAATGTGAAGACAGTTGTCATGGGGCTTTGTGATGACAGTGGTCATCTAGAATTGTGAAGAAAGATATCATGGAGCAGTGGGATGACGGGGGCCATGGAGCATTGTGATGACAGGGGTTATGGGGCATTGTGATGACACGGACATGGAACATTATGATGACAAGAATTCTGGAGCATTGTGATAAATAGGGCATGGACCATTGTGATTAGAGGGGCCAAGGAGCATTCTGATGACAACGGCATGGAGCATTGTGATGACAATGTTCATCGAGCATTGTAATGACAGTGGTCATGAAGCATTGTGATGAATGTGGTCATGGATCATTGTGATGACAAGAGTCGTGGAGCATTGTGATGACAGGGGTCATAGAGCATTGTGATGACACGGTTATGGAATATTGTGATGACCAGAATTCTGTAGCACTGAGATAAAAAGGGAATGGAGCATTGTGATGACAGGCGTCATGGGACAATGTGTTGACAGTGGTCTTGGATCACTGTTAGAAAGGGAACATGGAGCAATTTGATTTCAGGGGCCATGAAAAATTGTGAATACATAGGCCATGGAGTATTCAGATGAATGTGCTCAAGGATCATTGTGATGAAAAGTGTCCTGGAATATTGTGAGGACACGGTTCATGGAGCATTGCGATGACAAGGGCCATGGCGAAATGTGAAGACAGGTGTCATGGGGCATTGTGATGACAGTGGTCATCTAGAATTGTGAAGAAAGATATCATGGAGCACTTGGATGACAGGGGCCATGGAACATTGTGATGACAGGGGTCATGGGGCATTGTGATGACACCGCCATGGAACATTATGTTGACAAGAATTCTGGAGCATTGTGATAAAATGGGCATGGACCATTGTGATTAGAGGGGCCAAGGAGCATTCTGATGACAACGGCATGGAGCATTGTGATGACAGGGGTCATCGAGCATTGTGACGACAGGGATCATGGAGCATAGTGATGAAAGGGGCCATGGGGCATTGTGATGACAGGCGTCATGGGACATTGTGTTGACAGTGGTCATGGAGAATTGTTAGAAAGGGAACATGGAGCAATTTGATTTCAGGGGCCATGAAAAATTGTGAATACATAGGCCATGGAGTATTCAGATGAATGTGGTCAAGGATCATTGTGACGACAAGTGTCCTGGAATATTGTGATGACACGGTTCATGGAGCATTGCGATGAAAAGGGCCATGGCAAAATGTGATGAGAGTGGTCATCTAGAATTGTGAAGAAAGATATCATGGAGCCCTGGGATGATAGGGGCCATGGAGCATTGTGATGAAAGGGGTCATGGGGCATTGTGATGACACGGCCATGGAACATTATGATGACAAGAATTCTGGAGCATTGTGATAAAAAGGGCATGGACCATTGTGATTAGAGGGGTCAAGGAGCATTCTGATGACAACGGCATGGAGCATTGTGATGACCAGGGTCATCGAGCATTGTGATGACAGTGGTCATGAAGCATTGTGATGAATGTGGTCATGGATCATTGTGATGACAAGTGTCGTGGAGCATTGTGATGACAGGGTTCATAGTGCATTGTGATGACACGGTTATGGAGTATTGTGATGACCAGGATTCTGTAGCACTGTGATGAAAAGGGAATGGAGCATTGTGATTACAGTGGTCATGGAGCATTGTGATGACAATTGTTTTAGAATATTGTGAAGACAGGGATCATGGAGCATAGTGATGAAAGGGGCCATGGAGCATTGTGATGACAGGCGTCATGGGACAATGTGTTGACAGTGGTCATGGAGCATTGTTAGAAAGGGAACATGGAGCAATTTGATTTCAGGGGATATGAAAAATTGTGAATACATAGGCCATGGAGTATTCAGATGAATGTTGGCAAGGATCATTGTGACGACAAGTGTCCTGGAATATTGTGATGACACGGTTCATGGAGCATTGCGATGACAAGGGCCATGGCGAAATGTGAAGACAGTTGTCATGGGGCTTTGTGATGACAGTGGTCATCTAGAATTGTGAAGAAAGATATCATGGAGCAGTGGGATGACGGGGGCCATGGAGCATTGTGATGACAGGGGTTATGGGGCATTGTGATGACACGGACATGGAACATTATGATGACAAGAATTCTGGAGCATTGTGATAAATAGGGCATGGACCATTGTGATTAGAGGGGCCAAGGAGCATTCTGATGACAACGGCATGGAGCATTTTGATGACAAGTTTCATCGAGCATTGTGATGATAGTGGTCATGAAGCATTGTGATGAATGTGGTCATGGATCATTGTGATGACAAGTGTCGTGGAGCATTGTGATGACAGGTCTCATAGAGTATTTTGATGACACGGTTATGGAATATTGTGATGACCAGAATTCTGTAGCACTGTGATGAAAAGAGAATGGAGCATTGTGATTACAGGGGTCATGGAGCATTGTGATGACAATTGTTCTAGAACATTGCGATGACAGGGATCATGGAGCATAGTGATGAAAGGGGCCATGGAGCATTGTGATGACAGGCGTCATGGGACATTGTGTTGACAGTGGTCTTGGAGCATTGTTAGAAAGGGAACGTGGAGCAATTTGATTTCAGGGGATATGAAAAATTGTGAATACATAGGCCATGGAGTATTCAGATGAATGTGGGCAAGGATCATTGTGACGACAAGTGTCCTGGCATATTGTGATGACACGGTTCATGGAGCATTGTGATGACAAGGGCCATGGCGAAATGTGAAGACAGTTGTCATGGGGCTTTGTGATGACAGTGGTCATCTAGAATTGTGAAGAAAGATATCATGGAGCAGTGGGATGACGGGGGCCATGGAGCATCGTGATGACAGGGGTTATGGGGCATTGTGATGACACGGACATGGAACATTATGATGACAAGAATTCTGGAGCATTGTGATAAATAGGGCATGGACCATTGTGATTAGAGGGGCCAAGGAGCATTCTGATGACAACGGCATGGAGCATTGTGATGACCAGGGTCATCGAGCATTGTGATGACAGTGGTCATGAAGCATTGTGATGAATGTGGTCATGGATCATTGTGATGACAAGAGTCGTGGAGCATTGTGATGACAGGGGTCATAGAGCATTGTGATGACACGGTTATGGAATATTGTGATGACCAGAATTCTGTAGCACTGAGATGAAAAGGGAATGGAGCATTGTGATGACAGGCGTCATGGGACAATGTGTTGACAGTGGTCTTGGATCACTGTTAGAAACGGAACATGGAGCAATTTGATTTCAGGGGCCATGAAAAATTGTGAATACATAGGCCATGGAGTATTCAGATGAATGTGGTCAAGGATCATTGTGACTACAAGTGTCCTGGAATATTGTGATGACACGGTTCATGGAGCATTGCGATGACAAGGGCCATGGCGAAATGTGAAGACAGGTGTCATGGGGCATTGTGATGACAGTGGTCATCTAGAATTGTGAAGAAAGATATCATGAAGCACTGGGATGACAGGGGCCATGGAGCATTGTGATGACAGGCGTCATGGGGCATTGTGATGACACGGCCATGGAACATTATGATGACAAGAATTCTGGAACATTGTGATAAAAAGGGCATGGACCATTGTGATTAGAGGGGCCAAGGAGCATTCTGATGACAACGGCATGGAGCATTGTGATGACCAGTGTCATCGAGCATTGTGATGACAGTGGTCATGAAGCATTGTGATGAATGTGGTCATGGATCATTGTGATGACAAGTGTCGTGGAGCATTGTGATGACAGGGGTCATAGAGCATTTTGATGACACGGTTATGGAATATTGTGATGACCAGAATTCTGTAGCACTGTGATGAAAAGGGAATGGAGCATTGTGAGTACAGGGGTCATGGAGCATTGTGATGACAATTGTTCTAGAACATTGTGAAGACAGGGATCATGGAGCATAGTGATGAAAGGGGCCATGGAGCATTGTGATGACAGGCGTCATGGGACAATGTGTTGACAGTTCTCATGGAGCATTGTTAGAAAGGGAACATGGAGCAATTTGATTTCAGGGGCCATGAAAAATTGTGAATACATAGGCCATGGAGTATTCAGATGAATGTGGTCAAGGATCATTGTGACGAAAAGTGTCCTGGAATATTGTTATGACACGTTTCATGGAGCATTGCGATGACAAGAGCCATGGCGAAATGTGAAGACAGGTGTCATGGGGCATTGTGATGACAGTGGTCATCTAGAATTGTGAAGAAAGATATCATGGAGCACTGGGATGACAGGGTCCAGGGAACATTGTGATGACAGGGGTCATGGGGCATTGTGATGACACGGCCATGGAACAATATGATGACAAGAATTCTGGAGCATTGTGATAAAAAGGGCATGGACCATTGTGATTAGAGGGGCCAAGGAGCATTCTGATCAGAACGGCATGGAGCATTGTGATGACCAGGGTCATCGAGCATTGTGATGACAGTGGTCATGAAGCATTGTGATGAATGTGGTCATGGATCATTGTGATGACAAGTGTCGT
The DNA here is from genome assembly GCF_028021215.1 of Eschrichtius robustus. Classification (NCBI taxonomy): domain Eukaryota; kingdom Metazoa; phylum Chordata; class Mammalia; order Artiodactyla; family Eschrichtiidae; genus Eschrichtius; species Eschrichtius robustus. The sequence goes on from NW_027175412.1 coordinate 1,883,904, forward strand.
GGAGCATTGTGATGACAGGGGTCATAGAGCATTGTGAGGACACGGCTATAGAATATTGTGATGACCAGAATTCTGTAGCCCTGTGATGAAAAGGGAATGGAGCATTGTGAGTACAGGGGTCATGGAGCATTGTGATGACAATTGTTCTAGAACATTGTGAAGACAGGGATCATGGAGCATAGTGATAAAAGGGGACATGGAGCATTGTGATGACAGGCTTCATGGGACAATGTGTTGACAGTTGTCATAGAGCATTGTTAGAAAGTGAACATGGAGCAATTTGCTTTCAGGGGCCATGAAAAATTGTGAATACATAGGCCATGGAGTATTCAGATGAATGTGGTCAAGGATCATTGTGACTACAAGTGTCCTGGAATATTGTGATGACACGGTTCATGGAGCATTGCGATGACAAGGGCCATGGCGAAATGTGAAGACAGGTGTCATGGGGCATTGTGATGACAGTGGTCATCTAGAATTGTGAAGAAAGATATCATGGAGCACTGGGATGACAGGGGCCATGGAGCATTGTGATGACAGCGGTCATGGGGCATTCTGATGACACGGCCATGGAACATTATGATGACAAGAATTCTGGAGCATTGTGATAAATAGGGCATGGACCATTGTGATTAGAAGGGCCAAGGAGCATTCTGATGACAACAGCATGGAGCATTGTGATGACAATGTTCATCGAGCATTGTGATGACAATGGTCATGAAGCATTGTGATGAATGTGGTCATGGATCATTGTGATGACAAGAGTCGTGGAGCATTGTGATGACAGGGGTCATAGAGCATTGTGATGAAACGGTTATGGAATATTGTGATGACCAGAATTCTGTAGCACTGAGATGAAAAGGGAATGGAGCATTGTGATGACAGGCGTCATGGGACAATGTGTTGACAGTGGTCTTGGATCACTGTTAGAAAGGGAACATGGAGCAATTTGATTTCAGGGGCCATGAAAAATTTTGAATACATAGGCCATGGAGTATTCAGATGAATGTGGTCAAGGATCATTGTGACGACAAGTGTCCTGGAATATTGTGATGACACGGTTCATGGAGCATTGCGATGACAAGGGCCATGGCGAAATGTGAAGACAGGTGTCATGGGGCATTGTGATGACAGTGGTCATCTAGAATTGCGAAGAAAGATATCATGGAGCACTGGGATGACAGGGGCCATGGAGCATTGTGATGACAGGGGTCATGGGGCATTCTGATGACACGGCCATGGAACATTATGATGACAAGAATTCTGGAGCATTGTGATAAAATGGGCATGGACCATTGTGATTAGAGGGGCCAAGGAGCATTCTGATGAGAACGGCATGGAGCATTGTGATGACCAGGGTCATCGAGCATTGTGATGACAGTGGTCATGAAGCATTGTGATGAATGTGGTCATGGATCATTGTGATGACAAGTGTCGTGGAGCATTGTGATGACAGGGGTCATAGAGCATTGTGATGACACGGTTATGGAATATTGTGATGACCAGAATTCTGTAGCACTGTGATGAAAAGGGAATGGAGCATTGTGATTACAGGGGCCATGGAGCATTGTGATGACAGGCGTCATGGGACAATGTGTTGACAGTGGTCTTGAATCATTGTTAGAAAGGGAACATGGAGCAATTTGATTTCAGGGGATATGAAAAATTGTGAATACATAGGCCATGGAGTATTCAGATGAATGTGGGCAAGGATCATTGTGATGAAAATTGTCCTGGAATATTGTGATGACACGGTTCATGGCGCATTGCGATGACAAGGGCCATGGCGAAATGTGAAGACAGTTGTCATGGGGCATTGTGATGACACGGCCATGGAACATTATGATGACAAGAAATCTGGAGCATTGTGATAAAAAGGGCATGGACCATTGTGATTGGAGGGGCCAAGGAGCATTCTGATGACAACGGCATGGAGCATTGTGATGACAAGGGTCATCGAGCATTGTGATGACAGTGGTCATGAAGCATTGTGAATGAATGTGGTCATGGATCATTGTGATGACAAGTGTCGTGGAGCATTGTGATGACAGGGGTCATAGAGCATTGTGATGACACGGTTATTGAATATTGTGATGACCAGAATTCTGTAGCACTGTGATGAAAAGGGAAAGGAGCATTGTGATTACAGGGGTCATGGAGCATCGTGATGACAATTGTTTAGAACATTGTGAAGACAGGGATCATGGAGCATAGTGATGAAAGGGGCCATGGAGCATTGTGATGACAGGCGTCATGGGACAATGTGTTGACAGTGGTCATGGAGCATTGTTAGAAAGGGAACATGGAGCAATTTGATTTCGGGGATATGAAAAATTGTGAATACATAGGCCATGGAGTATTCAGATGAATGTGGGCAAGGATCATTGTGACGACAAGTGTCCTGGAATATTCTGATGACACGGTTCATGGAGCATTGCGATGACAAGGGCCATGGCGAAATGTGAAGACAGTTGTCATGGGGCTTTGTGATGACAGTGGTCATCTTGAATTGTGAAGAAAGATATCATGGAGCAGTGGGATGACGGGGGCCATGGAGCATTGTGATGACAGGGGTTATGGGGCACTGTGATGACACGGACATGGAACATTATGATGACAAGAATTCTGGAGCATTGTGATAAATAGGGCATGGACCATTGTGATTAGAGGGGCCAAGGAGCATTCTGATGACAACGGCATGGAGCATTTTGATGACAAGTTTCATCGAGCATTGTGATGATAGTGGTCATGAAGCATTGTGATGAATGTGGTCATGGATCATTGTGATGACAAGTGTCGTGGAGCATTGTGATGACAGGTCTCATAGAGCATTTTGATGACACAGTTATGGAATATTGTGATGACCAGAATTCTGTAGCACTGTGATGAAAAGGGAATGGAGCATTGTGATTACAGGGGTCATGGAGCATTGTGATGTCAATTGTTCTAAAACATTGTGAAGACAGGGATCATGGAGCATAGTGATGAAAGGGGCCATGGAGCATTGTGATGACAGGCGTCATGGGACAATGTGTTGACAGTGGTCTTGAATCATTGTTAGAAAGGGAACATGGAGCAATTTGATTTCAGGGGCCATGAAAAATTGTGAATACATAGGCCATGGAGTATTCAGATGAATGTGGTCAAGGATCATTGTGATGAAAAGTGTCCTGGAATATTATGATGACACGGTTCATGGAGCATTGCGATGAGAAGGGCCATGGCGAAATGTGAAGACAGGTGTCATGGGACTTTGTGATGACAGTGGTCATCTAGAATTGTGAAGAAAGATATCATGGAGCACTGGGATGACAGGGGCCATGGAGCATTGTGATGACAGGGGTCATGGGGCATTGTGATGACACGGCCATGGAACATTATGATGACAAGAATTCTGGAGCATTGTGATAAAAAGGGCATTGACCACTGTGATTAGAGGGGCCAAGGAGCATTCTGATGACAACGGCATGGAGCATTTTGATGACAAGTTTCATCGAGCATTGTGATGATAGTGGTCATGAAGCATTGTGATGAATGTGGTCATGGATCGTTGTGATGAAAAGTGTCGTGGAGCATTGTGATGACAGGTCTCATAGAGCATTTTGATGACACGGTTATGGAATATTGTGATGACCAGAATTCTGTAGCACTGTGATGAAAAGGGAATGGAGCATTGTGATTACAGGGGTCATGGAGCATTGTGATGACAATTGTTCTAGAACATTGCGATGACAGGGATCATGGAGCATAGTGATGAAAGAGGCCATGGAGCATTGTGATGACAGGCGTCATGGGATATTGTGTTGACAGTGGTCTTGGAGCATTGTTAGAAAGGGAACATGGAGCAATTTGATTTCAGGGGCCATGAACAATTGTGAATACATAGGCCATGGAGTATTCAGATGAATGTGGTCAAGGATCATTGTGAAGAAAAGCGTACTGGAATATTGTGATGACACGGTTCATGGAACATTGCGATGACAAGGGCCATGGCGAAATGTGAAGACAGGTGTCATGGGTCATTGTGATGACAGTGGTCATCTAGAATTGTGAAGAAAGATATCATGGAGCACTGGGATGACAGGGGCCATGGAGCATTGTGATGACATGGGTCATGGGGCATTGTGATGACACGGCCATGGAACATTATGATGACAAGAATTCTGGAGCATTGTGATAAATAGGGCATGGACGATTGTGATTAGAAGGGCCAAGGAGCATTCTGATGACAACGGCATGGAGCATTGTGATGACAATGTTCATCGAGCATTGTGATGACAGTGGTCATGAAGCATTGTGATGAATGTGGTCATGGATCATTGTGATGACAAGAGTCGTGGACCATTGTGATGACAGGGGTCATAGAGCATTGTGATGACACGGTTATGGAATATTGTGATGACCAGAATTCTGTAGCACTGAGATGAAAAGGGAATGGAGCATTGTGATGACAGGAGTCATGGGACAATGTGTTGACAGTGGTCTTGGATCACTGTTAGAAAGGGAACATGGAGCAATTTGATTTCAGGGGCCATGAAAAATTGTGAATACATAGGCCATGGAGTATTCAGATGAATGTGCTCAAGGATCATTGTGATGAAAAGTGTCCTGGAATATTGTGAGGACACGGTTCATGGAGCATTGCGATGACAAGGGCCATGGCGAAATATGAAGACAGGTGTCATGGGGCATTGTGATGACAGTGGTCATCTAGAATTGTGAAGAAAGATATCATGGAGCACTTGGATGACAGGGGCCATGGAACATTGTGATGACAGGGGTCATGGGGCATTGTGATGACACCGCCATGGAACATTATGTTGACAAGAATTCTGGAGCATTGTGATAAAATGGGCATGGACCATTGTGATTAGAGGGGCCAAGGAGCATTCTGATGACAACGGCATGGAGCATTGTGATGACAGGGGTCATCGAGCATTGTGATGACAGTGGTCATGAAGCATTGTGATGAATGTGGTCATGGATCATTGTGATGACAAGTGTCGTGGAGCATTGTGATGACAGGGGTCATAGAGCATTGTGATGACACGGTTATGGAATATTGTGATGACCAGAATTCTGTAGCACTGTGATGAAAATGGAATGGAGCATTGTGATTACAGGGGTCATGGAGCATTGTGATGACCATTGTTCTAGAACATTGTGACGACAGGGATCATGGAGCATAGTGATGAAAGGGGCCATGGGGCATTGTGATGACAGGCGTCATGGGACATTGTGTTGACAGTGGTCATGGAGAATTGTTAGAAAGGGAACATGGAGCAATTTGATTTCAGGGGCCATGAAAAATTGTGAATACATAGGCCATGGAGTATTCAGATGAATGTGGTCAAGGATCATTGTGAATACAAGTGTCCCGGAATATTGTGATGACACGGTTCATGGAGCATTGCGATGACAAGGGCCATGGCGAAATGTGATGACAGGTGTCATGGGGCATTGTGATGACAGTGGTCATCTAGAATTGTGAAGAAAGATATCATGGAGCACTGGGATGACAGGGGCCATGGAGCATTGTGATGACATGGGTCAAGGGGCATTGTGATGACACGGCCATGGAACATTATGATGTCAAGAATTCTGGAGCATTGTGATAAAAAGGGCATGGACCATTGTGATTAGAGGGGCCAAGGAGCATTCTGATGACAACGGCATGGAGCATTGTGATGACCAGGGTCATCGAGCATTGTGATGACAGTGGTCATGAAGCATTGTGATGAATGTGTTCATGGATCATTGTGATGACAAGTGTCGTGGAGCATTGTGATGACAGGGGTCATAGAGCATTGTGAGGACACGGCTATGGAATATTGTGATGACCAGAATTCTGTAGCCCTGTGATGAAAAGGGAATGGAGCATTGTGAGTACAGGGGTCATGGAGCATTGTGATGACAATTGTTCTAGAACATTGTGAAGACAGGGATCATGGAGCATAGTGATGAAAGGGGCCATGGAGCATTGTGATGACAGGCGTCATGGGACAATGTGTTGACAGTTGTCATAGAGCATTGTTAGAAAGTGAACATGGAGCAACTTGATTTCAGGGGCCATGAAAAATTGTGAATACATAGGCCATGGAGTATTCAGTTGAATGTGGTCAAGGATCATTGTGACTACAAGTGTCCTGGAATATTGTGATGACACGGTTCATGGAGCATTGCGATGACAAGGGCCATGGCGAAATGTGAAGACAGGTGTCATGGGGCATTGTGATGACAGTGGTCATCTAGAATTGTGAAGAAAGATATCATGGAGCACTGGGATGACAGGGGCCATGGAGCATTGTGATGACAGGGGTCATGGGGCATTCTGATGACACGGCCATGGAACATTATGATGACAAGAATTCTGGAACATTGTGATAAATAGGGCATGGACCATTGTGATTAGAGGGGCCAAGGAGCATTCTGATGACAACGGCATGGAACATTGTGATGACCAGTGTCATCGAGCATTGTGATGACAGTGGTCATGAAGCATTGTGATGAATGTGGTCATGGATCATTGTGATGACAAGTGTCGTGGAGCATTGTGATGACAGGGGTCATAGAGCATTGTGATGACACGGTTATGGAATATTGTGATGACCAGAATTGTGTAGCACTGTGATGAAAAGGGAATGGAGCATTGTGAGTACAGGGGTCATGGAGCATTGTGATGACAATTGTTCTAGAACATTGTGAAGACAGGGATCATGGAGCATAGTGATGAAAGGGGACATGGAGCATTGTGATGACAGGCGTCATGGGACAATGTGTTGACAGTTGTCATGGAGCATTGTTAGAAAGGGAACATGGAGCAATTTGATTTCAGGGGCCAGGAAAAATTGTGAATACATAGGCCATGGAGTATTCAGATGAATGTGGTCAAGGATCATTGTGACAAAAAGTTTACTGGAATATTGTGATGACACGGTTCATGGAGCATTGCAATGACAAGGGCCATGGCGAAATGTGAAGACAGGTGTCATGGGGCATTGTGATGACAGTGGTCATCTAGAATTGTGAAGAAAGATATCATGGAGCACTGGGATGACAGGGGCCAGGGAACATTGTGATGACAGGGGTCATGGGGCATTGTGATGACACGGCCATGGAACATTATGATGACAAGAATTCTGGAGCATTGTGATAAAAAGGGCATGGACCATTGTGATTAGAGGGGCCAAGGAGCATTCTGATGACAACGGCATGGAGCATTGTGATGACCAGGGTCATCGAGCATTGTGATGACAGTGGTCATGAAGCATTGTGATGAATGTGTTCATGGATCATTGTGATGACAAGTGTCGTGGAGCATTGTGATGACAGGGGTCATAGAGCATTGTGAGGACACGGCTATGGAATATTGTGATGACCAGAATTCTGTAGCCCTGTGATGAAAAAGGAATGGAGCATTGTGAGTACAGGGGTCATGGAGCATTGTGATGACAATTGTTCTAGAACATTGTGAAGACAGGGATCATGGAGCATAGTGATGAAAGGGGCCATGGAGCATTGTGATGACAGGCGTCATGGGACAATGTGTTGACAGTTGTCATAGAGCATTGTTAGAAAGTGAACATGGAGCAATTTGATTTCAGGGGCCATGAAAAATTGTGAATACATAGGCCATGGAGTATTCAGATGAATGTGGTCAAGGATCATTGTGACTACAAGTGTCCTGGAATATTGTGATGACACGGTTCATGGAGCACTGCGATGACAAGGGCCATGGCGAAATGTGAAGGCAGGTGTCATGGGGCATTGTGATGACAGTGGTCATCTAGAATTGTGAAGAAAGATATCATGGAGCACTGGGATGACAGGGGCCATGGAGCATTGTGATGACAGGGGTCATGGGGCATTCTGATGACACGGCCATGGAACATTATGATGACAAGAATTCTGGAACATTGTGATAAAAAGGGCATGGACCATTGTGATTAGAGGGGCCAAGGAGCATTCTGATGACAACGGCATGGAGCATTGTGATGACCAGGGTCATCGAGCATTGTGATGACAGTGGTCATGAAGCATTGTGATGAATGTGGTCATGGATCATTGTGATGACAAGTGTCGTGGAGCATTGTGATGACAGGGGTCATAGAGCATTGTGATGACACGGTTATGGAATATTGTGATGACCAGAATTCTGTAGCACTGTGATGAAAAGGGAATGGAGCATTGTGAGTACAGGGGTCATGGAGCATTTTGATGACAATTGTTCTAGAACATTGTGAAGACAGGGATCATGGAGCATAGTGATGAAAGGGGACATGGAGCATTGTGATGACAGGCGTCATGGGACAATGTGTTGACAGTTGTCATGGAGCATTGTTAGAAAGGGAACATGGAGCAATTTGATTTCAGGGGCCAGGAAAAATTGTGAATACATAGGCCATGGAGTATTCAGATGAATGTGGTCAAGGATCATTGTGAAGAAAAGTGTACTGGAATATTGTGATGACACGGTTCATGGAACATTGTGATGACAGGGGTCATGGCGCATTGTGATGACACCGCCATGGAACATTATGTTGACAAGAATTCTGGAGCATTGTGATAAAATGGGCATGGACCATTGTGATTAGAGGGGCCAAGGAGCATTCTGATGACAACGGCATGGAGCATTGTGATGACAGGGGTCATCGAGCATTGTGATGACAGTGGTCATGAAGCATTGTGATGAATGTGGTCATGGATCATTGTGATGACAAGTGTCGTGGAGCATTGTGATGACAGGGGTCATAGAGCATTGTGATGACACGGTTATGGAATATTTTGATGACCAGAATTCTGTAGCACTGTGATGAAAATGGAATGGAGCATTGTGATTACAGTGGTCATGGAGCATTGTGATGACCATTGTTGTAGAACATTGTGACGACAGGGATCATGGAGCATAGTGATGAAAGGGGCCATGGGGCATTGTGATGACAGGCGTCATGGGACATTGTGTTGACAGTGGTCATGGAGAATTGTTAGAAAGGGAACATGGAGCAATTTGATTTCAGGGGCCATGAAAAATTGTGAATACATAGGCCATGGAGTATTCAGATGAATGTGTTCAAGGATCATTGTGACGAAAAGTGTCCTGGAATATTGTGATGACACGGTTCATGGAACATTGCGATGACAAGGGCCATGGCGAAATGTGAAGACAGGTGTCATGGGGCATTGTGATGACAGTGGTCATCTAGAATTGTGAAGAAATATATCATGGAGCACTGGGATGACAGGGGCCATGGAGCATTGTGATGACAGGGGTCATGAGGCATTGTGATGACACGGCCTTGGAACATTATGATGACAAGTATTCTGGAGCATTGTGATAAAAAGAGCATGGAGCATTGTGATTAGAGGGGCCAAGGAGCATTCTGATGACAACGGCATGGAGCATTGTGATGACCAGGGTCATCGAGCATTGTGATGACAGTGGTCATGAAGCATTGTGATGAATGTGGTCATGGATCATTGTGATGACAAGTGTCGTGGAGCATTGTGATGACAGGGGTCATAGAGCATTGTGATGACACGGTTATGGAATATTGTGATGACCAGAATTCTGTAGCACTGTGATGAAAAGGGAATGGAGCATTGTGATTACAGGGGTCATGGAGCATTGTGATGACAATTGTTCTAGAACATTGTGAAGACAGGGATCATGGAGCATTGTGATGAAAGGGGCCATGGAGCATTGTGATGACAGGTGTCATGGGACAATGTGTTGACAGTGGTCTTGAATCATTGTTAGAAAGGGAACATGGAGCAATTTGATTTCAGGGGATATGAAAAATTGTGAATACATAGGCCATGGAGTATTCAGATGAATGTGGGCAAGGATCATTGTGATGAAAATTGTCCTGGAATATTGTGATGACACGGTTCATGGCGCATTGCGATGACAAGGGCCATGGCGAAATGTGAAGACAGTTGTCATGGGGCATTGTGATGACACGGCCATGGAACATTATGATGACAAGAAATCTGGAGCATTGTGATAAAAAGGGCATGGACCATTGTGATTGGAGGGGCCAAGGAGCATTCTGATGACAACGGCATGGAGCATTGTGATGACAAGGGTCATCGAGCATTGTGATGACAGTGGTCATGAAGCATTGTGATGAATGTGGTCATGGAACATTGTGATGACAAGTGTCGTGGAGCATTGTGATGACAGGGGTCATAGAGCATTGTGATGACACGGTTATTGAATATTGTGATGACCAGAATTCTGTAGCACTGTGATGAAAATGGAAAGGAGCATTGTGATTACAGGGGTCATGGAGCATCGTGATGACAATTGTTTAGAACATTGTGAAGACAGGGTTCATGGAGCATAGTGATGAAAGGGGCCATGGAGCATTGTGATGACAGGCGTCATGGGACAATGTGTTGACAGTGGTCATGGAGCATTGTTAGAAAGGGAACATGGAGCAATTTGATTTCAGGGGATATGAAAAATTGTGAATACATAGGCCATGGAGTATTCAGATGAATGTGGGCAAGGATCATTGTGACGACAAGTGTCCTGGAATATTGTGATGACACGGTTCATGGAGCATTGCGATGACAAGGGCCATGGCGAAATGTGAAGACAGTTGTCATGGGGCTTTGTGATGACAGTGGTCATCTAGAATTGTGAAGAAAGATATCATGGAGCAGTGGGATGACGGGGGCCATGGAGCATTGTGATGACAGGGGTTATGGGACATTGTGATGACACGGACATGGAACATTATGATGACAAGAATTCTGGAGCATTGTGATAAATAGGGCATGGACCATTGTGATTAGAGGGGCCAAGGAGCATTCTGATGACAACGGCATGGAGCATTTTGATGACAAGTTTCATCGAGCATTGTGATGATAGTGGTCATGAAGCATTGTGATGAATGTGGTCATGGATCATTGTGATGACAAGTGTCGTGGAGCATTGTGATGACAGGTCTCATAGAGCATTTTGATGACACGGTTATGGAATATTGTGATGACCAGAATTCTGTAGCACTGTGATGAAAAGGGAATGGAGCATTGTGATTACAGGGGTCATGGAGCATTGTGATGACAATTGTTCTAAAACATTGTGAAAACAGGGATCATGGAGCATAGTGATGAAAGGGGCCATGGAGCATTGTGATGACAGGCGTCATGGGACAATGTGTTGACAGTGGTCTTGAATCATTGTTAGAAAGGGAACATGGAGCAATTTGATTTCAGGGGCCATGAAAAATTGTGAATACATAGGCCATGGAGTATTCAGATGAATGTGGTCAAGGATCATTGTGATGAAAAGTGTCCTGGAATATTATGATGACACGGTTCATGGAGCATTGCGATGACAAGGGCCATGGCGAAATGTGAAGACAGGTGTCATGGGACTTTGTGATGACAGTGGTCATCTAGAATTGTGAAGAAAGATATCATGGAGCACTGGGATGACAGGGGCCATGGAGCATTGTGATGACAGGGGTCATGGGGCATTGTGATGACACGGCCATGGAACATTATGATGACAAGAATTCTGGAGCATTGTGATAAAAAGGGCATGGACCACTGTGATTAGAGGGGCCAAGGAGCATTCTGATGACAACGGCATGGAGCATTTTGATGACAAGTTTCATCGAGCATTGTGATGATAGTGGTCATGAAGCATTGTGATGAATGTGGTCATGGATCGTTGTGATGAAAAGTGTCGTGGAGCATTGTGATGACAGGTCTCATAGAGCATTTTGATGACACGGTTATGGAATATTGTGATGACCAGAATTCTGTAGCACTGTGATGAAAAGGGAATGGAGCATTGTGATTACAGGGGTCATGGAGCATTATGATGACAATTGTTCTAGAACATTGCGATGACAGGGATCATGGAGCATAGTGATGAAAGGGGCCATGGAGCATTGTGATGACAGGCGTCATGGGATATTGTGTTGACAGTGGTCTTGGAGCATTGTTAGAAAGGGAACATGGAGCAATTTGATTTCAGGGGCCATGAACAATTGTGAATACATAGGCCATGGAGTATTCAGATGAATGTGGTCAAGGATCATTGTGAAGAAAAGTGTACTGGAATATTGTGATGACACGGTTCATGGAACATTGCGATGACAAGGGCCATGGCGAAATGTGAAGACAGGTGTCATGGGTCATTGTGATGACAGTGGTCATCTAGAATTGTGAAGAAAGATATCATGGAGCACTGGGATGACAGGGGCCATGGAGCATTGTGATGACATGGGTCATGGGGCATTGTGATGACACGGCCATGGAACATTATGATGACAAGAATTCTGGAGCATTGTGATAAATAGGGCATGGACCATTGTGATTAGAAGGGCCAAGGAGCATTCTGATGACAACGGCATGGAGCATTGTGATGACAATGTTCATCGAGCATTGTGATGACAGTGGTCATGAAGCATTGTGATGAATGTGGTCATGGATCATTGTGATGACAAGAGTCGTGGACCATTGTGATGACAGGGGTCATAGAGCATTGTGATGACACGGTTATGGAATATTGTGATGACCAGAATTCTGTAGCACTGAGATGAAAAGGGAATGGAGCATTGTGATGACAGGAGTCATGGGACAATGTGTTGACAGTGGTCTTGGATCACTGTTAGAAAGGGAACATGGAGCAATTTGATTTCAGGGGCCATGAAAAATTGTGAATACATAGGCCATGGAGTATTCAGATGAATGTGCTCAAGGATCATTGTGATGAAAAGTGTCCTGGAATATTGTGAGGACACGGTTCATGGAGCATTGCGATGACAAGGGCCATGGCGAAATGTGAAGACAGGTGTCATGGGGCATTGTGATGACAGTGGTCATCTAGAATTGTGAAGAAAGATATCATGGAGCACTTGGATGACAAGGGCCATGGAACATTGTGATGACAGGGGTCATGGGGCATTGTGATGACACCGCCATGGAACATTATGTTGACAAGAATTCTGGAGCATTGTGATAAAATGGGCATGGACCATTGTGATTAGAGGGGCCAAGGAGCATTCTGATGACAACGGCATGGAGCATTGTGATGACAGGGGTCATCGAGCATTGTGATGACAGTGGTCATGAAGCATTGTGATGAATGTGGTCATGGATCATTGTGATGACAAGTGTCGTGGAGCATTGTGATGAAAGGGGTCATAGAGCATTGTGATGACACGGTTGTGGAATATTTTGATGACCAGAATTCTGTAGCACTGTGATTGAAATGGAATGGAGCATTGTGATTACAGGGGTCATGGAGCATTGTGATGACCATTGTTCTACAACATTGTGACGACAGGGATCATGGAGCATAGTGATGAAAGGGGCCATGGGGCATTGTGATGACAGGCGTCATGGGACATTGTGTTGACAGTGGTCATGGAGAATTGTTAGAAAGGGAACATGGAGCAATTTGATTTCAGGGGCCATGAAAAATTGTGAATACATAGGCCATGGAGTATTCAGATGAATGTGGTCAAGGATCATTGTGAATACAAGTGTCCCGGAATATTGTGATGACACGGTTCATGGAGCATTGCGATGACAAGGGCCATGGCGAAATGTGATGACAGGTGTCATGGGGCATTGTGATGACAGTGGTCATCTAGAATTGTGAAGAAAGATATCATGGAGCACTGGGATGACAGGGTCCATGGAGCATTGTGATGACAGGGGTCATGGGGCATTGTGATGACACGGCCATGGAACATTATGATGTCAAGAATTCTGGAGCATTGTGATAAAAAGGGCATGGACCATTGTGATTAGAGGGGCCAAGGAGCATTCTGATGACAACGGCATGGAGCATTGTGATGACAAGGGTCATCGAGCATTGTGATGAGAGTGGTCATGAAGCATTGTGATGAATGTGTTCATGGATCATTGTGATGACAAGTGTCGTGGAGCATTGTGATGACAGGGGTCATAGAGCATTGTGATGACACGGTTATGGAATATTGTGATGACCAGAATTCTGTAGCACTGTGATGAAAAGGGAATGGAGCATTGTGATTACAGGGGTCATGGAGCATTGTGATGACCATTGTTCTAGAACATTGTGATGACAGGGATCACGGAGCATAGTGATGAAAGGGGCCATGGAGCATTGTGATGATAGGCGTCATGGGACAATGTGTTGACAGTGGTCATGGAGAATTGTTAGAAAGGGAACATGGAGCAATTTGATTTCAGGGGCCATGAAAAATTGTGAATACATAGGCCATGGAGTATTCAGATGAATGTGGTCAAGGATAATTGTGACTACAAGTGTCCTGGAATATTGTGATGACACGGTTCATGGAGCATTGCGATGACAAGGGCCATGGCGAAATGTGAAGACAGGTGTCATGGGGCATTGTGATGACAGTGGTCATCTAGAATTGCGAAGAAAGATATCATGGAGCACTGGGATGACAGGGGCCATGGAGCATTGTGATGACAGGGGTCATGGGGCATTTTGATGACACGGCCATGGAACATTATGATGACAAGAATTCTGGAGCATTGTGATAAAAAGGGCATGGACCATTGTGATTAGAGGGGCCAAGGAGCATTCTGATGAGAACGGCATGGAGCATTGTGATGACCAGGGTCATCGAGCATTGTGATGACAGTGGTCATGAAGCATTGTGATGAATGTGGTCATGGATCATTGTGATGACAAGTGTCGTGGAGCATTGTGATGACAGGGGTCATAGAGCATTGTGATGACACGGTTATGGTATATTGTGATGACCAGAATTCTGTAGCACTGTGATGAAAAGGGAATGGAGCATTGTGAGTACAGTGGTCATGGAGCATTGTGATGACAATTGTTCTAGTACATTGTGAAGACAGGGATCATGGAGCATAGTGATGAAAGGGGACATGGAGCATTGTGATGACAGGCGTCAAGGGACAATGTGTTGACAGTTGTCATGGAGCATTGTTAGAAAGGGAACATGGAGCCATTTGATTTCAGGGGCCATGAAAAATTGTGAATACATAAGCCATGGAGTATTCAGATGAATGTGGTCAAGGATCATTGTGACCAAAAGTGTCCTGGAATATTGTGATGACACGGTTCATGGAGCATTGCGATGACAAGGGACATGGCGAAATGTGAAGACAGGTGTCATGGGGCATTGTGATGACAGTGGTCATCTAGAATTGTGAAGAAAGATATCATGGAGCACTGGGATGACAGGGGCCATGGAGCATTGTGATTACAGGCGTCATGGGGCATTGTGATGACACGGCCATGGAACATTATGATGAGAAGAATTCTGGAACATTGTGATAAAAAGGGCATGGACCATTGTGATTAGAGGGGCCAAGGAGCATTCTGATGACAACGGCATGGAGCATTGTGATGACCAGGGTCATCGAGCATTGTGATGACAGTGGTCATGAAGCATTGTGATGAATGTGGTCATGGATCATTGTGATGACAAGTGTCGTGGAGCATTGTGATGACAGGGGTCATAGAGCATTGTGATGACACGGTTATGGAATATTGTGATGACCAGAATTCTGTAGCACTGTGATGAAAAGGGAATGGAGCATTGTGATTACAGGGGTCATGGAGCATTGTGATGACAATTGTTCTAGAACATTGCGATGACAGGGATCATGGAGCATAGTGATGAAAGGGGCCATGGAGCATTGTGATGACAGGCGTCATGGGACATTGTGTTGACAGTGGTCTTGGAGCATTGTTAGAAAGGGAACATGGAGCAATTTGATTTCAGGGGATATGAAAAATTGTGAATACATAGGCCATGGAGTATTCAGATGAATGTGGGCAAGGATCATTGTGATGAAAAGTGTCCTGGAATATTATGATGACACGGTTCATGGAGCATTGCGATGACAAGGGCCATGGCGAAATGTGAAGACAGGTGTCATGGGACTTTGTGATGACAGTGGTCATCTAGAATTGTGAAGAAAGATATCATGGAGCACTGGGATGACAGGGGCCATGGAGCATTGTGATGACAGGGGTCATGGGGCATTGTGATGACACGGCCATCGAACATTATGATGACAAGAATTCTGGAGCATTGTGATAAAAAGGGCATGGACCACTGTGATTAGAGGGGCCAAGGAGCATTCTGATGACAACGGCATGGAGCATTTTGATGACAAGTTTCATCGAGCATTGTGATGATAGTGGTCATGAAGCATTGTGATGAATGTGGTCATGGATCGTTGTGATGAAAAGTGTCGTGGAGCATTGTGATGACAGGTCTCATAGAGCATTTTGATGACACGGTTATGGAATATTGTGATGACCAGAATTCTGTAGCACTGTGATGAAAAGGGAATGGAGCATTGTGATTACAGGGGTCATGGAGCATTATGATGACAATTGTTCTAGAACATTGCGATGACAGGGATCATGGAGCATAGTGATGAAAGGGGCCATGGAGCATTGTGATGACAGGCGTCATGGGATATTGTGTTGACAGTGGTCTTGGAGCATTGTTAGAAAGGGAACATGGAGCAATTTGATTTCAGGGGCCATGAACAATTGTGAATACATAGGCCATGGAGTATTCAGATGAATGTGGTCAAGGATCATTGTGAAGAAAAGTGTACTGGAATATTGTGATGACACGGTTCATGGAACATTGCGATGACAAGGGCCATGGCGAAATGTGAAGACAGGTGTCATGGGTCATTGTGATGACAGTGGTCATCTAGAATTGTGAAGAAAGATATCATGGAGCACTGGGATGACAGGGGCCATGGAGCATTGTGATGACATGCGTCATGGGGCATTGGATGACACGGCCATGGAACATTATGATGACAAGAATTCTGGAGCATTGTGATAAATAGGGCATGGACCATTGTGATTAGAAGGGCCAAGGATCATTCTGATGACAACGGCATGGAGCATTGTGATGACAATGTTCATCGAGCATTGTGATGACAGTGGTCATGAAGCATTGTGATGAATGTGGTCATGGATCATTGTGATGACAAGAGTCGTGGACCATTGTGATGACAGGGGTCATAGAGCATTGTGATGACACGGTTATGGAATATTGTGATGACCAGAATTCTGTAGCACTGAGATGAAAAGGGAATGGAGCATTGTGATGACAGGAGTCATGGGACAATGTGTTGACAGTGGTCTTGGATCACTGTTAGAAAGGGAACATGGAGCAATTTGATTTCAGGGGCCATGAAAAATTGTGAATACATAGGCCATGGAGTATTCAGATGAATGTGCTCAAGGATCATTGTGATGAAAAGTGTCCTGGAATATTGTGAGGACACGGTTCATGGAGCATTGCGATGACAAGGGCCATGGCGAAATGTGAAGACAGGTGTCATGGGGCATTGTGATGACAGTGGTCATCTAGAATTGTGAAGAAAGATATCATGGAGCACTTGGATGACAGGGGCCATGGAACATTGTGATGACAGGGGTCATGGGGCATTGTGATGACACCGCCATGGAACATTATGTTGACAAGAATTCTGGAGCATTGTGATAAAATGGGCATGGACCATTGTGATTAGAGGGGCCAAGGAGCATTCTGATGACAACGGCATGGAGCATTGTGATGACAGGGGTCATCGAGCATTGTGATGACAGTGGTCATGAAGCATTGTGATGAATGTGGTCATGGATCATTGTGATGACAAGTGTCGTGGAGCATTGTGATGACAGGGGTCATAGAGCATTGTGATGACACGGTTGTGGAATATTTTGATGACCAGAATTCTGTAGCACTGTGATGAAAATGGAATGGAGCATTGTGATTACAGGGGTCATGGAGCATTGTGATGACCATTGTTCTACAACATTGTGACGACAGGGATCATGGAGCATAGTGATGAAAGGGGCCATGGGGCATTGTGATGACAGGCGTCATGGGACAATGTATTGACAGTGGTCATGGAGAATTGTTAGAAAGGGAACATGGAGCAATTTGATTTCAGGGGCCATGAAAAATTGTGAATACATAGGCCATGGAGTATTCAGATGAATGTGGTCAAGGATAATTGTGACTACAAGTGTCCTGGAATATTTTGATGACACGGTTCATGGAGCATTGCGATGACAAGGGCCATGGCGAAATGTGAAGACAGGTGTCATGGGGCATTGTGATGACAGTGGTCATCTAGAATTGCGAAGAAAGATATCATGGAGCACTGGGATGACAGGGGCCATGGAGCATTGTGATGACAGGGGTCATGGGGCATTCTGATGACACGGCCATGGAACATTATGATGACAAGAATTTTGGAGCATTGTGAAAAAAAGGGCATGGACCATTGTGATTAGAGGGGCCAAGGAGCATTCTGATGAGAACGGCATGGAGCATTGTGATGACCAGGGTCATCGAGCATTGTGATGACAGTGGTCATGAAGCATTGTGATGAATGTGGTCATGGATCATTGTGATGACAAGTGTCGTGGAGCATTGTGATGACAGGGGTCATAGAGCATTGTGATGACACGGTTATGGTATATTGTGATGACCAGAATTCTGTAGCACTGTGATGAAAATGGAATGGAGCATTGTGAGTACAGTGGTCATGGAGCATTGTGATGACAATTGTTCTAGAACATTGTGAAGACAGGGATCATGGAGCATAGTGATGAAAGGGGACATGGAGCATTGTGATGACAGGCGTCAAGGGACAATGTGTTGACAGTTGTCATGGAGCATTGTTAGAAAGGGAACATGGAGCCATTTGATTTCAGGGGCCATGAAAAATTGTGAATACATAAGCCATGGAGTATTCAGATGAATGTGGTCAAGGATCATTGTGACCAAAAGTGTCCTGGAATATTGTGATGACACGGTTCATGGAGCATTGCGATGACAAGGGACATGGCGAAATGTGAAGACAGGTGTCATGGGGCATTGTGATGACAGTGGTCATCTAGAATTTTGAAGAAAGATATCATGGAGCACTGGGATGACAGGGGCCATGGAGCATTGTGATTACAGGCGTCATGGGGCATTGTGATGACACGGCCATGGAACATTATGATGAGAAGAATTCTGGAACATTGTGATAAAAAGGGCATGGACCATTGTGATTAGAGGGGCCAAGGAGCATTCTGATGACAACGGCATGGAGCATTGTGATGACCAGGGTCATCGAGCATTGTGATGACAGTGGTCATGAAGCATTGTGATGAATGTGGTCATGGATCATTGTGATGACAAGTGTCGTGGAGCATTGTGATGACAGGGGTCATAGAGCATTGTGATGACACGGTTATGGAATATTGTGATGACCAGAATTCTGTAGCACTGTGATGAAAAGGGAATGGAGCATTGTGATTACAGGGGTCATGGAGCATTGTGATGACAATTGTTCTAGAACATTGCGATGAAAGGGATCATGGAGCATAGTGATGAAAGGGGCCATGGAGCATTGTGATGACAGGCGTCATGGGACATTGTGTTGACAGTGGTCTTGGAGCATTGTTAGAAAGGGAACATGGAGCAATTTGATTTCAGGGGATATGAAAAATTGTGAATACATAGGCCATGGAGTATTCAGATGAATGTGGGCAAGGATCATTGTGACGACAAGTGTCCTGGCATATTGTGATGACACGGTTCATGGAGCATTGCGACGACAAGGGCCATGGCGAAATGTGAAGACAGTTGTCATGGGGCTTTGTGATGACAGTGGTCATCTAGAATTGTGAAGAAAGATATCATGGAGCAGTGGGATGACGGGGGCCATGGAGCATTGTGATGACAGGGGTTATGGGGCATTGTGATGACACGGACATGGAACATTATGATGACAAGAATTCTGGAGCATTGTGATAAATAGGGCATGGACCATTGTGATTAGAGGGGCCAAGGAGCATTCTGATGACAACGGCATGGAGCATTGTGATGACAATGTTCATCGAGCATTGTAATGACAGTGGTCATGAAGCATTGTGATGAATGTGGTCATGGATCATTGTGATGACAAGAGTCGTGGAGCATTGTGATGACAGGGGTCATAGAGCATTGTGATGACACGGTTATGGAATATTGTGATGACCAGAATTCTGTAGCACTGAGATAAAAAGGGAATGGAGCATTGTGATGACAGGCGTCATGGGACAATGTGTTGACAGTGGTCTTGGATCACTGTTAGAAAGGGAACATGGAGCAATTTGATTTCAGGGGCCATGAAAAATTGTGAATACATAGGCCATGGAGTATTCAGATGAATGTGCTCAAGGATCATTGTGATGAAAAGTGTCCTGGAATATTGTGAGGACACGGTTCATAGAGCATTGCGATGACAAGGGCCATGGCGAAATGTGAAGACAGGTGTCATGGGGCATTGTGATGACAGTGGTCATCTAGAATTGTGAAGAAAGATATCATGGAGCACTTGGATGACAGGGGCCATGGAACATTGTGATGACAGGGGTCATGGGGCATTGTGATGACACCGCCATGGAACATTATGTTGACAAGAATTCTGGAGCATTGTGATAAAATGGGCATGGACCATTGTGATTAGAGGGGCCAAGGAGCATTCTGATGACAACGGCATGGAGCATTGTGATGACAGGGGTCATCGAGCATTGTGACGACAGGGATCATGGAGCATAGTGATGAAAGGGGCCATGGGGCATTGTGATGACAGGCGTCATGGGACATTGTGTTGACAGTGGTCATGGAGAATTGTTAGAAAGGGAACATGGAGCAATTTGATTTCAGGGGCCATGAAAAATTGTGAATACATAGGCCATGGAGTATTCAGATGAATGTGGTCAAGGATCATTGTGACGACAAGTGTCCTGGAATATTGTGATGACACGGTTCATGGAGCATTGCGATGAAAAGGGCCATGGCGAAATGTGATGAGAGTGGTCATCTAGAATTGTGAAGAAAGATATCATGGAGCCCTGGGATGATAGGGGCCATGGAGCATTGTGATGAAAGGGGTCATGGGGCATTGTGATGACACTGCAATGGAACATTATGATGACAAGAATTCTGGAGCATTGTGATAAAAAGGGCATGGACCATTGTGATTAGAGGGGTCAAGGAGCATTCTGATGACAACGGCATGGAGCATTGTGATGAGCAGGGTCATCGAGCATTGTGATGACAGTGGTCATGAAGCATTGTGATGAATGTGGTCATGGATCATTGTGATGACAAGTGTCGTGGAGCATTGTGATGACAGGGTTCATAGTGCATTGTGATGACACGGTTATGGAGTATTGTGATGACCAGAATTCTGTAGCACTGTGATGAAAAGGGAATGGAGCATTGTGATTACAGTGGTCATGGAGCATTGTGATGACAATTGTTTTAGAATATTGTGAAGACAGGGATCATGGAGCATAGTGATGAAAGGGGCCATGGAGCATTGTGATGATAGGCGTCATGGGACAATGTGTTGACAGTGGTCATGGAGCATTGTTAGAAAGGGAACATGGAGCAATTTGATTTCAGGGGATATGAAAAATTGTGAATACATAGGCCATGGAGTATTCAGATGAATGTGGGCAAGGATCATTGTGACGACAAGTGTCCTGGAATATTGTGATGACACGGTTCATGGAGCATTGCGATGACAAGGGCCATGGCGAAATGTGAAGACAGTTGTCATGGGGCTTTGTGATGACAGTGGTCATCTAGAATTGTGAAGAAAGATATCATGGAGCAGTGGGATGACGGGGGCCATGGAGCATTGTGATGACAGGGGTTATGGGGCATTGTGATGACACGGACATGGAACATTATGATGACAAGAATTCTGGAGCATTGTGATAAATAGGGCATGGACCATTGTGATTAGAGGGGCCAAGGAGCATTCTGATGACAACGGCATGGAGCATTTTGATGACAAGTTTCATCGAGCATTGTGATGATAGTGGTCATGAAGCATTGTGATGAATGTGGTCATGGATCACTGTGATGACAAGTGTCGTGGAGCATTGTGATGACAGGTCTCATAGAGTATTTTGATGACACGGTTATGGAATATTGTGATGACCAGAATTCTGTAGCACTGTGATGAAAAGAGAATGGAGCATTGTGATTACAGGGGTCATGGAGCATTGTGATGACAATTGTTCTAGAACATTGCGATGACAGGGATCATGGAGCATTGTGATGACAGGCGTCATGGGACATTGTGTTGACAGTGGTCTTGGAGCATTGTTAGAAAGGGAACATGGAGCAATTTGATTTCAGGGGATATGAAAAATTGTGAATACATAGGCCATGGAGTATTCAGATGAATGTGGGCAAGGATCATTGTGACGACAAGTGTCCTGGCATATTGTGATGACACGGTTCATGGAGCATTGTGATGACAAGGGCCATGGCGAAATGTGAAGACAGTTGTCATGGGGCTTTGTGATGACAGTGGTCATCTAGAATTGTGAAGAAAGATATCATGGAGCAGTGGGATGACGGGGGCCATGGAGCATTGTGATGACAGGGGTTATGGGGCATTGTGATGACACGGACATGGAACATTATGATGACAAGAATTCTGGAGCATTGTGATAAATAGGGCATGGACCATTGTGATTAGAGGGGCCAAGGAGCATTCTGATGACAACGGCATGGAGCATTGTGATGACCAGGGTCATCGAGCATTGTGATGACAGTGGTCATGAAGCATTGTGATGAATGTGGTCATGGATCATTGTGATGACAAGAGTCGTGGAGCATTGTGATGACAGGGGTCATAGAGCATTGTGATGACACGGTTATGGAATATTGTGATGACCAGAATTCTGTAGCACTGAGATGAAAAGGGAATGGAGCATTGTGATGACAGGCGTCATGGGACAATGTGTTGACAGTGGTCTTGGATCACTGTTAGAAACGGAACATGGAGCAATTTGATTTCAGGGGCCATGAAAAATTGTGAATACATAGGCCATGGAGTATTCAGATGAATGTGGTCAAGGATCATTGTGACAAAAAGTGTCCTGGAATATTGTGATGACACGGTTCATGGAGCATTGCGATGACAAGGGCCATGGCGAAATGTGAAGACAGGTGTCATGGGGCATTGTGATGACAGTGGTCATCTAGAATTGTGAAGAAAGATATCATGAAGCACTGGGATGACAGGGGCCATGGAGCATTGTGATGACAGGCGTCATGGGACAATGTGTTGACAGTTCTCATGGAGCATTGTTAGAAAGGGAACATGGAGCAATTTGATTTCAGGGGCCATGAAAAATTGTGAATACATAGGCCATGGAGTATTCAGATGAATGTGGTCAAGGATCATTGTGACGAAAAGTGTCCTGGAATATTGTTATGACACGTTTCATGGAGCATTGCGATGACAAGAGCCATGGCGAAATGTGAAGACAGGTGTCATGGGGCATTGTGATGACAGTGGTCATCTAGAATTGTGAAGAAAGATATCATGGAGCACTGGGATGACAGGGGCCAGGGAACATTGTGATGACAGGTGTCATGGGGCATTGTGATGACACGGCCATGGAACATTATGATGACAAGAATTCTGGAGCATTGTGATAAAAAGGGCATGGACCATTGTGATTAGAGGGGCCAAGGAGCATTCTGATGAGAACGGCATGGAGCATTGTGATGACCAGGGTCATCGAGCATTGTGATGACAGTGGTCATGAAGCATTGTGATGAATGTGGTCATGGATCATTGTGATGACAAGTGTCGTGGAGCATTGTGATGACAGGGGTCATAGAGCATTGTGAGGACACGGCTATAGAATATTGTGATGACCAGAATTCTGTAGCCCTGTGATGAAAAGGGAATGGAGCATTGTGAGTACAGGGGTCATGGAGCATTGTGATGACAATTGTTCTAGAACATTGTGAAGACAGGGATCATGGAGCATAGTGATAAAAGGGGACATGGAGCATTGTGATGACAGGCTTCATGGGACAATGTGTTGACAGTTGTCATAGAGCATTGTTAGAAAGTGAACATGGAGCAATTTGCTTTCAGGGGCCATGAAAAATTGTGAATACATAGGCCATGGAGTATTCAGATGAATGTGGTCAAGGATCATTGTGACTACAAGTGTCCTGGAATATTGTGATGACACGGTTCATGGAGCATTGCGATGACAAGGGCCATGGCGAAATGTGAAGACAGGTGTCATGGGGCATTGTGATGACAGTGGTCATCTAGAATTGTGAAGAAAGATATCATGGAGCACTGGGATGACAGGGGCCATGGAGCATTGTGATGACAGCGGTCATGGGGCATTCTGATGACACGGCCATGGAACATTATGATGACAAGAATTCTGGAACATTGTGATAAAAAGGGCATGGACCATTGTGATTAGAGGGGCCAAGGAGCATTCTGATGACAACGGCATGGAGCATTGTGATGACCAGGGTCATCGAGCATTGTGATGACAGTGGTCATGAAGCATTGTGATGAATGTGGTCATGGATCATTGTGATGACAAGTGTCGTGGAGCATTGTGATGACAGGTCTCATAGAGCATTTTGATGACACGGTTATGGAATATTGTGATGACCAGAATTCTGTAGCACTGTGATGAAAAGGGAATGGAGCATTGTGATTACAGGGGTCATGGAGCATTGTGATGACAATTGTTCTAAAACATTGTGAAAACAGGGATCATGGAGCATAGTGATGAAAGGGGCCATGGAGCATTGTGATGACAGGCGTCATGGGACAATGTGTTGACAGTGGTCTTGAATCATTGTTAGAAAGGGAACATGGAGCAATTTGATTTCAGGGGCCATGAAAAATTGTGAATACATAGGCCATGGAGTATTCAGATGAATGTGGTCAAGGATCATTGTGATGAAAAGTGTCCTGGAATATTATGATGACACGGTTCATGGAGCATTGCGATGACAAGGGCCATGGCGAAATGTGAAGACAGGTGTCATGGGACTTTGTGATGACAGTGGTCATCTAGAATTGTGAAGAAAGATATCATGGAGCACTGGGATGACAGGGGCCATGGAGCATTGTGATGACAGGGGTCATGGGGCATTGTGATGACACGGCCATGGAACATTATGATGACAAGAATTCTGGAGCATTGTGATAAAAAGGGCATGGACCACTGTGATTAGAGGGGCCAAGGAGCCTTCTGATGACAACGGCATGGAGCATTTTGATGACAAGTTTCATCGAGCATTGTGATGATAGTGGTCATGAAGCATTGTGATGAATGTGGTCATGGATCGTTGTGATGAAAAGTGTCGTGGAGCATTGTGATGACAGGTCTCATAGAGCATTTTGATGACACGGTTATGGAATATTGTGATGACCAGAATTCTGTAGCACTGTGATGAAAAGGGAATGGAGCATTGTGATTACAGGGGTCATGGAGCATTATGATGACAATTGTTCTAGAACATTGCGATGACAGGGATCATGGAGCATAGTGATGAAAGGGGCCATGGAGCATTGTGATGACAGGCGTCATGGGATATTGTGTTGACAGTGGTCTTGGAGCATTGTTAGAAAGGGAACATGGAGCAATTTGATTTCAGGGGCCATGAACAATTGTGAATACATAGGCCATGGAGTATTCAGATGAATGTGGTCAAGGATCATTGTGAAGAAAAGTGTACTGGAATATTGTGATGACACGGTTCATGGAACATTGCGATGACAAGGGCCATGGCGAAATGTGAAGACAGGTGTCATGGGTCATTGTGATGACAGTGGTCATCTAGAATTGTGAAGAAAGATATCATGGAGCACTGGGATGACAGGGGCCATGGAGCATTGTGATGACATGGGTCATGGGGCATTGTGATGACACGGCCATGGAACATTATGATGACAAGAATTCTGGAGCATTGTGATAAATAGGGCATGGACCATTGTGATTAGAAGGGCCAAGGAGCATTCTGATGACAACGGCATGGAGCATTGTGATGACAATGTTCATCGAGCATTGTGATGACAGTGGTCATGAAGCATTGTGATGAATGTGGTCATGGATCATTGTGATGACAAGAGTCGTGGACCATTGTGATGACAGGGGTCATAGAGCATTGTGATGACACGGTTATGGAATATTGTGATGACCAGAATTCTGTAGCACTGAGATGAAAAGGGAATGGAGCATTGTGATGACAGGAGTCATGGGACAATGTGTTGACAGTGGTCTTGGATCACTGTTAGAAAGGGAACATGGAGCAATTTGATTTCAGGGGCCATGAAAAATTGTGAATACATAGGCCATGGAGTATTCAGATGAATGTGCTCAAGGATCATTGTGATGAAAAGTGTCCTGGAATATTGTGAGGACACGGTTCATGGAGCATTGCGATGACAAGGGCCATGGCGAAATGTGAAGACAGGTGTCATGGGGCATTGTGATGACAGTGGTCATCTAGAATTGTGAAGAAAGATATCATGGAGCACTTGGATGACAGGGGCCATGGAACATTGTGATGACAGGGGTCATGGGGCATTGTGATGACACCGCCATGGAACATTATGTTGACAAGAATTCTGGAGCATTGTGATAAAATGGGCATGGACCATTGTGATTAGAGGGGCCAAGGAGCATTCTGATGACAACGGCATGGAGCATTGTGATGACAGGGGTCATCGAGCATTGTGATGACAGTGGTCATGAAGCATTGTGATGAATGTGGTCATGGATCATTGTGATGACAAGTGTCGTGGAGCATTGTGATGACAGGGGTCATAGAGCATTGTGATGACACGGTTGTGGAATATTTTGATGACCAGAATTCTGTAGCACTGTGATGAAAATGGAATGGAGCATTGTGATTACAGGGGTCATGGAGCATTGTGATGACCATTGTTCTACAACATTGTGACGACAGGGATCATGGAGCATAGTGATGAAAGGGGCCATGGGGCATTGTGATGACAGGCGTCATGGGACATTGTGTTGACAGTGGTCATGGAGAATTGTTAGAAAGGGAACATGGAGCAATTTGATTTCAGGGGCCATGAAAAATTGTGAATACATAGGCCATGGAGTATTCAGATGAATGTGGTCAAGGATCATTGTGAATACAAGTGTCCCGGAATATTGTGATGACACGGTTCATGGAGCATTGCGATGACAAGGGCCATGGCGAAATGTGATGACAGGTGTCATGGGGCATTGTGATGACAGTGGTCATCTAGAATTGTGAAGAAAGATATCATGGAGCACTGGGATGACAGGGGCCATGGAGCATTGTGATGACAGGGGTCATGGGGCATTGTGATGACACGGCCATGGAACATTATGATGTCAAGAATTCTGGAGCATTGTGATAAAAAGGGCATGGACCATTGTGATTAGAGGGGCCAAGGAGCATTCTGATGACAACGGCATGGAGCATTGTGATGACAAGGGTCATCGAGCATTGTGATGAGAGTGGTCATGAAGCATTGTGATGAATGTGTTCATGGATCATTGTGATGACAAGTGTCGTGGAGCATTGTGATGACAGGGGTCATAGAGCATTGTGATGACACGGTTATGGAATATTGTGATGACCAGAATTCTGTAGCACTGTGATGAAAAGGGAATGGAGCATTGTGATTACAGGGGTCATGGAGCATTGTGATGACCATTGTTCTAGAACATTGTGATGACAGGGATCACGGAGCATAGTGATGAAAGGGGCCATGGAGCATTGTGATGATAGGCGTCATGGGACAATGTGTTGACAGTGGTCATGGAGAATTGTTAGAAAGGGAACATGGAGCAATTTGATTTCAGGGGCCATGAAAAATTGTGAATACATAGGCCATGGAGTATTCAGATGAATGTGGTCAAGGATAATTGTGACTACAAGTGTCCTGGAATATTGTGATGACACGGTTCATGGAGCATTGCGATGACAAGGGCCATGGCGAAATGTGAAGACAGGTGTCATGGGGCATTGTGATGACAGTGGTCATCTAGAATTGCGAAGAAAGATATCATGGAGCACTGGGATGACAGGGGCCATGGAGCATTGTGATGACAGGGGTCATGGGGCATTCTGATGACACGGCCATGGAACATTATGATGACAAGAATTCTGGAGCATTGTGATAAAAAGGGCATGGACCATTGTGATTAGAGGGGCCAAGGAGCATTCTGATGACAACGGCATGGAGCATTGTGATGACAAGGGTCATCGAGCATTGTGATGAGAGTGGTCATGAAGCATTGTGATGAATGTGGTCATGGATCATTGTGATGACAAGTGTCGTGGAGCATTGTGATGACAGGGGTCATAGAGCATTGTGATGACACGGTTATGGTATATTGTGATGACCAGAATTCTGTAGCACTGTGATGAAAAGGGAATGGAGCATTGTGAGTACAGTGGTCATGGAGCATTGTGATGACAATTGTTCTAGAACATTGTGAAGACAGGGATCATGGAGCATAGTGATGAAAGGGGACATGGAGCATTGTGATGACAGGCGTCAAGGGACAATGTGTTGACAGTTGTCATGGAGCATTGTTAGAAAGGGAACATGGAGCCATTTGATTTCAGGGGCCATGAAAAATTGTGAATACATAAGCCATGGAGTATTCAGATGAATGTGGTCAAGGATCATTGTGACCAAAAGTGTCCTGGAATATTGTGATGACACGGTTCATGGAGCATTGCGATGACAAGGGACATGGCGAAATGTGAAGACAGGTGTCATGGGGCATTGTGATGACAGTGGTCATCTAGAATTGTGAAGAAAGATATCATGGAGCACTGGGATGACAGGGGCCATGGAGCATTGTGATTACAGGCGTCATGGGGCATTGTGATGACACGGCCATGGAACATTATGATGAGAAGAATTCTGGAACATTGTGATAAAAAGGGCATGGACCATTGTGATTAGAGGGGCCAAGGAGCATTCTGATGACAACGGCATGGAGCATTGTGATGACCAGGGTCATCGAGCATTGTGATGACAGTGGTCATGAAGCATTGTGATGAATGTGGTCATGGATCATTGTGATGACAAGTGTCGTGGAGCATTGTGATGACAGGGGTCATAGAGCATTGTGATGACACGGTTATGGAATATTGTGATGACCAGAATTCTGTAGCACTGTGATGAAAAGGGAATGGAGCATTGTGATTACAGTGGTCATGGAGCATTGTGATGACAATTGTTCTAGAACATTGCGATGACAGGGATCATGGAGCATAGTGATGAAATTGGCCATGGAGCATTGTGATGACAGGCGTCATGGGACATTGTGTTGACAGTGGTCTTGGAGCATTGTTAGAAAGGGAACATGGAGCAATTTGATTTCAGGGGATATGAAAAATTGTGAATACATAGGCCATGGAGTATTCAGATGAATGTGGGCAAGGATCATTGTGACGACAAGTGTCCTGGCATATTGTGATGACACGGTTCATGGAGCATTGCGACGACAAGGGCCATGGCGAAATGTGAAGACAGTTGTCATGGGGCTTTGTGATGACAGTGGTCATCTAGAATTGTGAAGAAAGATATCATGGAGCAGTGGGATGACGGGGGCCATGGAGCATTGTGATGACAGGGGTTATGGGGCATTGTGATGACACGGACATGGAACATTATGATGACAAGAATTCTGGAGCATTGTGATAAATAGGGCATGGACCATTGTGATTAGAGGGGCCAAGGAGCATTCTGATGACAACGGCATGGAGCATTGTGATGACAATGTTCATCGAGCATTGTAATGACAGTGGTCATGAAGCATTGTGATGAATGTGGTCATGGATCATTGTGATGACAAGAGTCGTGGAGCATTGTGATGACAGGGGTCATAGAGCATTGTGATGACACTTTTATGGAATATTGTGATGACCAGAATTCTGTAGCACTGAGATAAAAAGGGAATGGAGCATTGTGATGACAGGCGTCATGGGACAATGTGTTGACAGTGGTCTTGGATCACTGTTAGAAAGGGAACATGGAGCAATTTGATTTCAGGGGCCATGAAAAATTGTGAATACATAGGCCATGGAGTATTCAGATGAATGTGCTCAAGGATCATTGTGATGAAAAGTGTCCTGGAATATTGTGAGGACACGGTTCATGGAGCATTGCGATGACAAGGGCCATGGCGAAATGTGAAGACAGGTGTCATGGGGCATTGTGATGACAGTGGTCATCTAGAATTGTGAAGAAAGATATCATGGAGCACTTGGATGACAGGGGCCATGGAACATTGTGATGACAGGGGTCATGGGGCATTGTGATAACACCGCCATGGAACATTATGTTGACAAGAATTCTGGAGCATTGTGATAAAATGGGCATGGACCATTGTGATTAGAGGGGCCAAGGAGCATTCTGATGACAACGGCATGGAGCATTGTGATGACAGGGGTCATCGAGCATTGTGACGACAGGGATCATGGAGCATAGTGATGAAAGGGGCCATGGGGCATTGTGATGACAGGCGTCATGGGACATTGTGTTGACAGTGGTCATGGAGAATTGTTAGAAAGGGAACATGGAGCAATTTGATTTCAGGGGCCATGAAAAATTGTGAATACATAGGCCATGGAGTATTCAGATGAATGTGGTCAAGGATCATTGTGACGACATGTGTCCTGGAATATTGTGATGACACGGTTCATGGAGCATTGCGATGAAAAGGGCCATGGCGAAATGTGATGAGAGTGGTCATCTAGAATTGTGAAGAAAGATATCATGGAGCCCTGGGATGATAGGGGCCATGGAGCATTGTGATGAAAGGGGTCATGGGGCATTGTGATGACACGGCAATGGAACATTATGATGACAAGAATTCTGGAGCATTGTGATAAAAAGGGCATGGACCATTGTGATTAGAGGGGTCAAGGAGCATTCTGATGACAACGGCATGGAGCATTGTGATGACCAGGGTCATCGAGCATTGTGATGACAGTGGTCATGAAGCATTGTGATGAATGTGGTCATGGATCATTGTGATGACAAGTGTCGTGGAGCATTGTGATGACAGGGTTCATAGTGCATTGTGATGACACGGTTATGGAGTATTGTGATGACCAGAATTCTGTAGCACTGTGATGAAAAGGGAATGGAGCATTGTGATTACAGTGGTCATGGAGCATTGTGATGACAATTGTTTTAGAATATTGTGAAGACAGGGATCATGGAGCATAGTGATGAAAGGGGACATGGAGCATTGTGATGACAGGCGTCATGGGACAATGTGTTGACAGTGGTCATGGAGCATTGTTAGAAAGGGAACATGGAGCAATTTGATTTCAGGGGATATGAAAAATTGTGAATACATAGGCCATGGAGTATTCAGATGAATGTGGGCAAGGATCATTGTGACGACAAGTGTCCTGGAATATTGTGATGACACGGTTCATGGAGCATTGCGATGACAAGGGCCATGGCGAAATGTGAAGACAGTTGTCATGGGGCTTTGTGATGACAGTGGTCATCTAGAATTGTGAAGAAAGATATCATGGAGCAGTGGGATGACGGGGGCCATGGAGCATTGTGATGACAGGGGTTATGGGGCATTGTGATGACACGGACATGGAACATTATGATGACAAGAATTCTGGAGCATTGTGATAAATAGGGCATGAACCATTGTGATTAGAGGGGCCAAGGAGCTTTCTGATGACAACGGCATGGAGCATTTTGATGACAAGTTTCATCGAGCATTGTGATGATAGTGGTCATGAAGCATTGTGATGAATGTGGTCATGGATCATTGTGATGACAAGTGTCGTGGAGCATTGTGATGACAGGTCTCATAGAGTATTTTGATGACACGGTTATGGAATATTGTGATGACCAGAATTCTGTAGCACTGTGATGAAAAGAGAATGGAGCATTGTGATTACAGGGGTCATGGAGCATTGTGATGACAATTGTTCTAGAACATTGCGATGACAGGGATCATGGAGCATAGTGATGAAAGGGGCCATGGAGCATTGTGATGACAGGCGTCATGGGACATTGTGTTGACAGTGGTCTTG
Source organism: Eschrichtius robustus (assembly GCF_028021215.1). Classification (NCBI taxonomy): domain Eukaryota; kingdom Metazoa; phylum Chordata; class Mammalia; order Artiodactyla; family Eschrichtiidae; genus Eschrichtius; species Eschrichtius robustus. The sequence goes on from NW_027175412.1 coordinate 1,915,820, forward strand.
GAGCATTGTTAGAAAGGGAACATGGAGCAATTTGATTTCAGGGGAGATGAAAAATTGTGAATACATAGGCCATGGATTATTCAGATGAATGTGGGCAAGGATCATTGTGACGACAAGTGTCCTGGCATATTGTGATGACACGGTTCATGGAGCATTGTGATGACAAGGGCCATGGCGAAATGTGAAGACAGTTGTCATGGGGCTTTGTGATGACAGTGGTCATCTAGAATTGTGAAGAAAGATATCATGGAGCAGTGGGATGACGGGGGCCATGGAGCATTGTGATGACAGGGGTTATGGGGCATTGTGATGACACGGACATGGAACATTATGATGACAAGAATTCTGGAGCATTGTGATAAATAGGGCATGGACCATTGTGATTAGAGGGGCCAAGGAGCATTCTGATGACAACGGCATGGAGCATTGTGATGACCAGGGTCATCGAGCATTGTGATGACAGTGGTCATGAAGCATTGTGATGAATGTGGTCACGGATCATTGTGATGACAAGAGTCGTGGAGCATTGTGATGACAGGGGTCATAGAGCATTGTGATGACACGGTTATGGAATATTGTGATGACCAGAATTCTGTAGCACTGAGATGAAAAGGGAATGGAGCATTGTGATGACAGGCGTCATGGGACAATGTGTTGACAGTGGTCTTGGATCACTGTTAGAAACGGAACATGGAGCAATTTGATTTCAGGGGCCATGAAAAATTGTGAATACATAGGCCATGGAGTATTCAGATGAATGTGGTCAAGGATCATTGTGACAAAAAGTGTCCTGGAATATTGTGATGACACGGTTCATGGAGCATTGCGATGACAAGGGCCATGGCGAAATGTGAAGACAGGTGTCATGGGGCATTGTGATGACAGTGGTCATCTAGAATTGTGAAGAAAGATATCATGAAGCACTGGGATGACAGGGGCCATGGAGCATTGTGATGACAGGCGTCATGGGGCATTGTGATGACACGGCCATGGAACATTATGATGACAAGAATTCTGGAACATTGTGATAAAACGGGCATGGACCATTGTGATTAGAGGGGCCAAGGAGCATTCTGATGACAACGGCATGGAGCATTGTGATGACCAGTGTCATCGAGCATTGTGATGACAGTGGTCATGAAGCATTGTGATGAATGTGGTCATGGATCATTGTGATGACAAGTGTCGTGGAGCATTGTGATGACAGGGGTCATAGAGCATTTTGATGACACGGTTATGGAATATTGTGATGACCAGAATTCTGTAGCACTGTGATGAAAAGGGAATGGAGCATTGTGAGTACAGGGGTCATGGAGCATTGTGATGACAATTGTTCTAGAACATTGTGAAGACAGGGATCATGGAGCATAGTGATGAAAGGGGCCATGGAGCATTGTGATGACAGGCGTCATGGGACAATGTGTTGACAGTTCTCATGGAGCATTGTTAGAAAGGGAACATGGAGCAATTTGATTTCAGGGGCCATGAAAAATTGTGAATACATAGGCCATGGAGTATTCAGATGAATGTGGTCAAGGTTCATTGTGACGAAAAGTGTCCTGGAATATTGTTATGACACGTTTCATGGAGCATTGCGATGACAAGAGCCATGGCGTAATGTGAAGACAGGTGTCATGGGGCATTGTGATGACAGTGGTCATCTAGAATTGTGAAGAAAGATATCATGGAGCACTGGGATGACAGGGGCCAGGGAACATTGTGATGACAGGTGTCATGGGGCATTGTGATGACACGGCCATGGAACATTATGATGACAAGAATTCTGGAGCATTGTGATAAAAAGGGCATGGACCATTGTGATTAGAGGGGCCAAGGAGCATTCTGATGAGAACGGCATGGAGCATTGTGATGACCAGGGTCATCGAGCATTGTGATGACAGTGGTCATGAAGCATTGTGATGAATGTGGTCATGGATCATTGTGATGACAAGTGTCGTGGAGCATTGTGATGACAGGGGTCATAGAGCATTGTGAGGACACGGCTATAGAATATTGTGATGACCAGAATTCTGTAGCCCTGTGATGAAAAGGGAATGGAGCATTGTGAGTACAGGGGTCATGGAGCATTGTGATGACAATTGTTCTAGAACATTGTGAAGACAGGGATCATGGAGCATAGTGATAAAAGGGGACATGGAGCATTGTGATGACAGGCTTCATGGGACAATGTGTTGACAGTTGTCATAGAGCATTGTTAGAAAGTGAACATGGAGCAATTTGCTTTCAGGGGCCATGAAAAATTGTGAATACATAGGCCATGGAGTATTCAGATGAATGTGGTCAAGGATCATTGTGACTACAAGTGTCCTGGAATATTGTGATGACACGGTTCATGGAGCATTGCGATGACAAGGGCCATGGCGAAATGTGAAGACAGGTGTCATGGGGCATTGTGATGACAGTGGTCATCTAGAATTGTGAAGAAAGATATCATGGAGCACTGGGATGACAGGGGCCATGGAGCATTGTGATGACAGCGGTCATGGGGCATTCTGATGACACGGCCTTGGAACATTATGATGACAAGAATTCTGGAACATTGTGATAAAAAGGGCATGGACCATTGTGATTAGAGGGGCCAAGGAGCATTCTGATGACAACGGCATGGAGCATTGTGATGACCAGGGTCATCGAGCATTGTGATGACAGTGGTCATGAAGCATTGTGATGAATGTGGTCATGGATCATTGTGATGACAAGTGTCGTGGAGCATTGTGATGACAGGGGTCATAGAGCATTGTGATGACACGGTTATGGAATATTGTGATGACCAGAATTCTGTAGCACTGTGATGAAAAGGGAATGGAGCATTGTGAGTACAGGGGTCATGGAGCATTGTGATGACAATTGTTCTAGAACATTGTGAAGACAGGGATCATGGAGCATAGTGATGAAAGGGGACATGGAGCATTGTGATGACAGGCGTCATGGGACAATGTGTTGACAGTTGTCATGGAGCATTGTTAGAAAGGGAACATGGAGCAATTTGATTTCAGGGGCCAGGAAAAATTGTGAATACATAGGCCATGGAGTATTCAGATGAATGTGGTCAAGGATCATTGTGACAAAAAGTTTACTGGAATATTGTGATGACACGGTTCATGGAGCATTGCAATGACAAGGGCCATGGCGAAATGTGAAGACAGGTGTCATGGGGCATTGTGATGACAGTGGTCATCTAGAATTGTGAAGAAAGATATCATGGAGCACTGGGATGACAGGGGCCATGGAGCATTGTGATGACATGGGTCATGGGGCATTGTGATGACAGTGGTCATCTAGAATTGTTCAGAAAGATATCATGGAGCACTGGGATGACAGGGGCTATGGAGCATTGTGATGACATGGGTCATGGGGCATTGTGATGACACCGCCATGGAACATTATGATGACAAGAATTCTGGAGCATTGTGTTAAAAGGTCATGGACCATTGTGATTAGAGGGGCCAAGGAGCATTCTGATGACAACAGCATGGAGCATTGTGATGACAAGGGTCATCGAGCATTGTGATGACAGTGGTCATGAAGCATTGTGATGAATGTGGTCATGGATCATTGTGATGACAAGTGTCGTGGAGCATTGTGATGACAGGGGTCATAGAGCATTGTGATGACACGGTTATGGAATATTGTGATGACCAGAATTTTGTAGCACTGAGATGAAAAGGGAATGGAGCATTGTGAGTACAGGGGTCATGGAGCATTGTGATGACAATTGTTCTAGAACATTGTGAAGACAGGGATCATGGAGCATAGTGATGAAAGGGGCCATGGAGCATTGTGATGACAGGCGTCATGGGACAATTTGTTGACAGTGTCATGGAGCATTGTTAGAAAGGGAACATGGAGCAATTTGATTTCAGGGGCCATGAAAAATTGTGAATACATAGGCCATGGAGTATTCAGATGAATGTGGTCAAGGATCATTGTGACGAAAAGTGTCCTGGAATATTGTGAGGACACGGTTCATGGAGCATTGCGATGACAAGGGCCATGGCGAAATGTGAAGACAGGTGTCATGGGGCATTGTGATGACAGTGGTGATCTAGAATTGTGAAGAAAGATATCATGGAGCAGTGGGATGACGGGGGCCATGGAGCATTGTGATGACAGGGGTTATGGGACATTGTGATGACACGGACATGGAACATTATGATGACAAGAATTCTGGAGCATTGTGATAAATAGGGCATGGACCATTGTGATTAGAGGGGCCAAGGAGCATTCTGATGACAACGGCATGGAGCATTTTGATGACAAGTTTCATCGAGCATTGTGATGATAGTGGTCATGAAGCATTGTGATGAATGTGGTCATGGATCATTGTGATGACAAGTGTCGTGGAGCATTGTGATGACAGGTCTCATAGAGCATTTTGATGACACGGTTATGGAATATTGTGATGACCAGAATTCTGTAGCACTGTGATGAAAAGGGAATGGAGCATTGTGATTACAGGGGTCATGGAGCATTGTGATGACAATTGTTCTAAAACATTGTGAAAACAGGGATCATGGAGCATAGTGATGAAAGGGGCCATGGAGCATTGTAATGACAGGCGTCATGGGACAATGTGTTGACAGTGGTCTTGAATCATTGTTAGAAAGGGAACATGGAGCAATTTGATTTCAGGGGCCATGAAAAATTGTGAATACATAGGCCATGGAGTATTCAGATGAATGTGGTCAAGGATCATTGTGATGAAATGTGTCCTGGAATATTATGATGACACGGTTCATGGAGCATTGCGATGACAAGGGCCATGGCGAAATGTGAAGACAGGTGTCATGGGACTTTGTGATGACAGTGGTCATCTAGAATTGTGAAGAAAGATATCATGGAGCACTGGGATGACAGGGGCCATGGAGCATTGTGATGACATGGGTCATGGGGCATTGTGATGACACGGCCATGGAACATTATGATGACAAGAATTCTGGAGCATTGTGATAAATAGGGCATGGACCATTGTGATTAGAAGGGCCAAGGAGCATTCTGATGACAACGGCATGGAGCATTGTGATGACAATGTTCATCGAGCATTGTGATGACAGTGGTCATGAAGCATTGTGATGAATGTGGTCATGGATCATTGTGATGACAAGAGTCGTGGACCATTGTGATGACAGGGGTCATAGAGCATTGTGATGACACGGTTATGGAATATTGTGATGACCAGAATTCTGTAGCACTGAGATGAAAAGGGAATGGAGCATTGTGATGACAGGAGTCATGGGACAATGTGTTGACAGTGGTCTTGGATCACTGTTAGAAAGGGAACATGGAGCAATTTGATTTCAGGGGCCATGAAAAATTGTGAATACATAGGCCATGGAGTATTCAGATGAATGTGCTCAAGGATCATTGTGATGAAAAGTGTCCTGGAATATTGTGAGGATACGGTTCATGGAGCATTGCGATGACAAGGGCCATGGCGAAATATGAAGACAGGTGTCATGGGGCATTGTGATGACAGTGGTCATCTAGAATTGTGAAGAAAGATATCATGGAGCACTTGGATGACAGGGGCCATGGAACATTGTGATGACAGGGGTCATGGGGCATTGTGATGACACCGCCATGGAACATTATGTTGACAAGAATTCTGGAGCATTGTGATAAAATGGGCATGGACCATTGTGATTAGAGGGGCCAAGGAGCATTCTGATGACAACGGCATGGAGCATTGTGATGACAGGGGTCATCGAGCATTGTGATGACAGTGGTCATGAAGCATTGTGATGAATGTGGTCATGGATCATTGTGATGACAAGTGTCGTGGAGCATTGTGATGACAGGGGTCATAGAGCATTGTGATGACACGGTTGTGGAATATTTTGATGACCAGATTTCTGTAGCACTGTGATGAAAATGGAATGGAGCATTGTGATTACAGGGGTCATGGAGCATTGTGATGACCATTGTTCTACAACATTGTGACGACAGGGATCATGGAGCATAGTGATGAAAGGGGCCATGGGGCATTGTGATGACAGGCGTCATGGGACATTTTGTTGACAGTGGTCATGGAGAATTGTTAGAAAGGGAACATGGAGCAATTTGATTTCAGGGGCCATGAAAAATTGTGAATACATAGGCCATGGAGTATTCAGATGAATGTGGTCAAGGATCATTGTGAATACAAGTGTCCCGGAATATTGTGATGACACGGTTCATGGAGCATTGCGATGACAAGGGCCATGGCGAAATATGATGACAGGTGTCATGGGGCATTGTGATGACAGTGGTCATCTAGAATTGTGAAGAAAGATATCATGGAGCACTGGGATGACAGGGGCCATGGAGCATTGTGATGACAGGGGTCATGGGGCATTGTGATGACACGGCCATGGAACATTATGATGTCAAGAATTCTGGAGCATTGTGATAAAAAGGGCATGGACCATTGTGATTAGAGGGGCCAAGGAGCATTCTGATGACAACGGCATGGAGCATTGTGATGACAAGGGTCATCGAGCATTGTGATGAGAGTGGTCATGAAGCATTGTGATGAATGTGTTCATGGATCATTGTGATGACAAGTGTCGTGGAGCATTGTGATGACAGGGGTCATAGAGCATTGTGATGACACGGTTATGGAATATTGTGATGACCAGAATTCTGTAGCACTGTGATGAAAAGGGAATGGAGCATTGTGATTACAGGGGTCATGGAGCATTGTGATGACCATTGTTCTAGAACATTGTGATGACAGGGATCACGGAGCATAGTGATGAAAGGGGCCATGGAGCATTGTGATGATAGGCGTCATGGGACAATGTGTTGACAGTGGTCATGGAGAATTGTTAGAAAGGGAACATGGAGCAATTTGATTTCAGGGGCCATGAAAAATTGTGAATACATAGGCCATGGAGTATTCAGATGAATGTGGTCAAGGATAATTGTGACTACAAGTGTCCTGGAATATTGTGATGACACGGTTCATGGAGCATTGCGATGACAAGGGCCATGGCGAAATGTGAAGACAGGTGTCATGGGGCATTGTGATGACAGTGGTCATCTAGAATTGCGAAGAAAGATATCATGGAGCACTGGGATGACAGGGGCCATGGAGCATTGTGATGACAGGGGTCATGGGGCATTCTGATGACACGGCCATGGAACATTATGATGACAAGAATTCTGGAGCATTGTGATAAAATGGGCATGGACCATTGTGATTAGAGGGGCCAAGGAGCATTCTGATGAGAACGGCATGGAGCATTGTGATGACCAGGGTCATCGAGCATTGTGATGACAGTGGTCATGAAGCATTGTGATGAATGTGGTCATGGATCATTGTGATGACAAGTGTCGTGGAGCATTGTGATGACAGGGGTCATAGAGCATTGTGATGACACGGTTATGGTATATTGTGATGACCAGAATTCTGTAGCACTGTGATGAAAAGTGAATGGAGCATTGTGAGTACAGTGGTCATGGAGCATTGTGATGACAATTGTTCTAGAACATTGTGAAGACAGGGATCATGGAGCATAGTGATGAAAGGGGACATGGAGCATTGTGATGACAGGCGTCATGGGACAATGTGTTGACAGTTGTCATGGAGCATTGTTAGAAAGGGAACATGGAGCCATTTGATTTCAGGGGCCATGAAAAATTGTGAATACATAAGCCATGGAGTATTCAGATGAATGTGGTCAAGGATCATTGTGACCAAAAGTGTCCTGGAATATTGTGATGACACGGTTCATGGAGCATTGCGATGACAAGGGACATGGCAAAATGTGAAGACAGGTGTCATGGGGCATTGTGATGACAGTGGTCATCTAGAATTGTGAAGAAAGATATCATGGAGCACTGGGATGACAGGGGCCATGGAGCATTGTGATTACAGGCGTCATGGGGCATTGTGATGACACGGCCATGGAACATTATGATGAGAAGAATTCTGGAACATTGTGATAAAAAGGGCATGGACCATTGTGATTAGAGGGGCCAAGGAGCATTCTGATGACAACGGCATGGAGCATTGTGATGACCAGGGTCATCGAGCATTGTGATGACAGTGGTCATGAAGCATTGTGATGAATGTGGTCATGGATCATTGTGATGACAAGTGTCGTGGAGCATTGTGATGACAGGGGTCATAGAGCATTGTGATGACACGGTTATGGAATATTGTGATGACCAGAATTCTGTAGCACTGTGATGAAAAGGGAATGGAGCATTGTGATTACAGGGGTCATGGAGCATTGTGATGACAATTGTTCTAGAACATTGCGATGACAGGGATCATGGAGCATAGTGATGAAAGGGGCCATGGAGCATTGTGATGACAGGCGTCATGGGACATTGTGTTGACAGTGGTCTTGGAGCATTGTTAGAAAGGGAACATGGAGCAATTTGATTTCAGGGGATATGAAAAATTGTGAATACATAGGCCATGGAGTATTCAGATGAATGTGGGCAAGGATCATTGTGACGACAAGTGTCCTGGCATATTGTGATGACACGGTTCATGGAGCATTGCGACGACAAGGGCCATGGCGAAATGTGAAGACAGTTGTCATGGGGCTTTGTGATGACAGTGGTCATCTAGAATTGTGAAGAAAGATATCATGGAGCAGTGGGATGACGGGGGCCATGGAGCATTGTGATGACAGGGGTTATGGGGCATTGTGATGACACGGACATGGAACATTATGATGACAAGAATTCTGGAGCATTGTGATAAATAGGGCATGGACCATTGTGATTAGAGGGGCCAAGGAGCATTCTGATGACAACGGCATGGAGCATTGTGATGACAATGTTCATCGAGCATTGTAATGACAGTGGTCATGAAGCATTGTGATGAATGTGGTCATGGATCATTGTGATGACAAGAGTCGTGGAGCATTGTGATGACAGGGGTCATAGAGCATTGTGATGACACGGTTATGGAATATTGTGATGACCAGAATTCTGTAGCACTGAGATAAAAAGGGAATGGAGCATTGTGATGACAGGCGTCATGGGACAATGTGTTGACAGTGGTCTTGGATCACTGTTAGAAAGGGAACATGGAGCAATTTGATTTCAGGGGCCATGAAAAATTGTGAATACATAGGCCATGGAGTATTCAGATGAATGTGCTCAAGGATCATTGTGATGAAAAGTGTCCTGGAATATTGTGAGGACACGGTTCATGGAGCATTGCGATGACAAGGGCCATGGCGAAATGTGAAGACAGGTGTCATGGGGCATTGTGATGACAGTGGTCATCTAGAATTGTGAAGAAAGATATCATGGAGCACTTGGATGACAGGGGCCATGGAACATTGTGATGACAGGGGTCATGGGGCATTGTGATGACACCGCCATGGAACATTATGTTGACAAGAATTCTGGAGCATTGTGATAAAATGGGCATGGACCATTGTGATTAGAGGGGCCAAGGAGCATTCTGATGACAACGGCATGGAGCATTGTGATGACAGGGGTCATCGAGCATTGTGACGACAGGGATCATGGAGCATAGTGATGAAAGGGGCCATGGGGCATTGTGATGACAGGCGTCATGGGACATTGTGTTGACAGTGGTCATGGAGAATTGTTAGAAAGGGAACATGGAGCAATTTGATTTCAGGGGCCATGAAAAATTGTGAATACATAGGCCATGGAGTATTCAGATGAATGTGGTCAAGGATCATTGTGACGACAAGTGTCCTGGAATATTGTGATGACACGGTTCATGGAGCATTGCGATGAAAAGGGCCATGGCGAAATGTGATGAGAGTGGTCATCTAGAATTGTGAAGAAAGATATCATGGAGCCCTGGGATGATAGGGGCCATGGAGCATTGTGATGAAAGGGGTCATGGGGCATTGTGATGACACGGCAATGGAACATTATGATGACAAGAATTCTGGAGCATTGTGATAAAAAGGGCATGGACCATTGTCATTAGAGGGGTCAAGGAGCATTCTGATGACAACGGCATGGAGCATTGTGATGACCAGGGTCATCGAGCATTGTGATGACAGTGGTCATGAAGCATTGTGATGAATGTGGTCATGGATCATTGTGATGACAAGTGTCGTGGAGCATTGTGATGACAGGGTTCATAGTGCATTGTGATGACACGGTTATGGAGTATTGTGATGACCAGAATTCTGTAGCACTGTGATGAAAAGGGAATGGAGCATTGTGATTACAGTGGTCATGGAGCATTGTGATGACAATTGTTTTAGAATATTGTGAAGACAGGGATCATGGAGCATAGTGATGAAAGGGGCCATGGAGCATTGTGATGACAGGCGTCATGGGACAATGTGTTGACAGTGGTCATGGAGCATTGTTAGAAAGGGAATATGGAGCAATTTGATTTCAGGGGATATGAAAAATTGTGAATACATAGGCCATGGAGTATTCAGATGAATGTGGGCAAGGATCATTGTGACGACAAGTGTCCTGGAATATTGTGATGACACGGTTCATGGAGCATTGCGATGACAAGGGCCATGGCGAAATGTGAAGACAGTTGTCATGGGGCTTTGTGATGACAGTGGTCATCTAGAATTGTGAAGAAAGATATCATGGAGCAGTGGGATGAAGGGGGCCATGGAGCATTGTGATGACAGGGGTTATGGGGCATTGTGATGACACGGACATGGAACATTATGATGACAAGAATTCTGGAGCATTGTGATAAATAGGGCATGGACCATTGTGATTAGAGGGGCCAAGGAGCATTCTGATGACAACGGCATGGAGCATTTTGATGACAAGTTTCATCGAGCATTGTGATGATAGTGGTCATGAAGCATTGTGATGAATGTGGTCATGGATCATTGTGATGACAAGTGTCGTGGAGCATTGTGATGACAGGTCTCATAGAGTATTTTGATGACACGGTTATGGAATATTGTGATGACCAGAATTCTGTAGCACTGTGATGAAAAGAGAATGGAGCATTGTGATTACAGTGGTCATGGAGCATTGTGATGACAATTGTTCTAGAACATTGCGATGACAGGGATCATGGAGCATAGTGATGAAAGGGGCCATGGAGCATTGTGATGACAGGCGTCATGGGACATTGTGTTGACAGTGGTCTTGGAGCATTGTTAGAAAGGGAACATGGAGCAATTTGATTTCAGGGGATATGAAAAATTGTGAATACATAGGCCATGGAGTATTCAGATGAATGTGGGCAAGGATCATTGTGACGACAAGTGTCCTGGCATATTGTGATGACACGGTTCATGGAGCATTGTGATGACAAGGGCCATGGCGAAATGTGAAGACAGTTGTCATGGGGCTTTGTGATGACAGTGGTCATCTAGAATTGTGAAGAAAGATATCATGGAGCAGTGGGATGACGGGGGCCATGGAGCATTGTGATGACAGGGGTTATGGGGCATTGTGATGACACGGACATGGAACATTATGATGACAAGAATTCTGGAGCATTGTGATAAATAGGGCATGGACCATTGTGATTAGAGGGGCCAAGGAGCATTCTGATGACAACGGCATGGAGCATTGTGATGACCAGGGTCATCGAGCATTGTAATGACAGTGGTCATGAAGCATTGTGATGAATGTGGTCATGGATCATTGTGATGACAAGAGTCGTGGAGCATTGTGATGACAGGGGTCATAGAGCATTGTGATGACACGGTTATGGAATATTGTGATGACCAGAATTCTGTAGCACTGAGATGAAAAGGGAATGGAGCATTGTGATGACAGGCGTCATGGGACAATGTGTTGACAGTGGTCTTGGATCACTGTTAGAAACGGAACATGGAGCAATTTGATTTCAGGGGCCATGAAAAATTGTGAATACATAGGCCATGGAGTATTCAGATGAATGTGGTCAAGGATCATTGTGACAAAAAGTGTCCTGGAATATTGTGATGACACGGTTCATGGAGCATTGCGATGACAAGGGCCATGGCGAAATGTGAAGACAGGTGTCATGGGGCATTGTGATGACAGTGGTCATCTAGAATTGTGAAGAAAGATATCATGAAGCACTGGGATGACAGGGGCCATGGAGCATTGTGATGACAGGCGTCATGGGGCATTGTGATGACACGGCCATGGAACATTATGATGACAAGAATTCTGGAACATTGTGATAAAAAGTGCATGGACCATTGTGATTAGAGGGGCCAAGGAGCATTCTGATGACAACGGCATGGAGCATTGTGATGACCAGTGTCATCGAGCATTGTGATGACAGTGGTCATGAAGCATTGTGATGAATGTGGTCATGGATCATTGTGATGACAAGTGTCGTGGAGCATTGTGATGACAGGGGTCATAGAGCATTTTGATGACACGGTTATGGAATATTGTGATGACCAGAATTCTGTAGCACTGTGATGAAAAGGGAATGGAGCATTGTGAGTACAGGGGTCATGGAGCATTGTGATGACAATTGTTCTAGAACATTGTGAAGACAGGGATCATGGAGCATAGTGATGAAAGGGGCCATGGAGCATTGTGATGACAGGCGTCATGGGACAATGTGTTGACAGTTCTCATGGAGCATTGTTAGAAAGGGAACATGGAGCAATTTGATTTCAGGGGCCATGAAAAATTGTGAATACATAGGCCATGGAGTATTCAGATGAATGTGGTCAAGGATCATTGTGACGAAAAGTGTCCTGGAATATTGTGATGACACGGTTCATGGAGCATTGCGATGACAAGGGACATGGCGAAATGTGAAGACAGGTGTCATGGGGCATTGTGATGACAGTGGTCATCTAGAATTGTGAAGAAAGATATCATGGAGCACTGGGATGACAGGGGCCATGGAGCATTGTGATGACAGCGGTCATGGGGCATTCTGATGACACGGCCATGGAACATTATGATGACAAGAATTCTGGAACATTGTGATAAAAAGGGCATGGACCATTGTGATTAGAGGGGCCAAGGAGCATTCTGATGACAACGGCATGGAGCATTGTGATGACCAGGGTCATCGAGCATTGTGATGACAGTGGTCATGAAGCATTGTGATGAATGTGGTCATGGATCATTGTGATGACAAGTGTCGTGGAGCATTGTGATGACAGGGGTCATAGAGCATTGTGATGACACGGTTATGGAATATTGTGATGACCAGAATTCTGTAGCACTGTGATGAAAAGGGAATGGAGCATTGTGAGGACAGGGGTCATGGAGCATTGTGATGAAAATTGTTCTAGAACATTGTGAAGACAGGGATCATGGAGCATAGTGATGAAAGGGGACATGGAGCATTGTGATGACAGGCGTCATGGGACAATGTGTTGACAGTTGTCATGGAGCATTGTTAGAAAGGGAACATGGAGCAATTTGATTTCAGGGGCCAGGAAAAATTGTGAATACATAGGCCATGGAGTATTCAGATGAATGTGGTCAAGGATCATTGTGACAAAAAGTTTACTGGAATATTGTGATGACACGGTTCATGGAGCATTGCAATGACAAGGGCCATGGCGAAATGTGAAGACAGGTGTCATGGGGCATTGTGATGACAGTGGTCATCTAGAATTGTGAAGAAAGATATCATGGAGCACTGGGATGACAGGGGCCATGGAGCATTGTGATGAAAGGCGTCTTGGGGCATTGTGATGACACGGCCATGGAACATTATGATGACAAGAATTCTGGAACATTGTGATAAAAAGGGCATGGACCATTGTGATTAGAGGGGCCAAGGAGCATTCTGATGACAACGGCATGGAGCATTGTGATGACCAGGGTCATCGAGCATTGTGATGATAGTGGTCATGAGGCATTGTGATGAATGTGGTCATGGATCATTGTGATGAAAAGTGTCGTGGAGCATTGTTATGACAGGGGTCATAGAGCATTGTGATGACACGGTTATGGAATATTGTGATGACCAGAATTCTGTAGCACTGTGATGAAA